>NC_142640.1:26222721-26891162 GCF_053813885.1 Theobroma cacao | reverse complement strand
GCGAAAGCTATCGATTGAGAGGAAAAGAACATTTATAGTCACTCATGCCTTCGAAAGCCTTATTACTTGCTTAAAATTGTTTTACAATCTCATTATTTTTTTTAAATCAATTTTCTTACATTTTTGGTTAAAATAGATTATATTTAAATGTTTGTCTCGAGAAACGTGAAGCGAAAGCCATCGATTGACAATAAAAGTCCATTGTAGTCACTCATGCCTTCGAAAGCCTCATTATTCACTTTAAATGATTTTATAATCTCATTATTGATTTTATGTTGAATTGTCTAACATTTTTTGTTAAAATAGATTATATTTAAATGTTTGTCTCGAGAAACCTGAAGCGAAAGCCATCGATTGACAAGAAAAGTCCATTTATAGTCACTCATGCCATCGAAAGCCTCATTATTCACTTTAAATGATTTTATAATCTCATTATTGATTTTATGTTGAATTCTCTTACATTTTTAGTTAAAACAGACTATAATTGAATGTTTACCTCGGGAAACATGAAGCAAAAGCCATCGATTGAGAAGAAAAGATTAGTTATAGTCACTCATGCCTTCGAAAGCCTCATTATTCACTTTAAATGATTTTATAATCTCATTATTGATTTTATGTTGACTTTTCTTACATTTTTAGTTAAAACAGACTATAATGGAATGTTTACCTCGGGAAACATGAAGCAAAAGCCATCGATTGAGAAGAAAAGATCATTTATAGTCACTCATGCCTTCGAAACCCTTATTGCTCACTTTAAATGGCTTTATGATTTGATTATTAACTTTAAGCTGAATTTTTTTACATTTTTTGTTAAAACAAATTATAATTGAATGTTTACCTCGAGAAACGTGAAGCGAAAGCTATCGATTGAGAGGAAAAGAACATTTATAGTCACTCATGCCTTCGAAAGCCTTATTACTTGCTTAAAATTGTTTTACAATCTCATTATTTTTTTTAAATCAATTTTCTTACATTTTTGGTTAAAATAGATTATATTTAAATGTTTGTCTCGAGAAACGTGAAGCGAAAGCCATCGATTGACAAGAAAAGTCCATTTATAGTCACTCATGCCTTCGAAAGCCTCATTATTCACTTTAAATGATTTTATAATCTCATTATTGATTTTATGTTGAATTTTCTTACATTTTTAGTTAAAACAGACTATAATTGAATGTTTGCCTCGGGAAACATGAAGCAAAAGCCATCGATTGAGAAGAAAAAACCATTTATAGTCACTCATGCCTTCAAAACCCTTATTGCTCACTTTAAATGGCTTTATGATTTGATTATTAACTTTAAGCTGAATTTTTTTACATTTTTTGTTAAAACATATTATAATTGAATCTTTACTTCGAGAAACGTGAAGCGAAAGCTATCGATTGAGAGGAAAAGAACATTTATAGTCACTCATGCCTTCGAAAGCCTCATTATTCACTTTAAATGATTTTATAATCTCATTATTGATTTTATGTTGAATTTTCTTACATTTTTAGTTAAAACAGACTATAATTGAATGTTTACCTCAGCAAACATGAAGGAAAAGCCATCGATTGAGAAGAAAAGACCATTTATAGTCACTCATGCCTTCGAAAGCCTCATTATTCACTTTAAATGATTTTATAATCTCATTATTGATTTTATGTTGAATTTTCTTACATTTTTAGTTAAAACAAACTATAATTGAATGTTTAGCTTGGGAAACATGAAGCGAAAGCCATCGATTGAGAAAAAAAGGCCATTTATAGTCCTTCATGCCTTCGAAATTACTCACTTGAAATGGCTTTATGATTTGATTATTATTTTTAAGCTGAATTTTTTTACATTTTTTGTTAAAACTTATTATAATTGAATTTTTACCTCGGGAAACGTGAAGCGAAAGCCATCGATTGAGAAGAAAAGAACATTTATAGTCACTCATGCCTTCGAACGCCTTATTACTTGCTTAAAATTGTATTACAATATCATTATTTTTTTTAAAATGAATTTTCTTACATTTTTGGTTAAAACAGATTGTATTTAAATGTTTATCTTGAGAAACGTGAAGCGAAAGCCATCGATTGACAAGAAAAGTACATTTATAGTCACTCATGCCTTCGAAAGCCTTATTACTCGCTTAAAATGGTTTTACAATCTCATTATTTATTTTCAGATGAATTTTCTTACATTTTTGGTTAAAACAGATTGTAATTGAATGTTTGCCTTGGGAAACATGAAGCGAATGCCATTGATTGACTAGAAAAGTCCATTTATAGCCACTCATGCCTTCGAAACCCTTATTGCTCACTTTAAATGGCTTTATGATTTGATTATTAACTTCAAGCTGAATTTTTTTACATTTTTTGTTAAAATAGATTATAATTCAATGTTTAGCTAGGCAAACGTGAAGCGAAAGCCATCGATTGAGAAGAAAAGAACATTTATAGTCACTCATGCCTTCGAAAGCCTCATTATTCACTTTAAATGATTTTATAATCTCATTATTGATTTTATGCCGAATTTTCTTACATTTTTAGTTAAAACAGACTATAATTGAATGTTTACCTTGGGAAACATGAAGCAAAAGCCATCGATTGAGAAGAAAGGAACATTTATAGTCACTCATGCCTTCGAAACCCTTATTACTTGCTTAAAATTATTTTACAATCTCATTATTTTTTTTAAAATGAATTTTCTTACATTTTTGGTTAAAATAGATTATATTTAAATGTTTGTCTTGAGAAACGTGAAGCGAAAGCCATCGACTGACAAGAAAAGTCCATTGTAGTCACTCATGCCTTCGAAAGCCTCATTATTCACTTTAAATGATTTTATAATCTCATTATTGATTTTATGTTGAATTGTCTAACATTTTTTGTTAAAATAGATTATATTTAAATGTTTGTCTCGAGAAACCTGAAGCGAAAGCCATCGATTGACAAGAAAAGTCCATTTATAGTCACTCATGCCATCGAAAGCCTCATTATTCACTTTAAATGATTTTATAATCTCATTATTGATTTTATGTTGAATTTTCTTACATTTTTAGTTAAAACAGACTATAATTGAATGTTTACCTCGGGAAACATGAAGCAAAAGCCATCGATTGAGAAGAAAAGATCATTTATAGTCACTCATGCCTTCGAAACCCTTATTGCTCACTTTAAATGGCTTTATGATTTGATTATTAACTTTAAGCTGAATTTTTTTACATTTTTTGTTAAAACAGATTATAATTGAATGTTTACCTCGAGAAACGTGAAGCGAAAGCTATCGATTGAGAGGAAAAGAACATTTATAGTCACTCATGCCTTCGAAAGCCTTATTACTTGCTTAAAATTGTTTTACAATCTCATTATTTTTTTTAAATCAATTTTCTTACATTTTTGGTTAAAATAGATTATATTTAAATGTTTGCCTCGAGAAACGTGAAACGAAAGCCATCGATTGACAATAAAAGTCCATTGTAGTCACTCATGCCCTCGAAAGCCTCATTATTCACTTTAAATGATTTTATAATCTCATTATTGATTTTATGTTGAATTGTCTAACATTTTTTGTTAAAATAGATTATATTTAAATGTTTATCTCGAGAAACCTGAAGTGAAAGCCATCGATTGACAAGAAAAGTCCATTTATAGTCACTCATGCCATCGAAAGCCTCATTATTCACTTTAAATGATTTTATAATCTCATTATTGAATTTATGTTGAATTTTCTTACATTTTTATTTAAAACAGACTATAATGGAATGTTTACCTCGGGAAACATGAAGCAAAAGCCATCGATTGAGAAGAAAAGATCATTTATAGTCACTCATGCCTTCGAAACCCTTATTGCTCACTTTAAATGGCTTTATGATTTGATTATTAACTTTAAGCTGAATTTTTTCACATTTTTTGTTAAAACAGATTATAATTGAATGTTTACCTCGAGAAACATGAAGCGAAAGCTATCGATTGAGAGGAAAAGAACATTTATAGTCACTCATGCCTTCGAAAGCCTTATTACTTGCTTAAAATTGTTTTACAATCTCATTATTTTTTTTAAATCAATTTTCTTACATTTTTGGTTAAAATAGATTATATTTAAATGTTTGTCTCGAGAAACGTGAAGCGAAAGCCATCGATTGACAAGAAAAGTCCATTTATAGTCACTCATGCCTTCGAAAGCCTCATTATTCACTTTAAATGATTTTATAATCTCATTATTGATTTTATGTTGAATTTTCTTACATTTTTAGTTAAAACAGACTATAATTGAATGTTTACCTCGAGAAACATGAAGCAAAAGCCATCGATTGAAAAGAAAAGACCATTTATAGTCACTCATGCCTTCGAAACCCTTATTGCTCACTTTAAATGGCTTTATGATTTGATTATTAACTTTAAGCTGAATTTTTTTACATTTTTTGTTAAAACAGATTATAATGAATGTTTACCTCGAGAAACGTGAAGCGAAAGCTATCGATTGAGAGGAAAAGAACATTTATAGTCACTCATGCCTTCGAAAGCCTTATTATTTGCTTAAAATTATTTTACAATCTCATTATTTTTTTTAAATCAATTTTCTTACATTTTTGGTTAAAATAGATTATATTTAAATGTTTGTCTCGAGAAACGTGAAGCGAAAGCCATCGATTGACAAGAAAAGTCCATTTATAGTCACTCATGCCTTCGAAAGCCTCATTATTCACTTTAAATGATTTTATAATCTGATTATTGATTTTATGTTGAATTTTCTTACATTTTTAGTTAAACCAGACTATAATTGAATGTTTGCCTCGGGAAACATGAAGCAAAAGCCATCGATTGAGAAGAAAAAACCATTTATAGTCACTCATGCCTTCAAAACCCTTATTGCTCACTTTAAATGGCTTTATGATTTGATTATTAACTTTAAGCTGAATTTTTTTACATTTTTTGTTAAAACATATTATAATTGAATCTTTACCTCGAGAAACGTGAAGCGAAAGCTATCGATTGAGAGGAAAAGAACATTTATAGTCACTCATGCCTTCGAAAGCCTCATTATTCACTTTAAATGATTTTATAATCTCATTATTGATTTTCTGTTGAATTTTCTAACATTTTTAGTTAAAACAGACTATAATTGAATGTTTACCTCAGCAAACATGAAGGAAAAGCCATCGATTGAGAAGAAAAGTCCATTTATAGTCACTCATGCCTTCGAAAGCCTCATTATTCACTTTAAATGATTTTATAATCTCATTATTGATTTTATGTTGAATTTTCTTACATTTTTAGTTAAAACAGACTATAATTGAATGTTTACCTCGAGAAACATGAAGCAAAAGCCATCGATTGAAAAGAAAAGATCATTTATAGTCACTCATGCCTTCGAAACCCTTATTGCTCACTTTAAATGGCTTTATGATTTGATTATTAACTTTAAGCTGAATTTTTTTACATTTTTTGTTAAAACAGATTATAATTGAATGTTTACCTCGAGAAACATGAAGCGAAAGCTATCGATTGAGAGGAAAAGAACATTTATAGTCACTCATGCCTTCGAAAGCCTTATTACTTGCTTAAAATTGTTTTACAATCTCATTATTTTTTTTAAATCAATTTTCTTACATTTTTGGTTAAAATAGATTATATTTAAATGTTTGTCTCGAGAAACGTGAAGCGAAAGCCATCGATTGACAAGAAAAGTCCATTTATAGTCACTCATGCCTTCGAAAGCCTCATTATTCACTTTAAATGATTTTATAATCTCATTATTGATTTTATGTTGAATTTTCTTACATTTTTAGTTAAAACAGACTATAATTGAATGTTTACCTCGAGAAACATGAAGCAAAAGCCATCGATTGAAAAGAAAAGACCATTTATAGTCACTCATGCCTTCGAAACCCTTATTGCTCACTTTAAATGGCTTTATGATTTGATTATTAACTTTAAGCTGAATTTTTTTACATTTTTTGTTAAAACAGATTATAATGAATGTTTACCTCGAGAAACGTGAAGCGAAAGCTATCGATTGAGAGGAAAAGAACATTTATAGTCACTGATGCCTTCGAAAGCCTTATTATTTGCTTAAAATTGTTTTACAATCTCATTATTTTTTTTAAATCAATTTTCTTACATTTTTGGTTAAAATAGATTATATTTAAATGTTTGTCTCGAGAAACGTGAAGCGAAAGCCATCGATTGACAAGAAAAGTCCATTTATAGTCACTCATGCCTTCGAAAGCCTCATTATTCACTTTAAATGATTTTATAATCTGATTATTGATTTTATGTTGAATTTTCTTACATTTTTAGTTAAACCAGACTATAATTGAATGTTTGCCTCGGGAAACATGAAGCAAAAGCCATCGATTGAGAAGAAAAAACCATTTATAGTCACTCATGCCTACAAAACCCTTATTGCTCACTTTAAATGGCTTTATGATTTGATTATTAACTTTAAGCTGAATTTTTTTACATTTTTTGTTAAAACATATTATAATTGAATCTTTACCTCGAGAAACGTGAAGCGAAAGCTATCGATTGAGAGGAAAAGAACATTTATAGTCACTCATGCCTTCGAAAGCCTCATTATTCACTTTAAATGATTTTATAATCTCATTATTGATTTTCTGTTGAATTTTCTAACATTTTTAGTTAAAACAGACTATAATTGAATGTTTACCTCAGCAAACATGAAGGAAAAGCCATCGATTGAGAAGAAAAGACCATTTATAGTCACTCATGCCTTCGAAAGCCTCATTATTCACTTTAAATGATTTTATAATCTCATTATTGATTTTATGTTGAATTTTCTTACATTTTTAGTTAAAACAAACTATAATTGAATGTTTAGCTTGGGAAACATGAAGCGAAAGCCATCGATTGAGAAAAAAAGGCCATTTATAGTCCTTCATGCCTTCGAAATTACTCACTTGAAATGGCTTTATGATTTGATTATTAACTTTAAGCTGAATTTTTTTACAATTTTTGTTAAAACTTATTATAATTGAATTTTTACCTCGGGAAACGTGAAGCGAAAGCCATCGATTGAGAAGAAAAGAACATTTATAGTCACTCATGCCTTCGAACGCCTTATTACTTGCTTAAAATTGTATTACAATCTCATTATTTTTTTTAAAATGAATTTTCTTACATTTTTGGTTAAAACAGATTATATTTAAATGTTTATCTTGAGAAACGTGAAGCGAAAGCCATCGATTGACAAGAAAAGTACATTTATAGTCACTCATGCCTTCGAAAGCCTTATTACTCGCTTAAAAGGGTTTTACAATCTCATTATTTATTTTCAGATGAATTTTCTTACATTTTTGGTTAAAACAGATTGTAATTGAATGTTTGCCTTGGGAAACATGAAGCGAATGCCATTGATTGACTAGAAAAGTCCATTTATAGCCACTCATGCCTTCGAAACCCTTATTGCTCACTTTAAATGGCTTTATGATTTGATTATTAACTTCAAGCTGAATTTTTTTACATTTTTTGTTAAAATAGATTATAATTCAATGTTTAGCTAGGCAAACGTGAAGTGAAAGCCATCGATTGAGAAGAAAAGAACATTTATAGTCACTCATGCCTTCGAAAGCCTCATTATTCACTTTAAATGATTTTATAATCTCATTATTGATTTTATGCCGAATTTTCTTACATTTTTAGTTAAAACAGACTATAATTGAATGTTTACCTTGGGAAACATGAAGCAAAAGCCATCGATTGAGAAGAAAGGAACATTTATAGTCACTCATGCCTTCGAAACCCTTATTACTTGCTTAAAATTGTTTTACAATCTCATTATTTTTTTTTAAATCAATTTTCTTACATTTTTGGTTAAAATAGATTATATTTAAATGTTTGTCTTGAGAAACGTGAAGCGAAAGCCATCGACTGACAAGAAAAGTCCATTGTAGTCACTCATGCCTTCGAAAGCCTCATTATTCACTTTAAATGATTTTATAATCTTATTATTGATTTTATGTTGAATTGTCTAACATTTTTTGTTAAAATAGATTATATTTAAATGTTTGTCTCGAGAAACCTGAAGCGAAAGCCATCGATTGACAAGAAAAGTCCATTTATAGTCACTCATGCCATCAAAAGCCTCATTATTCACTTTAAATGATTTTATAATCTCATTATTGATTTTATGTTGAATTTTCTTACATTTTTAGTTAAAACAGACTATAATTGAATGTTTACCTCGGGAAACATGAAGCAAAAGCCATCGATTGAGAAGAAAAGATCATTTATAGTCACTCATGCCTTCGAAACCCTTATTGCTCACTTTAAATGGCTTTATGATTTGATTATTAACTTTAAGCTGAATTTTTTTACATTTTTTGTTAAAACAGATTATAATTGAATGTTTACCTCGAGAAACGTGAAGCGAAAGCTATCGATTGAGAGGAAAAGAACATTTATAGTCACTCATGCCTTCGAAAGCCTTATTACTTGCTTAAAATTGTTTTACAATCTCATTATTTTTTTTTAAATCAATTTTCTTACATTTTTGGTTAAAATAGATTATATTTAAATGTTTGTCTCGAGAAACCTGAAGCGAAAGCCATCGATTGACAAGAAAAGTCCATTTATAGTCACTCATGCCATCGAAAGCCTCATTATTCACTTTAAATGATTTTATAATCTCATTATTGATTTTATGTTGAATTTTCTTACATTTTTAGTTAAAACAGACTATAATTGAATGTTTACCACGGGAAACATTAAGCAAAAGCCATCGATTGAGAAGAAAAGATCATTTATAGTGACTCATGCCTTCGAAAGCCTCATTATTCACTTTAAATGATTTTATAATCTCATTATTGATTTTATGTTGAATTTTCTTACATTTTTAGTTAAAACAGACTATAATGGAATGTTTACCTTGGGAAACATGAAGCAAAAGCCATCGATTGAGAAGAAAAGATCATTTATAGTCACTCATGCCTTCGAAACCCTTATTGCTCACTTTAAATGGCTTTATGATTTGATTATTAACTTTAAGCTGAATTTTTTTACATTTTTTCTTAAAACATAATATAATTGAATGTGTACCTCGAGAAACGTGAAGCGAAAGCTATCGATTGAGAGGAAAAGAACATTTATAGTCACTCATGCCTTCGAAAGCCTTATTACTTGCTTAAAATTGTTTTACAATCTCATTATTTTTTTTAAATCAATTTTCTTACATTTGTGGTTAAAATAGATTATATTTAAATGTTTGTCTCGAGAAACGTGAAGCGAAAGCCATCGATTGACAATAAAAGTCCATTGTAGTCACTCATGCCTTCGAAAGCCTCATTATTCACTTTAAATGATTTTATAATCTCATTATTGATTTTATGTTGAATTGTCTAACATTTTTTGTTAAAATAGATTATATTTAAATGTTTATCTCGAGAAACCTGAAGTGAAAGCCATCGATTGACAAGAAAAGTCCATTTATAGTCACTCATGCCATCGAAAGTCTCATTATTCACTTTAAATGATTTTATAATCTCATTATTGATTTTATGTTGAATTTTCTTACATTTTTAGTTAAAACAGACTATAATTGAATGTTTACCTCAGGAAACATGAAGCAAAAGCCATCGATTGAGAAGAAAAGATCATTTATAGTCACTCATGCCTTCGAAAGCCTCATTATTCACTTTAAATGATTTTATAATCTCATTATTGATTTTATGTTGACTTTTCTTACATTTTTAGTTAAAACAGACTATAATGGAATGTTTACCTCGGGAAACACGAAGCAAAAGCCATCGATTGAGAAGAAAAGATCATTTATAGTCACTCATGCCTTCGAAACCCTTATTGCTCACTTTAAATGGCTTTATGATTTGATTATTAACTTTAAGCTGAATTTTTTTACATTTTTTGTTAAAACAGATTATAATTGAATGTTTACCTCGAGAAACGTGAAGCGAAAGCTATCGATTGAGAGGAAAAGAACATTTATAGTCACTCATGCCTTCGAAAGCCTTATTACTTGCTTAAAATTGTTTTACAATCTCATTATTTTTTTTAAATCAATTTTCTTACATTTTTGGTTAAAATAGATTATATTTAAATGTTTGTCTCAAGAAACGTGAAGCGAAAGCCATCGATTGACAAGAAAAGTCCATTTATAGTCACTCATGCCTTCGAAAGCCTCATTATTCACTTTAAATGATTTTATAATCTGATTATTGATTTTATGTTGAATTTTCTTACATTTTTAGTTAAACCAGACTATAATTGAATGTTTGCCTCGGGAAACATGAAGCAAAAGCCATCGATTGAGAAGAAAAAACCATTTATAGTCACTCATGCCTTCAAAACCCTTATTGCTCACTTTAAATGGCTTTATGATTTGATTATTAACTTTAAGCTGAATTTTTTTACATTTTTTGTTAAAACATATTATAATTGAATCTTTACCTCGAGAAACGTGAAGCGAAAGCTATCGATTGAGAGAAAAAGAACATTTATAGTCACTCATGCCTTCGAAAGCCTCATTATTCACTTTAAATGATTTTATAATCTCATTATTGATTTTATGTTGAATTTTCTAACATTTTTAGTTAAAACAGACTATAATTGAATGTTTACCTCAGCAAACATGAAGGAAAAGCCATCGATTGAGAAGAAAAGACCATTTATAGTCACTCATGCCTTCGAAAGCCTCATTATTCACTTTAAATGATTTTATAATCTCATTATTGATTTTATGTTGAATTTTCTTACATTTTTAGTTAAAACAAACTATAATTGAATGTTTAGCTTGGGAAACATGAAGCGAAAGCCATCGATTGAGAAAAAAAGGCCATTTATAGTCCTTCATGCCTTCGAAATTACTCACTTGAAATGGCTTTATGATTTGATTATTAACTTTAAGCTGAATTTTTTTACAATTTTTGTTAAAACTTATTATAATTGAATTTTTACCTCGGGAAACGTGAAGCGAAAGCCATCGATTGAGAAGAAAAGAACATTTATAGTCACTCATGCCTTCGAACGCCTTATTACTTGCTTAAAATTGTATTACAATATCATTATTTTTTTTAAAATGAATTCTCTTACATTTTTGGTTAAAACAGATTATATTTAAATGTTTATCTTGAGAAACGTGCAGCGAAAGCCATCGATTGACAAGAAAAGTACATTTATGGTCACTCATGCCTTCGAAAGCCTTATTACTCGCTTAAAATGGTTTTACAATCTCATTATTTATTTTCAGATGAATTTTCTTACATTTTTGGTTAAAACAGATTGTAATTGAATGTTTGCCTTGGGAAACATGAAGCGAATGCCATTGATTGACTAGAAAAGTCCATTTATAGCCACTCATGCCTTCGAAACCCTTATTGCTCACTTTAAATGGCTTTATGATTTGATTATTAACTTCAAGCTGAATTTTTTTACATTTTTTTTTAAAATAGATTATAATTCAATGTTTAGCTAGGCAAACGTGAAGCGAAAGCCATCGATTGAGAAGAAAAGAACATTTATAGTCACTCATGCCTTCGAAAGCCTCATTATTCACTTTAAATGATTTTATAATCTCATTATTGATTTTATGCCGAATTTTCTTACATTTTTAGTTAAAACAGACTATAATTGAATGTTTACCTTGGGAAACATGAAGCAAAAGCCATCGATTGAGAAGAAAGGAATATTTATAGTCACTCATGCCTTCGAAACCCTTATTACTTGCTTAAAATTGTTTTACAATCTCATTATTTTTTTTAAAATGAATTTTCTTACATTTTTGGTTAAAATAGATTACATTTAAATGTTTGTCTTAAGAAACGTGAAGCGAAAGCCATCGACTGACAAGAAAAGTCCATTGTAGTCACTCATGCCTTCGAAAGCCTCATTATTCACTTTAAATGATTTTATAATCTCATTATTGATTTTATGTTGAATTGTCTAACATTTTTTGTTAAAATAGATTATATTTAAATGTTTGTCTCGAGAAACCTGAAGCGAAAGCCATCGATTGACAAGAAAAGTCCATTTATAGTCACTCATGCCATCGAAAGCCTCATTATTCACTTTAAATGATTTTATAATCTCATTATTGATTTTATGTTGAATTTTCTTACATTTTTAGTTAAAACAGACTATAATTGAATGTTTACCTCGGGAAACATGAAGCAAAAGCCATCGATTGAGAAGAAAAGATCATTTATAGTCACTCATGCCTTCGAAACCCTTATTGCTCACTTTAAATGGCTTTATGATTTGATTATTAACTTTAAGCTGAATTTTTTTACATTTTTTGTTAAAACAGATTATAATTGAATGTTTACCTCGAGAAACGTGAAGCGAAAGCTATCGATTGAGAGGAAAAGAACATTTATAGTCACTCATGCCTTCGAAAGCCTTATTACTTGCTTAAAATTGTTTTACAATCTCATTATTTTTTTTAAATCAATTTTCTTACATTTTTGGTTAAAATAGATTATATTTAAATGTTTGTCTCGAGAAACGTGAAGCGAAAGCCATCGATTGACAATAAAAGTCCATTGTAGTCACTCGTGCCTTCGAAAGCCTCATTATTCACTTTAAATGATTTTATAATCTCATTATTGATTTTATGTTGAATTGTCTAACATTTTTTGTTAAAATAGATTATATTTAAATGTTTATCTCGAGAAACCTGAAGTGAAAGCCATCGATTGACAAGAAAAGTCCATTTATAGTCACTCATGCCATCGAAAGCCTCATTATTCACTTTAAATGATTTTATAATCTCATTATTGATTTTATGTTGAATTTTCTTACATTTTTAGTTAAAACAGACTATAATGGAATGTTTACCTCGGGAAACATGAAGCAAAAGCCATCGATTGAGAAGAAAAGATCATTTATAGTCACTCATGCCTTCGAAACCCTTATTGCTCACTTTAAATGGCTTTATGATTTGATTATTAACTTTAAGCTGAATTTTTTTACATTTTTTGTTAAAACAGATTATAATTGAATGTTTACCTCGAGAAACGTGAAGCGAAAGCTATCGATTGAGAGGAAAAGAACATTTATAGTCACTCATGCCTTCGAAAGCCTTCTTACTTGCTTAAAATTGTTTTACAATCTCATTATTTTTTTTTAAATCAATTTTCTTACATTTTTGGTTAAAATAGATTATATTTAAATGTTTGTCTCGAGAAACCTGAAGGGAAAACCATCGATTGACAAGAAAAGTCCATTTATAGTCACTCATGCCATCGAAAGCCTCATTATTCACTTTAAATGATTTTATAATCTCATTATTGATTTTATGTTGAATTTTCTTACATTTTTAGTTAAAACAGACTATAATGGAATGTTTACCTCGGGAAACATGAAGCAAAAGCCATCGATTGAGAAGAAAGATCATTTATAGTCACTCATGCCTTCGAAACCCTTATTGCTCACTTTAAATGGCTTTATGATTTGATTATTAACTTTAAGCTGAATTTTTTTACATTTTTTGTTAAAACAGATTATAATTGAATGTTTACCTCGAGAAACGTGAAGCGAAAGCTATCGATTGAGAGGAAAAGAACATTTATAGTCACTCATGCCTTCGAAAGCCTTATTACTTGCTTAAAATTGTTTTACAATCTCATTATTTTTTTTTAAATCAATTTTCTTACATTTTTGGTTAAAATAGATTATATTTAAATGTTTGTCTCGAGAAACCTGAAGCGAAAGCCATCGATTGACAGGAAAAGTCCATTTATAGTCACTCATGCCATCGAAAGCCTCATTATTCACTTTAAATGATTTTATAATCTCATTATTGATTTTATGTTGAATTTTCTTACATTTTTTGTTAAAACAGACTATAATTGAATGTTTACCACGGGAAACATTAAGCAAAAGCCATCGATTGAGAAGAAAAGATCATTTATAGTGACTCATGCCTTCGAAAGCCTCATTATTCACTTTAAATGATTTTATAATCTCATTATTGATTTTATGTTGAATTTTCTTACATTTTTAGTTAAAACAGACTATAATGGAATGTTTACCTTGGGAAACATGAAGCAAAAGCCATCGATTGAGAAGAAAAGATCATTTATAGTCACTCATGCCTTCGAAACCCTTATTGCTCACTTTAAATGGCTTTATGATTTGATTATTAACTTTAAGCTGAATTTTTTTACATTTTTTCTTAAAACATAATATAATTGAATGTGTACCTCGAGAAACGTGAAGCGAAAGCTATCGATTGAGAGGAAAAGAACATTTATAGTCACTCATGCCTTCGAAAGCCTTATTACTTGCTTAAAATTGTTTTACAATCTCATTATTTTTTTTTAAATCAATTTTCTTACATTTTTGGTTAAAATAGATTATATTTAAATGTTTGTCTCGAGAAACGTGAAGCGAAAGCCATCGATTGACAAGAAAAGTCCATTTATAGTCACTCATGCCTTCGAAAGCCTCATTATTCACTTTAAATGATTTTATAATCTGATTATTGATTTTATGTTGAATTTTCTTACATTTTTAGTTAAAACAGACTATAATTGAATGTTTACCTCGGGAAACATGAAGCAAAAGCCATCGATTGAGAAGAAAAAACCATTTATAGTCACTCACGCCTTCAAAACCCTTATTGCTCACTTTAAATGGCTTTATGATTTGATTATTAACTTTAAGCTGAATTTTTTTACATTTTTTGTTAAAACATATTATAATTGAATCTTTACCTAGAGAAACGTGAAGCGAAAGCTATCGATTGAGAGGAAAAGAACATTTATAGTCACTCATGCCTTCGAAAGCCTCATTATTCACTTTAAATGATTTTATAATCTCATTTTTGATTTTATGTTTAATTTTCTTACATTTTTCATTAAAACAGACTATAATTGAATGTTTACCTCGGGAAACATCAAGTAAAAGCCATCGATTGAGAAGAAAAGACCATTTATAGTCACTCATCCCTTCGGAAGCCTCATTATTCACTTTAAATGATTTTATAATCTCATTATTGATTTTATGTTGAATTTTCTTACATTTTTAGTTAAAACAGACTATAATTGAATGTTTACCTGGGGAAACATGAAGCAAAAGCCATTGATTGAGAAGAAAAGACCATTTATAGTCACTCATGCCTTCGAAACCCTTATTGCTCACTTTAAATGGCTTTATGATTTGATTATTAACTTTAAGCTGAATTTTTTTACATTTTTTGTTAAAACAAATTATAATTGAATGTTTACCTCGAGAAACGTGAAGCGAAAGCGATCGATTGAGAGGAAAAGAACATTTATAGTCACTTATGCCTTCGAAGGCCTTATTATTTGCTTAAAATTGTTTTACAATCTCATTATTTTTTTTAAGTCAATTTTCTTACATTTTTGGTTAAAATAGGTTATATTTAAATGTTTATCTCGAGAAACGTGAAGCGAAAGCCATCGATTGACAAGAAAAGTGCATTTATAGTCACTCATGCCTTCGAAAGCCTCATTATTCACTTTAAATGATTTTATAATCTCATTATTGATTTTATGTTGAATTTTCTTACATTTTTAGTTAAAACAGACTATAATTGAATGTTTACCTCGGCAAACATGAAGCAAAAGCCATCGATTGAGAAGAAAAGACCATTTATAGTCACTCATGCCTTCGAAACCCTTATTGCTCAGTTTAAATGGCTTTATGATTTGATTATTAACTTTAAGCTGATTTTTTTTACATTTTTTGTTAAAACATATTATAATTGAATCTTTACCTCGTGAAACGTGAAGCGAAAGCCATCAATTGACAAGAAAAGTTCATTATAGTCACTCATGGCTTCGAAAGCCTTATTATTTACTTTAAATGATTTTATAATCTCATTATTGATTTTATGTTGAATTTTCTTACATTTTTAGTTAAAACAGACTATAATTGAATGTTTACCTCGGGAAACATGAAGTAAAAGCCATCGATTGCGAAGAAAAGACCATTTATAGTCACTCATGCCTTCGAAAGCGTTATTACTTGCTTAAAATTGTTTTACAATCTCATTATTTTTTTTAAATCAATTTTCTTACATTTTTTGTTAAAGTAGATTATATTTAAATGTTTATCTTGAGAAACGTGAAGCGAAAGCCATCGATTGACAAGAAAAGTCCATTTATAATCAGTCATGCCTTCGGAAGCCTCATTATTCACTTTAAATGATTTTATAATCTCATTATTGATTTTATGTTGAATTTTCTTACATTTTTAGTTAAAACAGACTATAATTGAATGTTTACCTGGGGAAACATGAAGCAAAAGCCATCGATTGAGAAGAAAAGACCATTTATAGTCACTCATGCCTTCGAAACCCTTATTGCTCACTTTAAATGGCTTTATGATTTGATTATTAACTTTAAGCTGAATTTTTTTACATTTTTTGTTAAAACAAATTATAATTGAATGTTTACCTCGAGTAACGTGAAGTGAAAGCTATCGATTGAGAGGAAAAGAACATTTATAGTCACTCATGCCTTCGAAGGGCTTATTACTTGCTTAAAATTGTTTTACAATCTCATTATTTTTTTTAAGTCAATTTTCTTACATTTTTGGTTAAAATAGATTATATTTAAATGTTTATCTCGAGAAACGTGAAGCGAAAGCAATCGATTGACAAGAAAAGTCCATTTATAGTCACTCATGCCATCGAAAGCCTCATTATTCACTTTAAATGATTTTATAATCTCATTATTGATTTCATGTTGAATTTTCTTACATTTTTAGTTAAAACAGACTATAATTGAATGTTTACCTCGGCAAACATGAAGCAAAAGCCATCGATTGAGAAGAAAAGACCATTTATAGTCACTCATGCCTTCGAAACCCTTATTGCTCACTTTAAATGGCTTTATGATTTGATTATTAACTTTAAGCTGATTTTTTTTACATTTTTGTTAAAACATATTATAATTGAATCTTTACCTCGAGAAACGTGAAGCGAAAGCCATCAATTGACAAGAAAAGTTCATTATAGTCACTCATGCCTTCGAAAGCCTTATTATTTACTTTAAATGATTTTACAATCTCATTATTGATTTTATGTTGAATTTTCTTACATTTTTAGTTAAAACAGACTATAATTGAATGTTTACCTCGGGAAACATGAAGCAAAAGCCATCGATCGAGAAGAAAAGACCATTTATAGTCACTCATGCCTTCGAAAGCCTTATTACTTGCTTAAAATTGTTTTACAATCTCATTACTTTTTTTAAATCAATTTTCTTACACTTTTGGTTAAAATAGATTATATTTAAATGTTTATCTCGAGAAACGTGAAGCAAAAGCCATCGATTGACAAGAAAAGTCCATTTATAGTCACTCATGCCTTCGGAAGCCTCATTATTCACTTTAAATGATTTTATAATCTCATTATTGATTTTATGTTGAATTTTCTTACATTTTTAGTTAAAACAGACTATAATTGAATGTTTACCTCGGCAAACATGAAGCAAAAGCCATCGATTGAGAAGAAAAGACCATTTATAGTCACTCATGCCTTCGAAACCCTTATTGCTCAGTTTAAATGGCTTTATGATTTGATTATTAACTTTAAACTGATTTTTTTAACATTTTTGTTAAAACATATTACAATTGAATCTTTACCTCGAGAAACGTGAAGCGAAAGCCATCAATTGACAAGAAAAGTTCATTATAGTCACTCATGCCTTCGAAAGCCTTATTATTTACTTTAAATGATTTTATAATCTCATTATTGATTTTATGTTGAATTTTGTTACATTTTTAGTTAAAACAGACTATAATTGAATGTTTACCTCGGGAAACATGAAGCAAAAGCCATCGATCGAGAAGAAAAGACCATTTACAGTCACTCATGCCTTCGAAAGCCTTATTACTTGCTTAAAATTGTTTTACAATCTCATTATTTTTTTTAAATCAATGTTCTTACACTTTTGGTTAAAATAGATTATATTTAAATGTTTATCTTGAGAAACGTGAAGCGAAAGCCATCGATTGACAAGAAAAGTCCATTTATAGTCACTCATGCCTTCGGAAGCCTCATTATTCACTTTAAATGATTTTATAATCTCATTATTGATTTTATGTTGAATTTTCTTACATTTTTAGTTAAAACAGACTATAATTGAATGTTTACCTCGGCAAACATGAAGCAAAAGCCATCGATTGAGAAGAAAAGACCATTTATAGTCACTCATGCCTTCGAAACCCTTATTGCTCAGTTTAAATGGCTTTATGATTTGATTATTAACTTTAAACTGATTTTTTTTACATTTTTGTTAAAACATATTATAATTGAATCTTTACCTCGAGAAACGTGAAGCGAAAGCCATCAATTGACAAGAAAAGTTCATTATAGTCACTCATGCCTTCGGAAGCCTCATTATTCACTTTAAATGATTTTATAATCTCATTATTGATTTTATGTTGAATTTTCTTACATTTTTAGTTAAAACAGACTATAATTGAATGTTTACCTCGGCAAACATGAAGCAAAAGCCATCGATTGAGAAAAAAAGACCATCTATAGTCACTCATGCCTTCGAAACCCTTATTGCTCACTTTAAATGGCTTTATGATTTGATTATTAACTTTAAGCTGAATTTTTTTACATTTTTTGTTAAAACATATTATAATTGAATCTTTACCTCGAGAAACGTGAAGCGAAAGCTATCGATTGAGAGGAAAAGAACATTTATAGTCACTCATGCCTTCGAAAGCCTCATTATTCACTTTAAATAATTTTATAATCTCATTATTGATTTTATGTTGAATTTTCTTGCATTTTTAGTTAACACACACTATAATTGAATGTTTACCTCAGGAAACATGAAGCAAAAGCCATCGATCGAGAAGAAAAGACCATTTATAGTCACTCATGCCTTCGAAACCTTTATTGCTCAGTTTAAATGGCTTTATGATTTGATTATTAACTTTAAGCTGAATTTTTTTACATTTTTTGTTAAAACATATTATAATTGAATCTTTACCTCGAGAAACGTGAAGCAAAAGCTATCGATTAAGAGGAAAAGAACATTTATAGTCACTCATGCCTTCGAAAGCCTCATTATTCACTTTAAATAATTTTATAATCTCATTATTGATTTTATGTTGAATTTTCTTACATTTTTAGTTAACACACACTATAATTGAATGTTTACCTCAGGAAACATGAAGCAAAAGCCATCGATCGAGAAGAAAAGACCATTTATAGTCACTCATGCCTTCGAAACCTTTATTACTCAGTTTAAATGGCTTTATGATTTGATTATTAACTTTAAGCTGATTTTTTTTACATATTTTGTTAAAACATATTATAATTGAATCTTTACCTCGAAAAACGTGAAGCGAAAGCCATCGATTGACAAGAAAAATCTAATATAGTCACTCATGCCTTCGAAAGCCTCATTATTCACTTTAAATGATTTTATAATCTCATTATTGATTTTATGTTGAATTTTCTTACATTTTTAGTTAAAACAGACTATAATTGAATGTTTACCTCGGGAAACATGAAGCAAAAACGATCGATTGAGAAGAAAAGACCATTTATTGTCACTCATGCCTTCGAAACCCTTATTGCTCACTTTAAATGGCTTTATGATTTGATTATTAACATTAAGCTGAATTTTTTTACATTTTTTGTTAAAACAGATTATAATTGAATGTTACCTCGAGAAACGTGAAGCGAACGCCATCGATTGAGAAGAAAGGAACATTTATAGTCACTCATGCCTTCGAAAGCCTTATTACTTGCTTACAATTGTTTAACAATTTCATTATTTTTTTAAAAATGAATTTTCTTACATTTTTCGTTAAAATATATTAGATTTAAACGTGAGGCGAAAGCCATCGATTGACAAGAAAAGTCCATTTATAGTCACTCATGCCTTGAAAAGCCTCATTTATCACTTTAAATGATTTTATAATCTCATTATTGATTTTATGTTGAATTTTCTTACATTTTTATTTAAAATAGACTATAATTGAATGTTTACTTCAGCAAACATGAAGCAAAAGCTATCGATTAAGAAGAAAAGACCATTTATAGTCAGTCATGCCTTCGAAACCCTTATTGCTCACTTTAAATGGCTTTATGATTTGATTATTAACTTGAAGCTGAATTTTTTTATATTTTTTGTTAAAACAGATTATAATTGAATGTTTACCTCGAGAAACGTGAAGCGAAAGCTATCGATTGAGAGGAAAATAACATTTATATTCACTCATGCCTTCAAAAGCATTATTACTTGCTTAAAATTGTTTTACAGTCTCATTATTTTTTTTTAAATCAATTTTCTTACATTTTCGGTTAAAATAGATTATATTTAAATGTTTGTCTCAAGAAACGTGAAGCGACAGCCATCGATTGACAAGAAAAGTCCATTTATAGTCACTCATGCCTTCGAAAGCCTCATTATTCACTTTAAATGATTTCATAATCTCATTATTGATTTTATGTTGAATTTTCTTACATTTTTAGTTAAAACAGACTATAATTGAATGTTTACCTGGCGAAACATGAAGCAAAAGCAATCGATTGAGAAGAAAAGACCATTTATAGTCACTCATGCCTTCGAAACCCTTATTGCTCACTTTAAATGGCTTTATGATTTGATTATTAACTTTAAGCTGAATTTTTTTACATTTTTTGTTAAAACATATTATAATTGAATCTTTACCTCGAGAAACGTGAAGCGAAAGCTATCGATTGAGAGGAAAAGAACATTTATAGTCACTCATGCCTTCGAAAGCCTCATTATTCACTTTAAATGATTTTATAAACTCATTATTGATTTTATGTTGAATTTTCTTACATTTTTAGTTAAAACAGACTATAATTAAATGTTTACCTGTGTAAACATGAAGCAAAAGCCATCGATTGAGAAGAAAAGACCATTTATAGTCACTCAAGCCTTCGAAACCCTTATTGCTCACTTTAAATGGCTTTATGATTTGATTATTAACTTTAAGCTGAATTTTTTTATATTTTTTGTTAAAACAGATTATAATTGAATGTTTACCTCTAGAAACATGAAGCGAAAGCTATCGGTTGAGAGGAAAAGAACATTTATAGTCACTCATGCCTTCGAAAGCCTTATTACTTGCTTAAAATTGTTTTACAATCTCATTATTTTTTTAAATCAATTTTCTTACATTTTTGGTTAAAATAGATTATATTTAAATGTTTGTCTCAAGAAACGTGAAGCGAAAGCCATCGATTGACAAGAAAAGTCCATTTATAGTCACTCATGCCTTCGAAAGCCTCATTATTCACTTTAAATGATTTTATAATCTCATTATTGATTTTATGTTGAATTTTCTTACATTTTGAGTTAAAACAGACTATAATTGAATGTTTACCTGGGGAAACATGAAGGAAAAGCCATCGATTGAGAAGAAAAGACCATTTATAGTCACTCATGCCTTCGAAACCCTTATTGCTCACTTTAAATGGCTTTATGATTTGATTATTAACTTTAAGCTGAATTTTTTTATATTTTTTGTTAAAACAGATTATAATTGAATGTTTACCTCTAGAAACATGAAGCGAAAGCTATCGGTTGAGAGGAAAAGAACATTTATAGTCACTCATGCCTTCGAAAGCCTTATTACTTGCTTAAAATTGTTTTACAATCTCATTATTTTTTTAAATCAATTTTCTTACATTTTTGGTTAAAATAGATTATATTTAAATGTTTGTCTCAAGAAACGTGAAGCGAAAGCCATCGATTAACAAGAAAAGTCCATTTATAGTCACTCATGCCTTCGAAAGCCTCATTATTCACTTTAAATGATTTTATAATCTCATTATTGATTTTATGTTGAATTTTCTTACATTTGTAGTTAAAACAGACTATAATTGAATGTTTACCTGGGGAAACATGAAGCAAAAGCCATCGATTGAGAAGAAAAGACCATTTATAGTCACTCAAGCCTTCGAAACCCTTATTCCTCACTTTAAATGGCTTTATGATTTGATTATTAACTTTAAGCTGAATTTTTTTACATTTTTTGTTAAAACATATGATAATTGAATCTTTACCTCGAGAAACGTGAAGCGAAAGCTATCGATTGAGAGGAAAAGAACATTTATAGTCACTCATGCCTTCGGAAGCCTTATTACTTGCTTAAAATTGTTTTACAATCTCATTATTTTTTTTTTAAATCAATTCTCTTACATTTTTGGTTAAAATAGATTATATTTAAATGTTTGTCTCAAGAAACGTGAAGCGAAAGCCATCGATTGACAAGAAAAGTCCATTTATAGTCACTCATGCCTTCGAAAGCCTCATTATTCACTTTAAATGATTTTATAATCTCATTATTGATTTTATGTTGAATTTTCTTACATTTTTAGTTAAAACAGACTATAATTGAATGTTTACCTCGAGAAACATGAAGCAAAAGCCATCGATTGAAAAGAAAAGACCATTTATAGTCACTCATGCCTTCGAAACCCTTATTGCTCACTTTAAATGGCTTTATGATTTGATTATTAACTTTAAGCTGAATTTTTTTATATTTTTTGTTAAAACAGATTATAATTGAATGTTTACCTCTAGAAACATGAAGCGAAAGCTATCGGTTGAGAGGAAAAGAACATTTATAGTCACTCATGCCTTCGAAAGCCTTATTACTTGCTTAAAATTGTTTTACAATCTCATTATTTTTTTAAATCAATTTTCTTACATTTTTGGTTAAAATAGATTATATTTAAATGTTTGTCTCAAGAAACGTGAAGCGAAAGCCATCGATTGACAAGAAAAGTCCATTTATAGTCACTCATGCCTTCGAAAGCCTCATTATTCACTTTAAATGATTTTATAATCTCATTATTGATTTTCTGTTGAAGTTTCTTACATTTTTAGTTACAACAGACTATAATTGAATGTTTACCTGGGGAAACATGAAGCAAAAGCCATCGATTGAGAAGAAAAGACCATTTATAGTCACTCAAGCCTTCGAAACCCTTATTCCTCACTTTAAATGGCTTTATGATTTGATTATTAACTTTAAGCTGAATTTTTTTACATTTTTTGTTAAAACATATGGTAATTGAATCTTTACCTCGAGAAACGTGAAGCGAAAGCTATCGATTGAGAGGAAAAGAACATTTATAGTCACTCATGCCTTCGGAAGCCTTATTACTTGCTTAAAATTGTTTTACAATCTCATTATTTTTTTTTAAATCAATTTTCTTACATTTTTGGTTAAAATAGATTATATTTAAATGTTTGTGTCAAGAAACGTGAAGCGAAAGCCATCGATTGACAAGAAAAGTCCATTTATAGTCACTCATGCCTTCGAAAGCCTCATTATTCACTTTAAATGATTTTATAATCTCATTATTGATTTTATGTTGAATTTTCTTACATTTTTAGTTAAAACAGACTATAATTGAATGTTTACCTGTGGAAACCTGAAGGAAAAGCCATCGATTGAGAAGAAAAGACCATTTATAGTCACTCATGCCTTCGAAACCCTTATTGCTCACTTTAAATGGCTTTATGATTTGATTATTAACTTTAACCTGAATTTTTTTATATTTTTTGTTAAAACAGATTATAATTGAATGTTTACCTCTAGAAACATGAAGCGAAAGCTATCGGTTGAGAGGAAAAGAACATTTATAGTCACTCATGCCTTCGAAAGCCTTATTAGTTGCTTAAAATTGTTTTACAATCTCATTATTTTTTTAAATCAATTTTCTTACATTTTTGGTTAAAATAGATTATATTTAAATGTTTGTCTCAAGAAATGTGAAGCAAAAGCCATCGATTGACAAGAAAAGTCCATTTATAGTCACTCATGCCTTCAAAAGCCTCATTATTCACTTTAAATTATTTTATAATCTCATTATTGATTTTATGATGAATTTTCTTACATTTTTAGATAAAACAGACTATAATTGAATGTTTATCTGGCGAAACATGAAGCAAAAGCCATCGATTGAGAAGAAAAGACCATTTATAGTCACTCAAGCCTTCGAAACCCTTATTGCTCACTTTAAATGGCTTTATGATTTGATTATTAACTTTAAGCTGAATTTTTTTACATTTTTTGTTAAAACATATGATAATTGAATCTTTACCTCGAGAAACGTGAAGCGAAAGCTATCGATTGAGAGGAAAAGAACATTTATAGTCACTCATGCCTTCGGAAGCCTTATTACTTGCTTAAAATTGTTTTACAATCTCATTATTTTTTTTTAAATCAATTTTCTTACATTTTTGGTTAAAATAGATTATATTTAAATGTTTGTCTCAAGAAACGTGAAGCGAAAGCCATCGATTGACAAGAAAAGTCCATTTATAGTCACTCATGCCTTCGAAAGCCTCATTATTCACTTTAAATGATTTTATAATCTCATTATTGATTTTATGGTGAATTTTCTTACATTTGTAGTTAAAACAGACTATAATTGAATGTTTACCTGGGGAAACATGAAGGAAAAGCCATCGATTGAGAAGAAAAGACCATTTATAGTCACTCATGCCTTCGAAACCCTTATTGCTCACTTTAAATGGCTTTATGATTTGATTATTAACTTTAAGCTGAATTTTTTTATATTTTTTGTTAAAACAGATTATAATTTAATGTTTACCTCTAGAAACATGAAGCGAAAGCTATCGGTTGAGAGGAAAAGAACATTTATAGTCACTCATGCCTTCGAAAGCCTTATTACTTGCTTAAAATTGTTTTACAATCTCATTATTTTTTTAAATCAATTTTTTTACATTTTTTGTTAAAATAGATTATATTTAAATGTTTGTCTCAAGAAACGTGAAGCGAAAGCCATCGATTGACAAGAAAAGTCCATTTATAGTCACTCATGCCTTCGAAAGCCTAATTATTCACTTTAAATTATTTTATAATCTCATTATTGATTTTATGATGAATTTTCTTACATTTTTAGTTAAAACAGACTATAATTGAATGTTTACCTGGGGAAACATGAAGCAAAAGCCATCGATTGAAAAGAAAAGACCATTTATAGTCACTCAAGCCTTCGAAACCATTATTGCTCACTTTAAATGGCTTTATGATTTGATTATTAACTTTAAGCTAAATTTTTTTACATTTTTTGTTAAAACATATGATAATTGAATCTTTACCTCGAGAAACGTGAAGCGAAAGCTATCGATTGAGAGGAAAAGAACATTTATAGTCACTCATGCCTTCGGAAGCCTTATTACTTGCTTAAAATTGTTTTACAATCTCATCATTTTTTTTTAAATCAATTTTCTTACATTTTTGGTTAAAATAGATTATATTTAAATGTTTGTCTCAAGAAACGTGAAGCGGAAGCCATCGATTGACAAGAAAAGTCCATTTATAGTCACTCATGCCTTCGAAAGCCTCATTATTCACTTTAAATGATTTTATAATCTCATTATTGATTTTATGTTGAATTTTCTTACATTTTTAGTTAAAACAGACTATAATTGAATGTTTACCTTGAGAAACATGAAGCAAAAGCCATCGATTGAAAAGAAAAGACCATTTATAGTCACTCATACCTTCGAAACCCTTATTGCTCACTTTAAATGCCTTTATGATTTGATTATTAACTTTAAGCTGAATTTTTTTACATTTTTTGTTAAAACATATGATAATTAAATCTTTACCTCGAGAAACGTGAAGCGAAAGCTATCGATTGAGAGGAAAAGAACATTTATAGTCACTCATGCCTTCGGAAGCCTTATTACTTGCTTAAAATTGTTTTACAATCTCATTATTTTTTTTTAAATCAATTTTCTTACATTTTTGGTTAAAATAGATTATATTTAAATGTTTGTCTCAAGAAACGTGAAGCGAAAGCCATCGATTGACAAGAAAAGTCCATTTATAGTCACTCATGCCTTCGAAAGCCTCATTATTCACTTTAAATGATTTTATAATCTCATTATTGATTTTATGTTGAATTTTCTTACATTTGTAGTTAAAACAGACTATAATTGAATGTTTACCTGGGGAAATATGAAGGAAAAGCCATCGATTGAGAAGAAAAGACCATTTATAGTCACTCATGCCTTCGAAACCCTTATTGCTCACTTTATATGGCTTTATGATTTGATTATTAACTTTAAGCTGAATTTTTTTATATTTTTTGTTAAAACAGATTATAATTGAATGTTTACCTCTAGAAACATGAAGCGAAAGCTAACGGTTGAGAGGAAAAGAACATTTATAGTCACTCATGCCTTCGAAAGCCTTATTACTTGCTTAAAATTGTTTTACAATCTCATTATTTTTTTAAATTAATTTTCTTACATTTTTGGTTAAAATAGATTATATTTAAATGTTTGTCTCAAGAAACGTGAAGCGAAAGCCATCGATTGACAAGAAAAGTCCATTTATAGTCACTCATGCCTTCGAAAGCCTCATTATTCACTTTAAATTATTTTATAATCTCATTATTGATTTTATGATGAATTTTCTTACATTTTTAGTTAAAACAGACTATAATTGAATGTTTACCTGGGGAAACATGAAGCAAAAGCCATCGATTGAGAAGAAAAGACCATTTATAGTCACTCAAGCCTTCGAAACCCTTATTGCTCACTTTAAATGGCTTTATGATTTGATTATTAACTTTAAGCTGAATTTTTTTACATTTTTTGTTAAAACATATGATAATTGAATCTTTACCTCGAGAAACGTGAAGCGAAAGCTATCGATTGAGAGGAAAAGAACATTTATAGTCACTCATGCCTTCGGAAGCCTTATTACTTGCTTAAAATTGTTTTACAATCTCATTATTTTTTTTTAAATCAATTTTCTTACATTTTTGGTTAAAATAGATTATATTTAAATGTTTGTCTCAAGAAACGTGAAGCGAAAGCCATCGATTGACAAGAAAAGTCCATTTATAGTCACTCATGCCTTCGAAAGCCTCATTATTCACTTTAAATGATTTTATAATCTCATTATTGATTTTATGTTGAATTTTCTTACATTTTTAGTTAAAACAGACTATGAAGCAAAAGCCATCGATTGAAAAGAAAAGACCATTTATAGTCACTCATGCCTTCGAAACCCTTATTGCTCACTTTAAATGGCTTTATGATTTGATTATTAACTTTAAGCTGAATTTTTTATATTTTTTGTTGAAACAGATTATAATTGAATGTTTACCTCTAGAAACATGAAGCGAAAGCTATCGGTTGAGAGGAAAAGAACATTTATAGTCACTCATGCCTTCGAAAGCCTTATTACTTGCTTAAAATTGTTTTACAATCTCATTATTTTTTTAAATCAATTTTCTTACATTTTTGGTTAAAATAGATTATATTTAAATGTTTGTCTCAAGAAACGTGAAGCGACAGCCATCGATTGACAAGAAAAGTCCATTTATAGTCACTCATGCCTTCGAAAGCCTCATTATTCACTTTAAATTATTTTATAATCTCATTATTGATTTTATGATGTATTTTCTTACATTTTTAGTTAAAACAGACTATAATTGAATGTTTACCTGGGGAAACATGAAGCAAAAGCCATCGATTGAGAAGAAAAGACCATTTATAGTCACTCAAGCCTTCGAAACCCTTATTGCTCACTTTAAATGGCCTTATGATTTGATTATTAACTTTAAGCTGAATTTTTTTACATTTTTTGTTAAAACATATGATAATTGAATCTTTACCTCGAGAAACGTGAAGCGAAAGCTATCGATTGAGAGGAAAAGAACATTTATAGTCACTCATGCCTTCGGAAGCCTTATTACTTGCTTAAAATTGTTTTACAATCTCATTATTTTTTTTTAAATCAATTTTCTTACATTTTTGGTTAAAATAGATTATATTTAAATGTTTGTCTCAAGAAACGTGAAGCGAAAGCCATCGATTGACAAGAAAAGTCCATTTATAGTCACTCATGCCTTCGAAAGCCTCATTATTCACTTTAAATGATTTTATAATCTCATTATTGATTTTATGTTGAATTTTCTTACATTTTTAGTTAAAACAGACTATAATTGAATGTTTACCTCGAGAAACATGAAGCAAAAGCCATCGATTGAAAAGAAAAGACCATTTATAGTCACTCATGCCTTCGAAACCCTTATTGCTCACTTTAAATGACTTTATGATTTGATTATTAACCTTAAGCTGAATTTTTTTACATTTTTTGTTAAAACATATGATAATTAAATCTTTACCTCGAGAAACGTGAAGCGAAAGCTATCGATTGAGAGGAAAAGAACATTTATAGTCACTCATGCCTTCGAAAGCCTTATTACTTGTTTAAAATTGTTTTACAATCTCATTATTTTTTTTTAAAATCAATTTTCTTACATTTTTGGTTAAAATAGATTATATTTAAATGTTTGTCTCAAGAAACGTGAAGCGAAAGCCATCGATTGACAAGAAAAGTCCATTTATAGTCACTCATGCCTTCGAAAGCCTCATTATTCACTTTAAATGATTTTATAATCTCATTATTGATTTTATGGTGAATTTTCTTACATTTGTAGTTAAAACAGACTATAATTGAATGTTTACCTGGGGAAACATGAAGGAAAAGCCATCGATTGAGAAGAAAAGACCATTTATAGTCACTCATGCCTTCGAAACCCTTATTGCTCACTTTAAATGGCTTTATGATTTGATTATTAACTTTAAGCTGAATTTTTTTATATTTTTTGTTAAAACAGATTATAATTGAATGTTTACCTCTAGAAACATGAAGCGAAAGCTATCGGTTGAGAGGAAAAGAACATTTATAGTCACTCATGCCTTCGAAAGCCTTATTACTTGCTTAAAATTGTTTTACAATCTCATTATTTTTTTAAATCAATTTTTTTACATTTTTTGTTAAAATAGATTATATTTAAATGTTTGTCTCAAGAAACGTGAAGCGAAAGCCATCGATTGACAAGAAAAGTCCATTTATAGTCACTCATGCCTTCGAAAGCCTAATTATTCACTTTAAATTATTTTATAATCTCATTATTGATTTTATGATGAATTTTCTTACATTTTTAGTTAAAACAGACTATAATTGAATGTTTACCTTGAGAAACATGAAGCAAAAGCCATCGATTGAAAAGAAAAGACCATTTATAGTCACTCATGCCTTCGAAACCCTTATTGCTCACTTTAAATGCCTTTATGATTTGATTATTAACTTTAAGCTGAATTTTTTTACATTTTTTGTTAAAACATATGATAATTAAATCTTTACCTCGAGAAACATGAAGCGAAAGCTATCGATTGAGAGGAAAAGAACATTTATAGTCACTCATGCCTTCGGAAGCCTTATTACTTGCTTAAAATTGTTTTACAATCTCATTATTTTTTTTAAAATCAATTTTCTTACATTTTTGGTTAAAATAGATTATATTTAAATGTTTGTCTCAAGAAACGTGAAGCGAAAGCCATCGATTGACAAGAAAAGTCCATTTATAGTCACTCATGCCTTCGAAAGCCTCATTATTCACTTTAAATGATTTTATAATCTCATTATTGATTTTATGTTGAATTTTCTTACATTTATAGTTAAAACAGACTATAATTGAATGTTTACCTGGGGAAACATGAAGGAAAAGCCATCGATTGAGAAGAAAAGACCATTTATAGTCACTCATGCCTTCGAAACCCTTATTGCTCACTTTAAATGGCTTTATGATTTGATTATTAACTTTAAGCTGAATTTTTTTATATTTTTTGTTAAAACAGATTATAATTG
Source organism: Theobroma cacao (assembly GCF_053813885.1). NCBI lineage: Eukaryota > Viridiplantae > Streptophyta > Magnoliopsida > Malvales > Malvaceae > Theobroma > Theobroma cacao. The sequence goes on along the minus strand of NC_142640.1, from coordinate 26,861,541 downwards.
AATGTTTACCTCTAGAAACATGAAGGGAAAGCTATCGGTTGAGAGGAAAAGAACATTTATAGTCACTCATGCCTTCGAAAGCCTTATTACTTGCTTAAAATTGTTTTACAATCTGATTATTTTTTTAAACCAATTTTCTTACATTTTTGGTTAAAATAGATTATATTTAAATGTTTGTCTCAAGAAACGTGAAGCGAAAGCCATCGATTGACAAGAAAAGTCCATTTATAGTCACTCATGCCTTCGAAAGCCTCATTATTCACTTTAAATGATTTTATAATCTCATTATTGATTTTATGGTGAATTTTCTTACATTTGTAGTTAAAACAGACTATAATTGAATGTTTACCTGGGGAAACATGAAGGAAAAGCCATCGATTGAGAAGAAAAGACCATTTATAGTCACTCATGCCTTCGAAACCCTTATTGCTCACTTTAAATGGCTTTATGATTTGATTATTAACTTTAAGCTGAATTTTTTTATATTTTTTGTTAAAACAGATTATAATTGAATGTTTACCTCTAGAAACATGAAGCGAAAGCTATCGGTTGAGAGGAAAAGAACATTTATAGTCACTCATGCCTTCGGAAGCCTTATTACTTGCTTAAAATTGTTTTACAATCTCATTATTTTTTTAAATTAATTTTCTTACATTTTTGGTTAAAATAGATTATATTTAAATGTTTGTCTCAAGAAACGTGAAGCGAAAGCCATCGATTGACAAGAAAAGTCCATTTATAGTCACTCATGCCTTCGAAAGCCTCATTATTCACTTTAAATGATTTTATAATCTCATTATTGATTTTATGTTGAATTTTCTTACATTTTTAGTTAAAACAGACTATAATTGAATGTTTACCTCGAGAAACATGAAGCAAAAGCCATCGATTGAAAAGAAAAGACCATTTATAGTCACTCATGCCTTCGAAACCCTTATTGCTCACTTTAAATGACTTTATGATTTGATTATTAACCTTAAGCTGAATTTTTTTACATTTTTTGTTAAAACATATGATAATTAAATCTTTACCTCGAGAAACGTGAAGCGAAAGCTATCGATTGAGAGGAAAAGAACATTTATAGTCACTCATGCCTTCGAAAGCCTTATTACTTGTTTAAAATTGTTTTACAATGTCATTATTTTTTTTTAAAATCAATTTTCTTACATTTTTGGTTAAAATAGATTATATTTAAATGTTTGTCTCAAGAAACGTGAAGCGAAAGCCATCGATTGACAAGAAAAGTCCATTTATAGTCACTCATGCCTTCGAAAGCCTCATTATTCACTTTAAATGATTTTATAATCTCATTATTGATTTTATGTTGAATTTTCTTACATTTGTAGTTAAAACAGACTATAATTGAATGTTTACCTGGGGAAATATGAAGGAAAAGCCATCGATTGAGAAGAAAAGACCATTTATAGTCACTCATGCCTTCGAAACCCTTATTGCTCACTTTATATGGCTTTATGATTTGATTATTAACTTTAAGCTGAGTTTTTTTATATTTTTTGTTAAAACAGATTATAATTGAATGTTTACCTCTAGAAACATGAAGCGAAAGCTATCGGTTGAGAGGAAAAGAACATTTATAGTCACTCATGCCTTCGAAAGCCTTATTACTTGCTTAAAATTGTTTTACAATCTCATTATTTTTTTAAATTAATTTTCTTACATTTTTGGTTAAAATAGATTATATTTAAATGTTTGTCTCAAGAAACGTGAAGCGAAAGCCATCGATTGACAAGAAAAGTCCATTTATAGTCACTCATGCCTTCGAAAGCCTCATTATTCACTTTAAATGATTTTATAATCTCATTATTGATTTTATGTTCAATTTTCTTACATTTATAGTTAAAACAGACTATAATTGAATGTTTACCTGGGGAAACATGAAGGAAAAGCCATCGATTGAGAAGAAAAGACCATTTATAGTCACTCATGCCTTCGAAACCCTTATTGCTCACTTTAAATGGCTTTATGATTTGATTATTAACTTTAAGCTGAATTTTTTTATATTTTTTGTTAAAACAGATTATAATTGAATGTTTACCTCTAGAAACATGAAGGGAAAGCTATCGGTTGAGAGGAAAAGAACATTTATAGTCACTCATGCCTTCGAAAGCCTTATTACTTGCTTAAAATTGTTTTACAATCTGATTATTTTTTTAAACCAATTTTCTTACATTTTTGGTTAAAATAGATTATATTTAAATGTTTGTCTCAAGAAACGTGAAGCGAAAGCCATCGATTGACAAGAAAAGTCCATTTATAGTCACTCATGCCTTCGAAAGCCTCATTATTCACTTTAAATTATTTTTTAATCTCATTATTGATTCTATGATGAATTTTCTTACATTTTTAGTTAAAACAGACTATAATTGAATGTTTACCTGGGGAAACATGAAGCAAAAGCCATCAATTGAGAAGAAAAGACCATTTATAGTCACTCAAGCCTTCGAAACCCTTATTGCTCACTTTAAATGGCTTTATGATTTGATTATTAACTTTAAGCTGAATTTTTTTACATTTTTTGTTAAAACATATGATAATTGAATCTTTACCTCGAGAAACGTGAAGCGAAAGCTATCGATTGAGAGGAAAAGAACATTTATAGTCACTCATGCCTTCGGAAGCCTTATTACTTGCTTAAAATTGTTTTACAATCTCATTATTTTTTTTTAAATCAATTTTCTTACATTTTTGGTTAAAATAGATTATATTTAAATGTTTGTCTCAAGAAACGTGAAGCGAAAGCCATCGATTGACAAGAAAAGTCCATTTATAGTCACTCATGCCTTCGAAAGCCTCATTATTCACTTTAAATGATTTTATAATCTCATTATTGATTTTATGTTGAATTTTCTTACATTTTTAGTTAAAACAGACTATAATTGAATGTTTACCTCGAGAAACATGAAGCAAAAGCCATCGATTGAAAAGAAAAGACCATTTATAGTCACTCATGCCTTCGAAACCCTTATTGCTCACTTTAAATGACTTTATGATTTGATTATTAACCTTAAGCTGAATTTTTTTACATTTTTTGTTAAAACATATGATAATTAAATCTTTACCTCGAGAAACGTGAAGCGAAAGCTATCGATTGAGAGGAAAAGAACATTTATAGTCACTCATGCCTTCGAAAGCCTTATTACTTGTTTAAAATTGTTTTACAATGTCATTATTTTTTTTTAAAATCAATTTTCTTACATTTTTGGTTAAAATAGATTATATTTAAATGTTTGTCTCAAGAAACGTGAAGCGAAAGCCATCGATTGACAAGAAAAGTCCATTTATAGTCACTCATGCCTTCGAAAGCCTCATTATTCACTTTAAATGATTTTATAATCTCATTATTGATTTTATGTTGAATTTTCTTACATTTGTAGTTAAAACAGACTATAATTGAATGTTTACCTGGGGAAATATGAAGGAAAAGCCATCGATTGAGAAGAAAAGACCATTTATAGTCACTCATGCCTTCGAAACCCTTATTGCTCACTTTATATGGCTTTATGATTTGATTATTAACTTTAAGCTGAGTTTTTTTATATTTTTTGTTAAAACAGATTATAATTGAATGTTTACCTCTAGAAACATGAAGCGAAAGCTATCGGTTGAGAGGAAAAGAACATTTATAGTCACTCATGCCTTCGAAAGCCTTATTACTTGCTTAAAATTGTTTTACAATCTCATTATTTTTTTAAATTAATTTTCTTACATTTTTGGTTAAAATAGATTATATTTAAATGTTTGTCTCAAGAAACGTGAAGCGAAAGCCATCGATTGACAAGAAAAGTCCATTTATAGTCACTCATGCCTTCGAAAGCCTCATTATTCACTTTAAATGATTTTATAATCTCATTATTGATTTTATGTTCAATTTTCTTACATTTATAGTTAAAACAGACTATAATTGAATGTTTACCTGGGGAAACATGAAGGAAAAGCCATCGATTGAGAAGAAAAGACCATTTATAGTCACTCATGCCTTCGAAACCCTTATTGCTCACTTTAAATGGCTTTATGATTTGATTATTAACTTTAAGCTGAATTTTTTTATATTTTTTGTTAAAACAGATTATAATTGAATGTTTACCTCTAGAAACATGAAGGGAAAGCTATCGGTTGAGAGGAAAAGAACATTTATAGTCACTCATGCCTTCGAAAGCCTTATTACTTGCTTAAAATTGTTTTACAATCTGATTATTTTTTTAAACCAATTTTCTTACATTTTTGGTTAAAATAGATTATATTTAAATGTTTGTCTCAAGAAACGTGAAGCGAAAGCCATCGATTGACAAGAAAAGTCCATTTATAGTCACTCATGCCTTCGAAAGCCTCATTATTCACTTTAAATTATTTTTTAATCTCATTATTGATTCTATGATGAATTTTCTTACATTTTTAGTTAAAACAGACTATAATTGAATGTTTACCTGGGGAAACATGAAGCAAAAGCCATCAATTGAGAAGAAAAGACCATTTATAGTCACTCAAGCCTTCGAAACCCTTATTGCTCACTTTAAATGGCTTTATGATTTGATTATTAACTTTAAGCTGAATTTTTTTACATTTTTTTTTAAAACATATGATAATTGAATCTTTACCTCGAGAAACGTGAAGCGAAAGCTATCGATTGAGAGGAAAAGAACATTTATAGTCACTCATGCCTTCGGAAGCCTTATTACTTGCTTAAAATTGTTTTACAATCTCATTATTTTTTTTTAAATCAATTTTCTTACATTTTTGGTTAAAATAGATTATATTTAAATGTTTGTCTCAAGAAACGTGAAGCGAAAGCCATCGATTGACAAGAAAAGTCCATTTATAGTCACTCATGCCTTCGAAAGCCTCATTATTCACTTTAAATGATTTTATAATCTCATTATTGATTTTATGTTGAATTTTCTTACATTTTTAGTTAAAACAGACTATAATTGAATGTTTACCTCGAGAAACATGAAGCAAAAGCCATCGATTGAAAAGAAAAGACCATTTATAGTCACTCATGCCTTCGAAACCCTTATTGCTCACTTTAAATGACTTTATGATTTGATTATTAACCTTAAGCTGAATTTTTTTACATTTTTTGTTAAAACATATGATAATTAAATCTTTACCTCGAGAAACGTGAAGCGAAAGCTATCGATTGAGAGGAAAAGAACATTTATAGTCACTCATGCCTTCGAAAGCCTTATTACTTGTTTAAAATTGTTTTACAATCTCATTATTTTTTTTTAAAATCAATTTTCTTACATTTTTGGTTAAAATAGATTATATTTAAATGTTTGTCTCAAGAAACGTGAAGCGAAAGCCATCGATTGACAAGAAAAGTCCATTTATAGTCACTCATGCCTTCGAAAGCCTCATTATTCACTTTAAATGATTTTATAATCTCATTATTGATTTTATGGTGAATTTTCTTACATTTGTAGTTAAAACAGACTATAATTGAATGTTTACCTGGGGAAACATGAAGGAAAAGCCATCGATTGAGAAGAAAAGACCATTTATAGTCACTCATGCCTTCGAAACCCTTATTGCTCACTTTAAATGGCTTTATGATTTGATTATTAACTTTAAGCTGAATTTTTTTATATTTTTTGTTAAAACAGATTATAATTGAATGTTTACCTCTAGAAACATGAAGCGAAAGCTATCGGTTGAGAGGAAAAGAACATTTATAGTCACTCATGCCTTCGAAAGCCTTATTACTTGCTTAAAATTGTTTTACAATCTCATTATTTTTTTAAATCAATTTTTTTACATTTTTTGTTAAAATAGATTATATTTAAATGTTTGTCTCAAGAAACGTGAAGCGAAAGCCATCGATTGACAAGAAAAGTCCATTTATAGTCACTCATGCCTTCGAAAGCCTAATTATTCACTTTAAATTATTTTATAATCTCATTATTGATTTTATGATGAATTTTCTTACATTTTTAGTTAAAACAGACTATAATTGAATGTTTACCTGGGGAAACATGAAGCAAAAGCCATCGATTGAAAAGAAAAGACCATTTATAGTCACTCAAGCCTTCGAAACCATTATTGCTCACTTTAAATGGCTTTATGATTTGATTATTAACTTTAAGCTGAATTTTTTTACATTTTTTGTTAAAACATATGATAATTAAATCTTTACCTCGAGAAACGTGAAGCGAAAGCTATCGATTGAGAGGAAAAGAACATTTATAGTCACTCATGCCTTCGGAAGCCTTATTACTTGCTTAAAATTGTTTTACAATCTCATTATTTTTTTTTAAATCAATTTTCTTACATTTTTGGTTAAAATAGATTATATTTAAATGTTTGTCTCAAGAAACGTGAAGCGAAAGCCATCGATTGACAAGAAAAGTCCATTTATAGTCACTCATGCCTTCGAAAGCCTCATTATTCACTTTAAATGATTTTATAATCTCATTATTGATTTTATGTTGAATTTTCTTACATTTGTAGTTAAAACAGACTATAATTGAATGTTTACCTGGGGAAATATGAAGGAAAAGCCATCGATTGAGAAGAAAAGACCATTTATAGTCACTCATGCCTTCGAAACCCTTATTGCTCACTTTATATGGCTTTATGATTTGATTATTAACTTTAAGCTGAATTTTTTTATATTTTTTGTTAAAACAGATTATAATTGAATGTTTACCTCTAGAAACATGAAGCGAAAGCTATCGGTTGAGAGGAAAAGAACATTTATAGTCACTCATGCCTTCGAAAGCCTTATTACTTGCTTAAAATTGTTTTACAATCTCATTATTTTTTTAAATTAATTTTCTTACATTTTTGGTTAAAATAGATTATATTTAAATGTTTGTCTCAAGAAACGTGAAGCGAAAGCCATCGATTGACAAGAAAAGTCCATTTATAGTCACTCATGCCTTCGAAAGCCTCATTATTCACTTTAAATTATTTTTTAATCTCATTATTGATTCTATGATGTATTTTCTTACATTTTTAGTTAAAACAGACTATAATTGAATGTTTACCTGGGGAAACATGAAGCAAAAGCCATCGATTGAGAAGAAAAGACCATTTATAGTCACTCAAGCCTTCGAAACCCTTATTGCTCACTTTAAATGGCTTTATGATTTGATTATTAACTTTAAGCTGAATTTTTTTACATTTTTTGTTAAAACATATGATAATTGAATCTTTACCTCGAGAAACGTGAAGCGAAAGCTATCGATTGAGAGGAAAAGAACATTTATAGTCACTCATGCCTTCGGAAGCCTTATTACTTGCTTAAAATTGTTTTACAATCTCATTATTTTTTTTTAAATCAATTTTCTTACATTTTTGGTTAAAATAGATTATATTTAAATGTTTGTCTCAAGAAACGTGAAGCGAAAGCCATCGATTGGCAAGAAAAGTCCATTTATAGTCACTCATGCCTTCGAAAGCCTCATTATTCACTTTAAATGATTTTATAATCTCATTATTGATTTTATGTTGAATTTTCTTACATTTTTAGTTAAAACAGACTATAATTGAATGTTTACCTTGAGAAACATGAAGCAAAAGCCATCGATTGAAAAGAAAATACCATTTATAGTCACTCATGCCTTCGAAACCCTTATTGCTCACTTTAAATGACTTTATGATTTGATTATTAACTTTAAGCTGAATTTTTTTACATTTTTTGTTAAAACATATGATAATTAAATCTTTACCTCGAGAAACGTGAAGCGAAAGCTATCGATTGAGAGGAAAAGAACATTTATAGTCACTCATGCCTTCGAAAGCCTTATTACTTGCTTAAAATTGTTTTACAATCTCATTATTTTTTTTTAAATCAATTTTCTTACATTTTTGGTTAAAATAGATTATATTTAAATGTTTGTCTCAAGAAACATGAAGCGAAAGCCATCGATTGACAAGAAAAGTCCATTTATAGTCACTCATGCCTTCGAAAGCCTCATTATTCACTTTAAATTATTTTATAATCTCATTATTGATTTTATGTTGAATTTTCTTACATTTTTAGTTAAAACAGACTATAATTGAATGTTTACCTGTGGAAACATGAAGGAAAAGCCATCGATTGAGAAGAAAAGACCATTTATAGTCACTCATGCCTTCGAAACCCTTATTGCTCACTTTAAATGGCTTTATGATTTGATTATTAACTTTAAGCTGAATTTTTTTATATTTTTTGTTAAAACAGATTATAATTGAATGTTTACCTCTAGAAACATGAAGCGAAAGCTATCGGTTGAGAGGAAAAGAACATTTATAGTCACTCATGCCTTCGAAAGCCTTATTACTTGCTTAAAATTGTTTTACAATCTCATTATTTTTTTAAATTAATTTTCTTACATTTTTGGTTAAAATAGATTATATTTAAATGTTTGTCTCAAGAAACGTGAAGCGAAAGCCATCGATTGACAAGAAAAGTCCATTTATAGTCACTCATGCCTTCGAAAGCCTCATTATTCACTTTAAATGATTTTATAATCTCATTATTGATTTTATGGTGAATTTTCTTACATTTGTAGTTAAAACAGACTATAATTGAATGTTTACCTGGGGAAACATGAAGGAAAAGCCATCGATTGAGAAGAAAAGACCATTTATAGTCACTCATGCCTTCGAAACCCTTATTGCTCACTTTAAATGGCTTTATGATTTGATTATTAACTTTAAGCTGAATTTTTTTATATTTTTTGTTAAAACAGATTATAATTGAATGTTTACCTCTAGAAACATGAAGCGAAAGCTATCGGTTGAGAGGAAAAGAACATTTATAGTCACTCATGCCTTCGAAAGCCTTATTACTTGCTTAAAATTGTTTTACAATCTCATTATTTTTTTAAATCAATTTTTTTACATTTTTTGTTAAAATAGATTATATTTAAATGTTTGTCTCAAGAAACGTGAAGCGAAAGCCATCGATTGACAAGAAAAGTCCATTTATAGTCACTCATGCCTTCGAAAGCCTAATTATTCACTTTAAATTATTTTATAATCTCATTATTGATTTTATGATGAATTTTCTTACATTTTTAGTTAAAACAGACTATAATTGAATGTTTACCTTGAGAAACATGAAGCAAAAGCCATCGATTGAAAAGAAAAGACCATTTATAGTCACTCATGCCTTCGAAACCCTTATTGCTCACTTTAAATGCCTTTATGATTTGATTATTAACTTTAAGCTGAATTTTTTTACATTTTTTGTTAAAACATATGATAATTAAATCTTTACCTCGAGAAACATGAAGCGAAAGCTATCGATTGAGAGGAAAAGAACATTTATAGTCACTCATGCCTTCGAAAGCCTTATTACTTGCTTAAAATTGTTTTACAATCTCATTATTTTTTTTTAAATCAATTTTCTTACATTTTTGGTTAAAATAGATTATATTTAAATGTTTGTCTCAAGAAACGTGAAGCGAAAGCCATCGATTGGCAAGAAAAGTCCATTTATAGTCACTCATGCCTTCGAAAGCCTCATTATTCACTTTAAATGATTTTATAATCTCATTATTGATTTTATGTTGAATTTTCTTACATTTTTAGTTAAAACAGACTATAATTGAATGTTTACCTTGAGAAACATGAAGCAAAAGCCATCGATTGAAAAGAAAAGACCATTTATAGTCACTCATGCCTTCGAAACCCTTATTGCTCACTTTAAATGCCTTTATGATTTGATTATTAACTTTAAGCTGAATTTTTTTACATTTTTTGTTAAAACATATGATAATTAAATCTTTACCTCGAGAAACATGAAGCGAAAGCTATCGATTGAGAGGAAAAGAACATTTATAGTCACTCATGCCTTCGGAAGCCTTATTACTTGCTTAAAATTGTTTTACAATCTCATTATTTTTTTTTAAATCAATTTTCTTACATTTTTGGTTAAAATAGATTATATTTAAATGTTTGTCTCAAGAAACGTGAAGCGAAAGCCATCGATTGGCAAGAAAAGTCCATTTATAGTCACTCATGCCTTCGAAAGCCTCATTATTCACTTTAAATGATTTTATAATCTCATTATTGATTTTATGTTGAATTTTCTTACATTTTTAGTTAAAACAGACTATAATTGAATGTTTACCTTGAGAAACATGAAGCAAAAGCCATCGATTGAAAAGAAAATACCATTTATAGTCACTCATGCCTTCGAAACCCTTATTGCTCACTTTAAATGACTTTATGATTTGATTATTAACTTTAAGCTGAATTTTTTTACATTTTTTGTTAAAACATATGATAATTAAATCTTTACCTCGAGAAACGTGAAGCGAAAGCTATCGATTGAGAGGAAAAGAACATTTATAGTCACTCATGCCTTCGAAAGCCTTATTACTTGCTTAAAATTGTTTTACAATCTCATTATTTTTTTTTAAATCAATTTTCTTACATTTTTGGTTAAAATAGATTATATTTAAATGTTTGTCTCAAGAAACATGAAGCGAAAGCCATCGATTGACAAGAAAAGTCCATTTATAGTCACTCATGCCTTCGAAAGCCTCATTATTCACTTTAAATTATTTTATAATCTCATTATTGATTTTATGTTGAATTTTCTTACATTTTTAGTTAAAACAGACTATAATTGAATGTTTACCTGTGGAAACATGAAGGAAAAGCCATCGATTGAGAAGAAAAGACCATTTATAGTCACTCATGCCTTCGAAACCCTTATTGCTCACTTTAAATGGCTTTATGATTTGATTATTAACTTTAAGCTGAATTTTTTTATATTTTTTGTTAAAACAGATTATAATTGAATGTTTACCTCTAGAAACATGAAGCGAAAGCTATCGGTTGAGAGGAAAAGAACATTTATAGTCACTCATGCCTTCGAAAGCCTTATTACTTGCTTAAAATTGTTTTACAATCTCATTATTTTTTTAAATTAATTTTCTTACATTTTTGGTTAAAATAGATTATATTTAAATGTTTGTCTCAAGAAACGTGAAGCGAAAGCCATCGATTGACAAGAAAAGTCCATTTATAGTCACTCATGCCTTCGAAAGCCTCATTATTCACTTTAAATGATTTTATAATCTCATTATTGATTTTATGGTGAATTTTCTTACATTTGTAGTTAAAACAGACTATAATTGAATGTTTACCTGGGGAAACATGAAGGAAAAGCCATCGATTGAGAAGAAAAGACCATTTATAGTCACTCATGCCTTCGAAACCCTTATTGCTCACTTTAAATGGCTTTATGATTTGATTATTAACTTTAAGCTGAATTTTTTTATATTTTTTGTTAAAACAGATTATAATTGAATGTTTACCTCTAGAAACATGAAGCGAAAGCTATCGGTTGAGAGGAAAAGAACATTTATAGTCACTCATGCCTTCGAAAGCCTTATTACTTGCTTAAAATTGTTTTACAATCTCATTATTTTTTTAAATCAATTTTTTTACATTTTTTGTTAAAATAGATTATATTTAAATGTTTGTCTCAAGAAACGTGAAGCGAAAGCCATCGATTGACAAGAAAAGTCCATTTATAGTCACTCATGCCTTCGAAAGCCTAATTATTCACTTTAAATAATTTTATAATCTCATTATTGATTTTATGATGAATTTTCTTACATTTTTAGTTAAAACAGACTATAATTGAATGTTTACCTTGAGAAACATGAAGCAAAAGCCATCGATTGAAAAGAAAAGACCATTTATAGTCACTCATGCCTTCGAAACCCTTATTGCTCACTTTAAATGCCTTTATGATTTGATTATTAACTTTAAGCTGAATTTTTTTACATTTTTTGTTAAAACATATGATAATTAAATCTTTACCTCGAGAAACATGAAGCGAAAGCTATCGATTGAGAGGAAAAGAACATTTATAGTCACTCATGCCTTCGGAAGCCTTATTACTTGCTTAAAATTGTTTTACAATCTCATTATTTTTTTTTAAATCAATTTTCTTACATTTTTGGTTAAAATAGATTATATTTAAATGTTTGTCTCAAGAAACGTGAAGCGAAAGCCATCGATTGACAAGAAAAGTCCATTTATAGTCACTCATGCCTTCGAAAGCCTCATTATTCACTTTAAATGATTTTATAATCTCATTATTGATTTTATGTTGACTTTTCTTACATTTATAGTTAAAACAGACTATAATTGAATGTTTACCTGGGGAAACATGAAGGAAAAGCCATCGATTGAGAAGAAAAGACCATTTATAGTCACTCATGCCTTCGAAACCCTTATTGCTCACTTTAAATGGCTTTATGATTTGATTATTAACTTTAAGCTGAATTTTTTTATATTTTTTGTTAAAACAGATTATAATTGAATGTTTACCTCTAGAAACATGAAGGGAAAGCTATCGGTTGAGAGGAAAAGAACATTTATAGTCACTCATGCCTTCGAAAGCCTTATTACTTGCTTAAAATTGTTTTACAATCTGATTATTTTTTTAAACCAATTTTCTTACATTTTTGGTTAAAATAGATTATATTTAAATGTTTGTCTCAAGAAACGTGAAGCGACAGCCATCGATTGACAAGAAAAGTCCATTTATAGTCACTCATGCCTTCGAAAGCCTCATTATTCACTTTAAATTATTTTATAATCTCATTATTGATTTTATGATGAATTTTCTTACATTTTTAGTTAAAACAGACTATAATTGAATGTTTACCTGGGGAAACATGAAGCAAAAGCCATCGATTGAGAAGAAAAGACCATTTATAGTCACTCAAGCCTTCGAAACCCTTATTGCTCACTTTAAATGGCTTTATGATTTGATTATTAACTTTAAGCTGAATTTTTTTACATTTTTTGTTAAAACATATGATAATTGAATCTTTACCTCGAGAAACGTGAAGCGAAAGCTATCGATTGAGAGGAAAAGAACATTTATAGTCACTCATGCCTTCGGAAGCCTTATTACTTGCTTAAAATTGTTTTACAATCTCATTATTTTTTTTTAAATCAATTTTCTTACATTTTTGGTTAAAATAGATTATATTTAAATGTTTGTCTCAAGAAACGTGAAGCGAAAGCCATCGATTGGCAAGAAAAGTCCATTTATAGTCACTCATGCCTTCGAAAGCCTCATTATTCACTTTAAATGATTTTATAATCTCATTATTGATTTTATGTTGAATTTTCTTACATTTTTAGTTAAAACAGACTATAATTGAATGTTTACCTTGAGAAACATGAAGCAAAAGCCATCGATTGAAAAGAAAATACCATTTATAGTCACTCATGCCTTCGAAACCCTTATTGCTCACTTTAAATGACTTTATGATTTGATTATTAACTTTAAGCTGAATTTTTTTACATTTTTTGTTAAAACATATGATAATTAAATCTTTACCTCGAGAAACGTGAAGCGAAAGCTATCGATTGAGAGGAAAAGAACATTTATAGTCACTCATGCCTTCGAAAGCCTTATTACTTGCTTAAAATTGTTTTACAATCTCATTATTTTTTTTTAAATCAATTTTCTTACATTTTTGGTTAAAATAGATTATATTTAAATGTTTGTCTCAAGAAACATGAAGCGAAAGCCATCGATTGACAAGAAAAGTCCATTTATAGTCACTCATGCCTTCGAAAGCCTCATTATTCACTTTAAATTATTTTATAATCTCATTATTGATTTTATGTTGAATTTTCTTACATTTTTAGTTAAAACAGACTATAATTGAATGTTTACCTGTGGAAACATGAAGGAAAAGCCATCGATTGAGAAGAAAAGACCATTTATAGTCACTCATGCCTTCGAAACCCTTATTGCTCACTTTAAATGGCTTTATGATTTGATTATTAACTTTAAGCTGAATTTTTTTATATTTTTTGTTAAAACAGATTATAATTGAATGTTTACCTCTAGAAACATGAAGGGAAAGCTATCGGTTGAGAGGAAAAGAACATTTATAGTCACTCATGCCTTCGAAAGCCTTATTACTTGCTTAAAATTGTTTTACAATCTGATTATTTTTTTAAACCAATTTTCTTACATTTTTGGTTAAAATAGATTATATTTAAATGTTTGTCTCAAGAAACGTGAAGCGACAGCCATCGATTGACAAGAAAAGTCCATTTATAGTCACTCATGCCTTCGAAAGCCTCATTATTCACTTTAAATTATTTTATAATCTCATTATTGATTTTATGATGAATTTTCTTACATTTTTAGTTAAAACAGACTATAATTGAATGTTTACCTGGGGAAACATGAAGGAAAAGCCATCGATTGAGAAGAAAAGACCATTTATAGTCACTCATGCCTTCGAAACCCTTATTGCTCACTTTAAATGGCTTTATGATTTGATTATTAACTTTAAGCTGAATTTTTTTATATTTTTTGTTAAAACAGATTATAATTGAATGTTTACCTCTAGAAACATGAAGGGAAAGCTATCGGTTGAGAGGAAAAGAACATTTATAGTCACTCATGCCTTCGAAAGCCTTATTACTTGCTTAAAATTGTTTTACAATCTGATTATTTTTTTAAACCAATTTTCTTACATTTTTGGTTAAAATAGATTATATTTAAATGTTTGTCTCAAGAAACGTGAAGCGACAGCCATCGATTGACAAGAAAAGTCCATTTATAGTCACTCATGCCTTCGAAAGCCTCATTATTCACTTTAAATTATTTTATAATCTCATTATTGATTTTATGATGAATTTTCTTACATTTTTAGTTAAAACAGACTATAATTGAATGTTTACCTGGGGAAACATGAAGCAAAAGCCATCGATTGAGAAGAAAAGACCATTTATAGTCACTCAAGCCTTCGAAACCCTTATTGCTCACTTTAAATGGCTTTATGATTTGATTATTAACTTTAAGCTGAATTTTTTTACATTTTTTGTTAAAACATATGATAATTGAATCTTTACCTCGAGAAACGTGCAGCGAAAGCTATCGATTGAGAGGAAAAGAACATTTATAGTCACTCATGCCTTCGGAAGCCTTATTACTTGCTTAAAATTGTTTTACAATCTCATTATTTTTTTTTAAATCAATTTTCTTACATTTTTGGTTAAAATAGATTATATTTAAATGTTTGTCTCAAGAAACGTGAAGCGAAAGCCATCGATTGGCAAGAAAAGTCCATTTATAGTCACTCATGCCTTCGAAAGCCTCATTATTCACTTTAAATGATTTTATAATCTCATTATTGATTTTATGTTGAATTTTCTTACATTTTTAGTTAAAACAGACTATAATTGAATGTTTACCTTGAGAAACATGAAGCAAAAGCCATCGATTGAAAAGAAAATACCATTTATAGTCACTCATGCCTTCGAAACCCTTATTGCTCACTTTAAATGACTTTATGATTTGATTATTAACTTTAAGCTGAATTTTTTTACATTTTTTGGTAAAACATATGATAATTAAATCTTTACCTCGAGAAACGTGAAGCGAAAGCTATCGATTGAGAGGAAAAGAACATTTATAGTCACTCATGCCTTCGAAAGCCTTATTACTTGCTTAAAATTGTTTTACAATCTCATTATTTTTTTTTAAAATCAATTTTCTTACATTTTTGGTTAAAATAGATTATATTTAAATGTTTGTCTCAAGAAACGTGAAGCGAAAGCCATCGATTGACAAGAAAAGTCCATTTATAGTCACTCATGCCTTCGAAAGCCTCATTATTCACTTTAAATGATTTTATAATCTCATTATTGATTTTATGGTGAATTTTCTTACATTTGTAGTTAAAACAGACTATAATTGAATGTTTACCTGTGGAAACATGAAGGAAAAGCCATCGATTGAGAAGAAAAGACCATTTATAGTCACTCATGCCTTCGAAACCCTTATTGCTCACTTTAAATGGCTTTATGATTTGATTATTAACTTTAAGCTGAATTGTTTTATATTTTTTGTTAAAACAGATTATAATTGAATGTTTACCTCTAGAAACATGAAGCGAAAGCTATCGGTTGAGAGGAAAAGAACATTTATAGTCACTCATGCCTTCGAAAGCCTTATTACTTGCTTAAAATTGTTTTACAATCTCATTATTTTTTTAAATTAATTTTCTTACATTTTTGGTTAAAATAGATTATATTTAAATGTTTGTCTCAAGAAACGTGAAGCGAAAGCCATCGATTGACAAGAAAAGTCCATTTATAGTCACTCATGCCTTCGAAAGCCTCATTATTCACTTTAAATGATTTTATAATCTCATTATTGATTTTATGGTGAATTTTCTTACATTTGTAGTTAAAACAGACTATAATTGAATGTTTACCTGGGGAAACATGAAGGAAAAGCCATCGATTGAGAAGAAAAGACCATTTATAGTCACTCATGCCTTCGAAACCCTTATTGCTCACTTTAAATGGCTTTATGATTTGATTATTAACTTTAAGCTGAATTTTTTTATATTTTTTGTTAAAACAGATTATAATTGAATGTTTACCTCTAGAAACATGAAGCGAAAGCTATCGATTGAGAGGAAAAGAACATTTATAGTCACTCATGCCTTCGAAAGCCTTATTACTTGCTGAAAATTGTTTTACAATCTCATTATTTTTTTAAATCAATTTTTTTACATTTTTTGTTAAAATAGATTATATTTAAATGTTTGTCTCAAGAAACGTGAAGCGAAAGCCATCGATTGACAAGAAAAGTCCATTTATAGTCACTCATGCCTTCGAAAGCCTCATTATTCACTTTAAATTATTTTATAATCTCATTATTGATTTTATGATGAATTTTCTTACATTTTTAGTTAAAACAGACTATAATTGAATGTTTACCTGGGGAAACATGAAGCAAAAGCCATCGATTGAGAAGAAAAGTCCATTTATAGTCACTCAAGCCTTCGAAACCCTTATTGCTCACTTTAAATGGCTTTATGATTTGATTATTAACTTTAAGCTGAATTTTTTTACATTTTTTGTTAAAACATATGATAATTGAATCTTTACCTCGAGAAACGTGAAGCGAAAGCTATCGATTGAGAGGAAAAGAACATTTATAGTCACTCATGCCTTCGGAAGCCTTATTACTTGCTTAAAATTGTTTTACAATCTCATTATTTTTTTTAAATCAATTTTCTTACATTTTTGGTTAAAATAGATTATATTTAAATGTTTGTCTCAAGAAACGTGAAGCGAAAGCCATCGATTGGCAAGAAAAGTCCATTTATAGTCACTCATGCCTTCGAAAGCCTCATTATTCACTTTAAATGATTTTATAATCTCATTATTGATTTTATGTTGAATTTTCTTACATTTTTAGTTAAAACAGACTATAATTGAATGTTTACCTTGAGAAACATGAAGCAAAAGCCATCGATTGAAAAGAAAATACCATTTATAGTCACTCATGCCTTCGAAACCCTTATTGCTCACTTTAAATGACTTTATGATTTGATTATTAACTTTAAGCTGAATTTTTTTTACATTTTTTGTTAAAACATATGATAATTAAATCTTTACCTCGAGAAACGTGAAGCGAAAGCTATCGATTGAGAGGAAAAGAACATTTATAGTCACTCATGCTTTCGAAAGCCTTATTACTTGCTTAAAATTGTTTTACAATCTCATTATTTTTTTTTAAAATCAATTTTCTTACATTTTTGGTTAAAATAGATTATATTTAAATGTTTGTCTCAAGAAACGTGAAGCGAAAGCCATCGATTGACAAGAAAAGTCCATTTATAGTCACTCATGCCTTCGAAAGCCTCATTATTCACTTTAAATGATTTTATAATCTCATTATTGATTTTATGGTGAATTTTCTTACATTTGTAGTTAAAACAGACTATAATTGAATGTTTACCTGGGGAAACATGAAGGAAAAGCCATCGATTGAGAAGAAAAGATCATTTATAGTCACTCATGCCTTCGAAACCCTTATTGCTCACTTTAAATGGCTTTATGATTTGATTATTAACTTTAAGCTGAATTTTTTTATATTTTTTGTTAAAACAGATTATAATTGAATGTTTACCTCTAGAAACATGAAGCGAAAGCTATCGGTTGAGAGGAAAAGAACATTTATAGTCACTCATGCCTTCGAAAGCCTTATTACTTGCTTAAAATTGTTTTACAATCTCATTATTTTTTTAAATCAATTTTTTTACATTTTTTGTTAAAATAGATTATATTTAAATGTTTGTCTCAAGAAACGTGAAGCGAAAGCCATCGATTGACAAGAAAAGTCCATTTATACTCACTCATGCCTTCGAAAGCCTCATTATTCACTTTAAATTATTTTATAATCTCATTATTGATTTTATGATGAATTTTCTTACATTTTTAGTTAAAACAGACTATAATTGAATGTTTACCTGGGGAAACATGAAGCAAAAGCCATCGATTGAGAAGAAAAGACCATTTATAGTCACTCAAGCCTTCGAAACCATTATTGCTCACTTTAAATGGCTTTATGATTTGATTATTAACTTTAAGCTAAATTTTTTTACATTTTTTGTTAAAACATATGATAATTGAATCTTTACCTCGAGAAACGTGAAGCGAAAGCTATCGATTGAGAGGAAAAGAACATTTATAGTCACTCATGCCTTCGGAAGCCTTATTACTTGCTTAAAATTGTTTTACAATCTCATCATTTTTTTTAAATCAATTTTCTTACATTTTTGGTTAAAATAGATTATATTTAAATGTTTGTCTCAAGAAACATGAAGCGAAAGCCATCGATTGACAAGAAAAGTCCATTTATAGTCACTCATGCCTTCGAAAGCCTCATTATTCACTTTAAATTATTTTATAATCTCATTATTGATTTTATGTTGAATTTTCTTACATTTTTAGTTAAAACAGACTATAATTGAATGTTTACCTGTGGAAACATGAAGGAAAAGCCATCGATTGAGAAGAAAAGACCATTTATAGTCACTCATGCCTTCGAAACCCTTATTGCTCACTTTATATGGCTTTATGATTTGATTATTAACTTTAAGCTGAATTTTTTTATATTTTTTGTTAAAACAGATTATAATTGAATGTTTACCTCTAGAAACATGAAGCGAAAGCTATCGGTTGAGAGGAAAAGAACATTTATAGTCACTCATGCCTTCGAAAGCCTTATTACTTGCTTAAAATTGTTTTACAATCTCATTATTTTTTTAAATTAATTTTCTTACATTTTTGGTTAAAATAGATTATATTTAAATGTTTGTCTCAAGAAACGTGAAGCGAAAGCCATCGATTGACAAGAAAAGTCCATTTATAGTCACTCATGCCTTCGAAAGCCTCATTATTCACTTTAAATGATTTTATAATCTCATTATTGATTTTATGGTGAATTTTCTTACATTTGTAGTTAAAACAGACTATAATTGAATGTTTACCTGGGGAAACATGAAGGAAAAGCCATCGATTGAGAAGAAAAGACCATTTATAGTCACTCATGCCTTCGAAACCCTTATTGCTCACTTTAAATGGCTTTATGATTTGATTATTAACTTTAAGCTGAATTTTTTTATATTTTTTGTTAAAACAGATTATAATTGAATGTTTACCTCTAGAAACATGAAGCGAAAGCTATCGGTTGAGAGGAAAAGAACATTTATAGTCACTCATGCCTTCGAAAGCCTTATTACTTGCTTAAAATTGTTTTACAATCTCATTATTTTTTTAAATCAATTTTTTTACATTTTTTGTTAAAATAGATTATATTTAAATGTTTGTCTCAATAAACGTGAAGCGAAAGCCATCGATTGACAAGAAAAGTCCATTTATAGTCACTCATGCCTTCGAAAGCCTCATTATTCACTTTAAATTATTTTATAATCTCATTATTGATTTTATGATGAATTTTCTTACATTTTTAGTTAAAACAGACTATAATTGAATGTTTACCTGGGGAAACATGAAGCAAAAGCCATCGATTGAGAAGAAAAGACCATTTATAGTCACTCAAGCCTTCGAAACCCTTATTGCTCACTTTAAATGGCTTTATGATTTGATTATTAACTTTAAGCTGAATTTTTTTACATTTTTTGTTAAAACATATGATAATTGAATCTTTACCTCGAGAAACGTGAAGCGAAAGCTATCGATTGAGAGGAAAAGAACATTTATAGTCACTCATGCCTTCGGAAGCCTTATTACTTGCTTAAAATTGTTTTACAATCTCATTATTTTTTTTTAAATCAATTTTCTTACATTTTTGGTTAAAATAGATTATATTTAAATGTTTGTCTCAAGAAACGTGAAGCGAAAGCCATCGATTGGCAAGAAAAGTCCATTTATAGTCACTCATGCCTTCGAAAGCCTCATTATTCACTTTAAATGATTTTATAATCTCATTATTGATTTTATGTTGAATTTTATTACATTTTTAGTTAAAACAGACTATAATTGAATGTTTACCTTGAGAAACATGAAGCAAAAGCCATCGATTGAAAAGAAAATACCATTTATAGTCACTCATGCCTTCGAAACCCTTATTGCTCACTTTAAATGACTTTATGATTTGATTATTAACTTTAAGCTGAATTTTTTTACATTTTTTGTTAAAACATATGATAATTAAATCTTTACCTCGAGAAACGTGAAGCGAAAGCTATCGATTGAGAGGAAAAGAACATTTATAGTCACTCATGCCTTCGAAAGCCTTATTACTTGCTTAAAATTGTTTTACAATCTCATTATTTTTTTTTAAAATCAATTTTCTTACATTTTTGGTTAAAATAGATTATATTTAAATGTTTGTCTCAAGAAACGTGAAGCGAAAGCCATCGATTGACAAGAAAAGTCCATTTATAGTCACTCATGCCTTCGAAAGCCTCATTATTCACTTTAAATGATTTTATAATCTCATTATTGATTTTATGGTGAATTTTCTTACATTTGTAGTTAAAACAGACTATAATTGAATGTTTACCTGTGGAAACATGAAGGAAAAGCCATCGATTGAGAAGAAAAGACCATTTATAGTCACTCATGCCTTCGAAACCCTTATTGCTCACTTTAAATGGCTTTATGATTTGATTATTAACTTTAAGCTGAATTGTTTTATATTTTTTGTTAAAACAGATTATAATTGAATGTTTACCTCTAGAAACATGAAGCGAAAGCTATCGGTTGAGAGGAAAAGAACATTTATAGTCACTCATGCCTTCGAAAGCCTTATTACTTGCTTAAAATTGTTTTACAATCTCATTATTTTTTTAAATTAATTTTCTTACATTTTTGGTTAAAATAGATTATATTTAAATGTTTGTCTCAAGAAACGTGAAGCGAAAGCCATCGATTGACAAGAAAAGTCCATTTATAGTCACTCATGCCTTCGAAAGCCTCATTATTCACTTTAAATGATTTTATAATCTCATTATTGATTTTATGGTGAATTTTCTTACATTTGTAGTTAAAACAGACTATAATTGAATGTTTACCTGGGGAAACATGAAGGAAAAGCCATCGATTGAGAAGAAAAGACCATTTATAGTCACTCATGCCTTCGAAACCCTTATTGCTCACTTTAAATGGCTTTATGATTTGATTATTAACTTTAAGCTGAATTTTTTTATATTTTTTGTTAAAACAGATTATAATTGAATGTTTACCTCTAGAAACATGAAGCGAAAGCTATCGGTTGAGAGGAAAAGAACATTTATAGTCACTCATGCCTTCGAAAGCCTTATTACTTGCTTAAAATTGTTTTACAATCTCATTATTTTTTTAAATTAATTTTCTTACATTTTTGGTTAAAATAGATTATATTTAAATGTTTGTCTCAAGAAACGTGAAGCGAAAGCCATCGATTGACAAGAAAAGTCCATTTATAGTCACTCATGCCTTCGAAAGCCTCATTATTCACTTTAAATTATTTTATAATCTCATTATTGATTTTATGATGAATTTTCTTACATTTTTAGTTAAAACAGACTATAATTGAATGTTTACCTGGGGAAACATGAAGCAAAAGCCATCGATTGAGAAGAAAAGACCATTTATAGTCACTCAAGCCTTCGAAACCCTTATTGCTCACTTTAAATGGCTTTATGATTTGATTATTAACTTTAAGCTGAATTTTTTTACATTTTTTGTTAAAACATATGATAATTGAATCTTTACCTCGAGAAACGTGAAGCGAAAGCTATCGATTGAGAGGAAAAGAACATTTATAGTCACTCATGCCTTCGGAAGCCTTATTACTTGCTTAAAATTGTTTTACAATCTCATTATTTTTTTTTAAATCAATTTTCTTACATTTTTGGTTAAAATAGATTATATTTAAATGTTTGTCTCAAGAAACGTGAAGCGAAAGCCATCGATTGACAAGAAAAGTCCATTTATAGTCACTCATGCCTTCGAAAGCCTCAGTATTCACTTTAAATGATTTTATAATCTCATTATTGATTTTATGTTGAATTTTCTTACATTTGTAGTTAAAACAGACTATAATTGAATGTTTACCTGGGGAAACATGAAGGAAAAGCCATCGATTGAGAAGAAAAGACCATTTATAGTCACTCATGCCTTCGAAACCCTTATTGCTCACTTTAAATGGCTTTATGATTTGATTATTAACTTTAAGCTGAATTTTTTTATATTTTTTGTTAAAACAGATTATAATTGAATGTTTACCTCTAGAAACATGAAGCGAAAGCTATCGGTTGAGAGGAAAAGAACATTTATAGTCACTCATGCCTTCGAAAGCCTTATTACTTGCTTAAAATTGTTTTACAATCTCATTATTTTTTTTTAAATCAATTTTCTTACATTTTTGGTTAAAATAGATTATATTTAAATGTTTGTCTCAAGAAACATGAAGCGAAAGCCATCGATTGACAAGAAAAGTCCATTTATAGTCACTCATGCCTTCGAAAGCCTCATTATTCACTTTAAATGATTTTATAATCTCATTATTGATTTTATGTTGAATTTTCTTACATTTTTAGTTAAAACAGACTATAATTGAATGTTTACCTCGAGAAACATGAAGCAAAAGCCATCGATTGAAAAGAAAAGACAATTTATAGTCACTCATGCCTTCGAAACCCTTATTGCTCAATTTAAATGACTTTATGATTTGATTATTAACTTTAAGCTGAATTTTTTTACATTTTTTGTTAAAACATATGATAATTAAATCTTTACCTCGAGAAACGTGAAGCGAAAGCTATCGATTGAGAGGAAAAGAACATTTATAGTCACTCATGCCTTCGGAAGCCTTATTACTTGCTTAAAATTGTTTTACAATCTCATTATTTTTTTTTAAATCAATTTTCTTACATTTTTGGTTAAAATAGATTATATTTAAATGTTTGTCTCAAGAAACGTGAAGCGAAAGCCATCGATTGACAAGAAAAGTCCATTTATAGTCACTCATGCCTTCGAAAGCCTCATTATTCACTTTAAATGATTTTATAATCTCATTATTGATTTTATGTTGAATTTTCTTACATTTGTAGTTAAAACAGACTATAATTGAATGTTTACTTGGGGAAACATGAAGGAAAAGCCATCGATTGAGAAGAAAAGACCATTTATAGTAACTCATGCCTTCGAAACCCTTATTGCTCACTTTAAATGGCTTTATGATTTGATTATTAACTTTAAGCTGAATTTTTTTATATTTTTTGTTAAAACAGATTATAATTGAATGTTTACCTCTAGAAACATGAAGCGAAAGCTATCGGTTGAGAGGAAAAGAACATTTATAGTCACTCGTGACTTCGAAAGCCTTATTACTTGCTTAAAATTGTTTTACAATCTCATTATTTTTTTAAATCAATTTTCTTACATTTTTTGTTAAAATAGATTATATATAAATGTTTGTCTCAAGAAACGTGAAGCGAAAGCCATCGATTGACAAGAAAAGTCTATTTATAGTCACTCATGCCTTCGAAAGCCTCATTATTCACTTTAAATTATTTTATAATCTCATTATTGATTTTATGATGAGTTTTCTTACATTTTTAGTTAAAACAGACTATAATTGAATGTTTACCTGGGGAAACATGAAGCAAAAGCCATCGATTGAGAAGAAAAGATCATTTATAGTCACTCAAGCCTTCGAAACCCTTATTGCTCACTTTAAATGGCTTTATGATTTGATTATTAACTTTAAGCTGAATTTTTTTACATTTTTTGTTAAAACATATGATAATTAAATCTTTACCTCGAGAAACGTGAAGCGAAAGCTATCGATTGAGAGGAAAAGAACATTTATAGTCACTCATGCCTTCGGAAGCCTTATTCCTTGCTTAAAATTGTTTTACAATCTCATTATTTTTTTAAATCAATTTTCTTACATTTTTGGTTAAAATAGATTATATTTAAATGTTTGTCTCAAGAAACGTGAAGCGAAAGCCATCGATTGACAAGAAAAGTCCATTTATAGTCACTCATGCCTTCGAAAGCCTCATTATTCACTTTAAATGATTTTATAATCTCATTATTGATTTTATGTTGAATTTTCTAACATTTTTAGTTAAAACAGACTATAATTGAATGTTTACCTCGAGAAACATGAAGCAAAAGCCATCGATTGAAAAGAAAAGACCATTTATAGTCACTCATGCCTTCGAAACCCTTATTGCTCACTTTAAATGGCTTTATGATTTGATTATTAACTTTAAGCTGAATTTTTTTACATTTTTTGTTAAAACATATGATAATTGAATCTTTACCTCGAGAAACGTGAAGCGAAAGCTATCGATTGAGAGGAAAAGAACATTTATAGTCACTCATTCCTTCGGAAGCCTTCTTACTTGCATAAAATTGTTTTACAATCTCATTATTTTTTTAAATCAATTTTCTTACATTTTTGGTTAAAATAGATTATATTTAAATGTTTGTCTCAAGAAACGTGAAGCGAAAGCCATCGATTGACAAGAAAAGTCCATTTATAGTCACTCATGCCTTCGAAAGCCTCATTATTCACTTTAAATGATTTTATAATCTCATTATTGATTTTATGTTGAATTTTCTAACATTTGTAGTTAAAACGGACTATAATTGAATGTTTACCTGGGGAAACATGAAGGAAAAGCCATCGATTGAGAAGAAAAGACCATTTATAGTCACTCATGCCTTCGAAACCCTTATTGCTCACTTTAAATGGCTTTATGATTTGATTATTAACTTTAAGCTGAATTTTTTTTATATTTTTTGTTAAAACAGATTATAATTGAATGTTTACCTCTAGAAACATGAAGCGAAAGCTATCGGTTTAGAGGAAAAGAACATTTATAGTCACTCATGCCTTCGAAAGCCTTATTACTTGCTTAAAATTGTTTTACAATCTCATTATTTTTTTAAATCAATTTTCTTACATTTTTGGTTAAAATAGATTATATTTAAATGTTTGTCTCAAGAAACGTGAAGCGAAAGCCATCGATTGACAAGAAAAGTCCATTTATAGTCACTCATGCCTTCGAAAGCCTCATTATTCACTTTAAATGATTTTATAATCTCATTATTGATTTTATGTTGAATTTTCTAACATTTTTAGTTAAAACAGACTATAATTGAATGTTTACCTCGAGAAACATGAAGCAAAAGCCATCGATTGAAAAGAAACGACCATTTATAGTCACTCATGCCTTCGAAACCCTTATTGCTCACTTTAAATGGCTTTATGATTTGATTATTAACTTTAAGCTGAATTTTTTTACATTTTTTGTTAAAACATATGATAATTGAATCTTTACCTCGAGAAACGTGAAGCGAAAGCTATCGATTGAGAGGAAAAGAACATTTATAGTCACTCATTCCTTCGGAAGCCTTATTACTTGCATAAAATTGTTTTACAATCTCATTATTTTTTTAAATCAATTTTCTTACATTTTTGGTTAAAATAGATTATATTTAAATGTTTGTCTCAAGAAACGTGAAGCGAAAGCCATCGATTGACAAGAAAAGTCCATTTATAGTCACTCATGCCTTCGAAAGCCTCATTATTCACTTTAAATGATTTTATAATCTCATTATTGATTTTATGTTGAATTTTCTAACATTTGTAGTTAAAACGGACTATAATTGAATGTTTACCTGGGGAAACATGAAGGAAAAGCCATCGATTGAGAAGAAAAGACCATTTATAGTCACTCATGCCTTCGAAACCCTTATTGCTCACTTTAAATGGCTTTATGATTTGATTATTAACTTTAAGCTGAATTTTTTTTATATTTTTTGTTAAAACAGATTATAATTGAATGTTTACCTCTAGAAACATGAAGCGAAAGCTATCGGTTTAGAGGAAAAGAACATTTATAGTCACTCATGCCTTCGAAAGCCTTATTACTTGCTTAAAATTGTTTTACAATCTCATTATTTTTTTAAATCAATTTTCTTACATTTTTGGTTAAAATAGATTATATTTAAATGTTTGTCTCAAGAAACGTGAAGCGAAAGCCATCGATTGACAAGAAAAGTCCATTTATAGTCACTCATGCCTTCGAAAGCCTCATTATTCACTTTAAATGATTTTATAATCTCATTATTGATTTTATGTTGAATTTTCTAACATTTTTAGTTAAAACAGACTATAATTGAATGTTTACCTCGAGAAACATGAAGCAAAAGCCATCGATTGAAAAGAAACGACCATTTATAGTCACTCATGCCTTCGAAACCCTTATTGCTCACTTTAAATGGCTTTATGATTTGATTATTAACTTTAAGCTGAATTTTTTTACATTTTTTGTTAAAACATATGATAATTGAATCTTTACCTCGAGAAACGTGAAGCGAAAGCTATCGATTGAGAGGAAAAGAACATTTATAGTCACTCATGCCTTCGGAAGCCTTATTACTTGCTTAAAATTGTTTTACAATCTCATTATTTTTTTTTAAATCAATTTTCTTACATTTTTGGTTAAAATAGATTATATTTAAATGTTTGTCTCAAGAAACATGAAGCGAAAGCCATCGATTGACAAGAAAAGTCCATTTATAGTCACTTATGCCTTCGAAAGCCTCATTATTCACTTTAAATGATTTTATAATCTCATTATTGATTTTATGTTGAATTTTCTTACATTTGTAGTTAAAACGGACTATAATTGAATGTTTACCTGGGGAAACATGAAGGAAAAGCCATCGATTGAGAAGAAAAGACCATTTATAGTCACTCATGCCTTCGAAACCCTTATTGCTCACTTTAAATGGCTTTATGATTTGATTATTAACTTTAAGCTGAATTTTTTTACATTTTTTGTTAAAACATATGATAATTGAATCTTTACCTCGAGAAACGTGAAGCGAAAGCTATCGATTGAGAGGAAAAGAACATTTATAGTCACTCATGCCTTCGGAAGCCTTATTACTTGCTTAAAATTGTTTTACAATCTCATTATTTTTTTTTAAATCAATTTTCTTACATTTTTGGTTAAAATAGATTATATTTAAATGTTTGTCTCAAGAAACATAAAGCGAAAGCCATCGATTGACAAGAAAAGTCCATTTATAGTCACTTATGCCTTCAAAAGCCTCATTATTCACTTTAAATGATTTTATAATCTCATTATTGATTTTATGTTGAATTTTCTTACATTTGTAGTTAAAACGGACTATAATTGAATGTTTACCTGGGGAAACATGAAGGAAAAGCCATCGATTGAGAAGAAAAGACCATTTATAGTCACTCATGCCTTCGAAACCCTTATTGCTCACTTTAAATGGCTTTATGATTTGATTATTAACTTTAAGCTGAATTTTTTTTATATTTTTTGTTAAAACAGATTATAATTGAATGTTTACCTCTAGAAACATGAAGCGAAAGCTATCGGTTTAGAGGAAAAGAACATTTATAGTCACTCATGCCTTCGAAAGCCTTAGTACTTGCTTAAAATTGTTTTACAATCTCATTATTTTTTTAAATCAATTTTCTTACATTTTTGGTTAAAATAGATTATATTTAAATGTTTGTCTCAAGAAACGTGAAGCGAAAGCCATCGATTGACAAGAAAAGTCCATTTATAGTCACTCATGCCTTCGAAAGCCTCATTATTCACTTTAAATGATTTTATAATCTCATTATTGATTTTATGTTGAATTTTCTAACATTTTTAGTTAAAACAGACTATAATTGAATGTTTACCTCGAGAAACATGAAGCAAAAGCCATCGATTGAAAAGAAACGACCATTTATAGTCACTCATGCCTTCGAAACCCTTATTGCTCACTTTAAATGGCTTTATGATTTGATTATTAACTTTAAGCTGAATTTTTTTATATTTTTTGTTAAAATAGATTATAATTGAATGTTTACCTCTAGAAACATGAAGCGAAAGCTATCGGTTGAGAGGAAAAGAACATTTATAGTCACTCATGCCTTCGAAAGCCTTATTACTTGCTTAAAATTGTTTTACAATCTCATTATTTTTTTAAATCAATTTTCTTACATTTTTGGTTAAAATAGATTATATTTAAATGTTTGTCTCAAGAAACGTGAAGCGAAAGCCATCGATTGACAAGAAAAGTCCATTTATAGTCACTCATGCCTTCGAAAGCCTCATTATTCACTTTAAATTATTTTATAATCTCATTACTGATTTTATGATGAATTTTCTTACATTTTTAGTTAAAACAGACTATAATTGAATGTTTACCTGGGGAAACATGAAGCAAAAGCCATCGATTGAGAAGAAAAGACCATTTATAGTCACTCAAGCCTTCGAAACCCTTATTGCTCACTTTAAATGGCTTTATGATTTGATTATTAACTTTAAGCTGAATTTTTTTACATTTTTTGTTAAAACATATGATAATTGAATCTTTACCTCGAGAAACGTGAAGCGAAAGCTATCGATTGAGAGGAAAAGAACATTTATAGTCACTCATGCCTTCGGAAGCCTTATTACTTGCTTAAAATTGTTTTACAATCTCATTATTTTTTTTTAAATCAATTTTCTTACATTTTTGGTTAAAATAGATTATATTTAAATGTTTGTCTCAAGAAACGTGAAGCGAAAGCCATCGATTGACAAGAAAAGTCCATTTATAGTCACTCATGCCTTCGAAAGCCTCATTATTCACTTTAAATGATTTTATAATCTCATTATTGATTTTATGTTGAATTTTCTTACATTTTTAGTTAAAACACACTATAATTGAATGTTTACCTCGAGAAACATGAAGCAAAAGCCATCGATTGAAAAGAAAAGACCATTTATAGTCACTCATGCCTTCGAAACCCTTATTGCTCACTTTAAATGACTTTATGATTTGATTATTAACTTTAAGCTGAATTTTTTTACATTTTTTGTTAAAACATATGATAATTAAATCTTTACCTCGAGAAACGTGAAGCGAAAGCTATCGATTGAGAGGAAAAGAACATTTATAGTCACTCATGCCTTCGGAAGCCTTATTACTTGCTTAAAATTGTTTTACAATCTCATTATTTTTTTTTAAATCAATTTTCTTACATTTTTGGTTAAAATAGATTATATTTAAATGTTTGTCTCAAGAAACGTGAAGCGAAAGCCATCGATTGACAAGAAAAGTCCATTTATAGTCACTCATGCCTTCGAAAGCCTCATTATTCACTTTAAATGATTTTATAATCTCATTATTGATTTTATGTTGAATTTTCTTACATTTGTAGTTAAAACAGACTATAATTGAATGTTTACCTGGGGAAACATGAAGGAAAAGCCATCGATTGAGAAGAAAAGACCATTTATAGTCACTCATGCCTTCGAAACCCTTATTGCTCACTTTAAATGGCTTTATGATTTGATTATTAACTTTAAGCTGAATTTTTTTATATTTTTTGTTAAAACAGATTATAATTGAATGTTTACCTCTAGAAACATGAAGCGAAAGCTATCAGTTGAGAGGAAAAGAACATTTATAGTCACTCATGCCTTCGAAAGCCTTATTACTTGCTTAAAATTGTTTTACAATCTCATTATTTTTTTAAATCAATTTTCTTACATTTTTGGTTAAAATAGATTATATTTAAATGTTTGTCTCAAGAAACGTGAAGCGAAAGCCATCGATTGACAAGAAAAGTCCATTTATAGTCACTCATGCCTTCGAAAGCCTCATTATTCACTTTAAATTATTTTATAATCTCATTATTGATTTTATGATGAATTTTCTTACATTTTTAGTTAAAACAGACTATAATTGAATGTTTACCTGGGGAAACATGAAGCAAAAGCCATCGATTGAGAAGAAAAGACCATTTATAGTCACTCAAGCCTTCAAAACCCTTATTGCTCACTTTAAATGGCTTTATGATTTGATTATTAACTTTAAGCTGAATTTTTTTACATTTTTTGTTAAAACATATGATAATTGAATCTTTACCTCGAGAAACGTGAAGCGAAAGCTATCGATTGAGAGGAAAAGAACATTTATAGTCACTCATGCCTTCGGAAGCCTTATTACTTGCTTAAAATTGTTTTACAATCTCATTATTTTTTTTTAAATCAATTTTCTTACATTTTTGGTTAAAATAGATTATATTTAAATGTTTGTCTCAAGAAACATAAAGCGAAAGCCATCGATTGACAAGAAAAGTCCATTTATAGTCACTTATGCCTTCGAAAGCCTCATTATTCACTTTAAATGATTTTATAATCTCATTATTGATTTTATGTTGAATTTTCTTACATTTGTAGTTAAAACGGACTATAATTGAATGTTTACCTGGGGAAACATGAAGGAAAAGCCATCGATTGAGAAGAAAAGACCATTTATAGTCACTCATGCCTTCGAAACCCTTATTGCTCACTTTAAATGGCTTTATGATTTGATTATTAACTTTAAGCTGAATTTTTTTTATATTTTTTGTTAAAACAGATTATAATTGAATGTTTACCTCTAGAAACATGAAGCGAAAGCTATCGGTTTAGAGGAAAAGAACATTTATAGTCACTCATGCCTTCGAAAGCCTTATTACTTGCTTAAAATTGTTTTACAATCTCATTATTTTTTTAAATCAATTTTCTTACATTTTTGGTTAAAATAGATTATATTTAAATGTTTGTCTCAAGAAACGTGAAGCGAAAGCCATCGATTGACAAGAAAAGTCCATTTATAGTCACTCATGCCTTCGAAAGCCTCATTATTCACTTTAAATGATTTTATAATCTCATTATTGATTTTATGTTGAATTTTCTAACATTTTTAGTTAAAACAGACTATAATTGAATGTTTACCTCGAGAAACATGAAGCAAAAGCCATCGATTGAAAAGAAACGACCATTTATAGTCACTCATGCCTTCGAAACCCTTATTGCTCACTTTAAATGGCTTTATGATTTGATTATTAACTTTAAGCTGAATTTTTTTATATTTTTTGTTAAAATAGATTATAATTGAATGTTTACCTCTAGAAACATGAAGCGAAAGCTATCGGTTGAGAGGAAAAGAACATTTATAGTCACTCATGCCTTCGAAAGCCTTATTACTTGCTTAAAATTGTTTTACAATCTCATTATTTTTTTAAATCAATTTTCTTACATTTTTGGTTAAAATAGATTATATTTAAATGTTTGTCTCAAGAAACGTGAAGCGAAAGCCATCGATTGACAAGAAAAGTCCATTTATAGTCACTCATGCCTTCGAAAGCCTCATTATTCACTTTAAATTATTTTATAATCTCATTACTGATTTTATGATGAATTTTCTTACATTTTTAGTTAAAACAGACTATAATTGAATGTTTACCTGGGGAAACATGAAGCAAAAGCCATCGATTGAGAAGAAAAGACCATTTATAGTCACTCAAGCCTTCGAAACCCTTATTGCTCACTTTAAATGGCTTTATGATTTGATTATTAACTTTAAGCTGAATTTTTTTACATTTTTTGTTAAAACATATGATAATTGAATCTTTACCTCGAGAAACGTGAAGCGAAAGCTATCGATTGAGAGGAAAAGAACATTTATAGTCACTCATGCCTTCGGAAGCCTTATTACTTGCTTAAAATTGTTTTACAATCTCATTATTTTTTTTTAAATCAATTTTCTTACATTTTTGGTTAAAATAGATTATATTTAAATGTTTGTCTCAAGAAACATGAAGCGAAAGCCATCGATTGACAAGAAAAGTCCATTTATAGTCACTTATGCCTTCGAAAGCCTCATTATTCACTTTAAATGATTTTATAATCTCATTATTGATTTTATGTTGAATTTTCTTACATTTGTAGTTAAAACGGACTATAATTGAATGTTTACCTGGGGAAACATGAAGGAAAAGCCATCGATTGAGAAGAAAAGACCATTTATAGTCACTCATGCCTTCGAAACCCTTATTGCTCACTTTAAATGGCTTTATGATTTGATTATTAACTTTAAGCTGAATTTTTTTACATTTTTTGTTAAAACATATGATAATTGAATCTTTACCTCGAGAAACGTGAAGCGAAAGCTATCGATTGAGAGGAAAAGAACATTTATAGTCACTCATGCCTTCGGAAGCCTTATTACTTGCTTAAAATTGTTTTACAATCTCATTATTTTTTTTTAAATCAATTTTCTTACATTTTTGGTTAAAATAGATTATATTTAAATGTTTGTCTCAAGAAACATAAAGCGAAAGCCATCGATTGACAAGAAAAGTCCATTTATAGTCACTTATGCCTTCAAAAGCCTCATTATTCACTTTAAATGATTTTATAATCTCATTATTGATTTTATGTTGAATTTTCTTACATTTGTAGTTAAAACGGACTATAATTGAATGTTTACCTGGGGAAACATGAAGGAAAAGCCATCGATTGAGAAGAAAAGACCATTTATAGTCACTCATGCCTTCGAAACCCTTATTGCTCACTTTAAATGGCTTTATGATTTGATTATTAACTTTAAGCTGAATTTTTTTTATATTTTTTGTTAAAACAGATTATAATTGAATGTTTACCTCTAGAAACATGAAGCGAAAGCTATCGGTTTAGAGGAAAAGAACATTTATAGTCACTCATGCCTTCGAAAGCCTTATTACTTGCTTAAAATTGTTTTACAATCTCATTATTTTTTTAAATCAATTTTCTTACATTTTTGGTTAAAATAGATTATATTTAAATGTTTGTCTCAAGAAACGTGAAGCGAAAGCCATCGATTGACAAGAAAAGTCCATTTATAGTCACTCATGCCTTCGAAAGCCTCATTATTCACTTTAAATGATTTTATAATCTCATTATTGATTTTATGTTGAATTTTCTAACATTTTTAGTTAAAACAGACTATAATTGAATGTTTACCTCGAGAAACATGAAGCAAAAGCCATCGATTGAAAAGAAACGACCATTTATAGTCACTCATGCCTTCGAAACCCTTACTGCTCACTTTAAATGGCTTTATGATTTGATTATTAACTTTAAGCTGAATTTTTTTATATTTTTTGTTAAAATAGATTATAATTG
Source organism: Theobroma cacao (assembly GCF_053813885.1). Classification (NCBI taxonomy): domain Eukaryota; kingdom Viridiplantae; phylum Streptophyta; class Magnoliopsida; order Malvales; family Malvaceae; genus Theobroma; species Theobroma cacao. The sequence goes on along the minus strand of NC_142640.1, from coordinate 26,828,254 downwards.
AATGTTTACCTCTAGAAACATGAAGCGAAAGCTATCGGTTGAAAGGAAAAGAACATTTATAGTCACTCATGCCTTCGAAAGCCTTATTACTTGCTTAAAATTGTTTTACAATCTCATTATTTTTTTAAATCAATTTTCTTACATTTTTGGTTAAAATAGATTATATTTAAATGTTTGTCTCAAGAAACGTGAAGCGAAAGCCATCGATTGACAAGAAAAGTCCATTTATAGTCACTCATGCCTTCGAAAGCCTCATTATTCACTTTAAATTATTTTATAATCTCATTACTGATTTTATGATGAATTTTCTTACATTTTTAGTTAAAACAGACTATAATTGAATGTTTACCTGGGGAAACATGAAGCAAAAGCCATCGATTGAGAAGAAAAGACCATTTATAGTCACTCAAGCCTTCGAAACCCTTATTGCTCACTTTAAATGGCTTTATGATTTGATTATTAACTTTAAGCTGAATTTTTTTACATTTTTTGTTAAAACATATGATAATTGAATCTTTACCTCGAGAAACGTGAAGCGAAAGCTATCGATTGAGAGGAAAAGAACATTTATAGTCACTCATGCCTTCGGAAGCCTTATTACTTGCTTAAAATTGTTTTACAATCTCATTATTTTTTTTTAAATCAATTTTCTTACATTTTTGGTTAAAATAGATTATATTTAAATGTTTGTCTCAAGAAACGTGAAGCGAAAGCCATCGATTGACAAGAAAAGTCCATTTATAGTCACTCATGCCTTCGAAAGCCTCATTATTCACTTTAAATGATTTTATAATCTCATTATTGATTTTATGTTGAATTTTCTTACATTTTTAGTTAAAACACACTATAATTGAATGTTTACCTCGAGAAACATGAAGCAAAAGCCATCGATTGAAAAGAAAAGACCATTTATAGTCACTCATGCCTTCGAAACCCTTATTGCTCACTTTAAATGACTTTATGATTTGATTATTAACTTTAAGCTGAATTTTTTTACATTTTTTGTTAAAACATATGATAATTAAATCTTTACCTCGAGAAACGTGAAGCGAAAGCTATCGATTGAGAGGAAAAGAACATTTATAGTCACTCATGCCTTCGGAAGCCTTATTACTTGCTTAAAATTGTTTTACAATCTCATTATTTTTTTTTAAATCAATTTTCTTACATTTTTGGTTAAAATAGATTATATTTAAATGTTTGTCTCAAGAAACGTGAAGCGAAAGCCATCGATTGACAAGAAAAGTCCATTTATAGTCACTCATGCCTTCGAAAGCCTCATTATTCACTTTAAATGATTTTATAATCTCATTATTGATTTTATGTTGAATTTTCTTACATTTGTAGTTAAAACAGACTATAATTGAATGTTTACCTGGGGAAACATGAAGGAAAAGCCATCGATTGAGAAGAAAAGACCATTTATAGTCACTCATGCCTTCGAAACCCTTATTGCTCACTTTAAATGGCTTTATGATTTGATTATTAACTTTAAGCTGAATTTTTTTATATTTTTTGTTAAAACAGATTATAATTGAATGTTTACCTCTAGAAACATGAAGCGAAAGCTATCAGTTGAGAGGAAAAGAACATTTATAGTCACTCATGCCTTCGAAAGCCTTATTACTTGCTTAAAATTGTTTTACAATCTCATTATTTTTTTAAATCAATTTTCTTACATTTTTGGTTAAAATAGATTATATTTAAATGTTTGTCTCAAGAAACGTGAAGCGAAAGCCATCGATTGACAAGAAAAGTCCATTTATAGTCACTCATGCCTTCGAAAGCCTCATTATTCACTTTAAATTATTTTATAATCTCATTATTGATTTTATGATGAATTTTCTTACATTTTTAGTTAAAACAGACTATAATTGAATGTTTACCTGGGGAAACATGAAGCAAAAGCCATCGATTGAGAAGAAAAGACCATTTATAGTCACTCAAGCCTTCAAAACCCTTATTGCTCACTTTAAATGGCTTTATGATTTGATTATTAACTTTAAGCTGAATTTTTTTACATTTTTTGTTAAAACATATGATAATTGAATCTTTACCTCGAGAAACGTGAAGCGAAAGCTATCGATTGAGAGGAAAAGAACATTTATAGTCACTCATGCCTTCGGAAGCCTTATTACTTGCTTAAAATTGTTTTACAATCTCATTATTTTTTTTTAAATCAATTTTCTTACATTTTTGGTTAAAATAGATTATATTTAAATGTTTGTCTCAAGAAACGTGAAGCGAAAGCCATCGATTGACAAGAAAAGTCCATTTATAGTCACTTATGCCTTCGAAAGCCTCATTATTCACTTTAAATGATTTTATAATCTCATTATTGATTTTATGTTGAATTTTCTTACATTTGTAGTTAAAACGGACTATAATTGAATGTTTACCTGGGGAAACATGAAGGAAAAGCCATCGATTGAGAAGAAAAGACCATTTATAGTCACTCATGCCTTCGAAACCCTTATTGCTCACTTTAAATGGCTTTATGATTTGATTATTAACTTTAAGCTGAATTTTTTTTATATTTTTTGTTAAAACAGATTATAATTGAATGTTTACCTCTAGAAACATGAAGCGAAAGCTATCGGTTTAGAGGAAAAGAACATTTATAGTCACTCATGCCTTCGAAAGCCTTATTACTTGCTTAAAATTGTTTTACAATCTCATTATTTTTTTAAATCAATTTTCTTACATTTTTGGTTAAAATAGATTATATTTAAATGTTTGTCTCAAGAAACGTGAAGCGAAAGCCATCGATTGACAAGAAAAGTCCATTTATAGTCACTCATGCCTTCGAAAGCCTCATTATTCACTTTAAATGATTTTATAATCTCATTATTGATTTTATGTTGAATTTTCTAACATTTTTAGTTAAAACAGACTATAATTGAATGTTTACCTCGAGAAACATGAAGCAAAAGCCATCGATTGAAAAGAAACGACCATTTATAGTCACTCATGCCTTCGAAACCCTTATTGCTCACTTTAAATGGCTTTATGATTTGATTATTAACTTTAAGCTGAATTTTTTTATATTTTTTGTTAAAATAGATTATAATTGAATGTTTACCTCTAGAAACATGAAGCGAAAGCTATCGGTTGAGAGGAAAAGAACATTTATAGTCACTCATGCCTTCGAAAGCCTTATTACTTGCTTAAAATTGTTTTACAATCTCATTATTTTTTTAAATCAATTTTCTTACATTTTTGGTTAAAATAGATTATATTTAAATGTTTGTCTCAAGAAACGTGAAGCGAAAGCCATCGATTGACAAGAAAAGTCCATTTATAGTCACTCATGCCTTCGAAAGCCTCATTATTCACTTTAAATTATTTTATAATCTCATTACTGATTTTATGATGAATTTTCTTACATTTTTAGTTAAAACAGACTATAATTGAATGTTTACCTGGGGAAACATGAAGCAAAAGCCATCGATTGAGAAGAAAAGACCATTTATAGTCACTCAAGCCTTCGAAACCCTTATTGCTCACTTTAAATGGCTTTATGATTTGATTATTAACTTTAAGCTGAATTTTTTTACATTTTTTGTTAAAACATATGATAATTGAATCTTTACCTCGAGAAACGTGAAGCGAAAGCTATCGATTGAGAGGAAAAGAACATTTATAGTCACTCATGCCTTCGGAAGCCTTATTACTTGCTTAAAATTGTTTTACAATCTCATTATTTTTTTTTAAATCAATTTTCTTACATTTTTGGTTAAAATAGATTATATTTAAATGTTTGTCTCAAGAAACATGAAGCGAAAGCCATCGATTGACAAGAAAAGTCCATTTATAGTCACTTATGCCTTCGAAAGCCTCATTATTCACTTTAAATGATTTTATAATCTCATTATTGATTTTATGTTGAATTTTCTTACATTTGTAGTTAAAACGGACTATAATTGAATGTTTACCTGGGGAAACATGAAGGAAAAGCCATCGATTGAGAAGAAAAGACCATTTATAGTCACTCATGCCTTCGAAACCCTTATTGCTCACTTTAAATGGCTTTATGATTTGATTATTAACTTTAAGCTGAATTTTTTTACATTTTTTGTTAAAACATATGATAATTGAATCTTTACCTCGAGAAACGTGAAGCGAAAGCTATCGATTGAGAGGAAAAGAACATTTATAGTCACTCATGCCTTCGGAAGCCTTATTACTTGCTTAAAATTGTTTTACAATCTCATTATTTTTTTTTAAATCAATTTTCTTACATTTTTGGTTAAAATAGATTATATTTAAACGTTTGTCTCAAGAAACATAAAGCGAAAGCCATCGATTGACAAGAAAAGTCCATTTATAGTCACTTATGCCTTCAAAAGCCTCATTATTCACTTTAAATGATTTTATAATCTCATTATTGATTTTATGTTGAATTTTCTTACATTTGTAGTTAAAACGGACTATAATTGAATGTTTACCTGGGGAAACATGAAGGAAAAGCCATCGATTGAGAAGAAAAGACCATTTATAGTCACTCATGCCTTCGAAACCCTTATTGCTCACTTTAAATGGCTTTATGATTTGATTATTAACTTTAAGCTGAATTTTTTTTATATTTTTTGTTAAAACAGATTATAATTGAATGTTTACCTCTAGAAACATGAAGCGAAAGCTATCGGTTTAGAGGAAAAGAACATTTATAGTCACTCATGCCTTCGAAAGCCTTATTACTTGCTTAAAATTGTTTTACAATCTCATTATTTTTTTAAATCAATTTTCTTACATTTTTGGTTAAAATAGATTATATTTAAATGTTTGTCTCAAGAAACGTGAAGCGAAAGCCATCGATTGACAAGAAAAGTCCATTTATAGTCACTCATGCCTTCGAAAGCCTCATTATTCACTTTAAATGATTTTATAATCTCATTATTGATTTTATGTTGAATTTTCTAACATTTTTAGTTAAAACAGACTATAATTGAATGTTTACCTCGAGAAACATGAAGCAAAAGCCATCGATTGAAAAGAAACGACCATTTATAGTCACTCATGCCTTCGAAACCCTTACTGCTCACTTTAAATGGCTTTATGATTTGATTATTAACTTTAAGCTGAATTTTTTTATATTTTTTGTTAAAATAGATTATAATTGAATGTTTACCTCTAGAAACATGAAGCGAAAGCTATCGGTTGAGAGGAAAAGAACATTTATAGTCACTCATGCCTTCGAAAGCCTTATTACTTGCTTAAAATTGTTTTACAATCTCATTATTTTTTTAAATCAATTTTCTTACATTTTTGGTTAAAATAGATTATATTTAAATGTTTGTCTCAAGAAACGTGAAGCGAAAGCCATCGATTGACAAGAAAAGTCCATTTATAGTCACTCATGCCTTCGAAAGCCTCATTATTCACTTTAAATTATTTTATAATCTCATTACTGATTTTATGATGAATTTTCTTACATTTTTAGTTAAAACAGACTATAATTGAATGTTTACCTGGGGAAACATGAAGCAAAAGCCATCGATTGAGAAGAAAAGACCATTTATAGTCACTCAAGCCTTCGAAACCCTTATTGCTCACTTTAAATGGCTTTATGATTTGATTATTAACTTTAAGCTGAATTTTTTTACATTTTTTGTTAAAACATATGATAATTGAATCTTTACCTCGAGAAACGTGAAGCGAAAGCTATCGATTGAGAGGAAAAGAACATTTATAGTCACTCATGCCTTCGGAAGCCTTATTACTTGCTTAAAATTGTTTTACAATCTCATTATTTTTTTTTAAATCAATTTTCTTACATTTTTGGTTAAAATAGATTATATTTAAATGTTTGTCTCAAGAAACGTGAAGCGAAAGCCATCGATTGACAAGAAAAGTCCATTTATAGTCACTCATGCCTTCGAAAGCCTCATTATTCACTTTAAATGATTTTATAATCTCATTATTGATTTTATGTTGAATTTTCTTACATTTTTAGTTAAAACACACTATAATTGAATGTTTACCTCGAGAAACATGAAGCAAAAGCCATCGATTGAAAAGAAAAGACCATTTATAGTCACTCATGCCTTCGAAACCCTTATTGCTCACTTTAAATGACTTTATGATTTGATTATTAACTTTAAGCTGAATTTTTTTACATTTTTTGTTAAAACATATGATAATTAAATCTTTACCTCGAGAAACGTGAAGCGAAAGCTATCGATTGAGAGGAAAAGAACATTTATAGTCACTCATGCCTTCGGAAGCCTTATTACTTGCTTAAAATTGTTTTACAATCTCATTATTTTTTTTTAAATCAATTTTCTTACATTTTTGGTTAAAATAGATTATATTTAAATGTTTGTCTCAAGAAACGTGAAGCGAAAGCCATCGATTGACAAGAAAAGTCCATTTATAGTCACTCATGCCTTCGAAAGCCTCATTATTCACTTTAAATGATTTTATAATCTCATTATTGATTTTATGTTGAATTTTCTTACATTTGTAGTTAAAACAGACTATAATTGAATGTTTACCTGGGGAAACATGAAGGAAAAGCCATCGATTGAGAAGAAAAGACCATTTATAGTCACTCATGCCTTCGAAACCCTTATTGCTCACTTTAAATGGCTTTATGATTTGATTATTAACTTTAAGCTGAATTTTTTTATATTTTTTGTTAAAACAGATTATAATTGAATGTTTACCTCTAGAAACATGAAGCGAAAGCTATCAGTTGAGAGGAAAAGAACATTTATAGTCACTCATGCCTTCGAAAGCCTTATTACTTGCTTAAAATTGTTTTACAATCTCATTATTTTTTTAAATCAATTTTCTTACATTTTTGGTTAAAATAGATTATATTTAAATGTTTGTCTCAAGAAACGTGAAGCGAAAGCCATCGATTGACAAGAAAAGTCCATTTATAGTCACTCATGCCTTCGAAAGCCTCATTATTCACTTTAAATTATTTTATAATCTCATTATTGATTTTATGATGAATTTTCTTACATTTTTAGTTAAAACAGACTATAATTGAATGTTTACCTGGGGAAACATGAAGCAAAAGCCATCGATTGAGAAGAAAAGACCATTTATAGTCACTCAAGCCTTCAAAACCCTTATTGCTCACTTTAAATGGCTTTATGATTTGATTATTAACTTTAAGCTGAATTTTTTTACATTTTTTGTTAAAACATATGATAATTGAATCTTTACCTCGAGAAACGTGAAGCGAAAGCTATCGATTGAGAGGAAAAGAACATTTATAGTCACTCATGCCTTCGGAAGCCTTATTACTTGCTTAAAATTGTTTTACAATCTCATTATTTTTTTTTAAATCAATTTTCTTACATTTTTGGTTAAAATAGATTATATTTAAATGTTTGTCTCAAGAAACATAAAGCGAAAGCCATCGATTGACAAGAAAAGTCCATTTATAGTCACTTATGCCTTCGAAAGCCTCATTATTCACTTTAAATGATTTTATAATCTCATTATTGATTTTATGTTGAATTTTCTTACATTTGTAGTTAAAACGGACTATAATTGAATGTTTACCTGGGGAAACATGAAGGAAAAGCCATCGATTGAGAAGAAAAGACCATTTATAGTCACTCATGCCTTCGAAACCCTTATTGCTCACTTTAAATGGCTTTATGATTTGATTATTAACTTTAAGCTGAATTTTTTTTATATTTTTTGTTAAAACAGATTATAATTGAATGTTTACCTCTAGAAACATGAAGCGAAAGCTATCGGTTTAGAGGAAAAGAACATTTATAGTCACTCATGCCTTCGAAAGCCTTATTACTTGCTTAAAATTGTTTTACAATCTCATTATTTTTTTAAATCAATTTTCTTACATTTTTGGTTAAAATAGATTATATTTAAATGTTTGTCTCAAGAAACGTGAAGCGAAAGCCATCGATTGACAAGAAAAGTCCATTTATAGTCACTCATGCCTTCGAAAGCCTCATTATTCACTTTAAATGATTTTATAATCTCATTATTGATTTTATGTTGAATTTTCTAACATTTTTAGTTAAAACAGACTATAATTGAATGTTTACCTCGAGAAACATGAAGCAAAAGCCATCGATTGAAAAGAAACGACCATTTATAGTCACTCATGCCTTCGAAACCCTTATTGCTCACTTTAAATGGCTTTATGATTTGATTATTAACTTTAAGCTGAATTTTTTTATATTTTTTGTTAAAATAGATTATAATTGAATGTTTACCTCTAGAAACATGAAGCGAAAGCTATCGGTTGAGAGGAAAAGAACATTTATAGTCACTCATGCCTTCGAAAGCCTTATTACTTGCTTAAAATTGTTTTACAATCTCATTATTTTTTTAAATCAATTTTCTTACATTTTTGGTTAAAATAGATTATATTTAAATGTTTGTCTCAAGAAACGTGAAGCGAAAGCCATCGATTGACAAGAAAAGTCCATTTATAGTCACTCATGCCTTCGAAAGCCTCATTATTCACTTTAAATTATTTTATAATCTCATTACTGATTTTATGATGAATTTTCTTACATTTTTAGTTAAAACAGACTATAATTGAATGTTTACCTGGGGAAACATGAAGCAAAAGCCATCGATTGAGAAGAAAAGACCATTTATAGTCACTCAAGCCTTCGAAACCCTTATTGCTCACTTTAAATGGCTTTATGATTTGATTATTAACTTTAAGCTGAATTTTTTTACATTTTTTGTTAAAACATATGATAATTGAATCTTTACCTCGAGAAACGTGAAGCGAAAGCTATCGATTGAGAGGAAAAGAACATTTATAGTCACTCATGCCTTCGGAAGCCTTATTACTTGCTTAAAATTGTTTTACAATCTCATTATTTTTTTTTAAATCAATTTTCTTACATTTTTGGTTAAAATAGATTATATTTAAATGTTTGTCTCAAGAAACGTGAAGCGAAAGCCATCGATTGACAAGAAAAGTCCATTTATAGTCACTCATGCCTTCGAAAGCCTCATTATTCACTTTAAATGATTTTATAATCTCATTATTGATTTTATGTTGAATTTTCTTACATTTTTAGTTAAAACACACTATAATTGAATGTTTACCTCGAGAAACATGAAGCAAAAGCCATCGATTGAAAAGAAAAGACCATTTATAGTCACTCATGCCTTCGAAACCCTTATTGCTCACTTTAAATGACTTTATGATTTGATTATTAACTTTAAGCTGAATTTTTTTACATTTTTTGTTAAAACATATGATAATTGAATCTTTACCTCGAGAAACGTGAAGCGAAAGCTATCGATTGAGAGGAAAAGAACATTTATAGTCACTCATGCCTTCGGAAGCCTTATTACTTGCTTAAAATTGTTTTACAATCTCATTATTTTTTTTTAAATCAATTTTCTTACATTTTTGGTTAAAATAGATTATATTTAAATGTTTGTCTCAAGAAACGTGAAGCGAAAGCCATCGATTGACAAGAAAAGTCCATTTATAGTCACTCATGCCTTCGAAAGCCTCATTATTCACTTTAAATGATTTTATAATCTCATTATTGATTTTATGTTGAATTTTCTTACATTTGTAGTTAAAACAGACTATAATTGAATGTTTACCTGGGGAAACATGAAGGAAAAGCCATCGATTGAGAAGAAAAGACCATTTATAGTCACTCATGCCTTCGAAACCCTTATTGCTCACTTTAAATGGCTTTATGATTTGATTATTAACTTTAAGCTGAATTTTTTTATATTTTTTGTTAAAACAGATTATAGTTGAATGTTTACCTCTAGAAACATGAAGCGAAAGCTATCAGTTGAGAGGAAAAGAACATTTATAGTCACTCATGCCTTCGAAAGCCTTATTACTTGCTTAAAATTGTTTTACAATCTCATTATTTTTTTAAATCAATTTTCTTACATTTTTGGTTAAAATAGATTATATTTAAATGTTTGTCTCAAGAAACGTGAAGCGAAAGCCATCGATTGACAAGAAAAGTCCATTTATAGTCACTCATGCCTTCGAAAGCCTCATTATTCACTTTAAATTATTTTATAATCTCATTATTGATTTTATGATGAATTTTCTTACATTTTTAGTTAAAACAGACTATAATTGAATGTTTACCTGGGGAAACATGAAGCAAAAGCCATCGATTGAGAAGAAAAGACCATTTATAGTCACTCAAGCCTTCGAAACCCTTATTGCTCACTTTAAATGGCTTTATGATTTGATTATTAACTTTAAGCTGAATTTTTTTACATTTTTTGTTAAAACATATGATAATTGAATCTTTACCTCGAGAAACGTGAAGCGAAAGCTATCGATTGAGAGGAAAAGAACATTTATAGTCACTCATGCCTTCGGAAGCCTTATTACTTGCTTAAAATTGTTTTACAATCTCATTATTTTTTTTTAAATCAATTTTCTTACATTTTTGGTTAAAATAGATTATATTTAAATGTTTGTCTCAAGAAACGTGAAGCGAAAGCCATCGATTGACAAGAAAAGTCCATTTATAGTCACTCATGCCTTCGAAAGCCTCATTATTCACTTTAAATGATTTTATAATCTCATTATTGATTTTATGTTGAATTTTCTAACATTTTTAGTTAAAACAGACTACAATTGAATGTTTACCTCGAGAAACATGAAGCAAAAGCCATCGATTGAAAAGAAAAGACCATTTATAGTCACTCATGCCTTCGAAACCCTTATTGCTCACTTTAAATGACTTTATGATTTGATTATTAACTTTAAGCTGAATTTTTTTACATATTTTGTTAAAACATATGATAATTAAATCTTTACCTCGAGAAACGTGAAGCGAAAGCTATCGATTGAGAGGAAAAGAACATTTATAGTCACTCATGCCTTCGGAAGCCTTATTACTTGCTTAAAATTGTTTTACAATCTCATTATTTTTTTTTAAATCAATTTTCTTACATTTTTGGTTAAAATAGATTATATTTAAATGTTTGTCTCAAGAAACGTGAAGCGAAAGCCATCGATTGACAAGAAAAGTCCATTTATAGTCACTCATGCCTTCGAAAGCCTCATTATTCACTTTAAATGATTTTATAATCTCATTATTGATTTTATGTTGAATTTTCTTACATTTGTAGTTAAAACAGACTATAATTGAATGTTTACCTGGGGAAACATGAAGGAAAAGCCATCGATTGAGAAGAAAAGACCATTTATAGTCACTCATGCCTTCGAAACCCTTATTGCTCACTTTAAATGGCTTTATGATTTGATTATTAACTTTAAGCTGAATTTTTTTATATTTTTTGTTAAAACAGATTATAATTGAATGTTTACCTCTAGAAACATGAAGCGAAAGCTATCGGTTGAGAGGAAAAGAACATTTATAGTCACTCATGCCTTCGGAAGCCTTATTACTTGCTTAAAACTGTTTTACAATCTCTTTATTTTTTTAAATCAATTTTCTTACATTTTTTGTTAAAATAGATTATATTTAAATGTTTGTCTCAAGAAACGTGAAGCGAAAGCCATCGATTGACAAGAAAAGTCCATTTATAGTCACTCATGCCTTCGAAAGCCTCATTATTCACTTTAAATGATTTTATAATCTCATTATTGATTTTATGTTGAATTTTCTGACATTTTTAGTTAAAACAGACTATAATTGAATGTTTACCTTGAGAAACATGAAGCAAAAGCCATCGATTGAAAAGAAAAGACCATTTATAGTAACTCATGCCTTCGAAACCCTTATTGCTCACTTTAAATGACTTTATGATTTGATTATTAACTTTAAGCTGAATTTTTTTATATTTTTTGTTAAAACAGATTATAATTGAATGTTTACCTCTAGAAACATGAAGCGAAAGCTATCGGTTGAGAGGAAAAGAACATTTATAGTCACTCATGCCTTCGAAAGCCTTATTACTTGCTTAAAATTGTTTTACAATCTCATTATTTTTTTAAATCAATTTTCTTACATTTTTGGTTAAAATAGATTATATTTAAATGTTTGTCTCAAGAAACGTGAAGCGAAAGCCATCGATTGACAAGAAAAGTCCATTTATAGTCACTCATGCCTTCGAAAGCCTCATTATTCACTTTAAATGATTTTATAATCTCATTATTGATTTTATGTTGAATTTTCTGACATTTTTAGTTAAAACAGACTATAATTGAATGTTTACCTTGAGAAACATGAAGCAAAAGCCATCGATTGAAAAGAAAAGACCATTTATAGTCACTCATGCCTTCGAAACCCTTATTGCTCACTGTAAATGACTTTATGATTTGATTATTAACTTTAAGCTGAATTTTTTTATATTTTTTGTTAAAACAGATTATAATTGAATGTTTACCTCTAGAAACATGAAGCGAAAGCTATCGGTTGAGAGGAAAAGAACATTTATAGTCACTCATGCCTTCGAAAGCCTTATTACTTGCTTAAAATTGTTTTACAATCTCATTATTTTTTTAAATCAATTTTCTTACATTTTTGGTTAAAATAGATTATATTTAAATGTTTGTCTCAAGAAACGTGAAGCGAAAGCCATCGATTGACAAGAAAAGTCCATTTATAGTCACTCATGCCTTCGAAAGCCTCATTATTCACTTTAAATTATTTTATAATCTCATTATTTATTTTATGGTGAATTTTCTTACATTTTTAGTTAAAACAGACTATAATTGAATGTTTACCTGGGGAAACATGAAGCAAAAGCCATCGATTGAGAAGAAAAGACCATTTATAGTCACTCATGCCTTCGAAACCCTTATTGCTCACTTTAAATGGCTTTATGATTTGATTATTAACTTTAAGCTGAATTTTTTTACATTTTTTGTTAAAACATATGATAATTGAATCTTTACCTCGAGAAACGTGAAGCGAAAGCTATCGATTGAGAGGAAAAGAACATTTATAGTCACTCATGCCTTCGGAAGCCTTATTACTTGCTTAAAATTGTTTTACAATCTCATTATTTTTTTTTAAATCAATTTTCTTACATTTTTGGTTAAAATAGATTATATTTAAATGTTTGTCTCAAGAAACGTGAAGCGAAAGCCATCGATTGACAAGAAAAGTCCATTTATAGTCACTCATGCCTTCGAAAGCCTCATTATTCACTTTAAATGATTTTATAATCTCATTATTGATTTTATGTTGAATTTTCTTACATTTTTAGTTAAAACAGACTATAATTGAATGTTTACCTCGAGAAACATGAAGCAAAAGCCATCGATTGAAAAGAAAAGACCATTTATAGTCACTCAAGCCTTCGAAACCCTTATTCCTCACTTTAAATGGCTTTATGATTTGATTATTAACTTTAAGCTGAATTTTTTTACATTTTTTGTTAAAACATATGATAATTAAATCTTTACCTCGAGAAACGTGAAGCGAAAGCTATCGATTGAGAGGAAAAGAACATTTATAGTCACTCATGCCTTCGGAAGCCTTATTACTTGCTTAAAATTGTTTTACAATCTCATTATTTTTTTTTAAATCAATTTTCTTACATTTTTGGTTAAAATAGATTATATTTAAATGTTTGTCTCAAGAAACGTGAAGCGAAAGCCATCGATTGACAAGAAAAGTCCATTTATAGTCACTCATGCCTTCGACAGCCTCATTATTCACTTTAAATGATTTTATAATCTCATTATTGATTTTATGTTGAATTTTCTTACATTTGTAGTTAAAACAGACTATAATTGAATGTTTACCTGGGGAAACATGAAGGAAAAGCCATCGATTGAGAAGAAAAGACCATTTATAGTCACTCAAGCCTTCGAAACCCTTATTCCTCACTTTAAATGGCTTTATGATTTGATTATTAACTTTAAGCTGAATTTTTTTACATTTTTTGTTAAAACATATGATAATTGAATCTTTACCTCGAGAAACGTGAAGCGAAAGCTATCGATTGAGAGGAAAAGAACATTTATAGTCACTCATGCCTTCGGAAGCCTTATTACTTGCTTAAAATTGTTTTACAATCTCATTATTTTTTTTTAAATCAATTTTCTTACATTTTTGGTTAAAATAGATTATATTTAAATGTTTGTCTCAAGAAACGTGAAGCGAAAGCCATCGATTGACAAGAAAAGTCCATTTATAGTCACTCATGCCTTCGAAAGCCTCATTATTCACTTTAAATGATTTTATAATCTCATTATTGATTTTATGTTGAATTTTCTTACATTTTTAGTTAAAACAGACTATAATTGAATGTTTACCTCGGGAAACATGAAGGAAAAGCCATCGATTAAGAAAAAAAGACCATTTATAGTCACTCATGCCTTCGAAACCCTTATTGCTCACTTTAAATGGCTTTATGATTTGATTATTAACTTTAAGCTGAATTTTTTTATATTTTTTGTTAAAACATATTATAATTGAATGTTTACCTCTAGAAACATGAAGCGAAAGCTATCGGTTGAGAGGAAAAGAACATTTATAGTCACTCATGCCTTCGAAAGCCTTATTACTTGCTTAAAATTGTTTTACAATCTCATTATTTTTTTAAATCAATTTTCTTACATTTTTGGTTAAAATAGATTATATTTAAATGTTTTACTCAAGAAACGTGAAGCGAAAGCCATCGATTGACAAGAAAAGTCCATTTATAGTCACTCATGCCTTCGAAAGCCTCATTATTCACTTTAAATGATTTTATAATCTCATTATTGATTTTATGATGAATTTTCTTACATTTTTAGTTAAAACAGACTATAATTGAATGTTTACCTGGGGAAACATGAAGCAAAAGCCATCGATTGAGAAGAAAAGACCATTTATAGTCACTCAAGCCTTCGAAACCCTTATTGCTCACTTTAAATGGCTTTATGATTTGATTATTAACTTTAAGCTGAATTTTTTTAGATTTTTTGTTGAAACATATGATAATTGAATCTTTATCTCGAGAAACGTGAAGCGAAAGCTATCGATTGAGAGGAAAAGAACATTTATAGTCACTCATGCCTTCGGAAGCCTTATTACTTGCTTAAAATTGTTTTACAATCTCATTATTTTTTTTTAAATCAATTTTCTTACATTTTTGGTTAAAATAGATTATATTTAAATGTTTGTCTCAAGAAACGTGAAGCGAAAGCCATCGATTGACAAGAAAAGTCCATTTATAGTCACTCATGCCTTCGAAAGCCTCATTATTCACTTTAAATGATTTTATAATCTCATTATTGATTTTATGTTGAATTTTCTTACATTTTTAGTTAAAACAGACTATAATTGAATGTTTACCTCGAGAAACATGAAGCAAAAGCCATCGATTGAAAAGAAAAGACCATTTATAGTCACTCAAGCCTTCGAAACCCTTATTCCTCACTTTAAATGGCTTTATGATTTGATTATTAACTTTAAGCTGAATTTTTTTACATTTTTTGTTAAAACATATGATAATTAAATCTTTACCTCGAGAAACGTGAAGCGAAAGCTATCGATTGAGAGGAAAAGAACATTTATAGTCACTCATGCCTTCGGAAGCCTTATTACTTGCTTAAAATTGTTTTACAATCTCATTATTTTTTTTTAAATCAATTTTCTTACATTTTTGGTTAAAATAGATTATATTTAAATGTTTGTCTCAAGAAACGTGAAGCGAAAGCCATCGATTGACAAGAAAAGTCCATTTATAGTCACTCATGCCTTCGACAGCCTCATTATTCACTTTAAATGATTTTATAATCTCATTATTGATTTTATGTTGAATTTTCTTACATTTGTAGTTAAAACAGACTATAATTGAATGTTTACCTGGGGAAACATGAAGGAAAAGCCATCGATTGAGAAGAAAAGACCATTTATAGTCACTCAAGCCTTCGAAACCCTTATTGCTCACTTTAAATGGCTTTATGATTTGATTATTAACTTTAAGCTGAATTTTTTTAGATTTTTTGTTGAAACATATGATAATTGAATCTTTATCTCGAGAAACGTGAAGCGAAAGCTATCGATTGAGAGGAAAAGAACATTTATAGTCACTCATGCCTTCGGAAGCCTTATTACTTGCTTAAAATTGTTTTACAATCTCATTATTTTTTTTTAAATCAATTTTCTTACATTTTTGGTTAAAATAGATTATATTTAAATGTTTGTCTCAAGAAACGTGAAGCGAAAGCCATCGATTGACAAGAAAAGTCCATTTATAGTCACTCATGCCTTCGAAAGCCTCATTATTCACTTTAAATGATTTTATAATCTCATTATTGATTTTATGTTGAATTTTCTTACATTTTTAGTTAAAACAGACTATAATTGAATGTTTACCTCGAGAAACATGAAGCAAAAGCCATCGATTGAAAAGAAAAGACCATTTATAGTCACTCAAGCCTTCGAAACCCTTATTCCTCACTTTAAATGGCTTTATGATTTGATTATTAACTTTAAGCTGAATTTTTGTACATTTTTTGTTAAAACATATGATAATTAAATCTTTACCTCGAGAAACGTGAAGCGAAAGCTATCGATTGAGAGGAAAAGAACATTTATAGTCACTCATGCCTTCGGAAGCCTTATTACTTGCTTAAAATTGTTTTACAATCTCATTATTTTTTTTTAAATCAATTTTCTTACATTTTTGGTTAAAATAGATTATATTTAAATGTTTGTCTCAAGAAACGTGAAGCGAAAGCCATCGATTGACAAGAAAAGTCCATTTATAGTCACTCATGCCTTCGACAGCCTCATTATTCACTTTAAATGATTTTATAATCTCATTATTGATTTTATGTTGAATTTTCTTACATTTGTAGTTAAAACAGACTATAATTGAATGTTTACCTGGGGAAACATGAAGGAAAAGCCATCGATTGAGAAGAAAAGACCATTTATAGTCACTCAAGCCTTCGAAACCCTTATTCCTCACTTTAAATGGCTTTATGATTTGATTATTAACTTTAAGCTGAATTTTTTTACATTTTTTGTTAAAACATATGATAATTGAATCTTTACCTCGAGAAACGTGAAGCGAAAGCTATCGATTGAGAGGAAAAGAACATTTATAGTCACTCATGCCTTCGGAAGCCTTATTACTTGCTTAAAATTGTTTTACAATCTCATTATTTTTTTTTAAATCAATTTTCTTACATTTTTGGTTAAAATAGATTATATTTAAATGTTTGTCTCAAGAAACGTGAAGCGAAAGCCATCGATTGACAAGAAAAGTCCATTTATAGTCACTCATGCCTTCGAAAGCCTCATTATTCACTTTAAATGATTTTATAATCTCATTATTGATTTTATGTTGAATTTTCTTACATTTTTAGTTAAAACAGACTATAATTGAATGTTTACCTCGGGAAACATGAAGGAAAAGCCATCGATTAAGAAAAAAAGACCATTTATAGTCACTCATGCCTTCGAAACCCTTATTGCTCACTTTAAATGGCTTTATGATTTGATTATTAACTTTAAGCTGAATTTTTTTATATTTTTTGTTAAAACATATTATAATTGAATGTTTACCTCTAGAAACATGAAGCGAAAGCTATCGGTTGAGAGGAAAAGAACATTTATAGTCACTCATGCCTTCGAAAGCCTTATTACTTGCTTAAAATTGTTTTACAATCTCATTATTTTTTTAAATCAATTTTCTTACATTTTTGGTTAAAATAGATTATATTTAAATGTTTTACTCAAGAAACGTGAAGCGAAAGCCATCGATTGACAAGAAAAGTCCATTTATAGTCACTCATGCCTTCGAAAGCCTCATTATTCACTTTAAATGATTTTATAATCTCATTATTGATTTTATGATGAATTTTCTTACATTTTTAGTTAAAACAGACTATAATTGAATGTTTACCTGGGGAAACATGAAGCAAAAGCCATCGATTGAGAAGAAAAGACCATTTATAGTCACTCAAGCCTTCGAAACCCTTATTGCTCACTTTAAATGGCTTTATGATTTGATTATTAACTTTAAGCTGAATTTTTTTAGATTTTTTGTTGAAACATATGATAATTGAATCTTTATCTCGAGAAACGTGAAGCGAAAGCTATCGATTGAGAGGAAAAGAACATTTATAGTCACTCATGCCTTCGGAAGCCTTATTACTTGCTTAAAATTGTTTTACAATCTCATTATTTTTTTTTAAATCAATTTTCTTACATTTTTGGTTAAAATAGATTATATTTAAATGTTTGTCTCAAGAAACGTGAAGCGAAAGCCATCGATTGACAAGAAAAGTCCATTTATAGTCACTCATGCCTTCGAAAGCCTCATTATTCACTTTAAATGATTTTATAATCTCATTATTGATTTTATGTTGAATTTTCTTACATTTTTAGTTAAAACAGACTATAATTGAATGTTTACCTCGAGAAACATGAAGCAAAAGCCATCGATTGAAAAGAAAAGACCATTTATAGTCACTCATGCCTTCGAAACCCTTATTGCTCACTTTAAATGACTTTATGATTTGATTATTAACTTTAAGCTGAATTTTTTTACATTTTTTGTTAAAACATATGATAATTAAATCTTTACCTCGAGAAACGTGAAGCGAAAGCTATCGATTGAGAGGAAAAGAACATTTATAGTCACTCATGCCATCGGAAGCCTTATTACTTGCTTAAAATTGTTTTACAATCTCATTATTTTTTTTTAAATCAATTTTCTTACATTTTTGGTTTAAATAGATTATATTTAAATGTTTGTCTCATGAAACATGAAGCGAAAGCCATCGATTGACAAGAAAAGTCCATTTATAGTCACTCATGCCTTCGAAAGCCTCATTATTCACTTTAAATGATTTTATAATCTCATTATTGATTTTATGTTGAATTTTCTTACATTTTTAGTTAAAACAGATTATAATTGAATGTTTACCTGGGGAAACATGAAGGAAAAGCCATCGATTGAAAAGAAAAGACCATTTATAGTCACTCATGCCTTCGAAACCCTTATTGCTCACTTTAAATGGCTTTATGATTTGATTATTAACTTTAAGCTGAATTTTTTTATATTTTTCCTTAAAACAGATTATAATTGAATGTTTACCTCTAGAAACATAAAGCGAAAGCTATCGGTTGAGAGAAAAAGAACTTTTATAGTCACTCATGCCTTCGAAAGCCTTATTACTTGCTTAAAATTGTTTTACAATCTCATTATTTTTTTAAATCAATTTTCTTACATTTTTTGTTAAAATAGGTTATATTTAAATGTTTGTCTCAAGAAACGTGAAGCGAAAGCCATCGATTGACAAGAAAAGTCCATTTATAGTCACTCATGCCTTCGAAAGCCTCATTATTCACTTTAAATGATTTTATAATCTCATTATGGATTTTATGTTGAATTTTCTTACATTTTTAGTTAAAACAGACTATAATTGAATGTTTACCTCGAGAAACATGAAGCAAAAGCCATCGATTGAAAAGAAAAGACCATTTATAGTCACTCAAGCCTTCGAAACCCTTATTGCTCACTTTAAATGGCTTTATGATTTGATTATTAACTTTAAGCTGAATTTTTTTACATTTTTTGTTAAAACATATGATAATTGAATCTTTACCTCGAGAAATGTGAAGCGAAAGCTATCGATTGAGAGGAAAAGAACATTTATAGTCACTCATGCCTTCGGAAGCCTTATTACTTGCTTAAAATTGTTTTACAATCTCATTATTTTTTTTAAAATCAATTTTCTTACATTTTTGGTTAAAATAGATTATATTTAAATGTTTGTCTCAAGAAACGTGAAGCAAAAGCCATCGATTGACAAGAAAAGTCCATTTATAGTCACTCATGCCTTCGAAAGCCTCATTATTCACTTTAAATGATTTTATAATCTCATTATTGATTTTATGTTGAATTTTCTTACATTTTTAGTTAAAACAGACTATAATTGAATGTTTACCTCGGGAAACATGAAGGAAAAGCCATGGATTGAGAAGAAAAGACCATTTATAGTCACTCATGCCTTCGAAACCCTTATTGCTCACTTTAAATGGCTTTATGATTTGATTATTAACTTTAAGCTGAATTTTTTTATATTTTTTGTTAAAACAGATTATAATTGAATGTTTACCTCTAGAAACATGAAGCGAAAGCTATCGGTTGAGAGGAAAAGAACATTTATAGTCACTCATGCCTTCGAAAGCCTTATTACTTGCTTAAAATTGTTTTACAATCTCATTATTTTTTTAAATCAATTTTCTTACATTTTTGGTTAAAATAGATTATATTTAAATGTTTGTCTCAAGAAACGTGAAGCGAAAGCCATCGATTGACAAGAAAAGTCCATTTATAGTCACTCATGCCTTCGAAAGCCTCATTATTCACTTTAAATGATTTTATAATCTCATTATTGATTTTATGTTGAATTTTCTTACATTTTTAGTTAAAACAGACTATAATTGAATGTTTACCTTTAGAAACATGAAGCAAAAGCCATCGATTGAAAAGAAAAGACCATTTATAGTCACTCATGCCTTCGAAACCCTTATTGCTCACTTTAAATGACTTTATGATTTGATTATTAACTTTAAGCTGAATTTTTTTCCATTTTTTGTTAAAACATATGATAATTAAATCTTTACCTCGAGAAACGTGAAGCGAAAGCTATCGATTGAGAGGAAAAGAACATTTATAGTTACTCATGCCTTCGGAAGCCTTATTACTTGCTTAAAATTGTTTTACAATCTCATTATTTTTTTTCAAATCAATTTTCTTACATTTTTGGTTAAAATAGATTATATTTAAATGTTTGCCTCAAGAAACATGAAGCGAAAGCCATCGATTGACAAGAAAAGTCCATTTATAGTCACTCATGCCTTAGAAAGCCTCATTATTCACTTTAAATGATTTTATAATCTCATTATTGATTTTATGTTGAATTTTCTTACATTTGTAGTTAAAACAGACTATAATTGAATGTTTACCTCGAGAAACATGAAGCAAAAGCCGTCGATTGAAAAGAAAAGACCATTTATAGTCACTCAAGCCTTCGAAACCCTTATTGCTCACTTTAAATGGCTTTCTGATTTGATTATTAACTTTAAGCCGAATTTTTTTACATTTTTTGTTAAAACATATGATAATTGAATCTTTACCTCAAGAAACGTGAAGCGAAAGCTATCGATTGAGAGGAAAAGAACATTTATAGTCACTCATGCCTTCGGAAGCCTTATTACTTGCTTAAAATTGTTTTACAATCTCATTATTTTTTTTTAAATCAATTTTCTTACATTTTTGGTTTAAATAGATTATATTTAAATGTTTGTCTCATGAAACATGAAGCGAAAGCCATCGATTGACAAGAAAAGTCCATTTATAGTCACTCATGCCTTCGAAAGCCTCATTATTCACTTTAAATGATTTTATAATCTCATTATTGATTTTATGTTGAATTTTCTTACATTTTTAGTTAAAACAGACTATAATTGAATGTTTACCTCGAGAAACATGAAGCAAAAGCCGTCGATTGAAAAGAAAAGACCATTTATAGTCACTCAAGCCTTCGAAACCCTTATTGCTCACTTTAAATGGCTTTCTGATTTGATTATTAACTTTAAGCCGAATTTTTGTACATTTTTTGTTAAAACATATGATAATTGAATCTTTACCTCGAGAAACGTGAAGCGAAAGCTATCGATTGAGAGGAAAAGAACATTTATAGTCACTCATGCCTTCGGAAGCCTTATTACTTGCTTAAAATTGTTTTACAATCTAATTATTTTTTTTCAAATCAATTTTCTTACATTTTTGGTTAAAATAGATTATATTTAAATGTTTGCCTCAAGAAACATGAAGCGAAAGCCATCGATTGACAAGAAAAGTCCATTTATAGTCACTCAGGCCTTCGAAAGCCTCATTATTCACTTTAAATGATTTTATAATCTCATTATTGATTTTATGTTGAATTTTCTTACATTTTTAGTTAAAACATACTATAATTGAATGTTTACCTCGAGAAACATGAAGCAAAAGCCGTCGATTGAAAAGAAAAGACCATTTATAGTCACTCAAGCCTTCGAAACCCTTATTGCTCACTTTAAATGGCTTTCTGATTTGATTATTAACTTTAAGCCGAATTTTTTTACATTTTTTGTTAAAACATATGATAATTGAATCTTTACCTCGAGAAACGTGAAGCGAAAGCTATCGATTGAGAGGAAAAGAACATTTATAGTCACTCATGCCTTCGGAAGCCTTATTACTTGCTTAAAATTGTTTTACAATCTCATTATTTTTTTTCAAATCAATTTTCTTACATTTTTGGTTAAAATAGATTATATTTAAATGTTTGCCTCAAGAAACATGAAGCGAAAGCCATCGATTGACAAGAAAAGTCCATTTATAGTCACTCATGCCTTCGAAAGCCTCATTATTCACTTTAAATGATTTTATAATCTCATTATTGATTTTATGTTGAATTTTCTTACATTTTTAGTTAAAACAGACTATAATTGAATGTTTACCTCGAGAAACATGAAGCAAAAGCCGTCGATTGAAAAGAAAAGACCATTTATAGTCACTCATGCCTTCGAAACCCTTATTGCTCACTTTAAATGGCTTTCTGATTTGATTATTAACTTTAAGCCGAATTTTTTTACATTTTTTGTTAAAACATATGATAATTGAATCTTTACCTCGAGAAACGTGAAGCGAAAGCTATCGATTGAGAGGAAAAGAACATTTATAGTCACTCATGCCTTCGGAAGCCTTATTACTTGCTTAAAATTGTTTTACAATCTCATTATTTTTTTTAAATCAATTTTCTTACATTTTTGGTTTAAATAGATTATATTTAAATGTTTGTCTCATGAAACGTGAAGCGAAAGCCATCGATTGACAAGAAAAGTCCATTTATAGTCACTCATGCCTTCGAAAGCCTCATTATTCACTTTAAATGATTTTATAATCTCATTATTGATTTTATGTTGAATTTTCTTACATTTTTAGTTAAAACAGATTATAATTGAATGTTTACCTGGGGAAACATGAAGGAAAAGCCATCGATTGAGAAGAAAAGACCATTTATAGTCACTCATGCCTTCGAAACCCTTATTGCTCACTTTAAATGGCTTTATGATTTGATTATTAACTTTAAGCTGAATTTTTTTATATTTTTCGTTAAAACAGATTATAATTGAATGTTTACCTCTAGAAACATGAAGCGAAACATATCGGTTGAGAGGAAAAGAACATTTATAGTCACTCATGCCTTCGAAAGCCTTATTACTTGCTTAAAATTGTTTTACAATCTCATTATTTTTTTAAATCAATTTTCTTACATTTTTGGTTAAAATAGATTATATTTAAATGTTTGTCTCAAGAAACGTGAAGCGAAAGCCATCGATTGACAAGAAAAGTCCATTTATAGTCACTCATGCCTTCGAAAGCCTCATTATTCACTTTAAATGATTTTATAATCTCATTATTGATTTTATGTTGAATTTTCTTACATTTTTAGTTAAAACAGACTATAATTGAATGTTTACCTCGAGAAACATGAAGCAAAAGCCATCGATTGAAAAGAAAAGACCATTTATAGTCACTCATGCCTTCGAAACCCTTATTGCTCACTTTAAATGGCTTTCTGATTTGATTATTAACTTTAAGCTGAATTTTTTTACATTTTTTGTTAAAACATATGATAATTGAATCTTTACCTCGAGAAACGTGAAGCAAAACCTATCGATTGAGAGGAAAAGAACATTTATAGTCACTCATGCCTTCGGAAGCCTTATTACTTGCTTAAAATTGTTTTACAATCTCATTATTTTTTTTCAAATCAATTTTCTTACATTTTTGGTTAAAATAGATTATATTTAAATGTTTGCCTCAAGAAACATGAAGCGAAAGCCATCGATTGACAAGAAAAGTCCATTTATAGTCACTCATGCCTTCGAAAGCCTCATTATTCACTTTAAATGATTTTATAATCTCATTATTCATTTTATGTTGAATTTTCTTACATTTTTAGTTAAAACAGACTATAATTGAATGTTTACCTCGGCAAACATAAAGCAAAAGCCATCGATTGAGAAGAAAAGACCATTTATAGTCACTCATGCCTTCGAAACCCTTATTGCTCAGTTTAAATGGCTTTATGATTTGATTATTAACTTTAAGCTGAATTTTTTTACATTTTTGTTAAAACATATTATAATTGAATCTTTACCTCGAGAAACGTGAAGCGAAAGCTATCGATTGAGAGGAAAAGAACATTTATAGTCACTCATGCCTTCGGAAGCCTTATTACTTGCTTAAAATTGTTTTACAATCTCATTATTTTTTTTGAAATCAATTTTCTTACATTTTTGGTTAAAATAGATTATATTTAAATGTTTGTCTCAAGAAACGTGAAGCAAAAGCCATCGATTGACAAGAAAAGTCCATTTATAGTCACTCATGCCTTCGAAAGCCTCATTATTCACTTTAAATGATTTTATAATCTCATTATTGATTTTATGTTGAATTTTCTTACATTTTTAGTTAAAACAGACTATAATTGAATGTTTACCTCGGGAAACATGAAGGAAAAGCCATCGATTGAGAAGAAAAGACCATTTATAGTCACTCATGCCTTCGAAACCCTTATTGCTCACTTTAAATGGCTTTATGATTTGATTATTAACTTTAACCTGAATTTTTTTATATTTTTTGTTAAAACAGATTATAATTGAATGTTTACCTCTAGAAACATGAAGCGAAAGCTATCAGTTGAGAGGAAAAGAACATTTATAGTCACTCATGCCTTCGAAAGCCTTATTACTTGCTTAAAATTGTTTTACAATCTCATTATTTTTTTAAATCAATTTTCTTACATTTTTGGTTAAAATAGATTATATTTAAATGTTTGTCTCAAGAAACGTGAAGCGAAAGCCATCGATTGACAAGAAAAGTCCATTTATAGTCACTCATGCCTTCGAAAGCCTCATTATTCACTTTAAATGATTTTATAATCTCAGTATTGATTTTATGTTGAATTTTCTTACATTTTAGTTAAAACACACTATAATTGAATGTTTACCTCGAGAAACATGAAGCAAAAGCCATCGATTGAAAAGAAAAGACCATTTATAGTCACTCATGCCTTCGAAACCCTTATTGCTCACTTGAAATGGCTTTCTGATTTGATTATTAACTTTAAGCTGAATTTTTTTACATTTTTTGTTAAAACATATGATAATTGAATCTTTACCTCGAGAAACGTGAAGCGAAAGCTATCGATTGAGAGGAAAAGAACATTTATAGTCACTCATGCCTTCGGAAGCCTTATTACTTGCTTAAAATTGTTTTACAATCTCATTATTTTTTTTTAAATCAATTTTCTTACATTTTTGGTTTAAATAGATTATATTTAAATGTTTGTCTCATGAAACATGAAGCGAAAGCCATCGATTGACAAGAAAAGTCCATTTATAGTCACTCATGCCTTCGAAAGCCTCATTATTCACTGTAAATGATTTTATAATCTCATTATTGATTTTATGTTGAATTTTCTTACATTTTTAGTTAAAACAGATTATAATTGAATGTTTACCTGGGGAAACATGAAGGAAAAGCCATCGATTGAGAAGAAAAGACCATTTATAGTCACTCAGGCCTTCGAAACCCTTATTGCTCACTTTAAATGGCTTTATGATTTGATTATTAACTTTAAGCTGAATTTTTTTATATTTTTCATTAAAACAGATTATAATTGAATGTTTACCTCTAGAAACATGAAGTGAAAGCTATCGGTTGAGAGGAAAAGAACATTTATAGTCACTCATGCCTTCGAAAGCCTTATTACTTGCTTAAAATTGTTTTACAATCTCATTATTTTTTTAAATCAATTTTCTTATATTTTTGGTTAAAATAGATTATATTTAAATGTTTGTCTCAAGAAACGTGAAGCGAAAGCCATCGATTGACAAGAAAAGTCCATTTATAGTCACTCATGCCTTCGAAAGCCTCATTATTCACTTTAAATGATTTTATAATCTCATTATTGATTTTATGTTGAATTTTCTTACATTTTTAGTTAAAACAGACTATAATTGAATGTTTACCTCGAGAAACATGAAGCAAAAGCCATCGATTGAAAAGAAAAGACCATTTATAGTCACTCAAGCCTTCGAAACCCTTATTGCTCACTTTAAATGGCTTTATGATTTGATTATTAACTTTAAGCTGAATTTTTTTACATTTTTTGTTAAAACATATGATAATTGAATCTTTACCTCGAGAAACGTGAAGCGAAAGCTATCGATTGAGAGGAAAAGAACATTTATAGTCACTCATGCCTTCGGAAGCCTTATTACTTGCTTAAAATTGTTTTACAATCTCATTATTTTTTTTCAAATCAATTTTCTTACATTTTTGGTTAAAATAGATTATATTTAAATGTTTGCATCAAGAAACATGAAGCGAAAGCCATCGATTGACAAGAAAAGTCCATTTATAGTCACTCATGCCTTCGAAAGCCTCATTATTCACTTTAAATGATTTTATAATCTCATTATTGATTTTATGTTGAATTTTCTTACATTTTTAGTTAAAACAGACTATAATTGAATGTTTACCTCGGCAAACATAAAGCAAAAGCCATCGATTGAGAAGAAAAGACCATTTATAGTCACTCATGCCTTCGAAACCCTTATTGCTCAGTTTAAATGGCTTTATGATTTGATTATTAACTTTAAGCTGATTTTTTTTACATTTTTTTTAAAACATATTATAATTGAATCTTTACCTCGAGAAACGTGAAGCGAAAGCTATCGATTGAGAGGAAAAGAACAGTTATAGTCACTCATGCCTTCGGAAGCCTTATTACTTGCTTAAAATTGTTTTACAATCTCATTATTTTTTTTTAAATCAATTTTCTTACATTTTTGGTTAAAATAGATTATATTTAAATGTTTGTCTCAAGAAACGTGAAGCAAAAGCCATCGATTGACAAGAAAAGTCCATTTATAGTCACTCATGCCTTCGAAAGCCTCATTATTCACTTTAAATGATTTTATAATCTCATTATTGATTTTATGTTGAATTTTCTTACATTTTTAGTTAAAACAGACTATAATTGAATGTTTACCTCGGGAAACATGAAGGAAAAGCCATCGATTGAGAAGAAAAGACCATTTATAGTCACTCATGCCTTCGAAACCCTTATTGCTCACTTTAAATGGCTTTATGATTTGATTATTAACTTTAACCTGAATTTTTTTATATTTTTTGTTAAAACAGATTATAATTGAATGTTTACCTCTAGAAACATGAAGCGAAAGCTATCGGTTGAGAGGAAAAGAACATTTATAGTCACTCATGCCTTCGAAAGCCTTAGTACTTGCTTAAAATTGTTTTACAATCTCATTATTTTTTTAAATCAATTTTCTTACATTTTTGGTTAAAATAGATTATATTTAAATGTTTGTCTCAAGAAACGTGAAGCGAAAGCCATCGATTGACAAGAAAAGTCCATTTATAGTCACTCATGCCTTCGAAAGCCTCATTATTCACTTTAAATGATTTTATAATCTCATTATTGATTTTATGTTGAATTTTCTTACATTTTTAGTTAAAACAGACTATAATTGAATGTTTACCTTTAGAAACATGAAGCAAAAGCCATCGATTGAAAAGAAAAGACCATTTATAGTCACTCATGCCTTCGAAACCCTTATTGCTCACTTTAAATGACTTTCTGATTTGATTATTAACTTTAAGCTGAATTTTTTTCCATTTTTTGTTAAAACATATGATAATTAAATCTTTAACTCGAGAAACGTGAAGCGAAAGCTATCGATTGAGAGGAAAAGAACATTTATAGTCACTCATGCCTTCGGAAGCCTTATTACTTGCTTAAAATTGTTTTACAATCTCATTATTTTTTTTCAAATCAATTTTCTTACATTTTTGGTTAAAATAGATTATATTTAAATGTTTGCCTCAAGAAACATGAAGCGAAAGCCATCGATTGACAAGAAAAGTCCATTTATAGTCACTCATGCCTTCGAAAGCCTCATTATTCACTTTAAATGATTTTATAATCTCATTATTGATTTTATGTTGAATTTTCTTACATTTTTAGGTAAAACACACTATAATTGAATGTTTACCTCGAGAAACATGAAGCAAAAGCCATCGATTGAAAAGAAAAGACCATTTATAGTCACTCATGCCTTCGAAACCCTTATTGCTCACTTTAAATGGCTTTCTGATTTGATTATTAACTTTAAGCTGAATTTTTTTACATTTTTTGTTAAAACATATGATAATTGAATCTTTACCTCGAGAAACGTGAAGCGAAAGCCATCGATTGAGAGGAAAAGAACATTTATAGTCACTCATGCCTTCGGAAGCCTTATTACTTGCTTAAAATTGTTTTACAATCTCATTATTTTTTTTTAAGTCAATTTTCTTACATTTTTGGTTAAAATAGATTATATTTAAATGTTTGTCTCAAGAAACGTGAAGCGAAAGCCATCGATTGACAAGAAAAGTCCATTTATAGTCACTCATGCCTTCGAAAGCCTCATTATTCACTTTAAATGATTTTATAATCTCATTATTGATTTTATGTTGAATTTTCTTACATTTTTAGTTAAAACAGACTATAATTGAATGTTTACCTGGGGAAACATGAAGGAAAAGCCATCGATTGAGAAGAAAAGACCATTTATAGTCACTCATGCCTTCGAAACCCTTATTGCTCACTTTAAATGGCTTTATGATTTGATTATTAATTTTAAGCTGAATTTTTTTATATTTTTTGTTAAAACAGATTATAATTGAATGTTTACCTCTAGAAACATGAAGCGAAAGCTATCAGTTGAGAGGAAAAGAACATTTATAGTCACTCATGCCTTCGAAAGCCTTATTACTTGCTTAAAATTGTTTTACAATCTCATTATTTTTTTAAATCAATTTTCTTACATTTTTGGTTAAAATAGATTATATTTAAATGTTTGTCTCAAGAAACGTGAAGCGAAAGCCATCGATTGACAAGAAAAGTCCATTTATAGTCACTCATGCCTTCGAAAGCCTCATTATTCACTTTAAATGATTTTATATTCTCATTATTTATTTTATGATGAATTTTCTTACATTTTTAGTTAAAACAGACTATAATTGAATGTTTACCTGGGGAAACATGAAGCAAAAGCCATCGATTGAGAAGAAAAGACCATTTATAGTCACTCAAGCCTTCGAAACCCTTATTGCTCACTTTAAATGGCTTTATGATTTGATTATTAACTTTAAGCTGAATTTTTTTACATTTTTTGTTAAAACATATGATAATTGAATCTTTACCTCAAGAAACGTGAAGCGAAAGGTATCGATTGAGAGGAAAAGAACATTTATAGTCACTCATGCCTTCGGAAGCCTTATTACTTGCTTAAAATTGTTTTACAATCTCATTATTTTTTTTAAATCAATTTTCTTACATTTTTGGTTAAAATAGATTATATTTAAATGTTTGTCTCAAGAAACGTGAAGCGAAAGCCATCGATTGACAAGAAAAGTCCATTTATAGTCACTCATGCCTTCGAAAGCCTCATTATTCACTTTAAATGATTTTATAATCTCAGTATTGATTTTATGTTGAATTTTCTTACACTTTTAGTTAACACACACTATAATTGAATGTTTACCTCGAGAAACATGAAGCAAAAGCCATCGATTGAAAAGAAAAGACCATTTATAGTCACTCATGCCTTCGAAACCCTTATTGCTCACTTTAAATGACTTTATGATTTGATTATTAACTTTAAGCTGAATTTTTTTACATTTTTTGTTAAAACATATGATAATTAAATCTTTACCTCGAGAAACGTAAAGCGAAAGCTATCGATTGAGAGGAAAAGAACATTTATAGTCACTCATGCCTTCGGAAGCCTTATTACTTGCTTAAAATTGTTTTACAATCTCATTATTTTTTTTTAAGTCAATTTTCTTACATTTTTGGTTAAAATAGATTATATTTAAATGTTTGTCTCAAGAAACGTGAAGCGAAAGCCATCGATTGACAAGAAAAGTCCATTTATAGTCACTCATGCCTTCGAAAGCCTCATTATTCACTTTAAATGATTTTATAATCTCATTATTGATTTTATGTTGAATTTTCTTACATTTTTAGTTAAAACAGACTATAATTGAATGTTTACCTGGGGAAACATGAAGGAAAAGCCATCGATTGAGAAGAAAAGACCATTTATAGTCACTCATGCCTTCGAAACCCTTATTGCTCACTTTAAATGGCTTTATGATTTGATTATTAATTTTAAGCTGAATTTTTTTATATTTTTTGTTAAAACAGATTATAATTGAATGTTTACCTCTAGAAACATGAAGCGAAAGCTATCAGTTGAGAGGAAAAGAACATTTATAGTCACTCATGCCTTCGAAAGCCTTATTACTTGCTTAAAATTGTTTTACAATCTCATTATTTTTTTAAATCAATTTTCTTACATTTTTGGTTAAAATAGATTATATTTAAATGTTTGTCTCAAGAAACGTGAAGCGAAAGCCATCGATTGACAAGAAAAGTCCATTTATAGTCACTCATGCCTTCGAAAGCCTCATTATTCACTTTAAATGATTTTATATTCTCATTATTTATTTTATGATGAATTTTCTTACATTTTTAGTTAAAACAGACTATAATTGAATGTTTACCTGGGGAAACATGAGGCAAAAGCCATCGATTGAGAAGAAAAGACCATTTATAGTCACTCAAGCCTTCGAAACCCTTATTGCTCACTTTAAATGGCTTTATGATTTGATTATTAACTTTAAGATGAATTTTTTTACATTTTTTGTTAAAACATATGATAATTGAATCTTTACCTCAAGAAACGTGAAGCGAAAGGTATCGATTGAGAGGAAAAGAACATTTATAGTCACTCATGCCTTCGGAAGCCTTATTACTTGCTTAAAATTGTTTTACAATCTCATTATTTTTTTTAAATCAATTTTCTTACATTTTTGGTTAAAATAGATTATATTTAAATGTTTGTCTCAAGAAACGTGAAGCGAAAGCCATCGATTGACAAGAAAAGTCCATTTATAGTCACTCATGCCTTCGAAAGCCTCATTATTCAGTTTAAATGATTTTATAATCTCAGTATTGATTTTATGTTGAATTTTCTTACACTTTTAGTTAACACACACTATAATTGAATGTTTACCTCGAGAAACATGAAGCAAAAGCCATCGATTGAAAAGAAAAGACCATTTATAGTCACTCATGCCTTCGAAACCCTTATTGCTCACTTTAAATGACTTTATGATTTGATTATTAACTTTAAGCTGAATTTTTTTACATTTTTTGTTAAAACATATGATAATTAAATCTTTACCTCGAGAAACGTAAAGCGAAAGCTATCGATTGAGAGGAAAAGAACATTTATAGTCACTCATGCCTTCGGAAGCCTTATTACTTGCTTAAAATTGTTTTACAATCTCATTTTTTTTTAAGTCAATTTTCTTACATTTTTGGTTAAAATAGATTATATTTAAATGTTTGTCTCAAGAAACGTGAAGCGAAAGCCATCGATTGACAAGAAAAGTCCATTTATAGTCACTCATGCCTTCGAAAGCCTCATTATTCACTTTAAATGATTTTATAATCTCATTATTGATTTTATGTTGAATTTTCTTACATTTTTAGTTAAAACAGACTATAATTGAATGTTTACCTGGGGAAACATGAAGGAAAAGCCATCGATTGAGAAGAAAAGACCATTTATAGTCACTCATGCCTTCGAAACCCTTATTGCTCACTTTAAATGGCTTTATGATTTGATTATTAATTTTAAGCTGAATTTTTTTATATTTTTTGTTAAAACAGATTATAATTGAATGTTTACCTCTAGCAACATGAAGCGAAAGCTATCAGTTGAGAGGAAAAGAACATTTATAGTCACTCATGCCTTCGAAAGCCTTGTTACTTGCTTAAAATTGTTTTACAATCTCATTATTTTTTTAAATCAATTTTCTTACATTTTTGGTTAAAATAGATTATATTTAAATGTTTGTCTCAAGAAACGTGAAGCGAAAGCCATCGATTGACAAGAAAAGTCCATTTATAGTCACTCATGCCTTCGAAAGCCTCATTATTCACTTTAAATGATTTTATAATCTCATTATTTATTTTATGATGAATTTTCTTACATTTTTAGTTAAAACAGACTATAATTGAATGTTTACCTGGGGAAACATGAAGCAAAAGCCAACGATTGAGAAGAAAAGACCATTTATAGTCACTCAAGCCTTCGAAACCCTTATTGCTCACTTTAAATGGCTTTATGATTTGATTATTAACTTTAAGCTGAATTTTTTTACATTTTTTGTTAAAACATATGATAATTGAATCTTTACCTCAAGAAACGTGAAGCGAAAGGTATCGATTGAGAGGAAAAGAACATTTATAGTCACTCATGCCTTCGGAAGCCTTATTACTTGCTTAAAATTGTTTTACAATCTCATTATTTTTTTTAAATCAATTTTCTTACATTTTTGGTTAAAATAGATTATATTTAAATGTTTGTCTCAAGAAACGTGAAGCGAAAGCCATCGATTGACAAGAAAAGTCCATTTATAGTCACTCATGCCTTCGAAAGCCTCATTATTCACTTTAAATGATTTTATAATCTCATTATTGATTTTATGTTGAATTTTCTTACATTTTTAGTTAAAACACACTATAATTGAATGTTTACCTCGCGAAACATGAAGCAAAAGCCATCGATTGAAAAGAAAAGACCATTTATAGTCACTCATGCCTTCGAAACCCTTATTGCTCACTTTAAATGACTTTATGATTTGATTATTAACTTTAAGCTGAATTTTTTTACATTTTTTGTTCAAACATATGATAATTAAATCTTTACCTCGAGAAACGTGAAGCGAAAGCTATCGATTGAGAGGAAAAGAACATTTATAGTCACTCATGCCTTCGGAAGCCTTATTACTTGCTTAAAATTGTTTTACAATCTCATTATTATTTTTTTAATCAATTTTCTTACATTTTTGGTTTAAATAGATTATATTTAAATGTTTGTCTCATGAAACATGAAGCGAAAGCCATCGATTGACAAGAAAAGTCCATTTATAGTCACTCATGCCTTCGAAAGCCTCATTATTCACTTTAAATGATTTTATAATCTCATTATTGATTTTATGTTGAATTTTCTTACATTTTTTGTTAAAACATATGATAATTGAATCTTTACCTCAAGAAACGTGAAGCGAAAGCTATCGATTGAGAGGAAAAGAACATTTATAGTCACTCATGCCCTCGGAAGCCTTATTACTTGCTTAAAATTGTTTTACAATCTCATTATTTTTTTTTAAATCAATTTTCTTACATTTTTGGTTAAAATAGATTATATTTAAATGTTTGTCTCAAGAAACGTGAAGCGAAAGCCATCGATTGACAAGAAAAGTCCATTTATAGTCACTCATGCCTTCGAAAGCCTCATTATTCACTTTAAATGATTTTATAATCTCATTATTGATTTTATGTTGAATTTTCTTACATTTTTAGTTAAAACAGACTATAATTGAATGTTTACCTGGGGAAACATGAAGGAAAAGCCATCGATTGAGAAGAAAAGACCATTTATAGTCACTCATGCCTTCGAAACCCTTATTGCTCACTTTAAATGGCTTTATGATTTGATTCTTAACTTTAAGCTGAATTTTTTTATATTTTTTGTTAAAACAGATTATAATTGAATGTTTACCTCTAGAAACATGAAGCGAAAGCTATCGGTTGAGAGGAAAAGAACATTTATAGTCACTCATGCCTTCGAAAGCCTTATTACTTGCTTAAAATTGTTTTACAATCTCGTTATTTTTTGAAATCAATTTTCTTACATTTTTGGTTAAAATAGATTATATTTAAATGTTTGTCTCAAGAAACGTGAAGCGAAAGCGATCGATTGACAAGAAAAGTCCATTTATAGTCACTCATGCCTTCGAAAGCCTCATTATTCACTTTAAATGATTTTATAATCTAATTATTGATTTTATGTTGAATTTTCTTACATTTTTAGTTAAAACAGACTATAATTCAATGTTTGCCTCGAGAAACATGAAGCAAAAGCGATCGATTGAGAAGAAAAGGCCATTTATAGTCACTCATGCATTCGAAAGCCTCATTATTCACTTTAAATGATTTTATAATCTCATTATTGATTTTATGATGAATTTTCTTACATTTTTAGTTAAAACAGACTATAATTGAATGTTTAGCTCAGGAAACATGAAGCGAAAGCCATCGATTGAGAAAAAAAGGCCATTTATAGTCCTTCATGCCTTCGAAATTACTCACTTGAAATGGCTTTATGATTTGATTATTAACTTTAAGCTGAATTTTTTTACATTTTTTGTTAAAACAAATTATAATTGAATGTTTACCTCGAGAAAAGTGAAGCGAAAGCGAACGATTGAGAGGAAAAGAACATTTATAGTCACTTATGCCTTCGAAGGCCTTATTATTTGCTTAAAATTGTTTTACAATCTCATTATTTTTTTTAAGTCAATTTTCTTACATTTTTGGTTAAAATAGATTATATTTAAATATTTATCCCGAGAAACGTGAAGCGAAAGCCATCGATTGACAAGAAAAGTCCATTTATAGTCACTCATGCCTTCGAAAGCCTCATTATTCACTTTAAATGATTTTATAATCTCATTATTGATTTTATGTTGAATTTTCTTACATTTTTAGTTAAAACAGACTATAATTGAATGTTTACCTCGGCAAACATGAAGCAAAAGCCATCGATTGAGAAGAAAAGATCATTTATAGTCACACATGCCTTCGAAAGCATCATTATTCACTTTAAATGATTTTATAATCTCATTATTGATTTTATGTTGAATTTTCTTACATTTTTAGTTAGAACAGACTATAATTGAATGTTTACCTTGGGAAACATGAAGCAAAAGCCATCGATTGAGAAGAAAAGACCATTTATAGTCACTCATGCCTTCGAAAGCCTTATTACTTGCTTAAAATTGTTTTACAATCTCATTATTTTTTTTAAATCAATTTTCTTACATTTTTGGTTAAAACAGATTATATTTAAATGTTTATCTTGAGAAACGTGAAGCGAAAGCCATCGATTGACAAGAAAAGTCCATTTATAGTCACTCATGCCTTCGGAAGCCTCATTATTCACTTTAAATGATTTTATAATCTCATTATTGATTTTGTGTTGAATTTTCTTACATTTTTAGTTAAAACAGACTATAATTGAATGTTTACCTCGGCAAACATGAAGCAAAAGCCATCGATTGAAAAGAAAAGACCATCTATAGTCACTCATGCCTTCGAAACCCTTATTGCTCACTTTAAAAGGCTTTATGATTTGATTATTAACTTTAAGCTGAATTTTTTTACATTTTTTTTTAAAACATATTATAATTGAATCTTTACCTCGAGAAACGTGAAGCGAAAGCTATCGATTGAGAGGAAAAGAACATTTATAGTCACTCATGCCTTCGAAAGCCTCATTATTCACTTTAAATAATTTTATAATCTCATTACTGATTTTATGTTGAATTTTCTTACATTTTTAGTTAAAACACACTATAATTGAATGTTTACCTCAGGAAACATGAAGCAAAAGCCATCGATCGAGAAGAAAAGACCATTTATAGTCACTCATGCCTTCGAAACCTTTATTGCTCAGTTTAAATGGCTTTATGATTTGATTATTAACTTTAAGCTGATTTTTTTTACATTTTTTGTTAAAACATATTATAATTGAATCTTTACCTCGAGAAACGTGAAGCGAAAGCCATCGATTGACAAGAAAAATCTATTATAGTCACTCATGCCTTCGAAAGCCTCATTATCCACTTTAAATGATTTTATAATCTCATTATTGATTTTATGTTGAATTTTCTTACATTTTTAGTTAAAACAGACTATAATTGAACGTTTACCTCGGGAAACATGAAGCAAAAGCCATCGATTGACAAGAAAAGACCATTTATAGTCACTCATGCCTTTGAAACCCTTATTACTTGCTTAAAATTGTTTTACAATCTCATTATTTTTTTTAAAATGAATTTTCTTACATTTTTGGTTAAAATAGATTATATTTAAATGTTTGTCTTGAGAAACGTGAAGCGAAAGCCATCGACTGACAAGAAAAGTCCATTATAGTCACTCATGCCTTCGAAAGCCTCATTATTCACTTTAAATGATTTTATAATCTCATTATTGATTTTATGTTGAATTTTCTTACATTTTCTGTTAAAATAGATTATAGTTAAATGTTTGTCTCGAGAAACATGAAGCGAAAGCCATCGATTGACAAGAAAAGTCCATTTATAGTCACTCATGCCTTCGAAAGCCTCATTATTCACTTTAAATGATTTTATAATCTCATTATTGATTTTATGTTGAATTTTCTTACATTTTTAGTTAAAACAGACTATAATTCAATGTTTGCCTCGGGAAACATGAAGCAAAAGCCATCGATTGAGAAGAAAAGGCCATTTATAGTCACTCATGCATTCGAAAGCCTCATTCTTCACTTTAAATGATTTTATAATCTCATTATTGATTTTATGATGAATTTTCTTACATTTTTAGTTAAAACAGACTATAATTGAATGTTTAGCTCAGGAAACATGAAGCGAAAGCCATCGATTGAGAAAAAAAGGCCATTTATAGTCCTTCATGCCTTCGAAATTACTCACTTGAAATGGCTTTATGATTTGATTATTAACTTTAAGCTGAATTTTTTTACATTTTTTGTTAAAACAAATTATAATTGAATGTTTACCTCGAGAAACGTGAAGCGAAAGCGATCGATTGAGAGGAAAAGAACATTTATAGTCACTTATGCCTTCGAAGGCCTTATTATTTGCTTAAAATTGTTTTACAATCTCATTATTTTTTTTTAAGTCAATTTTCTTACATTTTTGGTTAAAATAGATTATATTTAAATGTTTATCTCGAGAAACGTGAAGCGAAAGCCATCGATTGACAAGAAAAGTCCATTTATAGTCACTCATGCCTTCGAAAGCCTCATTATTCACTTTAAATGATTTTATAATCTCATTATTGATTTTATGTTGAATTTTCTTACATTTTTAGTTAAAACAGACTGTAATTGAATGTTTACCTCGAGAAACATGAAGCAAAAGCCATCGATTGAAAAGAAAAGACCATTTATAGTCACTCATGCCTTCGAAACCCTTATTGCTCACTTTAAATGACTTTATGATTTGATTATTAACTTTAAGCTGAATTTTTTTACATTTTTTGTTAAAACATATGATAATTAAATCTTTACCTCGAGAAACGTGAAGCGAAAGCTATCGATTGAGAGGAAAAGAACATTTATAGTCACTCATGCCTTCGGAAGCCTTATTACTTGCTTAAAATTGTTTTACAATCTCATTATTTTTTTTAAATCAATTTTCTTACATTTTTGGTTAAAATAGATTATATTTAAATGTTTGTCTCAAGAAACGTGAAGCGAAAGCCATCGATTGACAAGAAAAGTCCATTTATAGTCACTCATGCCTTCGAAAGCCTCATTATTCACTTTAAATGATTTTATAATCTCATTATTGATTTTATGTTGAATTTTCTTACATTTTTAGTTAAAACATATTATAATTGAATGTTTACCTCGAGAAACATGAAGCAAAAGCCATCGATTGAAAAGAAAAGACCATTTATAGTCACTCATGCCTTCGAAACCCTTATTGCTCACTTTAAATGACTTTACGATTTGATGATTAACTTTAAGCTGAATTTTTTTACATTTTTTGTTAAAACATATGATAATTAAATCTTTACCTCGAGAAACGTGAAGCGAAAGCTATCGATTGAGAGGAAAAGAACATTTATAGTCACTCATGCCTTCGGAAGCCTTATTACTTGCTTAAAATTGTTTTACAATCTCATTATTTTTTTTAAATCAATTTTCTTACATTTTTGGTTAAAATAGATTATATTTAAATGTTTGTCTCAAGAAACATGAAGCGAAAGCCATCGATTGACAAGAAAAGTCCATTTATAGTCACTCATGCCTTCGAAAGCCTCATTATTCACTTTAAATGATTTTATAATCTCATTATTGATTTTATGTTGAATTTTCTTACATTTTTAGTTAAAACAGACTATAATTGAATGTTTACCTCGGGAAACATGAAGGAAAAGCCATCGATTGAGAAGAAAAGACCATTTATAGTCTCTCATGCCTTCGAAACCCTTATTGCTCACTTTAAATGGCTTTATGATTTGATTATTAACTTTAAGCTGAATTTTTTTATATTTTTTGTTAAAACAGATTATAATTGAATGTTTACCTCTAGAAACATGAAGCGAAAGCTATCGGTTGAGAGGAAAAGAACATTTATAGTCACCCATGCCTTCGAAAGCCTTATTACTTGCTTAAAATTGTTTTACAATCTCATTATTTTTTTAAATCAATTTTCTTACATTTTTGGTTAAAATAGATTATATTTAAATGTTTGTCTCAAGAAACGTGAAGCGAAAGCCATCGATTGACAAGAAAAGTCCATTTATAGTCACTCATGCCTTCGAAAACCTCATTATTCACTTTAAATTATTTTATAATCTCATTATTGATTTTATGATGAATTTTCTTACATTTTTAGATAAAACAGACGATAATTGAATGTTTACCTGGGGAAACATGAAGCAAAAGCCATCGATTGAGAAGAAAAGACCATTTATAGTCACTCAAGCCTTCGAAACCCTTATTGCTCACTTTAAATGGTTTTATGATTTGATTATTAAGTTTAAGCTGAATTTTTTTACATTTTTTGTTAAAACATATGATAATTGAATCTTTACCTCGAGAAACGTGAAGCGAAAGCTATCGATTGAGAGGAAAAGAACATTTATAGTCACTCATGCCTTCGGAAGCCTTATTACTTGCTTAAAATTGTTTTACAATCTCATTATTTTTTTTTAAATCAATTTTCTTACATTTTTGGTTAAAATAGATTATATTTAAATGTTTGTCTCAAGAAACGTGAAGCGAAAGCCATCAATTGACAAGAAAAGTCCATTTATAGTCACTCATGCCTTCGAAAGCCTCATTATTCACTTTAAATGATTTTATAATCTCATTATTGATTTTATGTTGAATTTTCTTACATTTTTAGTTAAAACATACTGTAATTGAATGTTTACCTCGAGAAACATGAAGCAAAAGCCATCGATCGAAAAGAAAAGACCATTTATAGTCACTCATGCCTTCGAAACCCTTATTGCTCACTTTAAATAACTTTATGATTTCATTATTAACTTTAAGCTGAATTTTTTTACATTTTTTGTTAAAACATATGATAATTAAATCTTTACCTCGAGAAACGTGAAGCGAAAGCTATCGATTGAGAGGAAAAGAACATTTATAGTCACTCATGCCTTCGGAAGCCTTATTACTTGCTTAAAATTGTTTTACAATCTCATTATTTTTTTTTAAATCAATTTTCTGACATTTTTGGTTAAAATAGATTATATTTAAAAGTTTGTCTCATGAAACGTGAAGCGAAAGCCATCGATTGACAAGAAAAGTCCATTTATAGTCACTCTTGCCTTCGAAAGCCTCATTATTCACTTTAAATGATTTTATAATCTCATTATTGATTTTATGTTGAATTTTCTTACATTTTTAGTTAAAACAGACTATAATTGAATGTTTACCTCGGGAAACATGAAGGAAAAGCCATCGATTGAGAAGAAAAGACCATTTATAGTCACTCATACCTTCGAAACTCTTATTGCTCACTTTAAATGGCTTTATGATTTGATTATTAACTTTAAGCTGAATTTTTTTATATTTTTTGTTAAAACAGATTATAATTGAATGTTTACCTCTAGAAACATGAAGCGAAAGCTATCGGTTGAGAGGAAAAGAACATTTATAGTCACTCATGCCTTCGAAAGCATTATTACTTGCTTAAAATTGTTTTACAATCTCATTATTTTTTTAAATCAATTTTCTTACATTTTTGGTTAAAATAGATTATATTTAAATGTTTGTCTCAAGAAACGTGAAGCGAAAGCCATCGATTGACAAGAAAAGTCCATTTATAGTCACTCATGCCTTCGAAAGCCTCATTATTCACTTTAAATGATTTTATAATCTCATTATTGATTTTATGTTGAATTTTCTTACATTTTTAGTTAAAACAGACTATAATTGAATGTTTACCTCGAGAAACATGAAGCAAAAGCCATCGATTGAAAAGAAAAGACCATTTATAGTCACTCATGCCTTCGAAACCCTTATTGCTCACTTTAAATGACTTTATGATTTGATTATTAACTTTAAGCTGAATTTTTTTCCATTTTTTGTTAAAACATATGATAATTAAATCTTTACCTCGAGAAACGTGAAGCGAAAGCTATCGATTAAGAGGAAAAGAACATTTATAGTCACTCATGCCTTCGGAAGCCTTATTACTTGCTTAAAATTGTTTTACAATCTCATTATTTTTTTTTAAATCAATTTTCTGACATTTTTGGTTAAAATAGATTATATTTAAAAGTTTGTCTCATGAAACGTGAAGCGAAAGCCATCGATTGACAAGAAAAGTCCATTTATAGTCACTCATGCCTTCGAAAGCCTCATTATTCACTTTAAATGATTTTATAATCTCATTATTGATTTTATGTTGAATTTTCTTACATTTTTAGTTAAAACAGACTATAATTGAATGTTTACCTCGGGAAACATGAAGGAAAAGCCATCGATTGAGAAGAAAAGACCATTTATAGTCACTCATACCTTCGAAATCCTTATTGCTCACTTTAAATGGCTTTATGATTTGATTAGTAACTTTAAGCTGAATTTTTTTATATTTTTTGTTAAAACAGATTATAATTGAATGTTTACCTCTAGAAACATGAAGCGAAAGCTATCGGTTCAGAGGAAAAGAACATTTATAGTCACTCATGCCTTCGAAAGCCTTATTACTTGCTTAAAATTGTTTTACAATCTCATTATTTTTTTAAATCAATTTTCTTACATTTTTGGTTAAAATAGATTATATTTAAATGATTGTCTCAAGAAACGTGAAGCGAAAGCCATCGATTGACAAGAAAAGTCCATTTATAGTCACTCATGCCTTCGAAAGCCTCATTATTCACTTTAAATGATTTTATAATCTCATTATTGATTTTATGTTGAATTTTCTTACATTTTTAGTTAAAACGGACTATAATTGAATGTTTACCTCGAGAAACATGAAGCAAAAGCCATCGATTGAAAAGAAAAGACCATTTATAGTCACTCATGCCTTCGAAACCCTTATTGCTCACTTTAAATGACTTTATGATTTGATTATTAACTTTAAGCTGAATTTTTTTCCATTTTTTGTTAAAACATATGATAATTAAATCTTTACCTCGAGAAACGTGAAGCGAAAGCTATCGATTAAGAGGAAAAGAACATTTATAGTCACTCATGCCTTCGGAAGCCTTATTACTTGCTTAAAATTGTTTTACAATCTCATTATTTTTTTTAAAATCAATTTTCTTACATTTTTGGTTAAAATAGATTATATTTAAATGTTTGTCTCAAGAAACATGAAGCGAAAGCCATCGATTGACAAGAAAAGTCCATTTATAGTCACTCATGCCTTCGAAAGCCTCATTATTCACTTTAAATGATTTTATAATCTCATTATTGATTTTATGTTGAATTTTCTTACATTTTTAGTTAAAACAGACTATAATTGAATGTTTACCTCGAGAAACATGAAGCAAAAGCCATCGATTGAAAAGAAAAGACCATTTATAGTCACTCAAGCCTTCGAAACCCTTATTGCTCACTTTAAATGGCTTTATCATTTGATTATTAACTTTAAGCTGAATTTTTTTACATTTTTTGTTAAAACATATGATAATTGAATCTTTCCCTCAAGAAACGTGAAGCGAAAGCTATCGATTGAGAGGAAAAGAACATTTATAGTCACTCATGCCTTCGGAAGCCTTATTACTTGCTTAAAATTGTTTTACAATCTCATTATTTTTTTTTAAATCAATTTTCTTACATTTTTGGTTAAAATAGATTATATTTAAATGTTTGTCTCAAGAAACGTGAAGCGAAAGCCATCGATTGACAAGAAAAGTCCATTTATAGTCACTCATGCCTTCGAAAGCCTCATTATTCACTTTAAATGATTTTATAATCTCATTATTGATTTTATGTTGAATTTTCTTACATTTTTAGTTAAAACAGACTATAATTGAATGTTTACCTCGAGAAACATGAAGCAAAAGCCATCGATTGAAAAGAAAAGACCATTGATAGTCACTCATGCCTTCGAAACCCTTATTGCTCACTTTAAATGACTTTATGATTTGATTATTAACTTTAAGCTGAATTTTTTTACATTTTTTGTTAAAACATATGATAATTAAATCTTTACCTCGAGAAACATGAAGCGAAAGCTATCGATTGAGAGGAAAAGAACATTTATAGTCACTCATGCCTTCGGAAGCCTTATTACTTGCTTAAAATTGTTTTACAATCTCATTATTTTTTTTAAATCAATTTTCTTACATTTTTGGTTAAAATAGATTATATTTAAATGTTTGTCTCAAGAAACATGAAGCGAAAGCCATCGATTGACAAGAAAAGTCCATTTATAGTCACTCATGCCTTCGAAAGCCTCATTATTCACTTTAAATGATTTTATAATCTCATTATTGATTTTATGTTGAATTTTCTTACATTTTTAGTTAAAACAGACTATAATTGAATGTTTACCTCGAGAAACATGAAGCAAAAGCCATCGATTGAAAAGAAAAGACCATTTATAGTCACTCATGCCTTCGAAACCCTTATTGCTCACTTTAAATGACTTTATGATTTGATTATTAACTTTAAGCTGAATTTTTTTCCATTTTTTGTTAAAACATATGATAATTAAATCTTTACCTCGAGAAACGTGAAGCGAAAGCTATCGATTAAGAGGAAAAGAACATTTATAGTCACTCATGCCTTCGGAAGCCTTATTACTTGCTTAAAATTGTTTTACAATCTCATTATTTTTTTTTAAATCAATTTTCTGACATTTTTGGTTAAAATAGATTATATTTAAAAGTTTGTCTCATGAAACGTGAAGCGAAAGCCATCGATTGACAAGAAAAGTCCATTTATAGTCACTCATGCCTTCGAAAGCCTCATTATTCACTTTAAATGATTTTATAATCTCATTATTGATTTTATGTTGAATTTTCTTACATTTTTAGTTAAAACAGACTATAATTGAATGTTTACCTCGGGAAACATGAAGGAAAAGCCATCGATTGAGAAGAAAAGACCATTTATAGTCACTCATACCTTCGAAATCCTTATTGCTCACTTTAAATGGCTTTATGATTTGATTAGTAACTTTAAGCTGAATTTTTTTATATTTTTTGTTAAAACAGATTATAATTGAATGTTTACCTCTAGAAACATGAAGCGAAAGCTATCGGTTCAGAGGAAAAGAACATTTATAGTCACTCATGCCTTCGAAAGCCTTATTACTTGCTTAAAATTGTTTTACAATCTCATTATTTTTTTAAATCAATTTTCTTACATTTTTGGTTAAAATAGATTATATTTAAATGATTGTCTCAAGAAACGTGAAGCGAAAGCCATCGATTGACAAGAAAAGTCCATTTATAGTCACTCATGCCTTCGAAAGCCTCATTATTCACTTTAAATGATTTTATAATCTCATTATTGATTTTATGTTGAATTTTCTTACATTTTTAGTTAAAACGGACTATAATTGAATGTTTACCTCGAGAAACATGAAGCAAAAGCCATCGATTGAAAAGAAAAGACCATTTATAGTCACTCATGCCTTCGAAACCCTTATTGCTCACTTTAAATGACTTTATGATTTGATTATTAACTTTAAGCTGAATTTTTTTCCATTTTTTGTTAAAACATATGATAATTAAATCTTTACCTCGAGAAACGTGAAGCGAAAGCTATCGATTAAGAGGAAAAGAACATTTATAGTCACTCATGCCTTCGGAAGCCTTATTACTTGCTTAAAATTGTTTTACAATCTCATTATTTTTTTTAAAATCAATTTTCTTACATTTTTGGTTAA
Source organism: Theobroma cacao (assembly GCF_053813885.1). Classification (NCBI taxonomy): domain Eukaryota; kingdom Viridiplantae; phylum Streptophyta; class Magnoliopsida; order Malvales; family Malvaceae; genus Theobroma; species Theobroma cacao. The sequence goes on along the minus strand of NC_142640.1, from coordinate 26,784,235 downwards.
AATAGATTATATTTAAATGTTTGTCTCAAGAAACATGAAGCGAAAGCCATCGATTGACAAGAAAAGTCCATTTATAGTCACTCATGCCTTCGAAAGCCTCATTATTCACTTTAAATGATTTTATAATCTCATTATTGATTTTATGTTGAATTTTCTTACATTTTTAGTTAAAACAGACTATAATTGAATGTTTACCTCGAGAAACATGAAGCAAAAGCCATCGATTGAAAAGAAAAGACCATTTATAGTCACTCAAGCCTTCGAAACCCTTATTGCTCACTTTAAATGGCTTTATCATTTGATTATTAACTTTAAGCTGAATTTTTTTACATTTTTTGTTAAAACATATGATAATTGAATCTTTACCTCAAGAAACGTGAAGCGAAAGCTATCGATTGAGAGGAAAAGAACATTTATAGTCACTCATGCCTTCGGAAGCCTTATTACTTGCTTAAAATTGTTTTACAATCTCATTATTTTTTTTAAATCAATTTTCTTACATTTTTGGTTAAAATAGATTATATTTAAATGTTTGTCTCAAGAAACGTGAAGCGAAAGCCATCGATTGACAAGAAAAGTCCATTTATAGTCACTCATGCCTTCGAAAGCCTCATTATTCACTTTAAATGATTTTATAATCTCATTATTGATTTTATGTTGAATTTTCTTACATTTTTAGTTAAAACAGACTATAATTGAATGTTTACCTCGAGAAACATGAAGCAAAAGCCATCGATTGAAAAGAAAAGACCATTGATAGTCACTCATGCCTTCGAAACCCTTATTGCTCACTTTAAATGACTTTATGATTTGATTATTAACTTTAAGCTGAATTTTTTTACATTTTTTGTTAAAACATATGATAATTAAATCTTTACCTCGAGAAACATGAAGCGAAAGCTATCGATTGAGAGGAAAAGAACATTTATAGTCACTCATGCCTTCGGAAGCCTTATTACTTGCTTAAAATTGTTTTACAATCTCATTATTTTTTTTAAATCAATTTTCTTACATTTTTGGTTAAAATAGATTATATTTAAATGTTTGCCTCAAGAAACATGAAGCGAAAGCCATCGATTGACAAGAAAAGTCCATTTATAGTCACTCATGCCTTCGAAAGCCTCATTATTCACTTTAAATGATTTTATAATCTCATTATTGATTTTATGTTGAATTTTCTTAAATTTTTAGTTAAAACAGACTATAATTGAATGATTACCTCGAGAAACATGAAGGAAAAGCCATCGATTGAAAAGAAAAGACCATTTATAGTCACTCATGCCTTCGAAACCCTTATTGCTCACTTTAAATGACTTTATGATTTGATTATTAACTTTAAGCTGAATTTTGTTACATTTTTTGTTAAAACATATGATAATTAAATCTTTACCTCGAGAAACGTGAAGCGAAAGCTATCGATTGAGAGGAAAAGAACATTTATAGTCACTCATGCCTTCGGAAGCCTTATTACTTGCTTAAAATTGTTTTACAATCTCATTATTTTTTTTAAATCAATTTTCTTACATTTTTGGTTAAAATAGATTATATTTAAATGTTTATCTCGAGAAACGTGAAGCGAAAGCCATCGATTGACAAGAAAAGTCAATTTATAGTCATCCATGCCTTCGAAAGCCTCATTATTCACTTTAAATGATTTTATAATCTCATTATTGATTTTATGTTGAATTTTCTTACATTTTTAGTTAAAACAGACTATAATTGAATGTTTACCTTGGCAAACATAAAGCAAAAGCCATCGATTGAGAAGAAAAGACCATTTATAGTCACTCATGCCTTCGAAACCGTTATTGCTCAGTTTAAATGGCTTTATGATTTGATTATTAACTTTAAGCTGATTTTTTTTACATTTTTGTTAAAACATATTATAATTGAATCTTTACCTCGAGAAACGTGAAGCGAAAGCCATCAATTGACAAGAAAAGTTCATTATAGTCACTCATGCCTTCGAAAGCCTTATTATTTACTTTAAATGATTTTATAATCACATTATTGATTTTATGTTGAATTTTCTTACATTTTTAGTTAAAACAGACTATAATTGAATGTTTACCTTGGGAAACATGAAGCAAAAGCCATCGATTGAGAAGAAAAGACCATTTATAGTCACTCATGCCTTCGAAAGCCTTATTACTTGCTTAAAATTGTTTTACAATCTCATTATTTTTTTTAAATCAATTTTCTTACATTTTTGGTTAAAATAGATTATATTTAAATGTTTATCTTGAGAAACGTGAAGCGAAAGCCTTATTACTTGCTTAAAATTGTTTTACAATCTCATTATTTTTTTTAAATCAATTTTCTTACATTTTTGGTTAAAATAGATTATATTTAAATGTTTATCTTGAGAAACGTGAAGCGAAAGCCATCGATTGACAAGAAAAGTCCATATATAGTCACTCATGCCTTCGGAAGCCTCATTATTCACTTTAAATGATTTTATAATCTCATTATTGATTTTATGTTGAATTTTCTTACATTTTTAGTTAAAACAGACTATAATTGAATGTTTAACTCGGCAAACATGAAGCAAAAGCCATCGATTGAGAAGAAAAGACCATCTATAGTCACTCATGCCTTCGAAACCCTTATTGCTCACTTTAAAAGGCTTTATGATTTGATTATTAACTTTAAGCTGAATTGTTTTACATTTTTTTTAAAACATATTATAATTGAATCTTTACCTCGAGAAACGTGAAGTGAAAGCTATCGATTGAGAGGAAAAGAACATTTATACTCACTCATGCCTTCGAAAGCCTCATTATTCACTTTAAATAATTTTATAATCTGATTACTGATTTTATGTTGAATTTTCTTACATTTTTAGTTAAAACACACTATAATTGAATGTTTACCTCAGGAAACATGAAGCAAAAGCCATCGATCGAGAAGAAAAGACCATTTATAGTCACTCATGCCTTCGAAACCTTTATTGCTCAGTTTAAATGGCTTTATGATTTGATTATTAACTTTAAGCTGATTTTTTTTACATTTTTTGTTAAAACATATTATAAGTGAATCTTTACCTCGAGAAACGTGAAGCGAAAGCCATCGATTGACAAGAAAAATCTATTATAGTCACTCATGCCTTCGAAAGCCTCATTATTCACTTTAAATGATTTTATAATCTCATTATTGATTTTATGTTGAATTTTCTTACATTTTTAGTTAAAACAGACTATAATTGAACGTTTACCTCGAGAAACATGAAGCAAAAGCCATCGATTGACAGGAAAAGACCATTTATAGTCACTCATGCCTTTGAAACCCTTATTACTTGCTTAAAATTGTTTTACAATCTCATTATTTTTTTTAAAATGAATTTTCTTACATTTTTGGTTAAAATACATTATATTTAAATGTTTGTCTTGAGAAACGTGAAGCGAAAGCCATCGACTGACAAGAAAAGTCCATTATAGTCACTCATGCCTTCGAAAGCCTCATTATTCACTTTAAATGATTTTATAATCTCATTATTGATTTTATGTTGAATTTTCTTACATTTTTTGTTAAAATAGATTATATTTAAATGTTTGTCTCAAGAAACATGAAGCGAAAGCCATCGATTGACAAGAAAAGTCCATTTATAGTCACTCATGCCTTCGAAAGCCTCATTATTCACTTTAAATGATTTTATAATCTCATTATTGATTTTATGTTGAATTTTCTTACATTTTTAGTTAAAACAGACTATAATTGAATGTTTACCTCGAGAAACATGAAGCAAAAGCCATCTATTGAAAAGAAAAGACCATTTATAGTCACTCATGCCTTCGAAACCCTTATTGCTCACTTTAAATGACTTTATGATTTGATTATTAACTTTAAGCTGAATGTTTTTACATTTTTTGTTAAAACATATGATAATTAAATCTTTACCTCGAGAAACGTGAAGCGAAAGCTATCGATTGAGAGGAAAAGAACATTTATAGTCACTCATGCCTTCGGAAGCCTTATTACTTGCTTAAAATTGTTTTACAATCTCATTATTTTTTTTTAAATCAATTTTCTTATATTTTTGGTTAAAATAGATTATATTTAAATGTTTGTCTCAAGAAACGTGAAGCGAAAGCCATCGATTGACAAGAAAAGTCCATTTATAGTCACTCATGCCTTCGAAAGCCTCATTATTCACTTTAAATGATTTTATAATCTCATTATTGATTTTATGTTGAATCTTCTTACATTTTTAGTTAAAACAGACTATAATTGAATGTTTACCTCGAGAAACATGAAGCAAAAGCCATCGATTGAAAAGAAAAGACCATTTATAGTCACTCATGCCTTCGAAACCCTTATTGCTCACTTTAAATGACTTTATGATTTGATTATTAACTTTAAGCTGAATTTTTTTACATTTTTTGTTAAAACATATGATAATTAAATCTTTACCTCGAGAAACGTGAAGCGAAAGCTATCGATTGAGAGGAAAAGAACATTTATAGTCACTCATGCCTTCGGAAGCCTTATTACTTGCTTAAAATTGTTTTACAATCTCATTATTTTTTTTTAATTCAATTTTCTTACATTTTGGTTAAAATAGATTATATTTAACTGTTTATCTCGAGAAACGTGAAGCGAAAGACATCGATTGACAAGAAAAGTCCATTTATAGTCACTCATACGTTCGAAAGCCTCATTATTCACTTTAAATGATTTTATAATCTCATTATTGATTTTATGTTGAATTTTCTTACATTTTTAGTTAAAACAGACTATAATTGAATGTTTACCTCGGCAAACATGAAGCAAAAGCCATCGATTGAGAAGAAAAGACCATTTATAGTCACTCATGCCTTCGAAACCCTTATTGCTCAGTTTAAATGGCTTTATGATTTGATTATTAAGTTTAAGCTGATTTTTTTTACATTTTTGTTAAAACATATTATAATTGAATCTTTACCTCGAGAAACGTGAAGCGAAAGCCATCAATTGACAAGAAAAGTTCATTATAGTCACTCATGCTCTCGAAAGCCTTATTATTTACTTTAAATGATTTTATAATCTCGTTATTGATTTTATGTTGAATTTTCTTACATTTTTAGTTAAAACAGACTATAATTGAATGTTTACCTTGGGAAACATGAAGCAAAAGCCATCGATTGAAAAGAAAAGACCATTTATAGTCACTCATGCCTTCGAAACCCTTATTGCTCACTTTAAATGACTTTATGATTTGATTATTAACTTTAAGCTGAATTTTTTTACATTTTTTGTTAAAACATATGATAATTAAATCTTTACCTCGAGAAACGTGAAGCGAAAGCTATCGATTGAGAGGAAAAGAACATTTATAGTCACTCATGCCTTCGGAAGCCTTATTACTGGCTTAAAATTGTTTTACAATCTCATTATTTTTTTTAAATCAATTTTCTTACATTTTTGGTTAAAATAGATTATATTTAAATGTTTGTCTCAAGAAACATGAAGCGAAAGCCATCGATTGACAAGAAAAGTCCATTTATAGTCACTCATGCCTTCGAAAGCCTCATTATTCACTTTAAATGATTTTATAATCTCATTATTGATTTTATGTTGAATTTTCTTACATTTTTAGTTAAAACAGACTATAATTGAATGTTTACCTCGAGAAACATGAAGCAAAAGCCATCGATTGAAAAGAAAAGACCATTTATAGTCACTCATGCCTTCGAAACCCTTATTGCTCACTTTAAATGACTTTATGATTTGATTATTAACTTTAAGCTGAATTTTTTTCCATTTTTTGTTAAAACATATGATAATTAAATCTTTACCTCGAGAAACGTGAAGCGAAAGCTATCGATTAAGAGGAAAAGAACATTTATAGTCACTCATGCCTTCGGAAGCCTTATTACTTGCTTAAAATTGTTTTACAATCTCATTATTTTTTTTAAAATCAATTTTCTTACATTTTTGGTTAAAATAGATTATATTTAAATGTTTGTCTCAAGAAACATGAAGCGAAAGCCATTGATTGGGAAGAAAAGACCATTTATAGTCACTCATGCCTTTGAAACCCTTATTGCTCACTTTAAATGACTTTATGATTTGATTATTAACTTTAAGCTGAATTTTTTTACATTTTTTGTTAAAACATATGATAATTAAATCTTTACGTCGAGAAACGTGAAGCGAAAGCTATCGATTGAGAGGAAAAGAACATTTATAGTCACTCATGCCTTCGGAAGCCTTATTACTTGCTTAAAATTGTTTTACAATCTCATTATTTTTTTTTAAATCAATTTTCTTACATTTTTGGTTAAAATAGATTATATTTAAATGTTTATCTCGAGAAACGTGAAGCGAAAGCCATCGATTGACAAGAAAAGTCCATTTATAGTCACTCATGCCTTCGAAAGCCTCATTATTCACTTTAAATGATTTTATAATCTCATTATTGATTTTATGTTGAATTTTCTTACATTTTTAGTTAAAACAGACTATAATTGAATGTTTACCTCGGCAAACATGAAGCAAAAGCCATCGATTGAGAAGAAAAGACCATTTATAGTCACTCATGCCTTCGAAACCCTTATTGCTCACTTTAAATGACTTTATGATTTGATTATTAACTTTAAGCTGAATTTTTTTACATTTTTTGTTAAAACATATGATAATTAAATCTTTACCTCGAGAAACGTAAAGCGAAAGCTATCGATTGAGAGGAAAAGAACATTTATAGTCACTCATGCCTTCGGAAGCCTTATTACTTGCTTAAAATTGTTTTACAATCTCATTATTTTTTTTAAAATCAATTTTCTTACATTTTTGGTTAAAATAGATTATATTTAAATGTTTGTCTCAAGAAACATGAAGCGAAAGCCATTGATTGGGAAGAAAAGACCATTTATAGTCACTCATGCCTTCGAAACCCTTATTGCTCACTTTAAATGACTTTATGATTTGATTATTAACTTTAAGCTGAATTTTTTTACATTTTTTGTTAAAACATATGATAATTAAATCTTTACGTCGAGAAACGTGAAGCGAAAGCTATCGATTGAGAGGAAAAGAACATTTATAGTCACTCATGCCTTCGGAAGCCTTATTACTTGCTTAAAATTGTTTTACAATCTCATTATTTTTTTTTAAATCAATTTTCTTACATTTTTGGTTAAAATAGATTATATTTAAATGTTTATCTCGAGAAACGTGAAGCGAAAGCCATCGATTGACAAGAAAAGTCCATTTATAGTCACTCATGCCTTCGAAAGCCTCATTATTCACTTTAAATGATTTTATAATCTCATTATTGATTTTATGTTGAATTTTCTTACATTTTTAGTTAAAACAGACTATAATTGAATGTTTACCTCGGCAAACATGAAGCAAAAGCCATCGATTGAGAAGAAAAGACCATTTATAGTCACTCATGCCTTCGAAACCCTTATTGCTCACTTTAAATGACTTTATGATTTGATTATTAACTTTAAGCTGAATTTTTTTACATTTTTTGTTAAAACATATGATAATTAAATCTTTACCTCGAGAAACGTAAAGCGAAAGCTATCGATTGAGAGGAAAAGAACATTTATAGTCTCTCATGCCTTCGGAAGCCTTATTACTTGCTTAAAATTGTTTTACAATCTCATTATTTTTTTTAAAATCAATTTTCTTACATTTTTGGTTAAAATAGATTATATTTAAATGTTTATCTCGAGAAACGTGAAGCGAAAGCCATCGATTGACAAGAAAAGGCCATTTATAGTCACTCATGCATTCGAAAGCCTCATTATTCACTTTAAATGATTTTATAATCTCATTATTGATTTTATGATGAATTTTCTTACATTTTTGGTTAAAACAGACTATAATTGAATGTTTAGCTCTGGAAACATGAAGCGAAAGCCATCGATTGAGAAAAAAAGGCCATTTATAGTCCTTCATGCCTTCGAAATTACTCACTTGAAATGGCTTTATGATTTGATTATTAACTTTAAGCTGATTTTTTTTACATTTTTTGTTAAAACGTATTATAATTGAATATTTACCTCGGGAAACGTGAAGCGAAAGCCATCGATTGAGAAGAAAACAACATTTATAGTCACTCATGCCTTCGAAAGCCTTATTACTTGCTTAAAATTGTATTACAATCTCATTATTTTTTTTTAAATGAATTTTCTTACATTTTTGGTTAAAAAAGATTATATTTAAATGTTTATCTTGAGAAACGTGAAGCGAAAGCCATCGATTGAGAAGAAACGAACATTTATAGTCACTCGTGCCTTCAAAACCCTTATTGCTCACTTTAAATGGCTTTATGATTTGATTATTAACTTTAAGCTAAATTTTTTTACATTTTTTGTTAAAACATATTATAATTCAATGTTTAGCAAGGCAAACGTGAAGCGAAAGGCATCGATTGGGAAGAAAAGAACATTTATAGTCACCCATGCCTACGAAAGCCTCATTATTCACTTTAAATGATTTTATAATCTCATTATTGATTTTATGTTGAATTTTCTCACATTTTTAGTTAAAACAGACTATAATTGAATGTTTACCTCGGGAAACATGAAGCAAAAGCCATCGATTGAGACGAAAAGAACATTTATAGTCACTCATGCCTTCGAAACCCTTATTACTTGCTTAAAATTGTTTTACAATCTCATTATTTTTTTTAAAATGAATTTTCTTATATTTTTGGTTAAAATAGATTATATTTAAATGTTTGACTTGAGAAACGTGAAGCGAAAGCCATCGATTGATGAGAAAAGTCCATTTATAGTCACTCATGCCTTTGAAAGCCTCATTATTCACTTTAAATGATTTTATAATCTCATTATTGATTTTATGTTGAATTTTCTTACATTTTTAGTTATAACAGACTATAATGGAATGTTTACCTCGGGAAACATGAAGCAAAAGCCATCGATTGAGAAGAAAAGATAATTTATAGTCGCTCATGCCTTCAAAACCCTTATTGCTCGCATTAAATGGCTTTATGATTTGATTATTAACTTTAAGCTGATTTTTTTTTTTACTTTTTTTGTTAAAACAGATTATAATTAAATGTTTACCTTGAGAAACGTGAAGCGAAAGCCATCGATTGAGAAGAAAAGAACATTTATAGTCACTCATGCCTTCGAAAGCCTTATTACTTGCTTAAAATTGTTTTACAATCTCTTTATTTTTTTAAAAATGAATTTTCTTACATTTTTCGTTAAAATAGATTATATTTAAATGTTTGTATCGAGAAACGTTAAGCGAAAGCCATCGATTGACAAGAAAAGTCCATTTATAGTCACTCATGCCTTGAAAAGCCTAATTTATCACTTTAAATAAATTTATAATCTCATTATTGATTTTATGTTGAATTTTCTTACATTTTTAGTTAAAACAGACTATAATTGAATGTTTACCTCAGCAAACAGGAAGCAAAAGCCATCGATTGAGAAGAAAAGACCATTTATAGTCACTCATGCCTTCGAAAGCCTCATTATTCACTTTAAATGATTTTATAATCTCATTATTGATTTTATGTTGAATTTTCTTACATTTTTAGTTAAAACAAACTATAATTGAATGTTTAGCTCGGGAAACATGAAGCGAAAGCCATCGATTGAGAAAAAAAGGCCATTTATAGTCCTTCATGCCTTCGAAATTACTCACTTGAAATGGCTTTATGATTTGATTATTAACTTTAAGCTAAAGTTTTTTACATTTTTTGTTAAAACTTATTATAATTGAATGTTTACCTTGGGAAACGTGAAGCGAAAGCCATCGATTGAGAACAAAAGAACATTTATAGTCACTCATGCCTTCGAACGCCTTATTACTTGCTTAAAATTGTATTACAATCTCATTATTTTTTTTAAAATGAATTTTCTTACATTTTTGGTTAAAACAGATTATATTTAAATGTTTATCTTGAGAAACGTGAAGCGAAAGCCATCGATTGACAAGAAAAATACATTTATAGTCACTCATGCTTTCGAAAGCCTTATTACTCGCTTAATATTGTTTTACAATCTCATTATTTATTTTCAGATGAATTTTCTTACATTTTTGGTTAAAACATATTGTAATTGAATGTTTGCCTTGGGAAACATGAAGCGAAAGCCATTGATTGACAAGAAAAGTCCATTTATAGTCACTCATGCCTTCGAAACCCTTACTGCTCACTTTAAATGGCTTTATGATTTGATTATTAACTTTAAGCTGAATTGTTTTACATTTTTTGTTAAAATAGATTATAATTCAATGTTTAGCTAGGCAAACGTGAAGCGAAAGCCATCGATTGAGAAGAAAAGAACATTTAGAGTCACTCATGCCTTCGAAAGCCTCATTATTCACTTTAAATGATTTTATAATCTCATTATTGATTTTATGTTGAATTTTCTTACAGTTTTAGTTAAAACAGACTATAATTGAATGTTTACCTCAGCAAACATGAAGCAAAAGCCATCGATTGAGAAGAAAAGATCATTTATAGTCACTCATGCCTTCGAAAGCCTCATTATTCACTTTAAATGATTTTATAATCTCATTATTGATTTTATGTTGAATTTTCTTACATTTTTAGTTAAAACAGACTATAATGGAAGGTTTACCTCGAGAAACATGAAGCAAAAGCCATCGATTGAGAAGAAAAGATCATTTATAGTCACTCATGCCTTTGAAACCCTTATTGCTCGCTTTAAATGGCTTTATGATTTGATTATTAACTTTAAGCTAAATTTTTTTTACATTTTTTGTTAAAACAGATTATAATTGAATGTTTACCTCGAGAAACGTGAAGCAAAAGCCATCGATTGAGAAGAAAAGAACATTTATAGTCACTCATGCCTTCGAAAGCCTTATTACTTGCTTAAAATTGTTTTACAATCTCATTATTTTTTTAAAAATAAAATTTCTTACAATTTTCTTTAAAATAGATTATATTTAAATGTTTGTCTCGAGAAACGTGAAGCGAAAGCCATCGATTGACAAGAAAAGTCCATTTATAGTCACTCATGCCTTGAAAAGCCTAATTTATCACTTTAAATAAATTTATAATCTCATTATTGATTTTATGTTGAATTTTCTTACATTTTTAGTTAAAACAGACTATAATTGAACGTTTACCTCAGCAAACAAGAAGCAAAAGCCATCGATTGAGAAGAAAAGACCATTTATAGTCACTCATGCCTTCGAAAGCCTCATTATTCACTTTAAATGATTTTATAATCTCATTATTGATTTTATGTTGAATTTTCTTACATTTTTAGTTAAAACAAACTATAATTGAATGTTTAGCTTGGGAAACATGAAGCGAAAGCCATCGATTGAGAAAAAAAGGCCATTTATAGTCCTTCATGCCTTCGAAATTACTCACTTGAAATGGCTTTATGATTTGATTATTATTTTTAAGCTGAATTTTTTTACATTTTTTGTTACAACTTATTATAATTGAATTTTTACCTCGGGAAACGTGAAGCGAAAGCCATCGATTGAGAAGAAAAGAACATTTGTAGTCACTCATGCCTTCGAACGCCTTATTACTTGCTTAAAATTGTATTACAATCTCATTATTTTTTTAAAAATAAATTTTCTTACATTTTTGGTTAAAACAGATTATATTTAAATGTTTATCTTGAGAAACGTGAAGCGAAAGCCATCGATTGACAAGAAAAGTACATTTATAGTCACTCATGCCTTCGAAAGCCTTATTACTCGCTTAAAATGGTTTTACAATCTCATTATTTATTTTCAGATGAATTTTCTTACATTTTTGGTTAAAACATATTGTAATTGAATGTTTGCCTTGGGAAACATGAAGCGAATGCCATTGATTGACTAGAAAAGTCCATTTATAGCCACTCATGCCTTCGAAACCCTTATTGCTCACTTTAAATGGCTTTATGATTTGATTATTAACTTTAAGCTGAATTTTTTTACATTTTTTGTTAAAATAGATTATAATTCAATGTTTAGCTAGGCAAACGTGAAGCGAAAGCCATCGATTGAGAAGAAAAGAACATTTATAGTCACTCATGCCTTCGAAAGCCTTATTACTTGCTTAAAATTGTTTTACAATATCATTATTTTTTTAAAAATAAATTTTCTTACAATTTTCGTTAAAATAGATTATATTTAAATGTTTGTCTCGAGAAACGTGAAGCGAAAGCCATCGATTGACAAGAAAAGTCCATTTATAGTCACTCATGCCTTGAAAAGCCTCATTTATCACTTAAAATAAATTTATAATCTAATTATTGATTTTATGTTGAATTTTCTTACATTTTTAGTTAAAACAGACTATAATTGAATGTTTACCTCAGCAAACATGAAGGAAAAGCCATCGATTGAGAAGAAAAGACCATTTATAGTCACTCATGCCTTCGAAAGCCTCATTATTCACTTTAAATGATTTTATAATCTCATTATTGATTTTATGTTGAATTTTCTTACATTTTTAGTTAAAACAAACTATAATTGAATGTTTAGCTTGGGAAACATTAAGCGAAAGCCATCGATTGAGAAAAAAAGGCCATTTATAGTCCTTCATGCCTTCGAAATTACTCACTTGAAATGGCTTTATGATTTGATTATTATTTTTAAGCTGAATTTTTTTACATTTTTTGTTAAAACTTATTATAATTGAATTTTTACCTCGGGAAACGTGAAGCGAAAGCCATCGATTGAGAAGAAAAGAACATTTATAGTCACTCATGCCTTCGAACACCTTATTACTTGCTTAAAATTGTATTACAATCTCATTATTTTTTTTAAAATGAATTTTCTTACATTTTTGGTTAAAACAGATTATATTTAAATGTTTATCTTGAGAAACGTGAAGCGAAAGCCATCGATTGACAAGAAAAGTACATTTATAGTCATTCATGCCTTCGAAAGCCTTATTACTCGCTTAAAATGGTTTTACAATCTCATTATTTATTTTCAGATGAATTTTCTTACATTTTTGGTTAAAACAGATTGTAATTGAATGTTTGCCTTGGGAAACATGAAGCGAATGCCATTGATTGACTAGAAAAGTCCATTTATAGTCACTCATGCCTTCGAAACCCTTATTGCTCACTTTAAATGGCTTTATGATTTGATTATTAACTTTAAGCTGAATTTTTTTACATTTTTTGTTAAAATAGATTATATTTCAATGTTTAGCTAGGCAAACGTGAAGCGAAAGCCATCGATTGAGAAGAAAGGAACATTTATAGTCACTCATGCCTTCGAAAGCCTTATTACTTGCTTAAAATTGTTTTACAATCTCATTATTTTTTTAAAAATAAATTTTCTTACAATTTTCGTTAAAATAGATTATATTTAAATGTTTGTCTCGAGAAACGTGAAGCGAAAGCCATCGATTGACAAGAAAAGTCCATTTATAGTCACTCATGCCTTGAAAAGCCTCATTTATCACTTTAAATAAATTTATAATCTCATTATTGATTTTATGTTGAATTTTCTTACATTTTTAGTTAAAATAGACTATAATTGAATGTTTACCTCAGCAAACATGAAGGAAAAGCCATCGATTGAGAAGAAAAGACCATTTATAGTCACTCATGCCTTCGAAAGCCTCATTATTCACTTTAAATGATTTTATAATCTCATTATTGATTTTATGTTGAATTTTCTTACATGTTTAGTTAAAACAAACTATAACTGAATGTTTAGCTTGGGAAACATGAAGCGAAAGCCATCGATTGAGAAAAAAAGGCCATTTATAGTCCTTCATGCCTTCGAAATTACTCACTGGAAATGGCTTTATGATTTGATTATTATTTTTAAGCTGAATTTTTTTACATTTTTTGTTAAAACTTATTATAATTGAATTTTTACCTCGGGAAACGTGAAGCGAAAGCCATCGATTGAGAAGAAAAGAACATTTGTAGTCACTCATGCCTTCGAACGCCTTATTACTTGCTTAAAATTGTTTTACAATCTCATTATTTGTTTTAAAATGAATTTTCTTACATTTTTGGTTAAAACAGATTATATTTAAATGTTTATCTTGAGAAACGTGAAGCGAAAGCCATCGATTGACAAGAAAAGTACATTTATAGTCACTCATGCCTTCGAAAGCCTTATTACTCGCTTAAAATGGTTTTACAATCTCATTATTTATTTTCAGATGAATTTTCTTACATTTTTGGTTAAAACAGATTGTAATTGAATGTTTGCCTTGGGAAACATGAAGCGAATGCCATTGATTGACTAGAAAAGTCCATTTATAGCGACTCATGCCTTCGAAACCCTTATTGCTCACTTAAAATGGCTTTATGATTTGATTATTAACTTTAAGCTGAATTTTTTTACATTTTTTGTTAAAATAGATTATAATTCAATGTTTAGCTAGGCAAACGTGAAGCGAAAGCCATCGATTGAGAAGAAAAGAACATTTATAGTCACTCATGCCTTCGAAAGCCTCATTATTCACTCTAAATGATTTTATAATCTCATTATTGATTTTATGCCGAATTTTCTTAAATTTTTAGTTAAAACAGACTATAATTGAATGTTTACCTTGGGAAACATGAAGCAAAAGCCATCGATTGAGAAGAAAGGAACATTTATAGTCACTCATGCCTTCGAAACCCTTATTACTTGCAAAAAAATTGTTTTACAATCTCATTATTTTTTTTAAAATGAATTTTCTTACATTTTTGGTTAAAATAGATTATATTTAAATGTTTGTCTTGAGAAACGTGAAGCGAAAGCCATCGACTGACAAGAAAAGTCCATTATAGTCACTCATGCCTTCGAAAGCCTCATTATTCACTTTAAATGATTTTATAATCTCATTATTGATTTTATGTTGAATTGTCTAACATTTTTTGTTAAAATAGATTATATTTAAATGTTTGTCTCGAGAAACCTGAAGCGAAAGCCATCGATTGACAAGAAAAGTCCATTTATAGTCACTCATGCCATCGAAAGCCTCATTATTCACTTTAAATGATTTTATAATCTCATTATTGATTTTATGTTGAATTTTCTTACATTTTTAGTTAAAACAGACTATAATTGAATGTTTACCTCGGGAAACATGAAGCAACAGCCATTGATTGAGAAGAAAAAACCATTTATAGTCACTGATGCCTTCAAAACCCTTATTGCTCACTTTAAATGGCTTTATGATTTGATTATTAACTTTAAGCTGAATTTTTTTACATTTTTTGTTAAAACATATTATAATTGAATCTTTACCTCGAGAAACGTGAAGCGAAAGCTATCGATTGAGAGGAAAAGAACATTTATAGTCACTCATGCCTTCGAAAGCCTCATTATTCACTTTAAATGATTTTATAATCTCATTATTGATTTTATGTTGAATTTTCTTACATTTTTAGTTAAAACAGACTATAATTGAATGTTTACCTCAGCAAACATGAAGGAAAAGCCATCGATTGAGAAGAAAAGACCATTTATAGTCACTCATGCCTTCGAAAGCCTCATTATTCACTTTAAATGATTTTATAATCTCATTATTGATTTTATGTTGAATTTTCTTACATTTTTAGTTAAAACAAACTATAATTGAATGTTTAGCTTGGGAAACATGAAGCGAAAGCCATCGATTGAGAAAAAAAGGCCATTTATAGTCCTTCATGCCTTCGAAATTACTCACTTGAAATGGCTTTATGATTTGATTATTATTTTTAAGCTGAATTTTTTTACATTTTTTGTTACAACTTATTATAATTGAATTTTTACCTCGGGAAACGTGAAGCGAAAGCCATCGATTGAGAAGAAAAGAACATTTGTAGTCACTCATGCCTTCGAACGCCTTATTACTTGCTTAAAATTGTATTACAATCTCATTATTTTTTTAAAAATAAATTTTCTTACATTTTTGGTTAAAACAGATTATATTTAAATGTTTATCTTGAGAAACGTGAAGCGAAAGCCATCGATTGACAAGAAAAGTACATTTATAGTCACTCATGCCTTCGAAAGCCTTATTACTCGCTTAAAATGGTTTTACAATCTCATTATTTATTTTCAGATGAATTTTCTTACATTTTTGGTTAAAACAGATTGTAATTGAATGTTTGCCTTGGGAAACATGAAGCGAATGCCATTGATTGACAAGAAAAGTCCATTTATAGCCACTCATGCCTTCGAAACCCTTATTGCTCACTTAAAATGGCTTTATGATTTGATTATTAACTTTAAGCTGAATTTTTTTACATTTTTTGTTAAAATAGATTATAATTCAATGTTTAGCTAGGCAAACGTGAAGCGAAAGCCATCGATTGAGAAGAAAAGAACATTTATAGTCACTCATGCCTTCGAAAGCCTCATTATTCACTTTAAATGATTTTATAATCTCATTATTGATTTTATGCCGAATTTTCTTAAATTTTTAGTTAAAACAGACTATAATTGAATGTTTACCTTGGGAAACATGAAGCAAAAGCCATCTATTGAGAAGAAAGGAACATTTATAGTCACTCATGCCTTCGAAACCCTTATTACTTGCAAAAAAATTGTTTTACAATCTCATTATTTTTTTTAAAATGAATTTTCTTACATTTTTGGTTAAAATAGATTATATTTAAATGTTTGTCTTGAGAAACGTGAAGCGAAAGCCATCGACTGACAAGAAAAGTCCATTGTAGTCACTCATGCCTTCGAAAGCCTCATTATTCACTGTAAATGATTTTATAATCTCATTATTGATTTTATGTTGAATTGTCTAACATTTATTGTTAAAATAGATTATATTTAAATGTTTGTCTCGAGAAACCTGAAGCGAAAGCCATCGATTGACAAGAAAAGTCCATTTATAGTCACTCATGCCATCGAAAGCCTCATTATTCACTTTAAATGATTTTATAATCTCATTATTGATTTTATGTTGAATTTTCTTACATTTTTAGTTAAAACAGACTATAATTGAATGTTTACCTCGGGAAACATGAAGCAAAAGCCATTGATTGAGAAGAAAAGATCATTTATAGTCACTCATGCCTTCGAAAGCCTCATTATTCACTTTAAATGATTTTATAATCTCATTATTGATTTTATGTTGAATTTTCTTAAATTTTTAGTTAAAACAGACTATAATGGAATGTTTACCTCGGGAAACATGAAGCAAAAGCCATCGATTGAGAAGAAAAGATCATTTATAGTCACTCATGCCTTCGAAACCCTTATTGCTCACTTTAAATGGCTTTATGATTTGATTATTAACTTTAAGCTGAATTTTTTTACATTTTTTCTTAAAACAGAATATAATTGAATTTTTACCTCGAGAAACGTGAAGGGAAAGCTATCGATTGAGAGGAAAAGAACATTTATAGTCACTCATGCCTTCGAAAGCCTTATTACTTGCTTAAAATTGTTTTACAATCTCATTATTTTTTTTTAAATCAATTGTCTTACATTTTTGGTTAAAATAGATTATATTTAAATGTTTGTCTCGAGAAACGTGAAGCGAAAGCCATCGATTGACAAGAAAAGTCCATTTATAGTCACTCATGCCTTCGAAAGCCTCATTATTCACTTTAAATGATTTTATAATCTGATTATTGATTTTATGCTGAATTTTCTTACATTTTTAGTTAAAACAGACTATAATGGAATGTTTACCTCGACAAACATGAAGCAAAAGCCATCGATTGAGAAGAAAAGATCATTTATAGTCACTCATGCCTTCGAAACCCTTATTGCTCACTTTAAATGGCTTTATGATTTGATTATTAACTTTAAGCTGAATTTTTTTACATTTTTTGTTAAAACAGATTATAATTGAATGTTTACCTCGAGAAACGTGAAGCGAAAGCTATCGATTGAGAGGAAAAGAACATTTATAGTCACTCATGCCTTCGAAAGCCTTATTACTTGCTTAAAATTGTTTTACAATCTCATTATTTTTTTTTAAATCAATTTTCTTACATTTTTGGTTAAAATAGATTATATTTAAATGTTAGTCTCGAGAAACGTGAAGCGAAAGCCATCGATTGACAAGAAAAGTCCATTTATAGTCACTCATGCCTTCGAAAGCCTCATTATTCACTTTAAATGATTTTATAATCTGATTATTGATTTTATGTTGAATTTTCTTACATTTGTAGTTAAAACAGACTATAATTGAATATTTGCCTCGGGAAACATGAAGCAAAAGCCATCGATTGAGAAGAAAAAACCATTTATAGTCACTGATGCCTTCAAAACCCTTATTGCTCACTTTAAATGGCTTTATGATTTGATTATTAACTTTAAGCTGAATTTTTTTACATTTTTTGTTAAAACATATTATAATTGAATGTTTACCTCGAGAAACGTGAAGCGAAAGCTATCGATTGAGAGGAAAAGAACATTTATAGTCACTCATGCCTTCGAAAGCCTTATTACTTGCTTAAAATTGTTTTACAATCTCATTATTTTTTTTAAATCAATTTTCTTACATTTTTGGTTAAAATAGATTATATTTAAATGTTTGTCTCGAGAAACGTGAAGCGAAAGCCATCGATTGACAAGAAAAGTCCATTTATAGTCACTCATGCCTTCGAAAGCCTCATTATTCACTTTAAATGATTTTATAATCTGATTATTGATTTTATGTGGAATTTTCTTACATTTTTAGTTAAAACAGACTATAATTGAATGTTTGCCTCGGGAAACATGAAGCAAAAGCCATCGATTGAGAATAAAAAACCATTTATAGTCACTGATGCCTTCAAAACCCTTATTGCTCACTTTAAATGGCTTTATGATTTGATTATTAACTTTAAGCAGAATTTTTTTACATTTTTTGTTAAAACATATTATAATTGAATCTTTACCTCGAGAAATGTGAAGCGAAAGCTATCGATTGAGAGGAAAAGAACATTTATAGTCACTCATGCTTTCGAAAGCCTCATTATTCACTTTAAATGATTTTATAATCTCATTATTGATTTTATGTTGAATTTTCTTACATTTTTAGTTTAAACAGACTATAATTGAATGTTTACCTCAGCAAACATGAAGGAAAAGCCATCGATTGAGAAGAAAAGACCATTTATAGTCACTCATGCCTTCGAAAGCCTCATTATTCACTTTAAATGATTTTATAATCTCATTATTGATTTTATGTTGAATTTTCTTACATTTTTAGTTAAAACAAACTATAACTGAATGTTTAGCTTGGGAAACATGAAGCGAAAGCCATCGATTGAGAAAAAAAGGCCATTTATAGTCCTTCATGCCTTCGAAATTACTCACTTGAAATGGCTTTATGATTTGATTATTATTTTTAAGCTGAATTTTTTTACATTTTTTGTTAAAACTTATTATAATTGAATTTTTACCTCGGGAAACGTGAAGCGAAAGCCATCGATTGAGAAGAAAAGAACATTTGTAGTCACTCATGCCTTCGAACGCCTTATTACTTGCTTAAAATTGTTTTACAATCTCATTATTTTTTTTAAAATGAATTTTCTTACATTTTTGGTTAAAACAGATTATATTTAAATGTTTATCTTGAGAAACGTGAAGCGAAAGCCATCGATTGACAAGAAAAGTACATTTATAGTCACTCATGCCTTCGAAAGCCTTATTACTCGCTTAAAATGGTTTTACAATCTCATTATTTATTTTCAGATGAATTTTCTTACATTTTTGGTTAAAACAGATTGTAATTGAATGTTTGCCTTGGGAAACATGAAGCGAATGCCATTGATTGACTAGAAAAGTCCATTTATAGCGACTCATGCCTTCGAAACCCTTATTGCTCACTTAAAATGGCTTTATGATTTGATTATTAACTTTAAGCTGAATTTTTTTACATTTTTTGTTAAAATAGATTATAATTCAATGTTTAGCTAGGCAAACGTGAAGCGAAAGCCATCGATTGAGAAGAAAAGAACATTTATAGTCACTCATGCCTTCGAAAGCCTCATTATTCACTCTAAATGATTTTATAATCTCATTATTGATTTTATGCCGAATTTTCTTAAATTTTTAGTTAAAACAGACTATAATTGAATGTTTACCTTGGGAAACATGAAGCAAAAGCCATCGATTGAGAAGAAAGGAACATTTATAGTCACTCATGCCTTCGAAACCCTTATTACTTGCAAAAAAATTGTTTTACAATCTCATTATTTTTTTTAAAATGAATTTTCTTACATTTTTGGTTAAAATAGATTATATTTAAATGTTTGTGTTGAGAAACGTGAAGCGAAAGCCATCGACTGACAAGAAAAGTCCATTATAGTCACTCATGCCTTCGAAAGCCTCATTATTCACTTTAAATGATTTTATAATCTCATTATTGATTTTATGTTGAATTGTCTAACATTTTTTGTTAAAATAGATTATATTTAAATGTTTGTCTCGAGAAACCTGAAGCGAAAGCCATCGATTGACAAGAAAAGTCCATTTATAGTCACTCATGCCATCGAAAGCCTCATTATTCACTTTAAATGATTTTATAATCTCATTATTGATTTTATGTTGAATTTTCTTACATTTTTAGTTAAAACAGACTATAATTGAATGTTTACCTCGGGAAACATGAAGCAACAACCATTGATTGAGAAGAAAAAACCATTTATAGTCACTGATGCCTTCAAAACCCTTATTGCTCACTTTAAATGGCTTTATGATTTGATTATTAACTTTAAGCTGAATTTTTTTACATTTTTTGTTAAAACATATTATAATTGAATCTTTACCTCGAGAAACGTGAAGCGAAAGCTATCGATTGAGAGGAAAAGAACATTTATAGTCACTCATGCCTTCGAAAGCCTCATTATTCACTTTAAATGATTTTATAATCTCATTATTGATTTTATGTTGAATTTTCTTACATTTTTAGTTAAAACAGACTATAATTGAATGTTTACCTCAGCAAACATGAAGGAAAAGCCATCGATTGAGAAGAAAAGACCATTTATAGTCACTCATGCCTTCGAAAGCCTCATTATTCACTTTAAATGATTTTATAATCTCATTATTGATTTTATGTTGAATTTTCTTACATTTTTAGTTAAAACAAACTATAATTGAATGTTTAGCTTGGGAAACATGAAGCGAAAGCCATCGATTGAGAAAAAAAGGCCATTTATAGTCCTTCATGCCTTCGAAATTACTCACTTGAAATGGCTTTATGATTTGATTATTAACTTTAAGCTGAATTTTTTTACATTTTTTGTTAAAACTTATTATAATTGAATTTTTACCTCGGGAAACGTGAAGCGAAAGCCATCGATTGAGAAGAAAAGAACATTTATAGTCACTCATGCCTTCGAACGCCTTATTACTTGCTTAAAATTGTATTACAATCTCATTATTTTTTTTAAAATGAATTTTCTTACATTTTTGGTTAAAATAGATTATATTTAAATGTTTGTCTTGAGAAACGTGAAGCGAAAGCCATCGACTGACAAAAAAAGTCCATTGTAGTCACTCATGCCTTCGAAAGCCTCATTATTCACTTTAAATGATTTTATAATCTCATTATTGATTTTATGTTGAATTGTCTAACATTTTTTGTTAAAATAGATTATATTTAAATGTTTGTCTCGAGAAACCTGAAGCGAAAGCCATCGATTGACAAGAAAAGTCCATTTATAGTCACTCATGCCATCGAAAGCCTCATTATTCACTTTAAATGATTTTATAATCTCATTATTGATTTTATGTTGAATTTTCATACATTTTTAGTTAAAACAGACTATAATTGAATGTTTACCTCGGGAAACATGAAGCAAAAGCCATCGATTGAGAAGAAAAGATCATTTATAGTCACTCATGCCTTCGAAAGACTCATTATTCACTTTAAATGATTTTATAATCTCATTATTGATTTTATGTTGAATTTTCTTATATTTTTAGTTAAAACAGACTATAATGGAATGTTTACCTCGGGAAACATGAAGCAAAAGCCATCGATTGAGAAGAAAAGATCATTTATAGTCACTCATGCCTTCGAAACCCTTATTGCTCACTTTAAATGGCTTTATGATTTGATTATTAACTTTAAGCTGAATTTTTTTACATTTTTTGTTAAAACAGATTATAATTGAATGTTTACCTCGAGAAACGTGAAGCGAAAGCTATCGATTGAGAGGAAAAGAACATTTATAGTCACTCATGCCTTCGAAAGCCTTATTACTTGCTTAAAATTGTTTTACAATCTCATTATTTTTTTTAAATCAATTTTCTTACATTTTTGGTTAAAATAGATTATATTTAAATGTTTGTCTCAAGAAACGTGAAGCGAAAGCCATCGATTGACAAGAAAAGTCCATTTATAGTCACTCATGCCTTCGAAAGCCTCATTATTCACTTTAAATGATTTTATAATCTGATTATTGATTTTATGTTGAATTTTCTTACATTTTTAGTTAAAACAGACTATAATTGAATGTTTGCCTCGGGAAACATGAAGCAAAAGCCATCGATTGAGAAGAAAAAACCATTTATAGTCACTGATGCCTTCAAAACCCTTATTGCTCACTTTAAATGGCTTTATGATTTGATTATTAACTTTAAGCTGAATTTTTTTACATTTTTTGTTAAAACATATTATAATTGAATCTTTACCTCGAGAAACGTGAAGCGAAAGCTATCGATTGAGAGGAAAAGAACATTTATAGTCACTCATGCCTTCGAAAGCCTCATTATTCACTTTAAATGATTTTATAATCTCATTATTGATTTTATGTTGAATTTTCTTACATTTTTAGTTAAAACAGACTATAATTGAATGTTTACCTCAGCAAACATGAAGGAAAAGCCATCGATTGAGAAGAAAAGACCATTTATAGTCACTCATGCCTTCGAAAGCCTCATTATTCACTTTAAATGATTTTATAATCTCATTATTGATTTTATGTTGAATTTTCTTACATTTTTAGTTAAAACAAACTATAATTGAATGTTTACCTCGGGAAACATGAAGCAAAAGCCATCGATTGAGAAGAAAAGATCATTTATAGTCACTCATGCCTTCGAAAAACTCATTATTCACTTTAAATGATTTTATAATCTCATTATTAATTTTATGTTGAATTTTCTTATATTTTTAGTTAAAACAGACTATAATGGAATGTTTACCTCGGGAAACATGAAGCAAAAGCCATCGATTGAGAAGAAAAGATCATTTATAGTCACTCATGCCTTCGAAACCCTTATTGCTCACTTTAAATGGCTTTATGATTTGATTATTAACTTTAAGCTGAATTTTTTTACATTTTTTGTTAAAACAGATTATAATTGAATGTTTACCTCGAGAAACGTGAAGCGAAAGCTATCGATTGAGAGGAAAAGAACATTTATAGTCACTCATGCCTTCGAAAGCCTTATTACTTGCTTAAAATTGTTTTACAATCTCATTATTTTTTTTAAATCAATTTTCTTACATTTTTGGTTAAAATAGATTATATTTAAATGTTTGTCTCGAGAAACGTGAAGCGAAAGCCATCGATTGACAAGAAAAGTCCATTTATAGTCACTCATGCCTTCGAAAGCCTCATTATTCACTTTAAATGATTTTATAATCTGATTATTGATTTTATGTTGAATTTTCTTACATTTTTAGTTAAAACAGACTATAATTGAATGTTTGCCTCGGGAAACATGAAGCAAAAGCCATCGATTGAGAAGAAAAAACCATTTATAGTCACTGATGCCTTCAAAACCCTTATTGCTCACTTTAAATGGCTTTATGATTTGATTATTAACTTTAAGCTGAATTTTTTTACATTTTTTGTTAAAACATATTATAATTGAATCTTTACCTCGAGAAACGTGAAGCGAAAGCTATCGATTGAGAGGAAAAGAACATTTATAGTCACTCATGCCTTCGAAAGCCTCATTATTCACTTTAAATGATTTTATAATCTCATTATTGATTTTATGTTGAATTTTCTTACATTTTTAGTTAAAACAGACTATAATTGAATGTTTACCTCAGCAAACATGAAGGAAAAGCCATCGATTGAGAAGAAAAGACCATTTATAGTCACTCATGCCTTCGAAAGCCTCATTATTCACTTTAAATGATTTTATAATCTCATTATTGATTTTATGTTGAATTTTCTTACATTTTTAGTTAAAACAAACTATAATTGAATGTTTAGCTTGGGAAACATGAAGCGAAAGCCATCGATTGAGAAAAAAAGGCCATTTATAGTCCTTCATGCCTTCGAAATTACTCACTTGAAATGGCTTTATGATTTGATTATTAACTTTAAGCTGAATTTTTTTACATTTTTTGTTAAAACTTATTATAATTGAATTTTTACCTCGGGAAACGTGAAGCGAAAGCCATCGATTGAGAAGAAAAGAACATTTATAGTCACTCATGCCTTCGAACGCCTTATTACTTGCTTAAAATTGTATTACAATCTCATTATTTTTTTTAAAATGAATTTTCTTACATTTTTGGTTAAAATAGATTATATTTAAATGTTTGTCTTGAGAAACGTGAAGCGAAAGCCATCGACTGACAAAAAAAGTCCATTGTAGTCACTCATGCCTTCGAAAGCCTCATTATACACTTTAAATGATTTTATAATCTCATTATTGATTTTATGTTGAATTGTCTAACATTTTTTGTTAAAATAGATTATATTTAAATGTTTGTCTCGAGAAACCTGAAGCGAAAGCCATCGATTGACAAGAAAAGTCCATTTATAGTCACTCATGCCATCGAAAGCCTCATTATTCACTTTAAATGATTTTATAATCTCATTATTGATTTTATGTTGAATTTTCATATATTTTTAGTTAAAACAGACTATAATTGAATGTTTACCTCGGGAAACATGAAGCAAAAGCCATCGATTGAGAAGAAAAGATCATTTATAGTCACTCATGCCTTCGAAAAACTCATTATTCACTTTAAATGATTTTATAATCTCATTATTGATTTTATGTTGAATTTTCTTATATTTTTAGTTAAAACAGACTATAATGGAATGTTTACCTCGGGAAACATGAAGCAAAAGCCATCGATTGAGAAGAAAAGATCATTTATAGTCACTCATGCCTTCGAAACCCTTATTGCTCACTTTAAATGGCTTTATGATTTGATTATTAACTTTAAGCTGAATTTTTTTACATTTTTTGTTAAAACAGATTATAATTGAATGTTTACCTCGAGAAACGTGAAGCGAAAGCTATCGATTGAGAGGAAAAGAACATTTATAGTCACTCATGCCTTCGAAAGCCTTATTACTTGCTTAAAATTGTTTTACAATCTCATTATTTTTTTTAAATCAATTTTCTTACATTTTTGGTTAAAATAGATTATATTTAAATGTTTGTCTCGAGAAACGTGAAGCGAAAGCCATCGATTGACAAGAAAAGTCCATTTATAGTCACTCATGCCTTCGAAAGCCTCATTATTCACTTTAAATGATTTTATAATCTGATTATTGATTTTATGTTGAATTTTCTTACATTTTTAGTTAAAACAGACTATAATTGAATGTTTGCCTCGGGAAACATGAAGCAAAAGCCATCGATTGAGAAGAAAAAACCATTTATAGTCACTGATGCCTTCAAAACCCTTATTGCTCACTTTAAATGGCTTTATGATTTGATTATTAACTTTAAGCTGAATTTTTTTACATTTTTTGTTAAAACATATTATAATTGAATCTTTACCTCGAGAAACGTGAAGCGAAAGCTATCGATTGAGAGGAAAAGAACATTTATAGTCACTCATGCCTTCGAAAGCCTCATTATTCACTTTAAATGATTTTATAATCTCATTATTGATTTTATGTTGAATTTTCTTACATTTTTAGTTAAAACAGACTATAATTGAATGTTTACCTCAGCAAACATGAAGGAAAAGCCATCGATTGAGAAGAAAAGACCATTTATAGTCACTCATGCCTTCGAAAGCCTCATTATTCACTTTAAATGATTTTATAATCTCATTATTGATTTTATGTTGAATTTTCTTACATTTTTAGTTAAAACAAACTATAATTGAATGTTTAGCTTGGGAAACATGAAGCGAAAGCCATCGATTGAGAAAAAAAGGCCATTTATAGTCCTTCATGCCTTCGAAATTACTCACTTGAAATGGCTTTATGATTTGATTATTAACTTTAAGCTGAATTTTTTTACATTTTTTGTTAAAACTTATTATAATTGAATTTTTACCTCGGGAAACGTGAAGCGAAAGCCATCGATTGAGAAGAAAAGAACATTTATAGTCACTCATGCCTTCGAACGCCTTATTACTTGCTTAAAATTGTATTACAATCTCATTATTTTTTTTAAAATGAATTTTCTTACATTTTTGGTTAAAATAGATTATATTTAAATGTTTGTCTTGAGAAACGTGAAGCGAAAGCCATCGACTGACAAAAAAAGTCCATTGTAGTCACTCATGCCTTCGAAAGCCTCATTATACACTTTAAATGATTTTATAATCTCATTATTGATTTTATGTTGAATTGTCTAACATTTTTTGTTAAAATAGATTATATTTAAATGTTTGTCTCGAGAAACCTGAAGCGAAAGCCATCGATTGACAAGAAAAGTCCATTTATAGTCACTCATGCCATCGAAAGCCTCATTATTCACTTTAAATGATTTTATAATCTCATTATTGATTTTATGTTGAATTTTCATATATTTTTAGTTAAAACAGACTATAATTGAATGTTTACCTCGGGAAACATGAAGCAAAAGCCATCGATTGAGAAGAAAAGATCATTTATAGTCACTCATGCCTTCGAAAAACTCATTATTCACTTTAAATGATTTTATAATCTCATTATTGATTTTATGTTGAATTTTCTTATATTTTTAGTTAAAACAGACTATAATGGAATGTTTACCTCGGGAAACATGAAGCAAAAGCCATCGATTGAGAAGAAAAGATCATTTATAGTCACTCATGCCTTCGAAACCCTTATTGCTCACTTTAAATGGCTTTATGATTTGATTATTAACTTTAAGCTGAATTTTTTTACATTTTTTGTTAAAACAGATTATAATTGAATGTTTACCTCGAGAAACGTGAAGCGAAAGCTATCGATTGAGAGGAAAAGAACATTTATAGTCACTCATGCCTTCGAAAGCCTTATTACTTGCTTAAAATTGTTTTACAATCTCATTATTTTTTTTAAATCAATTTTCTTACATTTTTGGTTAAAATAGATTATATTTAAATGTTTGTCTCGAGAAACGTGAAGCGAAAGCCATCGATTGACAAGAAAAGTCCATTTATAGTCACTCATGCCTTCGAAAGCCTCATTATTCACTTTAAATGATTTTATAATCTGATTATTGATTTTATGTTGAATTTTCTTACATTTTTAGTTAAAACAGACTATAATTGAATGTTTGCCTCGGGAAACATGAAGCAAAAGCCATCGATTGAGAAGAAAAAACCATTTATAGTCACTGATGCCTTCAAAACCCTTATTGCTCACTTTAAATGGCTTTATGATTTGATTATTAACTTTAAGCTGAATTTTTTTACATTTTTTGTTAAAACATATTATAATTGAATCTTTACCTCGAGAAACGTGAAGCGAAAGCTATCGATTGAGAGGAAAAGAACATTTATAGTCACTCATGCCTTCGAAAGCCTCATTATTCACTTTAAATGATTTTATAATCTCATTATTGATTTTATGTTGAATTTTCTTACATTTTTAGTTAAAACAGACTATAATTGAATGTTTACCTCAGCAAACATGAAGGAAAAGCCATCGATTGAGAAGAAAAGACCATTTATAGTCACTCATGCCTTCGAAAGCCTCATTATTCACTTTAAATGATTTTATAATCTCATTATTGATTTTATGTTGAATTTTCTTACATTTTTAGTTAAAACAAACTATAATTGAATGTTTAGCTTGGGAAACATGAAGCGAAAGCCATCGATTGAGAAAAAAAGGCCATTTATAGTCCTTCATGCCTTCGAAATTACTCACTTGAAATGGCTTTATGATTTGATTATTAACTTTAAGCTGAATTTTTTTACATTTTTTGTTAAAACTTATTATAATTGAAATTTTACCTCGGGAAACGTGAAGCGAAAGCCATCGATTGAGAAGAAAAGAACATTTATAGTCACTCATGCCTTCGAACGCCTTATTACTTGCTTAAAATTGTATTACAATCTCATTATTTTTTTTAAAATGAATTTTCTTACATTTTTGGTTAAAATAGATTATATTTAAATGTTTGTCTTGAGAAACGTGAAGCGAAAGCCATCGACTGACAAAAAAAGTCCATTGTAGTCACTCATGCCTTCGAAAGCCTCATTATACACTTTAAATGATTTTATAATCTCATTATTGATTTTATGTTGAATTGTCTAACATTTTTTGTTAAAATAGATTATATTTAAATGTTTGTCTCGAGAAACCTGAAGCGAAAGCCATCGATTGACAAGAAAAGTCCATTTATAGTCACTCATGCCATCGAAAGCCTCATTATTCACTTTAAATGATTTTATAATCTCATTATTGATTTTATGTTGAATTTTCATACATTTTTAGTTAAAACAGACTATAATTGAATGTTTACCTCGGGAAACATGAAGCAAAAGCCATCGATTGAGAAGAAAAGACCATTTATAGTCACTCATGCCTTCGAAAGACTCATTATTCACTTTAAATGATTTTATAATCTCATTATTGATTTTATGTTGAATTTTCTTATATTTTTAGTTAAAACAGACTATAATGGAATGTTTACCTCGGGAAACATGAAGCAAAAGCCATCGATTGAGAAGAAAAGATCATTTATAGTCACTCATGCCTTCGAAACCCTTATTGCTCACTTTAAATGGCTTTATGATTTGATTATTAACTTTAAGCTGAATTTTTTTACATTTTTTGTTAAAACAGATTATAATTGAATGTTTACCTCGAGAAACGTGAAGCGAAAGCTATCGATTGAGAGGAAAAGAACATTTATAGTCACTCATGCCTTCGAAAGCCTTATTACTTGCTTAAAATTGTTTTACAATCTCATTATTTTTTTTAAATCAATTTTCTTACATTTTTGGTTAAAATAGATTATATTTAAATGTTTGTCTCGAGAAACGTGAAGCGAAAGCCATCGATTGACAAGAAAAGTCCATTTATAGTCACTCATGCCTTCGAAAGCCTCATTATTCACTTTAAATGATTTTATAATCTGATTATTGATTTTATGTTGAATTTTCTTACATTTTTAGTTAAAACAGACTATAATTGAATGTTTGCCTCGGGAAACATGAAGCAAAAGCCATCGATTGAGAAGAAAAAACCATTTATAGTCACTGATGCCTTCAAAACCCTTATTGCTCACTT
Source organism: Theobroma cacao (assembly GCF_053813885.1). Classification (NCBI taxonomy): domain Eukaryota; kingdom Viridiplantae; phylum Streptophyta; class Magnoliopsida; order Malvales; family Malvaceae; genus Theobroma; species Theobroma cacao. Next base: position 26,755,019 of record NC_142640.1, on the reverse strand, counting down.
TAAATGGCTTTATGATTTGATTATTAACTTTAAGCTGAATTTTTTTACATTTTTTGTTAAAACATATTATAATTGAATCTTTACCTCGAGAAACGTGAAGCGAAAGCTATCGATTGAGAGGAAAAGAACATTTATAGTCACTCATGCCTTCGAAAGCCTCATTATTCACTTTAAATGATTTTATAATCTCATTATTGATTTTATGTTGAATTTTCTTACATTTTTAGCTAAAACAGACTATAATTGAATGTTTACCTCAGCAAACATGAAGGAAAAGCCATCGATTGAGAAGAAAAGACCATTTATAGTCACTCATGCCTTCGAAAGCCTCATTATTCACTTTAAATGATTTTATAATCTCATTATTGATTTTATGTTGAATTTTCTTACATTTTTAGTTAAAACAAACTATAATTGAATGTTTAGCTTGGGAAACATGAAGCGAAAGCCATCGATTGAGAAAAAAAGGCCATTTATAGTCCTTCATGCCTTCGAAATTACTCACTTGAAATGGCTTTATGATTTGATTATTAACTTTAAGCTGAATTTTTTTACATTTTTTGTTAAAACTTATTATAATTGAATTTTTACCTCGGGAAACGTGAAGCGAAAGCCATCGATTGAGAAGAAAAGAACATTTATAGTCACTCATGCCTTCGAACGCCTTATTACTTGCTTAAAATTGTATTACAATCTCATTATTTTTTTTAAAATGAATTTTCTTACATTTTTGGTTAAAATAGATTATATTTAAATGTTTGTCTTGAGAAACGTGAAGCGAAAGCCATCGACTGACAAAAAAAGTCCATTGTAGTCACTCATGCCTTCGAAAGCCTCATTATTCACTTTAAATGATTTTATAATCTCATTATTGATTTTATGTTGAATTGCCTAACATTTTTTGTTAAAATAGATTATATTTAAATGTTTGTCTTGAGAAACCTGAAGCGAAAGCCATCGATTGACAAGAAAAGTCCATTTATAGTCACTCATGCCATCGAAAGCCTCATTATTCACTTTAAATGATTTTATAATCTCATTATTGATTTTATGTTGAATTTTCATACATTTTTAGTTAAAACAGACTATAATTGAATGTTTACCTCGGGAAACATGAAGCAAAAGCCATCGATTGAGAAGAAAAGATCATTTATAGTCACTCATGCCTTCGAAAGACTCATTATTCACTTTAAATGATTTTATAATCTCATTATTGATTTTATGTTGAATTTTCTTATATTTTTAGTTAAAACAGACTATAATGGAATGTTTACCTCGGGAAACATGAAGCAAAAGCCATCGATTGAGAAGAAAAGATCATTTATAGTCACTCATGCCTTCGAAACCCTTATTGCTCACTTTAAATGGCTTTATGATTTGATTATTAACTTTAAGCTGAATTTTTTTACATTTTTTGTTAAAACAGATTATAATTGAATGTTTACCTCGAGAAACGTGAAGCGAAAGCTATCGATTGAGAGGAAAAGAACATTTATAGTCACTCATGCCTTCGAAAGCCTTATTACTTGCTTAAAATTGTTTTACAATCTCATTATTTTTTTTAAATCAATTTTCTTACATTTTTGGTTAAAATAGATTATATTTAAATGTTTGTCTCGAGAAACGTGAAGCGAAAGCCATCGATTGACAAGAAAAGTCCATTTATAGTCACTCATGCCTTCGAAAGCCTCATTATTCACTTTAAATGATTTTATAATCTGATTATTGATTTTATGTTGAATTTTCTTACATTTTTAGTTAAAACAGACTATAATTGAATGTTTGCCTCGGGAAACATGAAGCAAAAGCCATCGATTGAGAAGAAAAAACCATTTATAGTCACTGATGCCTTCAAAACCCTTATTGCTCACTTTAAATGGCTTTATGATTTGATTATTAACTTTAAGCTGAATTTTTTTACATTTTTTGTTAAAACATATTATAATTGAATCTTTACCTCGAGAAACGTGAAGCGAAAGCTATCGATTGAGAGGAAAAGAACATTTATAGTCACTCATGCCTTCGAAAGCCTCATTATTCACTTTAAATGATTTTATAATCTCATTATTGATTTTATGTTGAATTTTCTTACATTTTTAGCTAAAACAGACTATAATTGAATGTTTACCTCAGCAAACATGAAGGAAAAGCCATCGATTGAGAAGAAAAGACCATTTATAGTCACTCATGCCTTCGAAAGCCTCATTATTCACTTTAAATGATTTTATAATCTCATTATTGATTTTATGTTGAATTTTCTTACATTTTTAGTTAAAACAAACTATAATTGAATGTTTAGCTTGGGAAACATGAAGCGAAAGCCATCGATTGAGAAAAAAAGGCCATTTATAGTCCTTCATGCCTTCGAAATTACTCACTTGAAATGGCTTTATGATTTGATTATTAACTTTAAGCTGAATTTTTTTACATTTTTTGTTAAAACTTATTATAATTGAATTTTTACCTCGGGAAACGTGAAGCGAAAGCCATCGATTGAGAAGAAAAGAACATTTATAGTCACTCATGCCTTCGAACGCCTTATTACTTGCTTAAAATTGTATTACAATCTCATTATTTTTTTTAAAATGAATTTTCTTACATTTTTGGTTAAAATAGATTATATTTAAATGTTTGTCTTGAGAAACGTGAAGCGAAAGCCATCGACTGACAAAAAAAGTCCATTGTAGTCACTCATGCCTTCGAAAGCCTCATTATTCACTTTAAATGATTTTATAATCTCATTATTGATTTTATGTTGAATTGTCTAACATTTTTTGTTAAAATAGATTATATTTAAATGTTTGTCTCGAGAAACCTGAAGCGAAAGCCATCGATTGACAAGAAAAGTCCATTTATAGTCACTCATGCCATCGAAAGCCTCATTATTCACTTTAAATGATTTTATAATCTCATTATTGATTTTATGTTGAATTTTCATACATTTTTAGTTAAAACAGACTATAATTGAATGTTTACCTCGGGAAACATGAAGCAAAAGCCATCGATTGAGAAGAAAAGATCATTTATAGTCACTCATGCCTTCGAAAGACTCATTATTCACTTTAAATGATTTTATAATCTCATTATTGATTTTATGTTGAATTTTCTTATATTTTTAGTTAAAACAGACTATAATGGAATGTTTACCTCGGGAAACATGAAGCAAAAGCCATCGATTGAGAAGAAAAGATCATTTATAGTCACTCATGCCTTCGAAACCCTTATTGCTCACTTTAAATGGCTTTATGATTTGATTATTAACTTTAAGCTGAATTTTTTTACATTTTTTGTTAAAACAGATTATAATTGAATGTTTACCTCGAGAAACGTGAAGCGAAAGCTATCGATTGAGAGGAAAAGAACATTTATAGTCACTCATGCCTTCGAAAGCCTTATTACTTGCTTAAAATTGTTTTACAATCTCATTATTTTTTTTAAATCAATTTTCTTACATTTTTGGTTAAAATAGATTATATTTAAATGTTTGTCTCGAGAAACGTGAAGCGAAAGCCATCGATTGACAAGAAAAGTCCATTTATAGTCACTCATGCCTTCGAAAGCCTCATTATTCACTTTAAATGATTTTATAATCTCATTATTGATTTTATGTTGAATTTTCTTACATTTTTAGTTAAAACAGACTATAATTGAATGTTTGCCTCGGGAAACATGAAGCAAAAGCCATCGATTGAGAAGAAAAAACCATTTATAGTCACTGATGCCTTCAAAACCCTTATTGCTCACTTTAAATGGCTTTATGATTTGATTATTAACTTTAAGCTGAATTTTTTTACATTTTTTGTTAAAACATATTATAATTGAATCTTTACCTCGAGAAACGTGAAGCGAAAGCTATCGATTGAGAGGAAAAGAACATTTATAGTCACTCATGCCTTCGAAAGCCTCATTATTCACTTTAAATGATTTTATAATCTCATTTTTGATTTTATGTTGAATTTTCTTACATTTTTAGTTAAAACAGACTATAATTGAATGTTTACCTCAGCAAACATGAAGGAAAAGCCATCGATTGAGAAGAAAAGACCATTTATAGTCACTCATGCCTTCGAAAGCCTCATTATTCTCTTTAAATGATTTTATAATCTCATTATTGATTTTATGTTGAATTTTCTTACATTTTTAGTTAAAACAAACTATAATTGAATGTTTAGCTTGGGAAACATGAAGCGAAAGCCATCGATTGAGAAAAAAAGGCCATTTATAGTCTTTCATGCCTTCGAAATTACTTACTTGAAATGGCTTTATGATTTGATTATTAACTTTAAGCTGAATTTTTTTACATTTTTTGTTACAACTTATTATAATTGAATTTTTACCTCGGGAAACGTGAAGCGAAAGCCATCGATTGAGAAGAAAAGAACATTTATAGTCACTCATGCCTTGGAACGCCTTATTACTTGCTTAAAATTGTATTACAATCTCATTATTTTTTTTAAAATGAATTTTCTTACATTTTTGGTTAAAACAGATTATATTTAAATGTTTATCTTGAGAAACGTGAAGCGAAAGCCATCGATTGACAAGAAAAGTACATTTATAGTCACTCATGCCTTTGAAAGCCTTATTACTCGCTTAAAATGGTTTTACAATCTCATTATTTATTTTCAGATGAATTTTCTTACATTTTTGGTTAAAACAGATTGTAATTGAATGTTTGCCTTGGGAAACATGAAGCGAATGCCATTGATTGACTAGAAAAGTCCATTTATAGCCACTCATGCCTTCGAAACCCTTATTACTCACTTTAAATGGCTTTATGATTTGATTATTAACTTTAAGCTGAATTTTTTTACATTTTTTGTTAAAATAGATTATAATTCAATGTTTAGCTAGGCAAACGTGAAGCGAAAGCCATCGATTGAGAAGAAAAGAACATTTATAGTCACTCATGCCTTCGAAAGCCTCATTATTCACTTTAAATGATTTTATAATCTCATTATTGATTTTATGCCGAATTTTCTAACATTTTTAGTTAAAACAGACTATAATTGAATGTTTACCTTGGGAAACATGAAGCAAAAGCCATCGATTGAGAAGAAAAGAACATTTATAGTCACTCATGCCTTCGAAACCCTTATTACTTGCTTAAAATTGTTTTACAATCTCATTATTTTTTTTAAAATGAATTTTCTTACATTTTTGGTTAAAATAGATTATATTTAAATGTTTGTCTTGAGAAACGTGAAGCGAAAGCCATCGACTGACAAGAAAAGTCCATTGTAGTCACTCATGCCTTCGAAAGCCTCATTATTCACTTTAAATGATTTTATAATCTCATTATTGATTTTATGTTGAATTGTCTAACATTTTTTGTTAAAATAGATTATATTTAAATGTTTGTCTCGAGAAACCTGAAGCGAAAGCCATCGATTGACAAGAAAAGTCCATTTATAGTCACTCATGCCATCGAAAGCCTCATTATTCACTTTAAATGATTTTATAATCTCATTATTGATTTTATGTTGAATTTTCTTACATTTTTAGTTAAAACAGACTATAATTGAATGTTTACCTCGGGAAACATGAAGCAAAAGCCATCCATTGAGAAGAAAAGATCATTTATAGTCACTCATGCCTTCGAAAGCCTCATTATTCACTTTAAATGATTTTATAATCTCATTATTGATTTTATGTTGAATTTTCTTACATTTTTAGTTAAAACAGACTATAATGGAATGTTTACCTCGGGAAACATGAAGCAAAAGCCATCGATTGAGAAGAAAAGATCATTTATAGTCACTCATGCCTTCGAAACCCTTATTGCTCACTTTAAATGGCTTTATGATTTGATTATTAACTTTAAGCTGAATTTTTTTACATTTTTTCTTAAAACAGAATATAATTGAATTTTTACCTCGAGAAACGTGAAGGGAAAGCTATCGATTGAGAGGAAAAGAACATTTATAGTCACTCATGCCTTCGAAAGCCTTATTACTTGCTTAAAATTGTTTTACAATCTCATTATTTTTTTTAAATCAATTTTCTTACATTTTTGGTTAAAATAGATTATATTTAAATGTTTGTCTCGAGAAACGTGAAGCGAAAGCCATCGATTGACAAGAAAAGTCCATTTATAGTCACTCATGCCTTCAAAAGCCTCATTATTCACTTTAAATGATTTTATAATCTGATTATTGATTTTATGTTGAATTTTCTTACATTTTTAGTTAAAACAGACTATAATTGAATGTTTACCTCGGGAAACATGAAGCAAAAGCCATCGATTGAGAAGAAAAAACCATTTATAGTCACTCATGCCTTCAAAACCCTTATTGCTCACTTTAAATGGATTTATGATTTGATTATTAACTTTAAGCTGAATTTTTTTACATTTTTTGTTAAAACATATTATAATTGAATCTTTACCTCGAGAAACGAGAAGCGAAAGCTATCGATTGAGGGGAAAAGAACATTTATAGTCACTCATGCCTTCGGAAGCCTCATTATTCACTTTAAATGATTTTATAATCTCATTTTTGATTTTATGTTGAATTTTCTTACATTTTTCATTAAAACAGACTATAATTGAATGTTTACCTCGGGAAACATCAAGCAAAAGCCATCGATTGAGAAGAAAAGACCATTTATAGTCACTCATGCCTTCGAAACCCTTATTGCTCACTTTAAATGGCTTTATGATTTGATTATTAACTTTAAGCTGAATTTTTTTACATTTTTTGTTAAAACAAATTATAATTGAATGTTTACCTCGAGAAACGTGAAGCGAAAGCGATCGATTGAGAGGAAAAGAACATTTATAGTCACTTATGCCTTCGAAGGCCTTATTATTTGCTTAAAATTGTTTTACAATCTCATTATTTTTTTTTAAGTCAATTTTCTTACATTTTTGGTTAAAATAGATTATATTTAAATGTTTATCTCGAGAAACGTGAAGCGAAAGCCATCGATTGACAAGAAAAGTCCATTTATAATCAGTCATGCCTTCGGAAGCCTTATTATTCACTTTAAATGATTTTATAATCTCATTATTGATTTTATGTTGAATTTTCTTACATTTTTAGTTAAAACAGACTATAATTGAATGTTTACCTGGGGAAACATGAAGCAAAAGCCATCGATTGAGAAGAAAAGACCATTTATAGTCACTCATGCCTTCGAAACCCTTATTGCTCACTTTAAATGGCTTTATGATTTGATTATTAACTTTAAGCTGAATTTTTTTACATTTTTTGTTAAAACAAATTATAATTGAATGTTTACCTCGAGTAACGTGAAGCGAAAGCTATCGATTGAGAGGAAAAGAACATTTATAGTCACTCATGCCTTCGAAGGCCTTATTACTTGCTTAAAATTGTTTTACAATCTCATTATTTTTTTTTAAGTCAATTTTCTTACATTTTTGGTTAAAATAGATTATATTTAAATGTTTATCTCGAGAAACGTGAAGCGAAAGCCATCGATTGACAAGAAAAGTCCATTTATAGTCACTCATGCCATCGAAAGCCTCATTATTCACTTTAAATGATTTTATAATCTCATTATTGATTTTATGTTGAATTTTCTTACATTTTTAGTTAAAACAGACTATAATTGAATGTTTACCTCGGCAAACATGAAGCAAAAGCCATCGATTGAGAAGAAAAGACCATTTATAGTCACTCATGCCTTCGAAACCCTTATTGCTCAGTTTAAATGGCTTTATGATTTGACTATTAACTTTAAGCTGATTTTTTTTACATTTTTGTTAAAACATATTATAATTGAATCTTTACCTCGAGAAACGTGAAGCGAAAGCCATCAATTGACAAGAAAAGTTCATTATAGTCACTCATGCCTTCGAAAGCCTTCTTATTTACTTTAAATGATTTTATAATCTCATTATTGATTTTATGTTGAATTTTCTTACATTTTTAGTTAAAACAGACTATAATTGAATGTTTACCTCGGGAAACATGAAGCAAAAGCCATCGATCGAGAAGAAAAGACCATTTATAGTCACTCATGCCTTCGAAAGCCTTATTACTTGCTTAAAACTGTTTTACAATCTCATTAATTTTTTTAGATCAATTTTCTTACACTTTTGGTTAAAATAGATTATATTTAAATGTTTATCTCGAGAAACGTGAAGCAAAAGCCATCGATTGACAAGAAAAGTCCATTTATAGTCACTCATGCCTTCGGAAGCCTCATTATTCACTTTAAATGATTTTATAATCTCATTATTGATTTTATGTTGAATTTTCTTACATTTTTAGTTAAAACAGACTATAATTGAATGTTTACCTCGGCAAACATGAAGCAAAAGCCATCGATTGAGAAAAAAAGACCATCTATAGTCACTCATGCCTTCGAAACCCTTATTGCTCACTTTAAATGGTTTTATGATTTGATTATTAACTTTAAGCTGAATTTTTTTACATTTTTTGTTAAAACATATTATAATTGAATCTTTACCTCGAGAAACGTGAAGCGAAAGCTATCGATTGAGAGGAAAAGAACATTTACAGTCACTCATGCCTTCGAAAGCCTCATTATTCACTTTAAATAATTTTATAATCTCATTATTGATTTTATGTTGAATTTTCTTACATTTTTAGTTAACACACACTATAATTGAATGTTTACCTCAGGAAACATGAAGCAAAAGCCATCGATCGAGAAGAAAAGACCATTTATAGTCACTCATGCCTTCGAAACCTTTATTGCTCAGTTTAAATGGCTTTATGATTTGATTATTAACTTTAAGCTGAATTTTTATACATTTTTTGTTAAAACATATTATAATTGAATCTTTACCTCAAGAAACGTCAAGCGAAAGCTATCGATTGAGAGGAAAAGAACATTTATAGTCACTCATGCCTTCGAAAGCCTCATTATTCACTTTAAATAATTTTATAATCTCATTATTGATTTTATGTTGAATTTTCTTACATTTTTAGTTAACACAAACTATAATTGAATGTTTACCTCAGGAAACATGAAGCAAAAGCCATCGATCGAGAAGAAAAAACCATTTATAGTCACTCATGCCTTCGAAACCTTTATTGCTCAGTTTAAATGGCTTTATGATTTGATTATTAACTTTAAGCTGAATTTTTATACATTTTTTGTTAAAACATATTATAATTGAATCTTTACCTCAAGAAACGTCAAGCGAAAGCTATCGATTGAGAGGAAAAGAACATTTATAGTCACTCATGCCTTCGAAAGCCTCATTATTCACTTTAAATAATTTTATAATCTCATTATTGATTTTATGTTGAATTTTCTTACATTTTTAGTTAACACACACTATAATTGAATGTTTACCTCAGGAAACATGAAGCAAAAGCCATCGATCGAGAAGAAAAGACCATTTATAGTCACTCATGCCTTCGAAACCTTTATTGCTCAGTTTAAATGGCTTTATGATTTGATTATTAACTTTAAGCTGAATTTTTATACATTTTTTGTTAAAACATATTATAATTGAATCTTTACCTCAAGAAACGTCAAGCGAAAGCTATCGATTGAGAGGAAAAGAACATTTATAGTCACTCATGCCTTCGAAAGCCTCATTATTCACTTTAAATAATTTTATAATCTCATTATTGATTTTATGTTGAATTTTCTTACATTTTTAGTTAACACACACTATAATTGAATATGTACCTCAGGAAACATGAAGCAAAAGCCATCGATCGAGAAGAAAAAACCATTTATAGTCACTCATGCCTTCGAAACCTTTATTGCTCAGTTTAAATGGCTTTATGATTTGATTATTAACTTTAAGCTGATTTTTTTTACATTTGTTGTTAAAACATATTATAATTGAATCTTTACCTCGAGAAACATGAAGCGAAAGCCATTGATTGACAAGAAAAATCTAATATAGTCACTCTTGCCTTCGAAAGCCTCATTATTCACTTCAAATGATTTTATAATCTCATTATTGATTTTATGTTGAATTTTCTTACATTTTTAGTTAACACACACTATAATTGAATGTTTACCTCAGGAAACATGAAGCAAAAGCCATCGATCGAGAAGAAAAGACCATTTATAGTCACTCATGCCTTCGAAACCTTTATTGCTCACTTTAAATGGCTTTATGATTTGATTATTAACTTTAAGCTGAATTTTTTTACATTTTTTGTTAAAACATATTATAATTGAATCTTTACCTCAAGAAACGTCAAGCGAAAGCTATCGATTGAGAGGAAAAGAACATTTATAGTCACTCTTGCCTTCGAAAGCCTCACTATTCACTTTAAATAATTTTATAATCTCATTATTGATTTTATGTTGAATTTTCTTACATTTTCAGTTAACACACACTATAATTGAATGTTTACCTCAGGAAACATGAAGCAAAAGCCATCGATCGAGAAGAAAAGACCATTTATAGTCACTCATGCCTTCGAAACCTTTATTGCTCACTTTAAATGGCTTTATGATTTGATTATTAACTTTAAGCTGAATTTTTTTACATTTTTTGTTAAAAAAGATTATAATTGAATGTTTACCTCGAGAAACGTGAAGCGAAAGCCATCGATTGAGAGGAAAAGAACATTTATAGTCACTCATGCCTTCGAAGGACTTATTATTTGCTTAAAATTGTTTTACAATCTCATTATTTTTTTTTAAGTCAATTTTCTTACATTTTTGGTTAAAATAGATTATATTTAAATGTTTGTCTCAAAAAACGTGAAGCGAAAGCCATCGATTGACAAGAAAAGTCCATTTATAGTCACTCTTGCCTTCGAAAGCCTCATTATTCACTTTAAATGATTTTATAATCTCATTATTGATTTTATGTTGAATTTTCTTACATTTTTAGTTAAAACAGACTATAATTGAATGTTTACCTCGAGAAACATGAAGCAAAAGCCATCGATTGAAAAGAAAAGACCATTTATAGTCACTCATGCCTTCGAAACCCTTATTGCTCACTTTAAATGACTTTATGATTTGATTATTAACTTTAAGCTGAATTTTTTTACATTTTTTGTTAAAACATATGATAATTAAATCTTTACCTCGAGAAACGTGAAGCGAAAGCTATCGATTGAGAGGAAAAGAACATTTATAGTCACTCATGCCTTCGGAAGCCTTATTACTTGCTTAAAATTGTTTTACAATCTCATTATTTTTTTTTAAGTCAATTTTCTTACATTTTTGGTTAAAATAGATTATATTTAAATGTTTATCTCGAGAAACGTGAAGCGAAAGCCATCGATTGACAAGAAAAGTCCATTTATAATCAGTCATGCCTTCGGAAGCCTCATTATTCACTTTAAATGATTTTATAATCTCATTATTGATTTTATGTTGAATTTTCTTACATTTTTAGTTAAAACAGACTATAATTGAATGTTTACCTGGGGAAACATGAAGCAAAAGCCATCGATTGAGAAGAAAAGACCATTTATAGTCACTCATGCCTTCGAAACCCTTATTGCTCACTTTAAATGGCTTTATGATTTGATTATTAACTTTAAGCTGAATTTTTTTACATTTTTTGTTAAAACAAATTATAATTGAATGTTTACCTCGAGTAACGTGAAGCGAAAGCTATCGATTGAGAGGAAAAGAACATTTATAGTCACTCATGCCTTCGAAGGCCTTATTACTTGCTTAAAATTGTTTTACAATCTCATTATTTTTTTTTAAGTCAATTTTCTTACATTTTTGGTTAAAATAGATTATATTTAAATGTTTATCTCGAGAAACGTGAAGCGAAAGCCATCGATTGACAAGAAAAGTCCATTTATAGTCACTCATGCCATCGAAAGCCTCATTATTCACTTTAAATGATTTTATAATCTCATTATTGATTTTATGTTGAATTTTCTTACATTTTTAGTTAAAACAGACTATAATTGAATGTTTACCTCGGCAAACATGAAGCAAAAGCCATCGATTGAGAAGAAAAGACCATTTATAGTCACTCATGCCTTCGAAACCCTTATTGCTCAGTTTAAATGGCTTTATGATTTGACTATTAACTTTAAGCTGATTTTTTTTACATTTTTGTTAAAACATATTATAATTGAATCTTTACCTCGAGAAACGTGAAGCGAAAGCCATCAATTGACAAGAAAAGTTCATTATAGTCACTCATGCCTTCGAAAGCCTTATTATTTACTTTAAATGATTTTATAATCTCATTATTGATTTTATGTTGAATTTTCTTACATTTTTAGTTAAAACAGACTATAATTGAATGTTTACCTCGGGAAACATGAAGCAAAAGCCATCGATCGAGAAGAAAAGACCATTTATAGTCACTCATGCCTTCGAAAGCCTTATTACTTGCTTAAAACTGTTTTACAATCTCATTAATTTTTTTAAATCAATTTTCTTACACTTTTGGTTAAAATAGATTATATTTAAATTTTTATCTCGAGAAACGTGAAGCAAAAGCCATCGATTGACAAGAAAAGTCCATTTATAGTCACTCATGCCTTCGGAAGCCTCATTATTCACTTTAAATGATTTTATAATCTCATTATTGATTTTATGTTGAATTTTCTTACATTTTTAGTTAAAACAGACTATAATTGAATGTTTACCCCGGCAAACATGAAGCAAAAGCCATCGATTGAGAAGAAAAGACCATCTATAGTCACTCATGCCTTCGAAACCCTTATTGCTCACTTTAAATGGCTTTATGATTTGATTATTAACTTTAAGCTGAATTTTTTTACATTTTTTGTTAAAACATATTATAATTGAATCTTTACCTCGAGAAACGTGAAGCGAAAGCTATCGATTGAGAGGAAAAGAACATTTATAGTCACTCATGCCTTCGAAAGCCTCATTATTCACTTTAAATAATTTTATAATCTCATTATTGATTTTATGTTGAATTTTCTTACATTTTTAGTTAACACACACTATAATTGAATGTTTACCTCAGGAAACATGAAGCAAAAGCCATCGATCGAGAAGAAAAGACCATTTATAGTCACTCATGCCTTCGAAACCTTTATTGCTCAGTTTAAATGGCTTTATGATTTGATTATTAACTTTAAGCTGAATTTTTATACATTTTTTGTTAAAACATATTATAATTGAATCTTTACCTCAAGAAACGTCAAGCGAAAGCTATCGATTGAGAGGAAAAGAACATTTATAGTCACTCATGCCTTCGAAAGCCTCATTATTCACTTTAAATAATTTTATAATCTCATTATTGATTTTATGTTGAATTTTCTTACATTTTTAGTTAACACACACTATAATTGAATGTTTACCTCAGGAAACATGAAGCAAAAGCCATCGATCGAGAAGAAAAAACCATTTATAGTCACTCATGCCTTCGAAACCTTTATTGCTCAGTTTAAATGGCTTTATGATTTGATTATTAACTTTAAGCTGAATTTTTATACATTTTTTGTTAAAACATATTATAATTGAATCTTTACGTCAAGAAACGTCAAGCGAAAGCTATCGATTGAGAGGAAAAGAACATTTATAGTCACTCAAGCCTTCGAAAGCCTCATTATTCACTTTAAATAATTTTATAATCTCATTATTGATTTTATGTTGAATTTTCTTACATTTTTAGTTAACACACACTATAATTGAATGTTTACCTCAGGAAACATGAAGCAAAAGCCATCGATCGAGAAGAAAAGACCATTTATAGTCACTCATGCCTTCGAAACCTTTATTGCTCAGTTTAAATGGCTTTATGATTTGATTATTAACTTTAAGCTGAATTTTTATACATTTTTTGTTAAAACATATTATAATTGAATCTTTACCTCAAGAAACGTCAAGCGAAAGCTATCGATTGAGAGGAAAAGAACATTTATAGTCACTCATGCCTTCGAAAGCCTCATTATTCACTTTAAATAATTTTATAATCTCATTATTGATTTTATGTTGAATTTTCTTACATTTTTAGTTAACACACACTATAATTGAATGTTTACCTCAGGAAACATGAAGCAAAAGCCATCGATCGAGAAGAAAAGACCATTTATAGTCACTCATGCCTTCGAAACCTTTATTGCTCAGTTTAAATGGCTTTATGATTTGATTATTAACTTTAAGCTGAATTTTTATACATTTTTTGTTAAAACATATTATAATTGAATCTTTACCTCAAGAAACGTCAAGCGAAAGCTATCGATTGAGAGGAAAAGAACATTTATAGTCACTCATGCCTTCGAAAGCCTCATTATTCACTTTAAATAATTTTATAATCTCATTATTGATTTTATGTTGAATTTTCTTACATTTTTAGTTAACACACACTATAATTGAATATGTACCTCAGGAAACATGAAGCAAAAGCCATCGATCGAGAAGAAAAAACCATTTATAGTCACTCATGCCTTCGAAACCTTTATTGCTCAGTTTAAATGGCTTTATGATTTGATTATTAACTTTAAGCTGATTTTTTTTACATTTGTTGTTAAAACATATTATAATTGAATCTTTACCTCGAGAAACATGAAGCGAAAGCCATTGATTGACAAGAAAAATCTAATATAGTCACTCTTGCCTTCGAAAGCCTCATTATTCACTTCAAATGATTTTATAATCTCATTATTGATTTTATGTTGAATTTTCTTACATTTTTAGTTAACACACACTATAATTGAATGTTTACCTCAGGAAACATGAAGCAAAAGCCATCGATCGAGAAGAAAAGACCATTTATAGTCACTCATGCCTTCGAAACCTTTATTGCTCAGTTTAAATGGCTTTATGATTTGATTATTAACTTTAAGCTGAATTTTTATACATTTTTTGTTAAAACATATTATAATTGAATCTTTACCTCAAGAAACGTCAAGCGAAAGCTATCGATTGAGAGGAAAAGAACATTTATAGTCACTCTTGCCTTCGAAAGCCTCATTATTCACTTTAAATAATTTTATAATCTCATTATTGATTTTATGTTGAATTTTCTTACATTTTCAGTTAACACACACTATAATTGAATGTTTACCTCAGGAAACATGAAGCGAAAGCCATCGATCGAGAAGAAAAGACCATTTATAGTCACTCATGCCTTCGAAACCTTTATTGCTCACTTTAAATGGCTTTATGATTTGATTATTAACTTTAAGCTGAATTTTTTTACATTTTTTGTTAAAAAAGATTATAATTGAATGTTTACCTCGAGAAACGTGAAGCGAAAGCCATCGATAGAGAAGAAAAGACCATTTATAGTCACTCATGCCTTCGAAACCCTTATTGCTCAGTTTAAATGGCTTTATGATTTCATTATTAACTTTAAGCTGATTTTTTTTACATTTTTGTTAAAACATATTATAATTGAATCTTTACCTCGAGAAACGTGAAGCGAAAGCCATCAATTGACAAGAAAAGTTCATTATAGTCACTCATGCCTTCGAAAGCCTTATTATTTACTTTAAATGATTTTATAATCTCATTATTGATTTTATGTTGAATTTTCTTACATTTTTAGTTAAAACAGACTATAATTGAATGTTTACCTCGAGAAACATGAAGCAAAAGCCATCGATTGAAAAGAAAAGACCATTTATAGTCACTCATGCCTTCGAAACCCTTATTGCTCACTTTAAATGACTTTATGATTTGATTATTAACTTTAAGCTGAATTTTTTTACATTTTTTGTTAAAACATATGATAATTAAATCTTTACCTCGAGAAACGTGAAGCGAAAGCTATCGATTGTGAGGAAAAGAACATTTATAGTCACTCATGCCTTCGGAAGCCTTATTACTTGCTTAAAATTGTTTTACAATCTCATTATTTTTTTTAAATCAATTTTCTTACATTTTTGGTTAAAATAGATTATATTTAAATGTTTATCTCGAGAAACGTGAAGCGAAAGACATCGATTGACAAGAAAAGTCCATTTATAGTCACTCATACCTTCGAAAGCCTCATTATTCACTTTAAATGATTTTATAATCTCATTATTGATTTTATGTTGAATTTTCTTACATTTTTAGTTAAAACAGACTATAATTGAATGTTTACCTCGGCAAACATGAAGCAAAAGCCATCGATTGAGAAGAAAAGACCATTTATAGTCACTCATGCCTTCGAAAGCCTCATTATTCACTTCAAATGATTTTATAATCTCATTATTGATTTTATGTTGAATTTTCTTACATTTTTAGTTAACACACACTATAATTGAATGTTTACCTCAGGAAACATGAAGCAAAAGCCATCGATCGAGAAGAAAAGACCATTTATAGTCACTCATGCCTTCGAAACCTTTATTGCTCAGTTTAAATGGCTTTATGATTTGATTATTAACTTTAAGCTGAATTTTTATACATTTTTTGTTAAAACATATTATAATTGAATCTTTACCTCAAGAAACGTCAAGCGAAAGCTATCGATTGAGAGGAAAAGAACATTTATAGTCACTCAAGCCTTCGAAAGCCTCATTATTCACTTTAAATAATTTTATAATCTCATTATTGATTTTATGTTGAATTTTCTTACATTTTTAGTTAACACACACTATAATTGAATGTTTACCTCAGGAAACATGAAGCAAAAGCCATCGATCGAGAAGAAAAGACCATTTATAGTCACTCATGCCTTCGAAACCTTTATTGCTCAGTTTAAATGGCTTTATGATTTGATTATTAACTTTAAGCTGAATTTTTATACATTTTTTGTTAAAACATATTATAATTGAATCTTTACCTCAAGAAACGTCAAGCGAAAGCTATCGATTGAGAGGAAAAGAACATTTATAGTCACTCATGCCTTCGAAAGCCTCATTATTCACTTTAAATAATTTTATAATCTCATTATTGATTTTATGTTGAATTTTCTTACATTTTTAGTTAACACACACTATAATTGAATATGTACCTCAGGAAACATGAAGCAAAAGCCATCGATCGAGAAGAAAAAACCATTTATAGTCACTCATGCCTTCGAAACCTTTATTGCTCAGTTTAAATGGCTTTATGATTTGATTATTAACTTTAAGCTGATTTTTTTTACATTTGTTGTTAAAACATATTATAATTGAATCTTTACCTCGAGAAACATGAAGCGAAAGCCATTGATTGACAAGAAAAATCTAATATAGTCACTCTATCCTTCGAAAGCCTCATTATTCACTTCAAATGATTTTATAATCTCATTATTGATTTTATGTTGAATTTTCTTACATTTTTAGTTAACACACACTATAATTGAATGTTTACCTCAGGAAACATGAAGCAAAAGCCATCGATCGAGAAGAAAAGACCATTTATAGTCACTCATGCCTTCGAAACCTTTATTGCTCAGTTTAAATGGCTTTATGATTTGATTATTAACTTTAAGCTGAATTTTTATACATTTTTTGTTAAAACATATTATAATTGAATCTTTACCTCAAGAAACGTCAAGCGAAAGCTATCGATTGAGAGGAAAAGAACATTTATAGTCACTCTTGCCTTCGAAAGCCTCACTATTCACTTTAAATAATTTTATAATCTCATTATTGATTTTATGTTGAATTTTCTTACATTTTCAGTTAACACACACTATAATTGAATGTTTACCTCAGGAAACATGAAGCAAAAGCCATCGATCGAGAAGAAAAGACCATTTATAGTCACTCATGCCTTCGAAACCTTTATTGCTCACTTTAAATGGCTTTATGATTTGATTATTAACTTTAAGCTGAATTTTTTTACATTTTTTGTTAAAAAAGATTATAATTGAATGTTTACCTCGAGAAACGTGAAGCGAAAGCCATCGATTGAGAGGAAAAGAACATTTATAGTCACTCATGCCTTCGAAGGACTTATTATTTGCTTAAAATTGTTTTACAATCTCATTATTTTTTTTTAAGTCAATTTTCTTACATTTTTGGTTAAAATAGATTATATTTAAATGTTTGTCTCAAGAAACGTGAAGCGAAAGCCATCGATTGACAAGAAAAGTCCATTTATAGTCACTCTTGCCTTCGAAAGCCTCATTATTCACTTTAAATGATTTTATAATCTCATTATTGATTTTATGTTGAATTTTCTTACATTTTTAGTTAAAACAGACTATAATTGAATGTTTACCTCGAGAAACATGAAGCAAAAGCCATCGATTGAAAAGAAAAGACCATTTATAGTCACTCATGCCTTCGAAACCCTTATTGCTCACTTTAAATGACTTTATGATTTGATTATTAACTTTAAGCTGAATTTTTTTACATTTTTTGTTAAAACATATGATAATTAAATCTTTACCTCGAGAAACGTGAAGCGAAAGCTATCGATTGAGAGGAAAAGAACATTTATAGTCACTCATGCCTTCGGAAGCCTTATTACTTGCTTAAAATTGTTTTACAATCTCATTATTTTTTTTTAAGTCAATTTTCTTACATTTTTGGTTAAAATAGATTATATTTAAATGTTTATCTCGAGAAACGTGAAGCGAAAGCCATCAATTGACAAGAAAAGTCCATTTATAATCAGTCATGCCTTCGGAAGCCTCATTATTCACTTTAAATGATTTTATAATCTCATTATTGATTTTATGTTGAATTTTCTTACATTTTTAGTTAAAACAGACTATAATTGAATGTTTACCTGGGGAAACATGAAGCAAAAGCCATCGATTGAGAAGAAAAGACCATTTATAGTCACTCATGCCTTCGAAACCCTTATTGCTCACTTTAAATGGCTTTATGATTTGATTATTAACTTTAAGCTGAATTTTTTTACATTTTTTGTTAAAACAAATTATAATTGAATGTTTACCTCGAGTAACGTGAAGCGAAAGCTATCGATTGAGAGGAAAAGAACATTTATAGTCACTCATGCCTTCGAAGGTCTTATTACTTGCTTAAAATTGTTTTACAATCTCATTATTTTTTTTTAAGTCAATTTTCTTACATTTTTGGTTAAAATAGATTATATTTAAATGTTTATCTCGAGAAACGTGAAGCGAAAGCCATCGATTGACAAGAAAAGTCCATTTATAGTCACTCATGCCATCGAAAGCCTCATTATTCACTTTAAATGATTTTGTAATCTCATTATTGATTTTATGTTGAATTTTCTTACATTTTTAGTTAAAACAGACTATAATTGAATGTTTACCTCGGCAAACATGAAGCAAAAGCCATCGATTGAGAAGAAAAGACCATT
This sequence comes from Theobroma cacao, assembly GCF_053813885.1. Classification (NCBI taxonomy): domain Eukaryota; kingdom Viridiplantae; phylum Streptophyta; class Magnoliopsida; order Malvales; family Malvaceae; genus Theobroma; species Theobroma cacao. The sequence goes on along the minus strand of NC_142640.1, from coordinate 26,735,942 downwards.
TATAGTCACTCATGCCTTCGAAACCCTTATTGCTCAGTTTAAATGGCTTTATGATTTGACTATTAACTTTAAGCTGATTTTTTTTACATTTTTGTTAAAACATATTATAATTGAATGTTTACCTCGAGAAACGTGAAGCGAAAGCCATCAATTGACAAGAAAAGTTCATTATAGTCACTCATGCCTTCGAAAGCCTTATTATTTACTTTAAATGATTTTATAATCTCATTATTGATTTTATGTTGAATTTTCTTACATTTTTAGTTAAAACAGACTATAATTGAATGTTTACCTCGGGAAACATGAAGCAAAAGCCATCGATCGAGAAGAAAAGACCATTTATAGTCACTCATGCCTTCGAAAGCCTTATTACTTGCTTAAAACTGTTTTACAATCTCATTAATTTTTTTAAATCAATTTTCTTACACTTTTGGTTAAAATAGATTATATTTAAATGTTTATCTCGAGAAACGTGAAGCAAAAGCCATCGATTGACAAGAAAAGTCCATTTATAGTCACTCATGCCTTCGGAAGCCTCATTATTCACTTTAAATGATTTTATAATCTCATTATTGATTTTATGTTGAATTTTCTTACATTTTTAGTTAAAACAGACTATAATTGAATGTTTACCCCGGCAAACATGAAGCAAAAGCCATCGATTGAGAAGAAAAGACCATCTATAGTCACTCATGCCTTCGAAACCCTTATTGCTCACTTTAAATGGCTTTATGATTTGATTATTAACTTTAAGCTGAATTTTTTTACATTTTTTGTTAAAACATATTATAATTGAATCTTTACCTCGAGAAACGTGAAGCGAAAGCTATCGATTGAGAGGAAAAGAACATTTATAGTCACTCATGCCTTCGAAAGCCTCATTATTCACTTTAAATAATTTTATAATCTCATTATTGATTTTATGTTGAATTTTCTTACATTTTTAGTTAACACACACTATAATTGAATGTTTACCTCAGGAAACATGAAGCAAAAGCCATCGATCGAGAAGAAAAGACCATTTATAGTCACTCATGCCTTCGAAACCTTTATTGCTCAGTTTAAATGGCTTTATGATTTGATTATTAACTTTAAGCTGAATTTTTATACATTTTTTGTTAAAACATATTATAATTGAATCTTTACCTCAAGAAACGTCAAGCGAAAGCTATCGATTGAGAGGAAAAGAACATTTATAGTCACTCATGCCTTCGAAAGCCTCATTATTCACTTTAAATAATTTTATAATCTCATTATTGATTTTATGTTGAATTTTCTTACATTTTTAGTTAACACACACTATAATTGAATGTTTACCTCAGGAAACATGAAGCAAAAGCCATCGATCGAGAAGAAAAAACCATTTATAGTCACTCATGCCTTCGAAACCTTTATTGCTCAGTTTAAATGGCTTTATGATTTGATTATTAACTTTAAGCTGAATTTTTATACATTTTTTGTTAAAACATATTATAATTGAATCTTTACCTCAAGAAACGTCAAGCGAAAGCTATCGATTGAGAGGAAAAGAACATTTATAGTCACTCAAGCCTTCGAAAGCCTCATTATTCACTTTAAATAATTTTATAATCTCATTATTGATTTTATGTTGAATTTTCTTACATTTTTAGTTAACACACACTATAATTGAATGTTTACCTCAGGAAACATGAAGCAAAAACCATCGATCGAGAAGAAAAGACCATTTATAGTCACTCATGCCTTCGAAACCTTTATTGCTCAGTTTAAATGGCTTTATGATTTGATTATTAACTTTAAGCTGAATTTTTATACATTTTTTGTTAAAACATATTATAATTGAATCTTTACCTCAAGAAACGTCAAGCGAAAGCTATCGATTGAGAGGAAAAGAACATTTATAGTCACTCATGCCTTCGAAAGCCTCATTATTCACTTTAAATAATTTTATAATCTCATTATTGATTTTATGTTGAATTTTCTTACATTTTTAGTTAACACACACTATAATTGAATGTTTACCTCAGGAAACATGAAGCAAAAGCCATCGATCGAGAAGAAAAAACCATTTATAGTCACTCATGCCTTCGAAACCTTTATTGCTCGGTTTAAATGGCTTTATGATTTGATTATTAACTTTAAGCTGAATTTTTATACATTTTTTGTTAAAACATATTATAATTGAATCTTTACCTCAAGAAACGTCAAGCGAAAGCTATCGATTGAGAGGAAAAGAACATTTATAGTCACTCATGCCTTCGAAAGCCTCATTATTCACTTTAAATAATTTTATAATCTCATTATTGATTTTATGTTGAATTTTCTTACATTTTTAGTTAACACACACTATAATTGAATATGTACCTCAGGAAACATGAAGCAAAGGCCATCGATCGAGAAGAAAAAACCATTTATAGTCACTCATGCCTTCGAAACCTTTATTGCTCAGTTTAAATGGCTTTATGATTTGATTATTAACTTTAAGCTGATTTTTTTTACATTTGTTGTTAAAACATATTATAATTGAATCTTTACCTCGAGAAACATGAAGCGAAAGCCATTGATTGACAAGAAAAATCTAATATAGTCACTCTTGCCTTCGAAAGCCTCATTATTCACTTCAAATGATTTTATAATCTCATTATTGATTTTATGTTGAATTTTCTTACATTTTTAGTTAACACACACTATAATTGAATGTTTACCTCAGGAAACATGAAGCAAAAGCCATCGATCGAGAAGAAAAGACCATTTATAGTCACTCATGCCTTCGAAACCTTTATTGCTCAGTTTAAATGGCTTTATGATTTGATTATTAACTTTAAGCTGAATTTTTATACATTTTTTGTTAAAACATATTATAATTGAATCTTTACCTCAAGAAACGTCAAGCGAAAGCTATCGATTGAGAGGAAAAGAACATTTATAGTCACTCATGCCTTCGAAAGCCTCATTATTCACTTTAAATAATTTTATAATCTCATTATTGATTTTATGTTGAATTTTCTTACATTTTTAGTTAACACACACTATAATTGAATATGTACCTCAGGAAACATGAAGCAAAAGCCATCGATCGAGAAGAAAAAACCATTTATAGTCACTCATGCCTTCGAAACCTTTATTGCTCAGTTTAAATGGCTTTATGATTTGATTATTAACTTTAAGCTGATTTTTTTTACATTTGTTGTTAAAACATATTATAATTGAATCTTTACCTCGAGAAACATGAAGCGAAAGCCATTGATTGACAAGAAAAATCTAATATAGTCACTCTTGCCTTCGAAAGCCTCATTATTCACTTCAAATGATTTTATAATCTCATTATTGATTTTATGTTGAATTTTCTTACATTTTTAGTTAACACACACTATAATTGAATGTTTACCTCAGGAAACATGAAGCAAAAGCCATCGATCGAGAAGAAAAGACCATTTATAGTCACTCATGCCTTCGAAACCTTTATTGCTCAGTTTAAATGGCTTTATGATTTGATTATTAACTTTAAGCTGAATTTTTATACATTTTTTGTTAAAACATATTATAATTGAATCTTTACCTCAAGAAACGTCAAGCGAAAGCTATCGATTGAGAGGAAAAGAACATTTATAGTCACTCTTGCCTTCGAAAGCCTCACTATTCACTTTAAATAATTTTATAATCTCATTATTGATTTTATGTTGAATTTTCTTACATTTTCAGTTAACACACACTATAATTGAATTTTTACCTCAGGAAACATGAAGCAAAAGCCATCGATCGAGAAGAAAAGACCATTTATAGTCACTCATGCCTTCGAAACCTTTATTGCTCACTTTAAATGGCTTTATGATTTGATTATTAACTTTAAGCTGAATTTTTTTACATTTTTTGTTAAAAAAGATTATAATTGAATGTTTACCTCGAGAAACGTGAAGCGAAAGCCATCGATAGAGAAGAAAAGACCATTTATAGTCACTCATGCCTTCGAAACCCTTATTGCTCAGTTTAAATGGCTTTATGATTTCATTATTAACTTTAAGCTGATTTTTTTTACATTTTTGTTAAAACATATTATAATTGAATCTTTACCTCGAGAAACGTAAAGCGAAAGCCATCAATTGACAAGAAAAGTTCATTATAGTCACTCATGCCTTCGAAAGCCTTATTATTTACTTTAAATGATTTTATAATCTCATTATTGATTTTATGTTGAATTTTCTTACATTTTTAGTTAAAACAGACTATAATTGAATGTTTACCTCGAGAAACATGAAGCAAAAGCCATCGATTGAAAAGAAAAGACCATTTATAGTCACTCATGCCTTCGAAACCCTTATTGCTCACTTTAAATGACTTTATGATTTGATTATTAACTTTAAGCTGAATTTTTTTACATTTTTTGTTAAAACATATGATAATTAAATCTTTACCTCGAGAAACGTGAAGCGAAAGCTATCGATTGAGAGGAAAAGAACATTTATAGTCACTCATGCCTTCGGAAGCCTTATTACTTGCTTAAAATTGTTTTACAATCTCATTATTTTTTTTAAATCAATTTTCTTACATTTTTGGTTAAAATAGATTATATTTAAATGTTTATCTCGAGAAACGTGAAGCGAAAGACATCGATTGACAAGAAAAGTCCATTTATAGTCACTCATACCTTCGAAAGCCTCATTATTCACTTTAAATGATTTTATAATCTCATTATTGATTTTATGTTGAATTTTCTTACATTTTTAGTTAAAACAGACTATAATTGAATGTTTACCTTGGCAAACATGAAGCAAAAGCCATCGATTGAGAAGAAAAGACCATTTATAGTCACTCATGCCTTCGAAAGCCTCATTATTCACTTCAAATGATTTTATAATCTCATTATTGATTTTATGTTGAATTTTCTTACATTTTTAGTTAACGCACACTATAATTGAATGTTTACCTCAGGAAACATGAAGCAAAAGCCATCGATCGAGAAGAAAAGACCATTTATAGTCACTCATGCCTTCGAAACCTTTATTGCTCAGTTTAAATGGCTTTATGATTTGATTATTAACTTTAAGCTGAATTTTTATACATTTTTTGTTAAAACATATTATAATTGAATCTTTACCTCAAGAAACGTCAAGCGAAAGCTATCGATTGAGAGGAAAAGAACATTTATAGTCACTCATGCCTTCGAAAGCCTCATTATTCACTTTAAATAATTTTATAATCTCATTATTGATTTTATGTTGAATTTTCTTACATTTTTAGTTAACACACACTATAATTGAATATGTACCTCAGGAAACATGAAGCAAAAGCCATCGATCGAGAAGAAAAAACCATTTATAGTCACTCATGCCTTCGAAACCTTTATTGCTCAGTTTAAATGGCTTTATGATTTGATTATTAACTTTAAGCTGATTTTTTTTACATTTGTTGTTAAAACATATTATAATTGAATCTTTACCTCGAGAAACATGAAGCGAAAGCCATTGATTGACAAGAAAAATCTAATATAGTCACTCTTGCCTTCGAAAGCCTCATTATTCACTTCAAATGATTTTATAATCTCATTATTGATTTTATGTTGAATTTTCTTACATTTTTAGTTAACACACACTATAATTGAATGTTTACCTCAGGAAACATGAAGCAAAAGCCATCGATCGAGAAGAAAAGACCATTTATAGTCACTCATGCCTTCGAAACCTTTATTGCTCAGTTTAAATGGCTTTATGATTTGATTATTAACTTTAAGCTGAATTTTTATACATTTTTTGTTAAAACATATTATAATTGAATCTTTACCTCAAGAAACGTCAAGCGAAAGCTATCGATTGAGAGGAAAAGAACATTTATAGTCACTCTTGCCTTCGAAAGCCTCACTATTCACTTTAAATAATTTTATAATCTCATTATTGATTTTATGTTGAATTTTCTTACATTTTCAGTTAACACACACTATAATTGAATGTTTACCTCAGGAAACATGAAGCAAAAGCCATCGATCGAGAAGAAAAGACCATTTATAGTCACTCATGCCTTCGAAACCTTTATTGCTCACTTTAAATGGCTTTATGATTTGATTATTAACTTTAAGCTGAATTTTTTTACATTTTTTGTTAAAAAAGATTATAATTGAATGTTTACCTCGAGAAACGTGAAGCGAAAGCCATCGATAGAGAAGAAAAGACCATTTATAGTCACTCATGCCTTCGAAACCCTTATTGCTCAGTTTAAATGGCTTTATGATTTCATTATTAACTTTAAGCTGATTTTTTTTACATTTTTGTTAAAACATATTATAATTGAATCTTTACCTCGAGAAACGTGAAGCGAAAGCCATCAATTGACAAGAAAAGTTCATTATAGTCACTCATGCCTTCGAAAGCCTTATTATTTACTTTAAATGATTTTATAATCTCATTATTGATTTTATGTTGAATTTTCTTACATTTTTAGTTAAAATAGACTATAATTGAATGTTTACCTCGAGAAACATGAAGCAAAAGCCATCGATTGAAAAGAAAAGACCATTTATAGTCACTCATGCCTTCGAAACCCTTATTGCTCACTTTAAATGACTTTATGATTTGATTATTAACTTTAAGCTGAATTGTTTTACATTTTTTGTTAAAACATATGATAATTAAATCTTTACCTCGAGAAACGTGAAGCGAAAGCTATCGATTGAGAGGAAAAGAACATTTATAGTCACTCATGCCTTCGGAAGCCTTATTACTTGCTTAAAATTGTTTTACAATCTCATTATTTTTTTTAAATCAATTTTCTTACATTTTTGGTTAAAATAGATTATATTTAAATGTTTATCTCGAGAAACGTGAAGCGAAAGATATCGATTGACAAGAAAAGTCCATTTATAGTCACTCATACCTTCGAAAGCCTCATTATTCACTTTAAATGATTTGATAATCTCATTATTGATTTTATGTTGAATTTTCTTACATTTTTAGTTAAAACAGACTATAATTGAATGTTGACCTCGGCAAACATGAAGCAAAAGCCATCGATTGAGAAGAAAAGACCATTTATAGTCACTCATGCCTTCGAAAGCCTCATTATTCACTTCAAATGATTTTATAATCTCATTATTGATTTTATGTTGAATTTTCTTACATTTTTAGTTAACACACACTATAATTGAATGTTTACCTCAGGAAACATGAAGCAAAAGCCATCGATCGAGAAGAAAAGACCATTTATAGTCACTCATGCCTTCGAAACCTTTATTGCTCAGTTTAAATGGCTTTATGATTTGATTATTAACTTTAAGCTGAATTTTTATACATTTTTTGTTAAAACATATTATAATTGAATCTTTACCTCAAGAAACGTCAAGCGAAAGCTATCGATTGAGAGGAAAAGAACATTTATAGTCACTCATGCCTTCGAAAGCCTCATTATTCACTTTAAATAATTTTATAATCTCATTATTGATTTTATGTTGAATTTTCTTACATTTTTAGTTAACACACACTATAATTGAATATGTACCTCAGGAAACATGAAGCAAAAGCCATCGATCGAGAAGAGAAAACCATTTATAGTCACTCATGCCTTCGAAACCTTTATTGCTCAGTTTAAATGGCTTTATGATTTGATTATTAACTTTAAGCTGATTTTTTTTACATTTGTTGTTAAAACATATTATAATTGAATCTTTACCTCGAGAAACATGAAGCGAAAGCCATTGATTGACAAGAAAAATCTAATATAGTCACTCTTGCCTTCGAAAGCCTCATTATTCACTTCAAATGATTTTATAATCTCATTATTGATTTTATGTTGAATTTTCTTACATTTTTAGTTAACACACACTATAATTGAATGTTTACCTCAGGAAACATGAAGCAAAAGCCATCGATCGAGAAGAAAAGACCATTTATAGTCACTCATGCCTTCGAAACCTTTATTGCTCAGTTTAAATGGCTTTATGATTTGATTATTAACTTTAAGCTGAATTTTTATACATTTTTTGTTAAAACATATTATAATTGAATCTTTACCTCAAGAAACGTCAAGCGAAAGCTATCGATTGAGAGGAAAAGAACATTTATAGTCACTCATGCCTTCGAAAGCCTCATTATTCACTTTAAATAATTTTATAATCTCATTATTGATTTTATGTTGAATTTTCTTACATTTTTAGTTAACACACACTATAATTGAATATGTACCTCAGGAAACATGAAGCAAAAGCCATCGATCGAGAAGAGAAAACCATTTATAGTCACTCATGCCTTCGAAACCTTTATTGCTCAGTTTAAATGGCTTTATGATTTGATTATTAACTTTAAGCTGATTTTTTTTACATTTGTTGTTAAAACATATTATAATTGAATCTTTACCTCGAGAAACATGAAGCGAAAGCCATTGATTGACAAGAAAAATCTAATATAGTCACTCTTGCCTTCGAAAGCCTCATTATTCACTTCAAATGATTTTATAATCTCATTATTGATTTTATGTTGAATTTTCTTACATTTTTAGTTAACACACACTATAATTGAATGTTTACCTCAGGAAACATGAAGCAAAAGCCATCGATCGAGAAGAAAAGACCATTTATAGTCACTCATGCCTTCGAAACCTTTATTGCTCAGTTTAAATGGCTTTATGATTTGATTATTAACTTTAAGCTGAATTTTTATACATTTTTTGTTAAAACATATTATAATTGAATCTTTACCTCAAGAAACGTCAAGCGAAAGCTATCGATTGAGAGGAAAAGAACATTTATAGTCACTCTTGCCTTCGAAAGCCTCACTATTCACTTTAAATAATTTTATAATCTCATTATTGATTTTATGTTGAATTTTCTTACATTTTCTGTTAACACACACTATAATTGAATGTTTACCTCAGGAAACATGAAGCAAAAGCCATCGATCGAGAAGAAAAGACCATTTATAGTCACTCATGCCTTCGAAACCTTTATTGCTCACTTTAAATGGCTTTATGATTTGATTATTAATTTTAAGCTGAATTTTTTTACATTTTTTGTTAAAAAGGATTATAATTGAATGTTTACCTCGAGAAATGTGAAGCGAAAGCCATCGATTGAGAGGAAAAGAACATTTATAGTCACTCATGCCTTCGAAGGACTTATTATTTGCTTAAAATTGTTTTACAATCTCATTATTTTTTTTAAGTCAATTTTCTTACATTTTTGGTTAAAATAGATTATATTTAAATGTTTGTCTCAAGAAACGTGAAGCGAAAGCCATCGATTGACAAGAAAAGTCCATTTATAGTCACTCTTGCCTTCGAAAGCCTCATTATTCACTTTAAATGATTTTATAATCTCATTTTTGATTTTATGTTGAATTTTCTTACATTTTTAGTTAAAACAGACTATAATTGAATGTTTACCTCGGCAAACATGAAGCAAAAGCCATCGATTAAGAAGAAAAGACCATTTATAGTCACTCATGCCTTCGAAACCCTTATTGCTCAGTTTAAATGGCTTTATGATTTGATTATTAACTTTAAGCTGATTTTTTTTACATTTTTTGTTAAAACATATTATAATTGAATCTTTACCTCGTGAAACGTGAAACGAAAGCCATCAATTGACAAGAAAAGTTCATTATAGTAACTCATGGCTTCGAAAGCCTTATTATTTACTTTAAATGATTTTATAATCTCATTATTGATTTTATGTTGAATTTTCTTACATTTTTAGTTAAAACAGACTATAATTGAATGTTTACCTCGGGAACCATGAAGCAAAAGCCATCGATTGCGAAGAAAAGACCATTTATAGTCACTCATGCCTTCGAAAGCGTTATTACTTGCTTAAAATTGTTTTACTATCTCATTATTTTTTTTAAATCAATTTTCTTACATTTTTTGTTAAAATAGATTATATTTAAATGTTTATCTTGAGAAACGTGAAGCGAAAGCCATCGATTGACAAGAAAAGTCCATTTATAGTCACTCATGCCTTCGGAAGCCTCATTATTCACTTTAAATGATTTTATAATCTCATTATTGATTTTATGTTGAATTTTCTTATATTTTTAGTTAAAACAGACTATAATTGAATGTTTACCTGGGGAAACATGAAGCAAAAGCCATCGATTGAGAAGAAAAGACCATTTATAGTCACTTATGCCTTCGAAACCCTTATTGCTCACTTTAAATGGCTTTATGATTTGATTATTAACTTTAAGCTGAATGTTTTTACATTTTTTGTTAAAACAAATTATAATTGAATGTTTACCTCGAGTAACGTGGAGCGAAAGCTATCGATTGAGAGGAAAAGAACATTTATAGTCACTCATGCCTTCGAAGGCCTTATTACTTGCTTAAAATTATTTTACAATCTCATTATGTTTTTTTTAAGTCAATTTTCTTACATTTTTGGTTAAAATAGATTATATTTAAATGTTTATCTCGAGAAACGTGAAGCGAAAGCCATCGATTGACAAGAAAAGTCCATTTATAGTCACTCATGCCTTCGAAAGCCTCATTATTCACTTTAAATGATTTTATAATCTCATTATTGATTTTATGTTGAATTTTCTTACATTTTTAGTTAAAACAGACTATAATTGAATGTTTACCTCGGCAAACATGAAGCAAAAGCCATCGATTGAGAAGAAAAGACCATTTATAGTCACCCATGCCTTCGAAACCCTTATTGCTCAATTTAAATGGCTTTATGATTTGATTATTAACTTTAAGCTGATTTTTTTTACATTTTTGTTAAAACATATTATAATTGAATCTTTACCTCGAGAAACGTGAAGCGAAAGCCATCAATTGACAAGAAAAGTTCATTATTGTCACTCATGCCTTCGAAGGCCTTATTATTTACTTTAAATGATTTTATAATCTCATTATTGATTTTATGTTGAATTTTCTTACATTTTTAGTTAAAACAGACTATAATTGAATGTTTACCTCGGGAAACATGAAGCAAAAGCCATCGATCGAGAAGAAAAGACCATTTACAGTCACTCATGCCTTCGAAAGCCTTATTACTTGCTTAAAATTGTTTTACAATCTCATTATTTTTTTTAAATCAATTTTCTTACACTTTTGGTTAAAATAGATTATATTTAAATGTTTATCTCGAGAAACGTGAAGCGAAAGCCATCGATTGACAAGAAAAGTCCATTTATAGTCACTCATGCCTTCGGAAGCCTCATTATTCACTTTAAATGATTTTATAATCTCATTATTGATTTTATGTTGAATTGTCTTACATTTTTAGTTAAAACAGACTATAATTGAATGTTTACCTCGGCAAACATGAAGCAAAAGCCATCGATTGAGAAGAAAAGACCATCTATAGTCACTCATGCCTTCGAAACCCTTATTGCTCACTTTAAATGGCTTTATGATTTGATTATTAACTTTAAGCTGAATTTTTTTACATTTTTTGTTAAAACATATTATAATTGAATCTTTACCTCGAGAAACGTGAAGCGAAAGCCATCGATTGAGAGGAAAAGAACATTTATAGTCACTCATGCCTTCGAAAGCCTCATTATTCACTTTAAATAATTTTATAATCTCATTATTGATTTTATGTTGAATTTTCTTACATTTTTAGTTAACACACACTATAATTGAATGTTTACCTCAGGAAACATGAAGCAAAAGCCATCGATCGAGAAGAAAAGGCCATTTATAGTCACTCATGCCTTCGAAACCTTTATTGCTCAGTTTAAATGGCTTTATGATTTGATTATTAACTTTAAGCTGAATTTTTTTACATTTTTTGTTAAAACATATTATAATTGAATCTTTACCTCGAGAAACGTGAAGCGAAAGCTATCGATTGAGAGGAAAAGAATATTTATAGTCACTCAGGCCTTCGAAAGCCTCATTATTCACTTTAAATAATTTTATAATCTCATTATTGATTTTATGTTGAATTTTCTTACATTTTTAGTTAACACACACTATAATTGAATGTTTACCTCAGGAAACATGAAGCAAAAGCCATCGATCGAGAAGAAAAGACCATTTATAGTCACCCATGCCTTCGAAACCTTTATTGCTCAGTTTAAATGGCTTTATGATTTGATTATTAACTTTAAGCTGATTTTTTTTACATATTTTGTTAAAACATATTATAATTGAATCTTTACCTCGAAAAACGTGAAGCGAAAGCCATCGATTGACAAGAAAAATCTAATATAGTCACTCACGCCTTCGAAAGCCTCATTATTCGCTTTAAATGATTTTATAATCTCATTATTGATTTTATGTTGAATTTTTTTACATTTTTAGTTAAAACAGACTATAATTGAATGTTTACCTCGGGAAACATGAAGCAAAAACGATCAATTGAGAAGAAAAGACCATTTATAGTCACTCATGCCTTCGAAACCCTTATTGCTCACTTTAAATGGCTTTATGATTTGATTATTAACTTTAAGCTGAATTTTTTTACATTTTTTGTTAAAACAGATTATAATTGAATGTTACCTCGAGAAACGTGAAGCGAAAGCCATCGATTGAGAAGAAAAGAACATTTATAGTCACTCATGCCTTCGAAAGCCTTATTACTTGCTTAAAATTGTTTTACAATTTCATTATTTTTTTAAAAATGAATTTTCTTACATTTTTCGTTAAAATATATTAGATTTAAACGTGAGGCGAAAGCCATCGATTGACAAGAAAAGTCCATTTATAGTCACTCATGCCTTGAAAAGCCTCATTTATCACTTTAAATGATTTTATAATCTCATTATTGATTTTATGTTGAATTTTCTTACATTTTTAGTTAAAATAGACTATAATTGAATGTTTACTCCAGCAAACATGAAGCAAAAGCTATCGATTGAGAAGAAAAGACCATTTATAGTCACTCATGCCTTCGAAACCCTTATTGCTCACTTTAAATGGCTTTATGATTTGATTATTAACTTTAAGCTGAATTTTTTTACATTTTTTGTTAAAACATATTATAATTGAATCTTTTCCTCGAGAAACGTGAAGCGAAAGCTATCGATTGAGAGGAAAAGAACATTTATAGTCACTCATGCCTTTGAAAGCCTCATTATTCACTTTAAATGATTTTATAAACTCATTATTGATTTTATGTTGAATTTTTTTACATTTTTAGTTAAAACAGACTATAATTGAATGTTTACCTCGCGAAACATGAAGCAAAAGCCATCGATTGAGAAGAAAAGACCATTTATAGTCACTCATGCCTTCGAAACCCTTATTGCTCACTTTAAATGGCTTTATGATTTGATTATTAACTTTAAGCTGAATTTTTTTACATTTTTTGTTAAAACATATTATAATTGAATCTTTACCTCGAGAAACGTGAAGCGAAAGCTATCGATTGAGAGGAAAAGAACATTTATAGTTACTCATGCCTTTGAAAGCCTCATTATTCACTTTAAATGATTTTATGAACTCATTATTGATTTTATGTTGAATTTTCTTACATTTTTAGTTAAAACAAACTATAATTGAATGTTTACTTGGGGAAACATGAAGCAAAAGCCATCGATTGAGAAGAAAAGACCATTTATAGTCACTCAAGCCTTCGAAACCCTTATTGCTCACTTTAAATGGCTTTATGATTTGATTATTAACTTTAAGCTCAATTTGTTTACATTTTTTGTTAAAACATATGATAATTGAATCTTTACCTCGAGAAACGTGAAGCGAAAGCTATCAATTGAGAGGAAAAGAACATTTATAGTCACTCATGCCTTCGGAAGCCTTATTACTTGCTTAAAATTGTTTTACTATCTCATTATTTTTTTTTAAATCAATTTTCTTACATTTTTGGTTAAAATAGATTTTATTTAAATGTTTATCTCGAGAAACATGAAGCGAAAGCCATCGATTGACAAGAAAAGTCCATTTATAGTCACTCATGCCTTCGAAAGCCTCATTATTCACTTTAAATGATTTTATAATCTCATTATTGATTTTATGTTGAATTTTCTAACATTTTTAGTTAAAACAGACAATAATTGAATGTTTACCTCGGCAAACATGAAGCAAAAGCCATCGATTGAGAAGAAAAGACCATTTATAGTCACTCATGCCTTCGAAACCCTTATTGCTCAGTTTAAATGGCTTTATGATTTCATTATTAACTTTAAGCTGATTTTTTTACATTTTTGTTAAAACAAATTATAATTGAATCTTTACCTCGAGAAACGTGAAGCGAAAGCCATCAATTGACAAAAAAAGTTCATTATAGTCACTCATGCCTTCGAAAGCCTTTTTATTTACTTTAAATGATTTTATAATCTCATTATTGATTTTATGTTGAATTTTCTTACATTTTTAGTTAAAACAGACTATAATTGAATGTTTACCTCGAGAAACATGAAGCAAAAGCCATCGATTGAAAAGAAAAGACCATTTATAGTCACTCATGCCTTCGAAACCCTTATTGCTCACTTTAAATAATTTTATAATCTCATTATTGATTTTATGTTGAATTTTCTTATATTTTTAGTTAACACACACTATAATTGAATGTTTACCTCAGGAAACATGAAGCAAAAGCCATCGATCGAGAAGAAAAGACCATTTATAGTCACTCATGCCTTCGAAACCTTTATTGCTCAGTTTAAATGGCTTTATGATTTGATTATTAACTTTAAGCTGAATTTTTTTACATTTTTTGTTAAAACATATTATAATTGAATCTTTACCTCGAGAAACGTGAAGCGAAAGCTATCGATTGAGAGGAAAAGAACATTTATAGTCACTCATGCCTTCGAAAGCCTCATTATTCACTTTAAATAATTTTATAATCTCATTATTGATTTTATGTTGAATTTTCTTACATGTTTAGTTAACACACACTATAATTGAATGTTTACCTCAGGAAACATGAAGCAAAAGCCATCGATCGAGAAGAAAAGACCATTTATAGTCACTCATGCCTTTGAAACGTTTATTGCTCAGTTTAAATGGCTTTATGATTTGATTATTAACTTTAAGCTGATTTTTTTACATATTTTGTTAAATCATATTATAATTGAATCTTTACCTCGAAAAACGTGAAGCGAAAGCCATCGATTGACAAGAAAAATCTAATATAGTCACTCATGCCTTTGAAAGCCTCATTATTCGCTTTAAATGATTTTATAATCTCATTATTGATTTTATGTTGAATTTTCTTACATTTTTAGTTAAAACAGACTATAATTGAATGTTTACCTCGGGAAACATGAAGCAAAAACGATCGATTGAGAAGAAAAGACCATTTATAGTCACTCATGCCTTCGAAACCCTTACTGCTCACTTTAAATGGCTTTATGATTTGATTATTAACTTTAAGCTGAATTTTTTTACATTTTTTGTTAAAACAGATTATAATTGAATGTTACCTCGAGAAACGTGAAGCGAAAGCCATCGATTGAGAAGAAAAGAACATTTATAGTCACTCATGCCTTCGAAAGCCTTATTACTTGCTTAAAATTGTTTTACAATTTCATTATTTTTTTAAAAATGAATTTTCTTACATTTTTCGTTAAAATATATTAGATTTAAACGAGAGGCGAAAGCCATCGATTGACAAGAAAAGTCCATTTATAGTCACTCAGGCCTTGAAAAGCCTCATTTATCACCTTAAATGATTTTATAATCTCATTGTTGATTTTATGTTGAATTTTCTTACATTTTTAGTTAAAATAGACTATAATTGAATGTTTCCTTCAGCAAACATAAAGCAAAAGCTATCGATTGAGAAGAAAAGACCATTTATAGTCTGTCATGCCTTCGAAACCCTTATTGCTCACTTTAAATGGCTTTATGATTTGATTATTAACTTGAAGCTGAATTTTTTTATATTTTTTATTAAAACAGATTACAATTGAATGTTTACCTCGAGAAACGTGAAGCGAAAGCTATCGATTGAGAGGAAAATAACATTTATATTCACTCATGCCTTCGAAAGCCTTATTACTTGCTTAAAATTGTTTTACAGTCTCATTATTTTTTTTTAAATCAATTTTCTTACATTTTTGGTTAAAATAGATTATATTTAAATGTTTGTCTCAAGAAACATGAAGCGAAAGCCATCGATTGACAAGAAAAGTCCATTTATAGTCACTCATGCCTTCGAAAGCCTCATTATTCACTTTAAATGATTTTATAATCTCATTATTGATTTTATGTTGAATTTTTTTACATTTTTAGTTAAAACAGACTATAATTGAATGTTTACCTCGCGAAACATGAAGCAAAAGCCATCGATTGAGAAGAAAAGACCATTTATAGTCACTCATGCCTTCGAAACCCTTATTGCTCACTTTAAATGGCTTTATGATTTGATTATTAACTTTAAGCTGAATTTTTTTACATTTTTTGTTAAAACATATTATAATTGAATCTTTACCTCGAGAAACGTGAAGCGAAAGCTATCGATTGAGAGGAAAAGAACATTTATAGTCACTCATGCCTTCGAAAGCCTCATTATTCACTTTAAATGATTTTATAAACTCATTATTGATTTTATGTTGAATTTTCTTACATTTTTAGTTAAAACAAACTATAATTGAATGTTTACCTGGGGAAACATGAAGCAAAAGCCATCGATTGAGAAGAAAAGACCATTTATAGTCACTCAAGCCTTCGAAACCCTTATTGCTCACTTTAAATGGCTTTATGATTTGATTATTAACTTTAAGCTCAATTTGTTTACATTTTTTGTTAAAACATATGATAATTGAATCTTTACCTCGAGAAACGTGAAGCGAAAGCTATCGATTGAGAGGAAAAGAACATTTATAGTCACTCATGCCTTCGGAAGCCTTATTACTTGCTTAAAATTGTTTTACAATCTCATTATTTTTTTTTAAATCAATTTTCTAACATTTTTGGTTAAAATCGATTATATTTAAATGTTTGTCTCAAGAAACGTGAAGCGAAAGCCATCGATTGACAAGAAAAGTCCATTTATAGTCACTCATGCCTTCGAAAGCCTCATTATTCACATTAAATGATTTTATAATCTCATTATTGATTTTATGTTGAATTTTCTTACATTTTTAGTTAAAACAGACTATAATTGAATGTTTACCTCGAGAAACATGAAGTAAAAGCCATCGATTGAAAAGAAAAGACCATTTATAGTCACTCATGCCTTCGAAACCCTTATTGCTCACTTTAAATGGCTTTATGATTTGATTATTAACTTTAAGCTGAATTTTTTTACATTTTTTGTTAAAACATATGATAATTGAATCTTTACCTCGAGAAACGTGAAGAGAAAGCTATCGATTGAGAGGAAAAGAACGATTATAGTCACTCATGCCTTCGGAAGCCTTATTACTTGCTTAAAATTGTTTTACAATCTCATTATTTTTTTTTAAATCAATTTTCTTACATTTTTGGTTAAAATAGATTATATTTAAATGTTTGTCTCAAGAAACGTGAAGCGAAAGCCATCGATTGACAAGAAAAGTCCATTTATAGTCACTCATGCCTTCGAAAGCCTCATTATTCACTTTAAATGATTTTATAATCTCATTATTGATTTTATGTTGAATTTTCTTACATTTTTAGTTAAAACAGACTATAATTGAATGTTTACCTCGCGAAACATGAAGCAAAAGCCATCGATTGAGAAGAAAAGACCATTTATAGTCACTCATGCCTTCGAAACCCTTATTGCTCACTTTAAATGGCTTTATGATTTGATTATTAACTTTACGCTGAATTTTTTTACATTTTTTCTTAAAACATATTATAATTGAATCTTTACCTCGAGGAACGTTAAGCGAAAGCTATCGATTGAGAGGAAAAGAACATTTATAGTCACTCATGCCTTCGAAAGCCTCATTATTCACTTTAAATGATTTTATAATCTCATTATTGATTTTATGTTGAATTTTCTTACATTTTTAGCTAAAACAGACTATAATTGAATGTTTACCTCGGGAAACATGAAGGAAAAACCATCGATTGAGAAGAAAAGACCATTTATAGTCACTCATGCCTTCGAAACCCTTATTGCTCACTTTAAATGACTTTATGATTTGATTATTAACTTTAAGCTGAATTTTTTTACATTTTTTGTAAAAACATATGATAATTAAATCTTTACCTCGAGAAACGTGAAGCGAAAGCTATCGATTGCGAGGAAAAGAACATTTATAGTCACTCATGCCTTCGGAAGCCTTATTACTTGCTTAAAATTGTTTTACAATCTCATTATTTTTTTTAAATCAATTTTCTTACATTTTTGGTTAAAATAGATTATATTTAAATGTTTGTCTCAAGAAACGTGAAGCGAAAGCCATCGATTGACAAGAAAAGTCCATTTATAGTCACTAATGCCTTCGAAAGCCTCATTATTCACTTTAAATGATTTTATAATCTCATTATTGATTTTATGTTGAATTTTCTTACATTTTTAGCTAAAACAGACTATAATTGAATGTTTACCTCGGGAAACATGAAGGAAAAGCCATCGATTGAGAAGAAAAGACCATTTATAGTCACTCATGCCTTCGAAACCCTTATTGCTCACTTTAAATGGCTTTATGATTTGATTATTAACTTTAAGCTGAATTTTTTTATTTTTTTTGTTAAAACAGAATATAATTGAATGTTTACCTCTAGAAACATGAAGCGAAAGCTATCGGTTGAGAGGAAAAGAACATTTATAGTCACTCATGCCTTCGAAAGCCTTATTACTTGCTTAAAATTGTTTTACAATCTCATTATTTTTTTAAATCAAATTTCTTACATTTTTGGTTAAAATAGATTATATTTAAATGTTTGTCTCAAGAAACGTGAAGCGAAAGCCATCGATTGACAAGAAAAGTCCATATATAGTCACTCATGCCTTTGAAAGCCTCATTATTCACTTTAAATTATTTTATAATCTCATTATTGCTTTTATGATGAATTTTCTTACATTTTTAGTTAAAACAGACTATAATTGAATGTTTACCTGGGGAAACATGAAGCAAAAGCCATCGATTGAGAAGAAAAGACCATTTATAGTCACTCAAGCCTTCGAAACCCTTATTGCTCACTTTAAATGGCTTTATGATTTGATTATTAACTTTAAGCTGAATTTTTTTACATTTTTTGTTAAAACATATGATAATTGAATCTTTACCTCGAGAAACGTGAAGCGAAAGCTATCGATTGAGAGGAAAAGAACATTTATAGTCACTCATGCCTTCGGAAGCCTTATTACTTGCTTAAAATTGTTTTACAATCTCATTATTTTTTTTTAAATCAATTTTCTTACATTTTTGGTTAAAATAGATTATATTTAAATGTTTGTCTCAAGAAACGTGAAGCGAAAGCCATCGATTGACAAGAAAAGTCCATTTATAGTCACTCATGCCTTCGAAAGCCTCATTATTCACTTTAAATGATTTTATAATCTCATTATTGATTTTATGTTGAATTTTCTTACATTTTTAGTTAAAACAGACTATAATTGAATGTTTACCTTGCGAAACATGAAGCAAAAGCCATCGATTGAGAAGAAAAGACCATTTATAGTCACTCATGCCTTCGAAACCCTTATTGCTCACTTTAAATGGCTTTATGATTTGATTATTAACTTTAAGCTGAATTTTTTTACATTTTTTGTTAAAACATATTATAATTGAATCTTTACCTCGAGGAACGTTAAGCGAAAGCTATCGATTGAGAGGAAAAGAACATTTATAGTCACTCATGCCTTCGAAAGCCTCATTATTCACTTTAAATGATTTTATAATCTCATTATTGATTTTATGTTGAATTTTCTTACATTTTTAGCTAAAACAGACTATAATTGAATGTTTACCTCGGGAAACATGAAGGAAAAGCCATCGATTGAGAAGAAAAGACCATTTATAGTCACTCATGCCTTCGAAACCCTTATTGCTCACTTTAAATGACTTTATGATTTGATTATTAACTTTAAGCTGAATTTTTTTACATTTTTTGTTAAAACATATGATAATTAAATCTTTACCTCGAGAAACGTGAAGCGAAAGCTATCGATTGCGAGGAAAAGAACATTTATAGTCACTCATGCCTTCGGAAGCCTTATTACTTGCTTAAAATTGTTTTACAATCTCATTATTTTTTTTAAATCAATTTTCTTACATTTTTGGTTAAAATAGATTATATTTAAATGTTTGTCTCAAGAAACGTGAAGCGAAAGCCATCGATTGACAAGAAAAGTCCATTTATAGTCACTAATGCCTTCGAAAGCCTCATTATTCACTTTAAATGATTTTATAATCTCATTATTGATTTTATGTTGAATTTTCTTACATTTTTAGCTAAAACAGACTATAATTGAATGTTTACCTCGGGAAACATGAAGGAAAAGCCATCGATTGAGAAGAAAAGACCATTTATAGTCACTCATGCCTTCGAAACCCTTATTGCTCACTTTAAATGGCTTTATGATTTGATTATTAACTTTAAGCTGAATTTTTTTATTTTTTTTGTTAAAACAGAATATAATTGAATGTTTACCTCTAGAAACATGAAGCGAAAGCTATCGGTTGAGAGGAAAAGAACATTTATAGTCACTCATGCCTTCGAAAGCCTTATTACTTGCTTAAAATTGTTTTATAATCTCATTATTTTTTTAAATCAAATTTCTTACATTTTTGGTTAAAATAGATTATATTTAAATGTTTGTCTCAAGAAACGTGAAGCGAAAGCCATCGATTGACAAGAAAAGTCCATATATAGTCACTCATGCCTTTGAAAGCCTCATTATTCACTTTAAATTATTTTATAATCTCATTATTGCTTTTATGATGAATTTTCTTACATTTTTAGTTAAAACAGACTATAATTGAATGTTTACCTGGGGAAACATGAAGCAAAAGCCATCGATTGAGAAGAAAAGACCATTTATAGTCACTCAAGCCTTCGAAACCCTTATTGCTCACTTTAAATGGCTTTATGATTTGATTATTAACTTTAAGCTGAATTTTTTTACATTTTTTGTTAAAACATATGATAATTGAATCTTTACCTCGAGAAACGTGAAGCGAAAGCTATCGATTGAGAGGAAAAGAACATTTATAGTCACTCATGCCTTCGGAAGCCTTATTACTTGCTTAAAATTGTTTTACAATCTCATTATTTTTTTTTAAATCAATTTTCTTACATTTTTGGTTAAAATAGATTATATTTAAATGTTTGTCTCAAAAAACGTGAAGCGAAAGCCATCGATTGACAAGAAAAGTCCATTTATAGTCACTCATGCCTTCGAAAGCCTCATTATTCACTTTAAATGATTTTATAATCTCATTATTGATTTTATGTTGAATTCTCTTACATTTTTAGTTAAAACAGACTATAATTGAATGTTTACCTCGAGAAACATGAAGCAAAAGCCATCGATTGAAAAGAAAAGACCATTTATAGTCACTCATGCCTTCGAAACCCTTATTGCTCACTTTAAATGACTTTATGATTTGATTATTAACTTTAAGCTGAATTTTTTTACATTTTTTGTTAAAACATATGATAATTAAATCTTTACCTCGAGAAACGTGAAGCGAAAGCTATCGATTGAGAGGAAAAGAACATTTATAGTCACTCATGCCTTCGGAAGCCTTATTACTTGCTTAAAATTGTTTTACAATCCCATTATTTTTTTTAAATCAATTTTCTTACATTTTTGGTTAAAATAGATTATATTTAAATGTTTGTCTCAAGAAACATGAAGCGAAAGCCATCGATTGACAAGAAAAGTCCATTTCTAGTCACTCATGCCTTCGAAAGCCTCATTATTCACTTTAAATGATTTTATAATCTCATTATTGATTTTATGTTGAATTTTCTTACATTTTTAGCTAAAACAGACTATAATTGAATGTTTACCTCGGGAAACATGAAGGAAAAGCCATCGATTGAGAAGAAAAGACCATTTATAGTCACTCATGCCTTCGAAACCCTTATTGCTCACTTTAAATGGCTTTATGATTTGATTATTAACTTTAAGCTGAATTTTTTTATTTTTTTTCTTAAAACAGAATATAATTGAATGTTTACCTCTAGAAACATGAAGCGAAAGCTATCGGTTGAGAGGAAAAGAACATTTATAGTCACTCATGCCTTCGAAAGCCTTATTACTTGCTTAAAATTGTTTTACAATCTCATTATTTTTTTAAATCAAATTTCTTACATTTTTGGTTAAAATAGATTATATTTAAATGTTTGTCTCAAGAAACGTGAAGCGAAAGCCATCGATTGACAAGAAAAGTCCATATATAGTCACTCATGCCTTTGAAAGCCTCATTATTCACTTTAAATTATTTTATAATCTCATTATTGCTTTTATGATGAATTTTCTTACATTTTTAGTTAAAACAGACTATAATTGAATGTTTACCTGGGGAAACATGAAGCAAAAGCCATCGATTGAGAAGAAAAGACCATTTATAGTCACTCAAGCCTTCGAAACCCTTATTGCTCACTTTAAATGGCTTTATGATTTGATTATTAACTTTAAGCTGAATTTTTTTACATTTTTTGTTAAAACATATGATAATTGAATCTTTACCTCGAGAAACGTGAAGCGAAAGCTATCGATTGAGAGGAAAAGAACATTTATAGTCACTCATGCCTTCGGAAGCCTTATTACTTGCTTAAAATTGTTTTACAATCTCATTATTTTTTTTTAAATCAATTTTCTTACATTTTTGGTTAAAATAGATTATATTTAAATGTTTGTCTCAAGAAACGTGAAGCGAAAGCCATCGATTGACAAGAAAAGTCCATTTATAGTCACTCATGCCTTCGAAAGCCTCATTATTCACTTTAAATGATTTTATAATCTCATTATTGATTTTATGTTGAATTTTCTTACATTTTTAGTTAAAACAGACTATAATTGAATGTTTACCTTGCGAAACATGAAGCAAAAGCCATCGATTGAGAAGAAAAGACCATTTATAGTCACTCATGCCTTCGAAACCCTTATTGCTCACTTTAAATGGCTTTATGATTTGATTATTAACTTTAAGCTGAATTTTTTTACATTTTTTGTTAAAACATATTATAATTGAATCTTTACCTCGAGGAACGTTAAGCGAAAGCTATCGATTGAGAGGAAAAGAACATTTATAGTCACTCATGCCTTCGAAAGCCTCATTATTCACTTTAAATGATTTTATAATCTCATTATTGATTTTATGTTGAATTTTCTTACATTTTTAGCTAAAACAGACTATAATTGAATGTTTACCTCGGGAAACATGAAGGAAAAGCCATCGATTGAGAAGAAAAGACCATTTATAGTCACTCATGTCTTCGAAACCCTTATTGCTCACTTTAAATGACTTTATGATTTGATTATTAACTTTAAGCTGAATTTTTTTACATTTTTTGTTAAAACATATGATAATTAAATCTTTACCTCGAGAAACGTGAAGCGAAAGCTATCGATTGCGAGGAAAAGAACATTTATAGTCACTCATGCCTTCGGAAGCCTTATTACTTGCTTAAAATTGTTTTACAATCTCATTATTTTTTTTAAATCAATTTTCTTACATTTTTGGTTAAAATAGATTATATTTAAATGTTTGTCTCAAGAAACGTGAAGCGAAAGCCATCGATTGACAAGAAAAGTCCATTTATAGTCACTAATGCCTTCGAAAGCCTCATTATTCACTTTAAATGATTTTATAATCTCATTATTGATTTTATGTTGAATTTTCTTACATTTTTAGCTAAAACAGACTATAATTGAATGTTTACCTCGGGAAACATGAAGGAAAAGCCATCGATTGAGAAGAAAAGACCATTTATAGTCACTCATGCCTTCGAAACCCTTATTGCTCACTTTAAATGGCTTTATGATTTGATTATTAACTTTAAGCTGAATTTTTTTATTTTTTTTGTTAAAACAGAATATAATTGAATGTTTACCTCTAGAAACATGAAGCGAAAGCTATCGGTTGAGAGGAAAAGAACATTTATAGTCACTCATGCCTTCGAAAGCCTTATTACTTGCTTAAAATTGTTTTATAATCTCATTATTTTTTTAAATCAAATTTCTTACATTTTTGGTTAAAATAGATTATATTTAAATGTTTGTCTCAAGAAACGTGAAGCGAAAGCCATCGATTGACAAGAAAAGTCCATATATAGTCACTCATGCCTTTGAAAGCCTCATTATTCACTTTAAATTATTTTATAATCTCATTATTGCTTTTATGATGAATTTTCTTACATTTTTAGTTAAAACAGACTATAATTGAATGTTTACCTGGGGAAACATGAAGCAAAAGCCATCGATTGAGAAGAAAAGACCATTTATAGTCACTCAAGCCTTCGAAACCCTTATTGCTCACTTTAAATGGCTTTATGATTTGATTATTAACTTTAAGCTGAATTTTTTTACATTTTTTGTTAAAACATATGATAATTGAATCTTTACCTCGAGAAACGTGAAGCGAAAGCTATCGATTGAGAGGAAAAGAACATTTATAGTCACTCATGCCTTCGGAAGCCTTATTACTTGCTTAAAATTGTTTTACAATCTCATTATTTTTTTTTAAATCAATTTTCTTACATTTTTGGTTAAAATAGATTATATTTAAATGTTTGTCTCAAAAAACGTGAAGCGAAAGCCATCGATTGACAAGAAAAGTCCATTTATAGTCACTCATGCCTTCGAAAGCCTCATTATTCACTTTAAATGATTTTATAATCTCATTATTGATTTTATGTTGAATTCTCTTACATTTTTAGTTAAAACAGACTATAATTGAATGTTTACCTCGAGAAACATGAAGCAAAAGCCATCGATTGAAAAGAAAAGACCATTTATAGTCACTCATGCCTTCGAAACCCTTATTGCTCACTTTAAATGACTTTATGATTTGATTATTAACTTTAAGCTGAATTTTTTTACATTTTTTGTTAAAACATATGATAATTAAATCTTTACCTCGAGAAACGTGAAGCGAAAGCTATCGATTGAGAGGAAAAGAACATTTATAGTCACTCATGCCTTCGGAAGCCTTATTACTTGCTTAAAATTGTTTTACAATCCCATTATTTTTTTTAAATCAATTTTCTTACATTTTTGGTTAAAATAGATTATATTTAAATGTTTGTCTCAAGAAACATGAAGCGAAAGCCATCGATTGACAAGAAAAGTCCATTTCTAGTCACTCATGCCTTCGAAAGCCTCATTATTCACTTTAAATGATTTTATAATCTCATTATTGGTTTTATGTTGAATTTTCTTACATTTTTAGTTAAAACAGACTATAATTGAATGTTTACCTCGAGAAACATGAAGCAAAAGCCATCGATTGAAAAGAAAAGACCATTTATAGTCACTCATGCCTTCGAAACCCTTATTGCTCACTTTAAATGACTTTATGATTTGATTATTAACTTTAAGCTGAATTTTTTTACATTTTTTGTTAAAACATATGATAATTAAATCTTTTTCTCGAGAAACGTGAAGCGAAAGCTATCGATTGAGAGGAAAAGAATATTTATAGTCACTCATGCCTTCGGAAGCCTTATTACTTGCTTAAAATTGTTTTACAATCTCATTATTTTTTTTAAATCAATTTTCTTACATTTTTGGTTAAAATAGATTATATTTAAATGTTTGTCTCAAGAAACGTGAAGCGAAAGCCATCGATTGACAAGAAAAGTCCATTTATAGTCACTAATGCCTTCGAAAGCCTCATTATTCACTTTAAATGATTTTATAATCTCATTATTGATTTTATGTTGAATTTTCTTACATTTTTAGCTAAAACAGACTATAATTGAATGTTTACCTCGGGAAACATGAAGGAAAAGCCATCGATTGAGAAGAAAAGACCATTTATAGTCACTCATGCCTTCGAAACCCTTATTGCTCACTTTAAATGGCTTTATGATTTGATTATTAACTTTAAGCTGAATTTTTTTATTTTTTTTCTTAAAACAGAATATAATTGAATGTTTACCTCTAGAAACATGAAGCGAAAGCTATCGGTTGAGAGGAAAAGAACATTTATAGTCACTCATGCCTTCGAAAGCCTTATTACTTGCTTAAAATTGTTTTACAATCTCATTATTTTTTTAAATCAAATTTCTTACATTTTTGGTTAAAATAGATTATATTTAAATGTTTGTCTCAAGAAACGTGAAGCGAAAGCCATCGATTGACAAGAAAAGTCCATATATAGTCACTCATGCCTTTGAAAGCCTCATTATTCACTTTAAATTATTTTATAATCTCATTATTGCTTTTATGATGAATTTTCTTACATTTTTAGTTAAAACAGACTATAATTGAATGTTTACCTGGGGAAACATGAAGCAAAAGCCATCGATTGAGAAGAAAAGACCATTTATAGTCACTCAAGCCTTCGAAACCCTTATTGCTCACTTTAAATGGCTTTATGATTTGATTATTAACTTTAAGCTGAATTTTTTTACATTTTTTGTTAAAACATATGATAATTGAATCTTTACCTCGAGAAACGTGAAGCGAAAGCTATCGATTGAGAGGAAAAGAACATTTATAGTCACTCATGCCTTCGGAAGCCTTATTACTTGCTTAAAATTGTTTTACAATCTCATTATTTTTTTTTAAATCAATTTTCTTACATTTTTGGTTAAAATAGATTATATTTAAATGTTTGTCTCAAGAAACGTGAAGCGAAAGCCATCGATTGACAAGAAAAGTCCATTTATAGTCACTCATGCCTTCGAAAGCCTCATTATTCACTTTAAATGATTTTATAATCTCATTATTGATTTTATGTTGAATTTTCTTACATTTTTAGTTAAAACAGACTATAATTGAATGTTTACCTTGCGAAACATGAAGCAAAAGCCATCGATTGAGAAGAAAAGACCATTTATAGTCACTCATGCCTTCGAAACCCTTATTGCTCACTTTAAATGGCTTTATGATTTGATTATTAACTTTAAGCTGAATTTTTTTACATTTTTTGTTAAAACATATTATAATTGAATCTTTACCTCGAGGAACGTTAAGCGAAAGCTATCGATTGAGAGGAAAAGAACATTTATAGTCACTCATGCCTTCGAAAGCCTCATTATTCACTTTAAATGATTTTATAATCTCATTATTGATTTTATGTTGAATTTTCTTACATTTTTAGCTAAAACAGACTATAATTGAATGTTTACCTCGGGAAACATGAAGGAAAAGCCATCGATTGAGAAGAAAAGACCATTTATAGTCACTCATGTCTTCGAAACCCTTATTGCTCACTTTAAATGACTTTATGATTTGATTATTAACTTTAAGCTGAATTTTTTTACATTTTTTGTTAAAACATATGATAATTAAATCTTTACCTCGAGAAACGTGAAGCGAAAGCTATCGATTGCGAGGAAAAGAACATTTATAGTCACTCATGCCTTCGGAAGCCTTATTACTTGCTTAAAATTGTTTTACAATCTCATTATTTTTTTTAAATCAATTTTCTTACATTTTTGGTTAAAATAGATTATATTTAAATGTTTGTCTCAAGAAACGTGAAGCGAAAGCCATCGATTGACAAGAAAAGTCCATTTATAGTCACTAATGCCTTCGAAAGCCTCATTATTCACTTTAAATGATTTTATAATCTCATTATTGATTTTATGTTGAATTTTCTTACATTTTTAGCTAAAACAGACTATAATTGAATGTTTACCTCGGGAAACATGAAGGAAAAGCCATCGATTGAGAAGAAAAGACCATTTATAGTCACTCATGCCTTCGAAACCCTTATTGCTCACTTTAAATGGCTTTATGATTTGATTATTAACTTTAAGCTGAATTTTTTTATTTTTTTTGTTAAAACAGAATATAATTGAATGTTTACCTCTAGAAACATGAAGCGAAAGCTATCGGTTGAGAGGAAAAGAACATTTATAGTCACTCATGCCTTCGAAAGCCTTATTACTTGCTTAAAATTGTTTTATAATCTCATTATTTTTTTAAATCAAATTTCTTACATTTTTGGTTAAAATAGATTATATTTAAATGTTTGTCTCAAGAAACGTGAAGCGAAAGCCATCGATTGACAAGAAAAGTCCATATATAGTCACTCATGCCTTTGAAAGCCTCATTATTCACTTTAAATTATTTTATAATCTCATTATTGCTTTTATGATGAATTTTCTTACATTTTTAGTTAAAACAGACTATAATTGAATGTTTACCTGGGGAAACATGAAGCAAAAGCCATCGATTGAGAAGAAAAGACCATTTATAGTCACTCAAGCCTTCGAAACCCTTATTGCTCACTTTAAATGGCTTTATGATTTGATTATTAACTTTAAGCTGAATTTTTTTACATTTTTTGTTAAAACATATGATAATTGAATCTTTACCTCGAGAAACGTGAAGCGAAAGCTATCGATTGAGAGGAAAAGAACATTTATAGTCACTCATGCCTTCGGAAGCCTTATTACTTGCTTAAAATTGTTTTACAATCTCATTATTTTTTTTTAAATCAATTTTCTTACATTTTTGGTTAAAATAGATTATATTTAAATGTTTGTCTCAAGAAACGTGAAGCGAAAGCCATCGATTGACAAGAAAAGTCCATTTATAGTCACTCATGCCTTCGAAAGCCTCATTATTCACTTTAAATGATTTTATAATCTCATTATTGATTTTATGTTGAATTCTTTTACATTTTTAGTTAAAACAGACTATAATTGAATGTTTACCTCGAGAAACATGAAGCAAAAGCCATCGATTGAAAAGAAAAGACCATTTATAGTCACTCATGCCTTCGAAACCCTTATTGCTCACTTTAAATGACTTTATGATTTGATTATTAACTTTCAGCTGAATTTTTTTACATTTTTTGTTAAAACATATGATAATTAAATCTTTACCTCGAGAAACGTGAAGCGGAAGCTATCGATTGAGAGGAAAAGAACATTTATAGTCACTCATGCCTTCGGAAGCCTTATTACTTGCTTAAAATTGTTTTACAATCCCATTATTTTTTTTAAATCAATTTTCTTACATTTTTGGTTAAAATAGATTATATTTAAATGTTTGTCTCAAGAAACATGAAGCGAAAGCCATCGATTGACAAGAAAAGTCCATTTCTAGTCACTCATGCCTTCGAAAGCCTCATTATTCACTTTAAATGATTTTATAATCTCATTATTGGTTTTATGTTGAATTTTCTTACATTTTTAGTTAAAACAGACTATAATTGAATGTTTACCTCGAGAAACATGAAGCAAAAGCCATCGATTGAAAAGAAAAGACCATTTATAGTCACTCATGCCTTCGAAACCCTTATTGCTCACTTTAAATGACTTTATGATTTGATTATTAACTTTAAGCTGAATTTTTTTACATTTTTTGTTAAAACATATGATAATTAAATCTTTTTCTCGAGAAACGTGAAGCGAAAGCTATCGATTGAGAGGAAAAGAACATTTATAGTCACTCATGCCTTCGGAAGCCTTATTACTTGCTTAAAATTGTTTTACAATCTCATTATTTTTTTTAAATCAATTTTCTTACATTTTTGGTTAAAATAGATTATATTTAAATGTTTGTCTCAAGAAACGTGAAGCGAAAGCCATCGATTGACAAGAAAAGTCCATTTATAGTCACTAATGCCTTCGAAAGCCTCATTATTCACTTTAAATGATTTTATAATCTCATTATTGATTTTATGTTGAATTTTCTTACATTTTTAGCTAAAACAGACTATAATTGAATGTTTACCTCGGGAAACATGAAGGAAAAGCCATCGATTGAGAAGAAAAGACCATTTATAGTCACTCATGCCTTCGAAACCCTTATTGCTCACTTTAAATGGCTTTATGATTTGATTATTAACTTTAAGCTGAATTTTTTTATTTTTTTTGTTAAAACAGAATATAATTGAATGTTTACCTCTAGAAACATGAAGCGAAAGCTATCGGTTGAGAGGAAAAGAACATTTATAGTCACTCATGCCTTCGAAAGCCTTATTACTTGCTTAAAATTGTTTTACAATCTCATTATTTTTTTAAATCAAATTTCTTACATTTTTGGTTAGAATAGATTATATTTAAATGTTTGTCTCAAGAAACGTGAAGCGAAAGCCATCGATTGACAAGAAAAGTCCATATATAGTCACTCATGCCTTTGAAAGCCTCATTATTCACTTTAAATTATTTTATAATCTCATTATTGCTTTTATGATGAATTTTCTTACATTTTTAGTTAAAACAGACTATAATTGAATGTTTACCTGGGGAAACATGAAGCAAAAGCCATCGATTGAGAAGAAAAGACCATTTATAGTCACTCAAGCCTTCGAAACCCTTATTGCTCACTTTAAATGGCTTTATGATTTGATTATTAACTTTAAGCTGAATTTTTTTACATTTTTTGTTAAAACATATGAGAATTGAATCTTTACCTCGAGAAACGTGAAGCGAAAGCTATCGATTGAGAGGAAAAGAACATTTATAGTCACTCATGCCTTCGGAAGCCTTATTACTTGCTTAAAATTGTTTTACAATCTCATTATTTTTTTTTAAATCAATTTTCTTACATTTTTGGTTAAAATAGATTATATTTAAATGTTTGTCTCAAGAAACGTGAAGCGAAAGCCATCGATTGACAAGAAAAGTCCATTTATAGTCACTCATGCCTTCGAAAGCCTCATTATTCACTTTAAATGATTTTATAATCTCATTATTGATTTTATGTTGAATTTTCTTACATTTTTAGTTAAAACAGACTATAATTGAATGTTTACCTTGCGAAACATGAAGCAAAAGCCATCGATTGAGAAGAAAAGACCATTTATAGTCACTCATGCCTTCGAAACCCTTATTGCTCACTATAAATGGCTTTATGATTTGATTATTAACTTTAAGCTGAATTTTTTTACATTTTTTGTTAAAACATATTATAATTGAATCTTTACCTCGAGGAACATTAAGCGAAAGCTATCGATTGAGAGGAAAAGAACATTTATAGTCACTCATGCCTTCGAAAGCCTCATTATTCACTTTAAATGATTTTATAATCTCATTATTGATTTTATGTTGAATTTTCTTACATTTTTAGCTAAAACAGACTATAATTGAATGTTTACCTCGGGAAACATGAAGGAAAAGCCATCGATTGAGAAGAAAAGACCATTTATAGTCACTCATGCCTTCGAAACCCTTATTGCTCACTTTAAATGACTTTATGATTTGATTATTAACTTTAAGCTGAATTTTTTTACATTTTTTGTTAAAACATATGATAATTAAATCTTTACCTCGAGAAACGTGAAGCGAAAGCTATCGATTGCGAGGAAAAGAACATTTATAGTCACTCATGCCTTCGGAAGCCTTATTACTTGCTTAAAATTGTTTTACAATCTCATTATTTTTTTTAAATCAATTTTCTTACATTTTTGGTTAAAATAGATTATATTTAAATGTTTGTCTCAAGAAACGTGAAGCGAAAGCCATCGATTGACAAGAAAAGTCCATTTATAGTCACTAATGCCTTCGAAAGCCTCATTATTCACTTTAAATGATTTTATAATCTCATTATTGATTTTATGTTGAATTTTCTTACATTTTTAGCTAAAACAGACTATAATTGAATGTTTACCTCGGGAAACATGAAGGAAAAGCCATCGATTGAGAAGAAAAGACCATTTATAGTCACTCATGCCTTCGAAACCCTTATTGCTCACTTTAAATGGCTTTATGATTTGATTATTAACTTTAAGCTGAATTTTTTTATTTTTTTTGTTAAAACAGAATATAATTGAATGTTTACCTCTAGAAACATGAAGCGAAAGCTATCGGTTGAGAGGAAAAGAACATTTATAGTCACTCATGCCTTCGAAAGCCTTATTACTTGCTTAAAATTGTTTTATAATCTCATTATTTTTTTAAATCAAATTTCTTACATTTTTGGTTAAAATAGATTATATTTAAATGTTTGTCTCAAGAAACGTGAAGCGAAAGCCATCGATTGACAAGAAAAGTCCATATATAGTCACTCATGCCTTTGAAAGCCTCATTATTCACTTTAAATTATTTTATAATCTCATTATTGCTTTTATGATGAATTTTCTTACATTTTTAGTTAAAACAGACTATAATTGAATATTTACCTGGGGAAACATGAAGCAAAAGCCATCGATTGAGAAGAAAAGACCATTTATAGTCACTCAAGCCTTCGAAACCCTTATTGCTCACTTTAAATGGCTTTATGATTTGATTATTAACTTTAAGCTGAATTTTTTTACATTTTTTGTTAAAACATATGATAATTGAATCTTTACCTCGAGAAACGTGAAGCGAAAGCTATCGATTGAGAGGAAAAGAACATTTATAGTCACTCATGCCTTCGGAAGCCTTATTACTTGCTTAAAATTGTTTTACAATCTCATTATTTTTTTTTAAATCAATTTTCTTACATTTTTGGTTAAAATAGATTATATTTAAATGTTTGTCTCAAGAAACGTGAAGCGAAAGCCATCGATTGACAAGAAAAGTCCATTTATAGTCACTCATGCCTTCGAAAGCCTCATTATTCACTTTAAATGATTTTATAATCTCATTATTGATTTTATGTTGAATTCTCTTACATTTTTAGTTAAAACAGACTATAATTGAATGTTTACCTCGAGAAACATGAAGCAAAAGCCATCGATTGAAAAGAAAAGACCATTTATAGTCACTCATGCCTTCGAAACCCTTATTGCTCACTTTAAATGACTTTATGATTTGATTATTAACTTTAAGCTGAATTTTTTTACATTTTTTGTTAAAACATATGATAATTAAATCTTTACCTCGAGAAACGTGAAGCGAAAGCTATCGATTGAGAGGAAAAGAACATTTATAGTCACTCATGCCTTCGGAAGCCTTATTACTTGCTTAAAATTTTTTACAATCTCATTATTTTTTTTAAATCAATTTTCTTACATTTTTGGTTAAAATAGATTATATTTAAATGTTTGTCTCAAGAAACATGAAGCGAAAGCCATCGATTGACAAGAAAAGTCCATTTCTAGTCACTCATGCCTTCGAAAGCCTCATTATTCACTTTAAATGATTTTATAATCTCATTATTGGTTTTATGTTGAATTTTCTTACATTTTTAGTTAAAACAGACTATAATTGAATGTTTACCTCGAGAAACATGAAGCAAAAGCCATCGATTGAAAAGAAAAGACCATTTATAGTCACTCATGCCTTCGAAACCCTTATTGCTCACTTTAAATGACTTTATGATTTGATTATTAACTTTAAGCTGAATGTTTTTACATTTTTTGTTAAAACATATGATAATTAAATCTTTTTCTCGAGAAACGTGAAGCGAAAGCTATCGATTGAGAGGAAAAGAACATTTATAGTCACTCATGCCTTCGGAAGCCTTATTACTTGCTTAAAATTGTTTTACAATCTCATTATTTTTTTTAAATCAATTTTCTTACATTTTTGGTTAAAATAGATTATATTTAAATGTTTGTCTCAAGAAACGTGAAGCGAAAGCCATCGATTGACAAGAAAAGTCCATTTATAGTCACTAATGCCTTTGAAAGCCTCATTATTCACTTTAAATGATTTTATAATCTCATTATTGATTTTATGTTGAATTTTCTTACATTTTTAGCTAAAACAGACTATAATTGAATGTTTACCTCGGGAAACATGAAGGAAAAGCCATCGATTGAGAAGAAAAGACCATTTATAGTCACTCATGCCTTCGAAACCCTTATTGCTCACTTTAAATGGCTTTATGATTTGATTATTAACTTTAAGCTGAATTTTTTTATTTTTTTTGTTAAAACAGAATATAATTGAATGTTTACCTCTAGAAACATGAAGCGAAAGCTATCGGTTGAGAGGAAAAGAACATTTATAGTCACTCATGCCTTCGAAAGCCTTATTACTTGCTTAAAATTGTTTTACAATCTCATTATTTTTTTAAATCAAATTTCTTACATTTTTGGTTAAAATAGATTATATTTAAATGTTTGTCTCAAGAAACGTGAAGCGAAAGCCATCGATTGACAAGAAAAGTCCATATATAGTCACTCATGCCTTTGAAAGCCTCATTATTCACTTTAAATTATTTTATAATCTCATTATTGCTTTTATGATGAATTTTCTTACATTTTTAGTTAAAACAGACTATAATTGAATGTTTACCTGGGGAAACATGAAGCAAAAGCCATCGATTGAGAAGAAAAGACCATTTATAGTCACTCAAGCCTTCGAAACCCTTATTGCTCACTTTAAATGGCTTTATGATTTGATTATTAACTTTAAGCTGAATTTTTTTACATTTTTTGTTAAAACATATGATAATTGAATCTTTACCTCGAGAAACGTGAAGCGAAAGCTATCGATTGAGAGGAAAAGAACATTTATAGTCACTCATGCCTTCGGAAGCCTTATTACTTGCTTAAAATTGTTTTACAATCTCATTATTTTTTTTTAAATCAATTTTCTTACATTTTTGGTTAAAATAGATTATATTTAAATGTTTGTCTCAAGAAACGTGAAGCGAAAGCCATCGATTGACAAGAAAAGTCCATTTATAGTCACTCATGCCTTCGAAAGCCTCATTATTCACTTTAAATGATTTTATAATCTCATTATTGATTTTATGTTGAATTCTCTTACATTTTTAGTTAAAACAGACTATAATTGAATGTTTACCTCGAGAAACATGAAGCAAAAGCCATCGATTGAAAAGAAAAGACCATTTATAGTCACTCATGCCTTCGAAACCCTTATTGCTCACTTTAAATGACTTTATGATTTGATTATTAACTTTAAGCTGAATTTTTTTACATTTTTTGTTAAAACATATGATAATTAAATCTTTACCTCGAGAAACGTGAAGCGAAAGCTATCGATTGAGAGGAAAAGAACATTTATAGTCACTCATGCCTTCGGAAGCCTTATTACTTGCTTAAAATTGTTTTACAATCTCATTATTTTTTTTTAAATCAATTTTCTTACATTTTTGTTTAAAATAGATTATATTTAAATGTTTGTCTCAAGAAACGTGAAGCGAAAGCCATCGATTGACAAGAAAAGTCCATTTATAGTCACTCATGCCTTCGAAAGCCTCATTATTCACTTTAAATGATTTTATAATCTCATTATTGATTTTATGTTGAATTCTCTTACATTTTTAGTTAAAACAGACTATAATTGAATGTTTACCTCGAGAAACATGAAGCAAAAGCCATCGATTGAAAAGAAAAGACCATTTATAGTCACTCATGCCTTCGAAACCCTTATTGCTCACTTTAAATGACTTTATGATTTGATTATTAACTTTAAGCTGAATTTTTTTACATTTTTTGTTAAAACATATGATAATTAAATCTTTACCTCGAGAAACGTGAAGCGAAAGCTATCGATTGAGAGGAAAAGAACATTTATAGTCACTCATGCCTTCGGAAGCCTTATTACTTGCTTAAAATTGTTTTACAATCTCATTATTTTTTTTTAAATCAATTTTCTTACATTTTTGTTTAAAATAGATTATATTTAAATGTTTGTCTCAAGAAACGTGAAGCGAAAGCCATCGATTGACAAGAAAAGTCCATTTATAGTCACTCATGCCTTCGAAAGCCTCATTATTCACTTTAAATGATTTTATAATCTCATTATAGATTTTATGTTGAATTTTCCTACATTTTTAGTTAAA
The DNA here is from genome assembly GCF_053813885.1 of Theobroma cacao. NCBI lineage: Eukaryota > Viridiplantae > Streptophyta > Magnoliopsida > Malvales > Malvaceae > Theobroma > Theobroma cacao. Next base: position 26,700,364 of record NC_142640.1, on the reverse strand, counting down.
ACAGACTATAATTGAATGTTTACCTCGAGAAACATGAAGCAAAAGCCATCGATTGAAAAGAAAAGACCATTTATAGTCACTCATGCCTTCGAAACCCTTATTGCTCACTTTAAATGACTTTATGATTTGATTATTAACTTTAAGCTGAATTTTTTTACATTTTTTGTTAAAACATATGATAATTAAATCTTTTCCTCGAGAAACGTGAAGCGAAAGCTATCGATTGAGCGGAAAAGAACATTTATAGTCACTCATGCCTTCGGAAGCCTTATTACTTGCTTAAAATTGTTTTACAATCTCATTATTTTTTTTTAAATCAATTTTCTTACATTTTTGGTTAAAATAGATTTATTTAAAGGTTTGTCTCAAGAAACATGAAGCGAAAGCCATCGATTGACAAGAAAAGTCCATTTCTAGTCACTCATGCCTTCGAAAGCCTCATTATTCACTTTAAATGATTTTATAATCTCATTATTGATTTTATGTTGAATTTTCTTATATTTTTAGTTAAAACAGACTATAATTGAATGTTTACCTCGAGAAACATGAAGCAAAAGCCATCGATTAGAAAGAAAAGACCATTTATAGTCACTCATGCCTTCGAAACCCTTATTGCTCACTTTAAATGACTTTATGATTTGATTATTAACTTTAAGCTGAATTTTTTTACATTTTTTGTTAAAACATATGATAATTAAATCTTTACCTCGAGAAACGTGAAGCGAAATCTATCGATTGAGAGGAAAAGAACATTTATAGTCACTCATGCCTTCGGAAGCCTTATTACTTGCTTAAAATTGTTTTACAATCTCATTATTTTTTTTTAAATCAATTTTCTTACATTTTTTGTTAAAATAGATTATATTTAAATGTTTGTCTCAAGAAACGTGAAGCGAAAGCCATCGATTGACAAGAAAAGTCCATTTATAGTCACTCATGCCTTTGAAAGCCTCATTATTCACTTTAAATGATTTTATAATCTCATTATTAATTTTATGATGAATTTTCTTACATTTTTAGTTAAAACAGACTATAATTGAATGTTTACCTCGGCAAACATGAAGCAAAAGCCATCGATTGAGAAGAAAATACCATTTATAGTCACTCATGCCTTCGAAACCCTTATTGCTCACTTTAAATGGCTTTATGATTTGATTATTAACTTGAAGCTGAATTTTTTTATATTTTTTGTTAAAACAGATTATAATTGAATGTTTACCTCGAGAAACGTGAAGCGAAAGCTATCGATTGAGAGGAAAAGAACATTTATATTCACTCATGCCTTCGAAAGCCTTATTACTTGCTTAAAATTGTTTTACAGTCTCATTATTTTTTTTAAATCAATTTTCTTACATTTTTGGTTAAAATAGATTATATTTAAATGTTTGTCTCAAGAAACGTGAAGCGAAAGCCATCGATTGACAAGAAAAGTCCATTTATAGTCACTCATGCCTTCGAAAGCCTCATTATTCACTTTAAATGATTTTATAATCTCATTATTGATTTTATATTGAATTTTCTTACATTTTTAGTTAAAACACACTATAATTGAATGTTTACCTCGCGAAACATGAAGCAAAAGCCATCGATTGAGAAGAAAAGACCATTTATAGTCACTCATGCCTTCGAAACCCTTATTGCTCACTTTAAATGGCTTTATGATTTGATTATTAACTTGAAGCTGAATTTTTTTATATTTTTTGTTAAAACAGATTATAATTGAATGTTTACCTCGAGAAACGTGAAGCGAAAGCTATCGATTGAGAGGAAAAGAACATTTATATTCACTCATGCCTTCGAAAGCCTTATTACTTGCTTAAAATTGTTTTACAGTCTCATTATTTTTTTTTAAATCAATTTTCTTACATTTTTGGCTAAAATAGATTATATTTAAATGTTTGTCTCAAGAAACGTGAAGCGAAAGCCATCGATTGACAAGAAAAGTCCATTTATAGTCACTCATGCCTTCGGAAGCCTCATTATTCACTTTAAATTATTTTATAATCTCATTATTGATTTTATATTGAATTTTCGTACATTTTTAGTTAAAACACACTATAATTGAATGTTTACCTCGCGAAACATGAAGCAAAAGCCATCGATTGAGAAGAAAAGACCATTTATAGTCACTCATGCCTTCGAAACCCTTATTGCTCACTTTAAATGGCTTTATGATTTGATTATTAACTTTAAGCTGAATTTTTTTACATTTTTTGTTAAAACATATTATAATTGAATCTTTACCTCGAGGAACGTGAAGCGAAAGCTATCGATTGAGAGGAAAAGAACATTTATAGTCACTCATGCCTTCGAAAGCCTCATTATTCACTTTAAATGATTTTATAATCTCATTATTGATTTTATGTTGAATTTTCTTACATTTTTAGCTAAAACAGACTATAATTGAATGTTTACCTCGGGAAACATGAAGGAAAAGCCATCGATTGAGAAGAAAAGACCATTTATAGTCACTCATGCCTTCGAAACCCTTATTGCTCACTTTAAATGACTTTATGATTTGATTATTAACTTTAAGCTGAATTTTTTTACATTTTTTGTTAAAACATATGATAATTAAATCTTTACCTCGAGAAACGTGAAGCGAAAGCTATCGATTGCGAGGAAAAGAACATTTATAGTCACTCATGCCTTCGGAAGCCTTATTACTTGCTTAAAATTGTTTTACAATCTCATTATTTTTTTTAAATCAATTTTCTTACATTTTTGGTTAAAATAGATTATATTTAAATGTTTGTCTCAAGAAACGTGAAGCGAAAGCCATCGATTGACATGAAAAGTCCATTTATATTCACTCATGCCTTTGAAAGCCTCATTATTCACTTTAAATGATTTTATAATCTCATTATTGATTTTATGTTGAATTTTCTTACATTTTTAGCTAAAACAGACTATAATTGAATGTTTACCTCGGGAAACATGAAGGAAAAGCCATCGATTGAGAAGAAAAGACCATTTATAGTCACTCATGCCTTCGAAACCCTTATTGCTCACTTTAAATGGCTTTATGATTTGATTATTAACTTTAAGCTGAATTGTTTTATTTTTTTGTTAAAACAGAATATAATTGAATGTTTACCTCTAGAAACATGAAGCGAAAGCTAGCGGTTGAGAGGAAAAGAACATTTATAGTCACTCATGCCTTCGAAAGCCTTATTACTTGCTTAAAATTGTTTTACAATCTCATTATTTTTTTAAATCAAATTTCCTACATTTTTGGTTAAAATAGATTATATTTAAATGTTTGTCTCAAGAAACGTGAAGCGAAAGCCATCGATTGTCAAGAAAAGTCCATTTATAGTCACTCATGCCTTTGAAAGCCTCATTATTCACTTCAAATTATTTTATAATCTCATTATTGCTTTTATGATGAATTTTCTTACATTTTTAGTTAAAACAGACTATAATTGAATGTTTACCTGGGGAAACATGAAGCAAAAGCCATCGATTGAGAAGAAAAGACCATTTATAGTCACTCAAGCCTTCGAAACCCTTATTGCTCACTTTAAATGGCTTTATGATTTGATTATTAACTTTAAGCTGAATTTTTTTACATTTTTTGTTAAAACATATGATAATTGAATCTTTACCTCGAGAAACGTGAAGCGAAAGCTATCGATTGAGAGGAAAAGAACATTTATAGTCACTCATGCCTTCGGAAGCCTTATTACTTGCTTAAAATTGTTTTACAATCTCATTATTTTTTTTTAAATCAATTTTCTTACATTTTTGGTTAAAATAGATTATATTTAAATGTTTGTCTCAAGAAACGTGAAGCGAAAGCCATCGATTGACAAGAAAAGTCCATTTATAGTCACTCATGCCTTCGAAAGCCTCATTATTCACTTTAAATGATTTTATAATCTCATTATTGATTTTATGTTGAATTCTCTTACATTTTTAGTTAAAACAGACTATAATTGAATGTTTACCTCGAGAAACATGAAGCAAAAGCCATCGATTGAAAAGAAAAGACCATTTATAGTCACTCATGCCTTCGAAACCCTTATTGCTCACTTTAAATGACTTTATGACTTGATTATTAACTTTAAGCTGAATTTTTTTACATTTTTTGTTAAAACATATGATAATTAAATCTTTACCTCGAGAAACGTGAAGCGAAAGCTATCGATTGAGAGGAAAAGAACATTTATAGTCACTCATGCCTTCGGAAGCCTTATTACTTGCTTAAAATTGTTTTACAATCTCATTATTTTTTTTTTACATCAATTTTCTTACATTTTTGGTTAAAATAGATTATATTTAAATGTTTTTCTCAAGAAACATGAAGCGAAAGCCATCGATTGACAAGAAAAGTCCATTTCTAGTCACTCATGCCTTCGAAAGCCTCATTATTCACTTTAAATGATTTTATAATCTCATTATAGATTTTATGTTGAATTTTCTTACATTTTTAGTTAAAACAGACTATAATTGAATGTTTACCTCGAGAAACATGAAGCAAAAGCCATCGATTGAAAAGAAAAGACCATTTATAGTCACTCATGCCTTCGAAACCCTTATTGCTCACTTTAAATGACTTTATGATTTGATTATTAACTTTAAGCTGAATTTTTTTACATTTTTTGTTAAAACATATGATAATTAAATCTTTTCCTCGAGAAACGTGAAGCGAAAGCTATCGATTGAGCGGAAAAGAACATTTATAGTCACTCATGCCTTCGGAAGCCTTATTACTTGCTTAAAATTGTTTTACAATCTCATTATTTTTTTTTAAATCAATTTTCTTACATTTTTGGTTAAAATAGATTTATTTAAAGGTTTGTCTCAAGAAACATGAAGCGAAAGCCATCGATTGACAAGAAAAGTCCATTTCTAGTCACTCATGCCTTCGAAAGCCTCATTATTCACTTTAAATGATTTTATAATCTCATTATTGATTTTATGTTGAATTTTCTTATATTTTTAGTTAAAACAGACTATAATTGAATGTTTACCTCGAGAAACATGAAGCAAAAGCCATCGATTAGAAAGAAAAGACCATTTATAGTCACTCATGCCTTCGAAACCCTTATTGCTCACTTTAAATGACTTTATGATTTGATTATTAACTTTAAGCTGAATTTTTTTACATTTTTTGTTAAAACATATGATAATTAAATCTTTACCTCGAGAAACGTGAAGCGAAATCTATCGATTGAGAGGAAAAGAACATTTATAGTCACTCATGCCTTCGGAAGCCTTATTACTTGCTTAAAATTGTTTTACAATCTCATTATTTTTTTTTAAATCAATTTTCTTACATTTTTTGTTAAAATAGATTATATTTAAATGTTTGTCTCAAGAAACGTGAAGCGAAAGCCATCGATTGACAAGAAAAGTCCATTTATAGTCACTCATGCCTTGGAAAGCCTCATTATTCACTTTAAATGATTTTATAATCTCATTATTAATTTTATGATGAATTTTCTTACATTTTTAGTTAAAACAGACTATAGTTGAATGTTTACCTCGGCAAACATGAAGCAAAAGCCATCGATTGAGAAGAAAATACCATTTATAGTCACTCATGCCTTCGAAACCCTTATTGCTCACTTTAAATGGCTTTATGATTTGATTATTAACTTGAAGCTGAATTTTTTTATATTTTTTGTTAAAACAGATTATAATTGAATGTTTACCTCGAGAAACGTGAAGCGAAAGCTATCGATTGAGAGGAAAAGAACATTTATATTCACTCATGCCTTCGAAAGCCTTATTACTTGCTTAAAATTGTTTTACAGTCTCATTATTTTTTTTAAATCAATTTTCTTACATTTTTGGTTAAAATAGATTATATTTAAATGTTTGTCTCAAGAAACGTGAAGCGAAAGCCATCGATTGACAAGAAAAGTCCATTTATAGTCACTCATGCCTTCGAAAGCCTCATTATTCACTTTAAATGATTTTATAATCTCATTATTGATTTTATATTGAATTTTCTTACATTTTTAGTTAAAACACACTATAATTGAATGTTTACCTCGCGAAACATGAAGCAAAAGCCATCGATTGAGAAGAAAAGACCATTTATAGTCACTCATGCCTTCGAAACCCTTATTGCTCACTTTAAATGGCTTTATGATTTGATTATTAACTTGAAGCTGATTTTTTTTATATTTTTTGTTAAAACAGATTATAATTGAATGTTTACCTCGAGAAACGTGAAGCGAAAGCTATCGATTGAGAGGAAAAGAACATTTATATTCACTCATGCCTTCGAAAGCCTTATTACTTGCTTAAAATTGTTTTACAGTCTCATTATTTTTTTTTAAATCAATTTTCTTACATTTTTGGCTAAAATAGATTATATTTAAATGTTTGTCTCAAGAAACGTGAAGCGAAAGCCATCGATTGACAAGAAAAGTCCATTTATAGTCACTCATGCCTTCGGAAGCCTCATTATTCACTTTAAATTATTTTATAATCTCATTATTGATTTTATATTGAATTTTCGTACATTTTTAGTTAAAACACACTATAATTGAATGTTTACCTCGCGAAACATGAAGCAAAAGCCATCGATTGAGAAGAAAAGACCATTTATAGTCACTCATGCCTTCGAAACCCTTATTGCTCACTTTAAATGGCTTTATGATTTGATTATTAACTTTAAGCTGAATTTTTTTACATTTTTTGTTAAAACATATTATAATTGAATCTTTACCTCGAGGAACGTGAAGCGAAAGCTATCGATTGAGAGGAAAAGAACATTTATAGTCACTCATGCCTTCGAAAGCCTCATTATTCACTTTAAATGATTTTATAATCTCATTATTGATTTTATGTTGAATTTTCTTACATTTTTAGCTAAAACAGACTATAATTGAATGTTTACCTCGGGAAACATGAAGGAAAAGCCATCGATTGAGAAGAAAAGACCATTTATAGTCACTCATGCCTTCGAAACCCTTATTGCTCACTTTAAATGACTTTATGATTTGATTATTAACTTTAAGCTGAATTTTTTTACATTTTTTGTTAAAACATATGATAATTAAATCTTTACCTCGAGAAACGTGAAGCGAAAGCTATCGATTGCGAGGAAAAGAACATTTATAGTCACTCATGCCTTCGGAAGCCTTATTACTTGCTTAAAATTGTTTTACAATCTCATTATTTTTTTTAAATCAATTTTCTTACATTTTTGGTTAAAATAGATTATATTTAAATGTTTGTCTCAAGAAACGTGAAGCGAAAGCCATCGATTGACATGAAAAGTCCATTTATATTCACTCATGCCTTTGAAAGCCTCATTATTCACTTTAAATGATTTTATAATCTCATTATTGATTTTATGTTGAATTTTCTTACATTTTTAGCTAAAACAGACTATAATTGAATGTTTACCTCGGGAAACATGAAGGAAAAGCCATCGATTGAGAAGAAAAGACCATTTATAGTCACTCATGCCTTCGAAACCCTTATTGCTCACTTTAAATGGCTTTATGATTTGATTATTAACTTTAAGCTGAATTGTTTTATTTTTTTGTTAAAACAGAATATAATTGAATGTTTACCTCTAGAAACATGAAGCGAAAGCTAGCGGTTGAGAGGAAAAGAACATTTATAGTCACTCATGCCTTCGAAAGCCTTATTACTTGCTTAAAATTGTTTTACAATCTCATTATTTTTTTAAATCAAATTTCCTACATTTTTGGTTAAAATAGATTATATTTAAATGTTTGTCTCAAGAAACGTGAAGCGAAAGCCATCGATTGTCAAGAAAAGTCCATTTATAGTCACTCATGCCTTTGAAAGCCTCATTATTCACTTCAAATTATTTTATAATCTCATTATTGCTTTTATGATGAATTTTCTTACATTTTTAGTTAAAACAGACTATAATTGAATGTTTACCTGGGGAAACATGAAGCAAAAGCCATCGATTGAGAAGAAAAGACCATTTATAGTCACTCAAGCCTTCGAAACCCTTATTGCTCACTTTAAATGGCTTTATGATTTGATTATTAACTTTAAGCTGAATTTTTTTACATTTTTTGTTAAAACATATGATAATTGAATCTTTACCTCGAGAAACGTGAAGCGAAAGCTATCGATTGAGAGGAAAAGAACATTTATAGTCACTCATGCCTTCGGAAGCCTTATTACTTGCTTAAAATTGTTTTACAATCTCATTATTTTTTTTTAAATCAATTTTCTTACATTTTTGGTTAAAATAGATTATATTTAAATGTTTGTCTCAAGAAACGTGAAGCGAAAGCCATCGATTGACAAGAAAAGTCCATTTATAGTCACTCATGCCTTCGAAAGCCTCATTATTCACTTTAAATGATTTTATAATCTCATTATTGATTTTATGTTGAATTCTCTTACATTTTTAGTTAAAACAGACTATAATTGAATGTTTACCTCGAGAAACATGAAGCAAAAGCCATCGATTGAAAAGAAAAGACCATTTATAGTCACTCATGCCTTCGAAACCCTTATTGCTCACTTTAAATGACTTTATGATTTGATTATTAACTTTAAGCTGAATTTTTTTACATTTTTTGTTAAAACATATGATAATTAAATCTTTACCTCGAGAAACGTGAAGCGAAAGCTATCGATTGAGAGGAAAAGAACATTTATAGTCACTCATGCCTTCGGAAGCCTTATTACTTGCTTAAAATTGTTTTACAATCTCATTATTTTTTTTTTACATCAATTTTCTTACATTTTTGGTTAAAATAGATTATATTTAAATGTTTTTCTCAAGAAACATGAAGCGAAAGCCATCGATTGACAAGAAAAGTCCATTTCTAGTCACTCATGCCTTCGAAAGCCTCATTATTCACTTTAAATGATTTTATAATCTCATTATAGATTTTATGTTGAATTTTCTTACATTTTTAGTTAAAACAGACTATAATTGAATGTTTACCTCGAGAAACATGAAGCAAAAGCCATCGATTCAAAAGAAAAGACCATTTATAGTCACTCATGCCTTCGAAACCCTTATTGCTCACTTTAAATGACTTTATGATTTGATTATTAACTTTAAGCTGAATTTTTTTACATTTTTTGTTAAAACATATGATAATTAAATCTTTTCCTCGAGAAACGTGAAGCGAAAGCTATCGATTGAGCGGAAAAGAACATTTATAGTCACTCATGCCTTCGGAAGCCTTATTACTTGCTTAAAATTGTTTTACAATCTCATTATTTTTTTTTAAATCAATTTTCTTACATTTTTGGTTAAAATAGATTTATTTAAAGGTTTGTCTCAAGAAACATGAAGCGAAAGCCATCGATTGACAAGAAAAGTCCATTTCTAGTCACTCATGCCTTCGAAAGCCTCATTATTCACTTTAAATGATTTTATAATCTCATTATTGATTTTATGTTGAATTTTCTTACATTTTTAGTTAAAACAGACTATAATTGAATGTTTACCTCGAGAAACATGAAGCAAAAGCCATCGATTAGAAAGAAAAGACCATTTATAGTCACTCATGCCTTCGAAACCCTTATTGCTCACTTTAAATGACTTTATGATTTGATTATTAACTTTAAGCTGAATTTTTTTACATTTTTTGTTAAAACATATGATAATTAAATCTTTACCTCGAGAAACGTGAAGCGAAATCTATCGATTGAGAGGAAAAGAACATTTATAGTCACTCATGCCTTCGGAAGCCTTATTACTTGCTGAAAATTGTTTTACAATCTCATTATTTTTTTTAAAATCAATTTTCTTACATTTTTGATTAAAATAGATTATATTTAAATGTTTGTCTCAAGAAACGTGAAGCGAAAGCCATCGATTGACAAGAAAAGTCCATTTATAGTCACTCATGCCTTCGAAAGCCTCATTATTCACTTTAAATTATTTTATAATCTCATTATTGATTTTATGATGAATTTTCTTACATTTTTAGTTAAAACAGACTATAATTGAATCTTTACCTCGGCAAACATGAAGCAAAAGCCATCGATTGAGAAGAAAAGACCATTTATAGTCACTCATGCCTTCGAAACCCTTATTGCTTACTTTAAATGGCTTTATGATTTGATTATTAACTTCAAGCTGAATTTTTTTACATTTTTTGTTAAAACATATGATAATTGAATCTTTACCTAGAGAAACGTGAAGCGAAAGCTATCGATTGGGAGGAAAAGAACATTTATAGTCACTCATGCCTTCGGAAGCCTTATTACTTGCTTAAAATTGTTTTACAATCTCATTTTTTTTTTAAATCAATTTTCTTACATTTTTTGTTAAAATAGATTATATTTAAATGTTTGTCTCAAGAAACGTGAAGCGAAAGCCATCGATTGACAAGAAAAGTCCATTTATAGTCACTCATGCCTTCGAAAGCCTCATTATTCACTTTAAATGATTTTATAATCTCATTATTGATTTTATGATGAATTTTCTTACATTTTTAGTTAAAACAGACTATAATTGAATGTTTACCTCAGCAAACATGAAGCAAAAGCCATCGATTGAGAAGAAAATACCATTTATAGTCACTCATGCCTTCGAAACCCTTATAGCTCACTTTAAATGGCTTAATGATTTGATTAATAAGTTCAAGCTGAATTTTTTTATATTTTTTGTTAAAACAGATTATAATTGAATGTTTACCTCGAGAAACGTGAAGCGAAAGCTATCGATTGAGAGGAAAAGAACATTTATATTCACTCATGCCTTCGAAAGCCTTATTACTTGCTTAAAATTGTTTTACAGTCTCATTATTTTTTTTTAAATCAATTTTTTTACATTTTTGGTTAAAATAGATTATATTTAAATGTTTGTCTCAAGAAACGTGAAGCGAAAGCCATCGATTGACAAGAAAAGTCCATTTATAGTCACTCATGCCTTCGAAAGCCTCATTATTCACTTTAAATGATTTTATAATCTCATTATTCATTTTATGATGAATTTTCTTACATTTTTAGTTAAAACAGACTATAATTGAATGTTTACCTCGGCAAAATGAAGCAAAAGCCATCGATTGAGAAGAAAATACCATTTATAGTCACTCATGCCTTCGAAACCCTTATTGCTCACTTTAAATGGCTTTATGATTTGATTATTAACTTGAAGCTGAATTTTTTTATATTTTTTGTTAAAACAGATTATAATTGAATGTTTACCTCGAGAAACGTGAAGCGAAAGCTATCGATTGAGAGGAAAAGAACATTTATATTCACTCATGCCTTCGAAAGCCTTATTACTTGCTTAAAATTGTTTTACAGTCTCATTATTTTTTTTAAATCAATTTTCTTACATTTTTGGTTAAAATAGATTATATTTAAATGTTTGTCTCAAGAAACGTGAAGCGAAAGCCATCGATTGACAAGAAAAGTCCATTTATAGTCACTCATGCCTTCGAAAGCCTCATTATTCACTTTAAATGATTTTATAATCTCATTATTGATTTTATGTTGAATTCTCTTACATTTTTAGTTAAAACAGACTATAATTGAATGTTTACCTCGAGAAACATGAAGCAAAAGCCATCGATTGAAAAGAAAAGACCATTTATAGTCACTCATGCCTTCGAAACCCTTATTGCTCACTTTAAATGACTTTATGATTTGATTATTAACTTTAAGCTGAATTTTTTTACATTTTTTGTTAAAACATATGATAATTAAATCTTTACCTCGAGAAACGTGAAGCGAAAGCTATCGATTGAGAGGAAAAGAACATTTATAGTCACTCATGCCTTCGGAAGCCTTATTACTTGCTTAAAATTGTTTTACAATCTCATTATTTTTTTTTTACATCAATTTTCTTACATTTTTGGTTAAAATAGATTATATTTAAATGTTTGTCTCAAGAAACATGAAGCGAAAGCCATCGATTGACAAGAAAAGTCCATTTCTAGTCACTCATGCCTTCGAAAGCCTCATTATTCACTTTAAATGATTTTATAATCTCATTATAGATTTTATGTTGAATTTTCCTACATTTTTAGTTAAAACAGACTATAATTGAATGTTTACCTCGAGAAACATGAAGCAAAAGCCATCGATTGAAAAGAAAAGACCATTTATAGTCACTCATGCCTTCGAAACCCTTATTGCTCACTTTAAATGACTTTATGATTTGATTATTAACTTTAAGCTGAATTTTTTTACATTTTTTGTTAAAACATATGATAATTAAATCTTTTCCTCGAGAAACGTGAAGCGAAAGCTATCGATTGAGCGGAAAAGAACATTTATAGTCACTCATGCCTTCGGAAGCCTTATTACTTGCTTAAAATTGTTTTACAATCTCATTATTTTTTTTTAAATCAATTTTCTTACATTTTTGGTTAAAATAGATTTATTTAAAGGTTTGTCTCAAGAAACATGAAGCGAAAGCCATCGATTGACAAGAAAAGTCCATTTCTAGTCACTCATGCCTTCGAAAGCCTCATTATTCACTTTAAATGATTTTATAATCTCATTATTGATTTTATGTTGAATTTTCTTATATTTTTAGTTAAAACAGACTATAATTGAATGTTTACCTCGAGAAACATGAAGCAAAAGCCATCGATTAGAAAGAAAAGACCATTTATAGTCACTCATGCCTTCGAAACCCTTATTGCTCACTTTAAATGACTTTATGATTTGATTATTAACTTTAAGCTGAATTTTTTTACATTTTTTGTTAAAACATATGATAATTAAATCTTTACCTCGAGAAACGTGAAGCGAAATCTATCGATTGAGAGGAAAAGAACATTTATAGTCACTCATGCCTTCGGAAGCCTTATTACTTGCTTAAAATTGTTTTACAATCTCATTATTTTTTTTTAAATCAATTTTCTTACATTTTTTGTTAAAATAGATTATATTTAAATGTTTGTCTCAAGAAACGTGAAGCGAAAGCCATCGATTGACAAGAAAAGTCCATTTATAGTCACTCATGCCTTTGAAAGCCTCATTATTCACTTTAAATGATTTTATAATCTCATTATTAATTTTATGATGAATTTTCTTACATTTTTAGTTAAAACAGACTATAATTGAATGTTTACCTCGGCAAACATGAAGCAAAAGCCATCGATTGAGAAGAAAATACCATTTATAGTCACTCATGCCTTCGAAACCCTTATTGCTCACTTTAAATGGCTTTATGATTTGATTATTAACTTGAAGCTGAATTTTTTTATATTTTTTGTTAAAACAGATTATAATTGAATGTTTACCTCGAGAAACGTGAAGCGAAAGCTATCGATTGAGAGGAAAAGAACATTTATATTCACTCATGCCTTCGAAAGCCTTATTACTTGCTTAAAATTGTTTTACAGTCTCATTATTTTTTTTAAATCAATTTTCTTACATTTTTGGTTAAAATAGATTATATTTAAATGTTTGTCTCAAGAAACGTGAAGCGAAAGCCATCGATTGACAAGAAAAGTCCATTTATAGTCACTCATGCCTTCGAAAGCCTCATTATTCACTTTAAATGATTTTATAATCTCATTATTGATTTTATATTGAATTTTCTTACATTTTTAGTTAAAACACACTATAATTGAATGTTTACCTCGCGAAACATGAAGCAAAAGCCATCGATTGAGAAGAAAAGACCATTTATAGTCACTCATGCCTTCGAAACCCTTATTGCTCACTTTAAATGGCTTTATGATTTGATTATTAACTTGAAGCTGAATTTTTTTATATTTTTTGTTAAAACAGATTATAATTGAATGTTTACCTCGAGAAACGTGAAGCGAAAGCTATCGATTGAGAGGAAAAGAACATTTATATTCACTCATGCCTTCGAAAGCCTTATTACTTGCTTAAAATTGTTTTACAGTCTCATTATTTTTTTTTAAATCAATTTTCTTACATTTTTGGCTAAAATAGATTATATTTAAATGTTTGTCTCAAGAAACGTGAAGCGAAAGCCATCGATTGACAAGAAAAGTCCATTTATAGTCACTCATGCCTTCGGAAGCCTCATTATTCACTTTAAATTATTTTATAATCTCATTATTGATTTTATATTGAATTTTCGTACATTTTTAGTTAAAACACACTATAATTGAATGTTTACCTCGCGAAACATGAAGCAAAAGCCATCGATTGAGAAGAAAAGACCATTTATAGTCACTCATGCCTTCGAAACCCTTATTGCTCACTTTAAATGGCTTTATGATTTGATTATTAACTTTAAGCTGAATTTTTTTACATTTTTTGTTAAAACATATTATAATTGAATCTTTACCTCGAGGAACGTGAAGCGAAAGCTATCGATTGAGAGGAAAAGAACATTTATAGTCACTCATGCCTTCGAAAGCCTCATTATTCACTTTAAATGATTTTATAATCTCATTATTGATTTTATGTTGAATTTTCTTACATTTTTAGCTAAAACAGACTATAATTGAATGTTTACCTCGGGAAACATGAAGGAAAAGCCATCGATTGAGAAGAAAAGACCATTTATAGTCACTCATGCCTTCGAAACCCTTATTGCTCACTTTAAATGACTTTATGATTTGATTATTAACTTTAAGCTGAATTTTTTTACATTTTTTGTTAAAACATATGATAATTAAATCTTTACCTCGAGAAACGTGAAGCGAAAGCTATCGATTGCGAGGAAAAGAACATTTATAGTCACTCATGCCTTCGGAAGCCTTATTACTTGCTTAAAATTGTTTTACAATCTCATTATTTTTTTTAAATCAATTTTCTTACATTTTTGGTTAAAATAGATTATATTTAAATGTTTGTCTCAAGAAACGTGAAGCGAAAGCCATCGATTGACATGAAAAGTCCATTTATATTCACTCATGCCTTTGAAAGCCTCATTATTCACTTTAAATGATTTTATAATCTCATTATTGATTTTATGTTGAATTTTCTTACATTTTTAGCTAAAACAGACTATAATTGAATGTTTACCTCGGGAAACATGAAGGAAAAGCCATCGATTGAGAAGAAAAGACCATTTATAGTCACTCATGCCTTCGAAACCCTTATTGCTCACTTTAAATGGCTTTATGATTTGATTATTAACTTTAAGCTGAATTGTTTTATTTTTTTGTTAAAACAGAATATAATTGAATGTTTACCTCTAGAAACATGAAGCGAAAGCTAGCGGTTGAGAGGAAAAGAACATTTATAGTCACTCATGCCTTCGAAAGCCTTATTACTTGCTTAAAATTGTTTTACAATCTCATTATTTTTTTAAATCAAATTTCCTACATTTTTGGTTAAAATAGATTATATTTAAATGTTTGTCTCAAGAAACGTGAAGCGAAAGCCATCGATTGTCAAGAAAAGTCCATTTATAGTCACTCATGCCTTTGAAAGCCTCATTATTCACTTCAAATTATTTTATAATCTCATTATTGCTTTTATGATGAATTTTCTTACATTTTTAGTTAAAACAGACTATAATTGAATGTTTACCTGGGGAAACATGAAGCAAAAGCCATCGATTGAGAAGAAAAGACCATTTATAGTCACTCAAGCCTTCGAAACCCTTATTGCTCACTTTAAATGGCTTTATGATTTGATTATTAACTTTAAGCTGAATTTTTTTACATTTTTTGTTAAAACATATGATAATTGAATCTTTACCTCGAGAAACGTGAAGCGAAAGCTATCGATTGAGAGGAAAAGAACATTTATAGTCACTCATGCCTTCGGAAGCCTTATTACTTGCTTAAAATTGTTTTACAATCTCATTATTTTTTTTTAAATCAATTTTCTTACATTTTTGGTTAAAATAGATTATATTTAAATGTTTGTCTCAAGAAACGTGAAGCGAAAGCCATCGATTGACAAGAAAAGTCCATTTATAGTCACTCATGCCTTCGAAAGCCTCATTATTCACTTTAAATGATTTTATAATCTCATTATTGATTTTATGTTGAATTCTCTTACATTTTTAGTTAAAACAGACTATAATTGAATGTTTACCTCGAGAAACATGAAGCAAAAGCCATCGATTGAAAAGAAAAGACCATTTATAGTCACTCATGCCTTCGAAACCCTTATTGCTCACTTTAAATGACTTTATGACTTGATTATTAACTTTAAGCTGAATTTTTTTACATTTTTTGTTAAAACATATGATAATTAAATCTTTACCTCGAGAAACGTGAAGCGAAAGCTATCGATTGAGAGGAAAAGAACATTTATAGTCACTCATGCCTTCGGAAGCCTTATTACTTGCTTAAAATTGTTTTACAATCTCATTATTTTTTTTTTACATCAATTTTCTTACATTTTTGGTTAAAATAGATTATATTTAAATGTTTTTCTCAAGAAACATGAAGCGAAAGCCATCGATTGACAAGAAAAGTCCATTTCTAGTCACTCATGCCTTCGAAAGCCTCATTATTCACTTTAAATGATTTTATAATCTCATTATAGATTTTATGTTGAATTTTCTTACATTTTTAGTTAAAACAGACTATAATTGAATGTTTACCTCGAGAAACATGAAGCAAAAGCCATCGATTGAAAAGAAAAGACCATTTATAGTCACTCATGCCTTCGAAACCCTTATTGCTCACTTTAAATGACTTTATGATTTGATTATTAACTTTAAGCTGAATTTTTTTACATTTTTTGTTAAAACATATGATAATTAAATCTTTTCCTCGAGAAACGTGAAGCGAAAGCTATCGATTGAGCGGAAAAGAACATTTATAGTCACTCATGCCTTCGGAAGCCTTATTACTTGCTTAAAATTGTTTTACAATCTCATTATTTTTTTTTAAATCAATTTTCTTACATTTTTGGTTAAAATAGATTTATTTAAAGGTTTGTCTCAAGAAACATGAAGCGAAAGCCATCGATTGACAAGAAAAGTCCATTTCTAGTCACTCATGCCTTCGAAAGCCTCATTATTCACTTTAAATGATTTTATAATCTCATTATTGATTTTATGTTGAATTTTCTTATATTTTTAGTTAAAACAGACTATAATTGAATGTTTACCTCGAGAAACATGAAGCAAAAGCCATCGATTAGAAAGAAAAGACCATTTATAGTCACTCATGCCTTCGAAACCCTTATTGCTCACTTTAAATGACTTTATGATTTGATTATTAACTTTAAGCTGAATTTTTTTACATTTTTTGTTAAAACATATGATAATTAAATCTTTACCTCGAGAAACGTGAAGCGAAATCTATCGATTGAGAGGAAAAGAACATTTATAGTCACTCATGCCTTCGGAAGCCTTATTACTTGCTTAAAATTGTTTTACAATCTCATTATTTTTTTTTAAATCAATTTTCTTACATTTTTTGTTAAAATAGATTATATTTAAATGTTTGTCTCAAGAAACGTGAAGCGAAAGCCATCGATTGACAAGAAAAGTCCATTTATAGTCACTCATGCCTTGGAAAGCCTCATTATTCACTTTAAATGATTTTATAATCTCATTATTAATTTTATGATGAATTTTCTTACATTTTTAGTTAAAACAGACTATAGTTGAATGTTTACCTCGGCAAACATGAAGCAAAAGCCATCGATTGAGAAGAAAATACCATTTATAGTCACTCATGCCTTCGAAACCCTTATTGCTCACTTTAAATGGCTTTATGATTTGATTATTAACTTGAAGCTGAATTTTTTTATATTTTTTGTTAAAACAGATTATAATTGAATGTTTACCTCGAGAAACGTGAAGCGAAAGCTATCGATTGAGAGGAAAAGAACATTTATATTCACTCATGCCTTCGAAAGCCTTATTACTTGCTTAAAATTGTTTTACAGTCTCATTATTTTTTTTAAATCAATTTTCTTACATTTTTGGTTAAAATAGATTATATTTAAATGTTTGTCTCAAGAAACGTGAAGCGAAAGCCATCGATTGACAAGAAAAGTCCATTTATAGTCACTCATGCCTTCGAAAGCCTCATTATTCACTTTAAATGATTTTATAATCTCATTATTGATTTTATATTGAATTTTCTTACATTTTTAGTTAAAACACACTATAATTGAATGTTTACCTCGCGAAACATGAAGCAAAAGCCATCGATTGAGAAGAAAAGACCATTTATAGTCACTCATGCCTTCGAAACCCTTATTGCTCACTTTAAATGGCTTTATGATTTGATTATTAACTTGAAGCTGATTTTTTTTATATTTTTTGTTAAAACAGATTATAATTGAATGTT
This sequence comes from Theobroma cacao, assembly GCF_053813885.1. Lineage (NCBI taxonomy): Eukaryota > Viridiplantae > Streptophyta > Magnoliopsida > Malvales > Malvaceae > Theobroma > Theobroma cacao. The sequence goes on along the minus strand of NC_142640.1, from coordinate 26,682,239 downwards.
TACCTCGAGAAACGTGAAGCGAAAGCTATCGATTGAGAGGAAAAGAACATTTATATTCACTCATGCCTTCGAAAGCCTTATTACTTGCTTAAAATTGTTTTACAGTCTCATTATTTTTTTTTAAATCAATTTTCTTACATTTTTGGCTAAAATAGATTATATTTAAATGTTTGTCTCAAGAAACGTGAAGCGAAAGCCATCGATTGACAAGAAAAGTCCATTTATAGTCACTCATGCCTTCGGAAGCCTCATTATTCACTTTAAATTATTTTATAATCTCATTATTGATTTTATATTGAATTTTCGTACATTTTTAGTTAAAACACACTATAATTGAATGTTTACCTCGCGAAACATGAAGCAAAAGCCATCGATTGAGAAGAAAAGACCATTTATAGTCACTCATGCCTTCGAAACCCTTATTGCTCACTTTAAATGGCTTTATGATTTGATTATTAACTTTAAGCTGAATTTTTTTACATTTTTTGTTAAAACATATTATAATTGAATCTTTACCTCGAGGAACGTGAAGCGAAAGCTATCGATTGAGAGGAAAAGAACATTTATAGTCACTCATGCCTTCGAAAGCCTCATTATTCACTTTAAATGATTTTATAATCTCATTATTGATTTTATGTTGAATTTTCTTACATTTTTAGCTAAAACAGACTATAATTGAATGTTTACCTCGGGAAACATGAAGGAAAAGCCATCGATTGAGAAGAAAAGACCATTTATAGTCACTCATGCCTTCGAAACCCTTATTGCTCACTTTAAATGACTTTATGATTTGATTATTAACTTTAAGCTGAATTTTTTTACATTTTTTGTTAAAACATATGATAATTAAATCTTTACCTCGAGAAACGTGAAGCGAAAGCTATCGATTGCGAGGAAAAGAACATTTATAGTCACTCATGCCTTCGGAAGCCTTATTACTTGCTTAAAATTGTTTTACAATCTCATTATTTTTTTTAAATCAATTTTCTTACATTTTTGGTTAAAATAGATTATATTTAAATGTTTGTCTCAAGAAACGTGAAGCGAAAGCCATCGATTGACATGAAAAGTCCATTTATATTCACTCATGCCTTTGAAAGCCTCATTATTCACTTTAAATGATTTTATAATCTCATTATTGATTTTATGTTGAATTTTCTTACATTTTTAGCTAAAACAGACTATAATTGAATGTTTACCTCGGGAAACATGAAGGAAAAGCCATCGATTGAGAAGAAAAGACCATTTATAGTCACTCATGCCTTCGAAACCCTTATTGCTCACTTTAAATGGCTTTATGATTTGATTATTAACTTTAAGCTGAATTGTTTTATTTTTTTGTTAAAACAGAATATAATTGAATGTTTACCTCTAGAAACATGAAGCGAAAGCTAGCGGTTGAGAGGAAAAGAACATTTATAGTCACTCATGCCTTCGAAAGCCTTATTACTTGCTTAAAATTGTTTTACAATCTCATTATTTTTTTAAATCAAATTTCCTACATTTTTGGTTAAAATAGATTATATTTAAATGTTTGTCTCAAGAAACGTGAAGCGAAAGCCATCGATTGTCAAGAAAAGTCCATTTATAGTCACTCATGCCTTTGAAAGCCTCATTATTCACTTCAAATTATTTTATAATCTCATTATTGCTTTTATGATGAATTTTCTTACATTTTTAGTTAAAACAGACTATAATTGAATGTTTACCTGGGGAAACATGAAGCAAAAGCCATCGATTGAGAAGAAAAGACCATTTATAGTCACTCAAGCCTTCGAAACCCTTATTGCTCACTTTAAATGGCTTTATGATTTGATTATTAACTTTAAGCTGAATTTTTTTACATTTTTTGTTAAAACATATGATAATTGAATCTTTACCTCGAGAAACGTGAAGCGAAAGCTATCGATTGAGAGGAAAAGAACATTTATAGTCACTCATGCCTTCGGAAGCCTTATTACTTGCTTAAAATTGTTTTACAATCTCATTATTTTTTTTTAAATCAATTTTCTTACATTTTTGGTTAAAATAGATTATATTTAAATGTTTGTCTCAAGAAACGTGAAGCGAAAGCCATCGATTGACAAGAAAAGTCCATTTATAGTCACTCATGCCTTCGAAAGCCTCATTATTCACTTTAAATGATTTTATAATCTCATTATTGATTTTATGTTGAATTCTCTTACATTTTTAGTTAAAACAGACTATAATTGAATGTTTACCTCGAGAAACATGAAGCAAAAGCCATCGATTGAAAAGAAAAGACCATTTATAGTCACTCATGCCTTCGAAACCCTTATTGCTCACTTTAAATGACTTTATGATTTGATTATTAACTTTAAGCTGAATTTTTTTACATTTTTTGTTAAAACATATGATAATTAAATCTTTACCTCGAGAAACGTGAAGCGAAAGCTATCGATTGAGAGGAAAAGAACATTTATAGTCACTCATGCCTTCGGAAGCCTTATTACTTGCTTAAAATTGTTTTACAATCTCATTATTTTTTTTTTACATCAATTTTCTTACATTTTTGGTTAAAATAGATTATATTTAAATGTTTTTCTCAAGAAACATGAAGCGAAAGCCATCGATTGACAAGAAAAGTCCATTTCTAGTCACTCATGCCTTCGAAAGCCTCATTATTCACTTTAAATGATTTTATAATCTCATTATAGATTTTATGTTGAATTTTCTTACATTTTTAGTTAAAACAGACTATAATTGAATGTTTACCTCGAGAAACATGAAGCAAAAGCCATCGATTCAAAAGAAAAGACCATTTATAGTCACTCATGCCTTCGAAACCCTTATTGCTCACTTTAAATGACTTTATGATTTGATTATTAACTTTAAGCTGAATTTTTTTACATTTTTTGTTAAAACATATGATAATTAAATCTTTTCCTCGAGAAACGTGAAGCGAAAGCTATCGATTGAGCGGAAAAGAACATTTATAGTCACTCATGCCTTCGGAAGCCTTATTACTTGCTTAAAATTGTTTTACAATCTCATTATTTTTTTTTAAATCAATTTTCTTACATTTTTGGTTAAAATAGATTTATTTAAAGGTTTGTCTCAAGAAACATGAAGCGAAAGCCATCGATTGACAAGAAAAGTCCATTTCTAGTCACTCATGCCTTCGAAAGCCTCATTATTCACTTTAAATGATTTTATAATCTCATTATTGATTTTATGTTGAATTTTCTTACATTTTTAGTTAAAACAGACTATAATTGAATGTTTACCTCGAGAAACATGAAGCAAAAGCCATCGATTAGAAAGAAAAGACCATTTATAGTCACTCATGCCTTCGAAACCCTTATTGCTCACTTTAAATGACTTTATGATTTGATTATTAACTTTAAGCTGAATTTTTTTACATTTTTTGTTAAAACATATGATAATTAAATCTTTACCTCGAGAAACGTGAAGCGAAATCTATCGATTGAGAGGAAAAGAACATTTATAGTCACTCATGCCTTCGGAAGCCTTATTACTTGCTGAAAATTGTTTTACAATCTCATTATTTTTTTTAAAATCAATTTTCTTACATTTTTGATTAAAATAGATTATATTTAAATGTTTGTCTCAAGAAACGTGAAGCGAAAGCCATCGATTGACAAGAAAAGTCCATTTATAGTCACTCATGCCTTCGAAAGCCTCATTATTCACTTTAAATTATTTTATAATCTCATTATTGATTTTATGATGAATTTTCTTACATTTTTAGTTAAAACAGACTATAATTGAATCTTTACCTCGGCAAACATGAAGCAAAAGCCATCGATTGAGAAGAAAAGACCATTTATAGTCACTCATGCCTTCGAAACCCTTATTGCTTACTTTAAATGGCTTTATGATTTGATTATTAACTTCAAGCTGAATTTTTTTACATTTTTTGTTAAAACATATGATAATTGAATCTTTACCTAGAGAAACGTGAAGCGAAAGCTATCGATTGGGAGGAAAAGAACATTTATAGTCACTCATGCCTTCGGAAGCCTTATTACTTGCTTAAAATTGTTTTACAATCTCATTTTTTTTTTTAAATCAATTTTCTTACATTTTTTGTTAAAATAGATTATATTTAAATGTTTGTCTCAAGAAACGTGAAGCGAAAGCCATCGATTGACAAGAAAAGTCCATTTATAGTCACTCATGCCTTCGAAAGCCTCATTATTCACTTTAAATGATTTTATAATCTCATTATTGATTTTATGATGAATTTTCTTACATTTTTAGTTAAAACAGACTATAATTGAATGTTTACCTCAGCAAACATGAAGCAAAAGCCATCGATTGAGAAGAAAATACCATTTATAGTCACTCATGCCTTCGAAACCCTTATAGCTCACTTTAAATGGCTTAATGATTTGATTAATAAGTTCAAGCTGAATTTTTTTATATTTTTTGTTAAAACAGATTATAATTGAATGTTTACCTCGAGAAACGTGAAGCGAAAGCTATCGATTGAGAGGAAAAGAACATTTATATTCACTCATGCCTTCGAAAGCCTTATTACTTGCTTAAAATTGTTTTACAGTCTCATTATTTTTTTTTAAATCAATTTTTTTACATTTTTGGTTAAAATAGATTATATTTAAATGTTTGTCTCAAGAAACGTGAAGCGAAAGCCATCGATTGACAAGAAAAGTCCATTTATAGTCACTCATGCCTTCGAAAGCCTCATTATTCACTTTAAATGATTTTATAATCTCATTATTCATTTTATGATGAATTTGCTTACATTTTTAGTTAAAACAGACTATAATTGAATGTTTACCTCGGCAAAATGAAGCAAAAGCCATCGATTGAGAAGAAAATACCATTTATAGTCACTCATGCCTTCGAAACCCTTATTGCTCACTTTAAATGGCTTTATGATTTGATTATTAACTTGAAGCTGAATTTTTTTATATTTTTTGTTAAAACAGATTATAATTGAATGTTTACCTCGAGAAACGTGAAGCGAAAGCTATCGATTGAGAGGAAAAGAACATTTATATTCACTCATGCCTTCGAAAGCCTTATTACTTGCTTAAAATTGTTTTACAGTCTCATTATTTTTTTTAAATCAATTTTCTTACATTTTTGGTTAAAATAGATTATATTTAAATGTTTGTCTCAAGAAACGTGAAGCGAAAGCCATCGATTGACAAGAAAAGTCCATTTATAGTCACTCATGCCTTCGAAAGCCTCATTATTCACTTTAAATGATTTTATAATCTCATTATTGATTTTATGTTGAATTCTCTTACATTTTTAGTTAAAACAGACTATAATTGAATGTTTACCTCGAGAAACATGAAGCAAAAGCCATCGATTGAAAAGAAAAGACCATTTATAGTCACTCATGCCTTCGAAACCCTTATTGCTCACTTTAAATGACTTTATGATTTGATTATTAACTTTAAGCTGAATTTTTTTACATTTTTTGTTAAAACATATGATAATTAAATCTTTACCTCGAGAAACGTGAAGCGAAAGCTATCGATTGAGAGGAAAAGAACATTTATAGTCACTCATGCCTTCGGAAGCCTTATTACTTGCTTAAAATTGTTTTACAATCTCATTATTTTTTTTTTACATCAATTTTCTTACATTTTTGGTTAAAATAGATTATATTTAAATGTTTGTCTCAAGAAACATGAAGCGAAAGCCATCGATTGACAAGAAAAGTCCATTTCTAGTCACTCATGCCTTCGAAAGCCTCATTATTCACTTTAAATGATTTTATAATCTCATTATAGATTTTATGTTGAATTTTCTTACATTTTTAGTTAAAACAGACTATAATTGAATGTTTACCTCGAGAAACATGAAGCAAAAGCCATCGATTCAAAAGAAAAGACCATTTATAGTCACTCATGCCTTCGAAACCCTTATTGCTCACTTTAAATGACTTTATGATTTGATTATTAACTTTAAGCTGAATTTTTTTACATTTTTTGTTAAAACATATGATAATTAAATCTTTTCCTCGAGAAACGTGAAGCGAAAGCTATCGATTGAGCGGAAAAGAACATTTATAGTCACTCATGCCTTCGGAAGCCTTATTACTTGCTTAAAATTGTTTTACAATCTCATTATTTTTTTTTAAATCAATTTTCTTACATTTTTGGTTAAAATAGATTTATTTAAAGGTTTGTCTCAAGAAACATGAAGCGAAAGCCATCGATTGACAAGAAAAGTCCATTTCTAGTCACTCATGCCTTCGAAAGCCTCATTATTCACTTTAAATGATTTTATAATCTCATTATTGATTTTATGTTGAATTTTCTTACATTTTTAGTTAAAACAGACTATAATTGAATGTTTACCTCGAGAAACATGAAGCAAAAGCCATCGATTAGAAAGAAAAGACCATTTATAGTCACTCATGCCTTCGAAACCCTTATTGCTCACTTTAAATGACTTTATGATTTGATTATTAACTTTAAGCTGAATTTTTTTACATTTTTTGTTAAAACATATGATAATTAAATCTTTACCTCGAGAAACGTGAAGCGAAATCTATCGATTGAGAGGAAAAGAACATTTATAGTCACTCATGCCTTCGGAAGCCTTATTACTTGCTTAAAATTGTTTTACAATCTCATTATTTTTTTTAAAATCAATTTTCTTACATTTTTGGTTAAAATAGATTATATTTAAATGTTTGTCTCAAGAAACGTGAAGCGAAAGCCATCGATTGACAAGAAAAGTCCATTTATAGTCACTCATGCCTTCGAAAGCCTCATTATTCACTTTAAATTATTTTATAATCTCATTATTGATTTTATGATGAATTTTCTTACATTTTTAGTTAAAACAGACTATAATTGAATCTTTACCTCGGCAAACATGAAGCAAAAGCCATCGATTGAGAAGAAAAGACCATTTATAGTCACTCATGCCTTCGAAACCCTTATTGCTTACTTTAAATGGCTTTATGATTTGATTATTAACTTCAAGCTGAATTTTTTTACATTTTTTGTTAAAACATATGATAATTGAATCTTTACCTAGAGAAACGTGAAGCGAAAGCTATCGATTGGGAGGAAAAGAACATTTATAGTCACTCATGCCTTCGGAAGCCTCATTACTTGCTTAAAATTGTTTTACAATCTCATTTTTTTTTTTAAATCAATTTTCTTACATTTTTTGTTAAAATAGATTATATTTAAATGTTTGTCTCAAGAAACGTGAAGCGAAAGCCATCGATTGACAAGAAAAGTCCATTTATAGTCACTCATGCCTTCGAAAGCCTCATTATTCACTTTAAATGATTTTATAATCTCATTATTGATTTTATGATGAATTTTCTTACATTTTTAGTTAAAACAGACTATAATTGAATGTTTACCTCGGCAAACATGAAGCAAAAGCCATCGATTGAGAAGAAAATACCATTTATAGTCACTCATGCCTTCGAAACCCTTATTGCTCACTTTAAATGGCTTAATGATTTGATTATTAAGTTCAAGCTGAATTTTTTTATATTTTTTGTTAAAACAGATTATAATTGAATGTTTACCTCTAGAAACGTGAAGCGAGAGCTATCGATTGAGAGGAAAAGAACATTTATATTCACTCATGCCTTCGAAAGCCTTATTACTTGCTTAAAATTGTTTTACAGTCTCATTATTTTTTTTAAATCAATTTTCTTACATTTTTGGTTAAAATAGATTATATTTAAATGTTTGTCTCAAGAAACGTGAAGCGAAAGCCATCGATTGACAAGAAAAGTCCATTTATAGTCACTCATGCCTTCGAAAGCCTCATTATTCACTTTAAATGATTTTATAATCTCATTATTGATTTTATATTGAATTTTCTTACATTTTTAGTTAAAACACACTATAATTGAATGTTTACCTCGCGAAACATGAAGCAAAAGCCATCGATTGAGAAGAAAAGACCATTTATAGTCACTCATGCCTTCGAAACCCTTATTGCTCACTTTAAATGGCTTTATGATTTGATTATTAACTTTAAGCTGAATTTTTTTACATTTTTTGTTAAAACATATTATAATTGAATCTTTACCTCGAGGAACGTTAAGCGAAAGCTATCGATTGAGAGGAAAAGAACATTTATAGTCACTCATGCCTTCGAAAGCCTCATTATTCACTTTAAATGATTTTATAATCTCATTATAGATTTTATGATAAATTTTCTTACATTTTTAGTTAAAACAGACTATAATTGAATGTTTACCTCGGCAAACATGAAGCAAAAGCCATCGATTGAGAAGAAAATACCATTTATAGTCACTCATGCCTTTGAAACCCTTATTGCTCACTTTAAATGGCTTTATGATTTGATTATTAACTTGAAGCTGAATTTTTTTATATTTTTTGTTAAAACAGATTATAATTGAATGTTTACCTCGAGAAACGTGAAGCGAAAGCTATCGATTGAGAGGAAAAGAACATTTATATTCACTCATGCCTTCGAAAGCCTTATTACTTGCTTAAAATTGTTTTACAGTCTCATTATTTTTTTTAAATCAATTTTCTTACATTTTTGGTTAAAATAGATTATATTTAAATGTTTGTCTCAAGAAACGTGAAGCGAAAGCCATCGATTGACAAGAAAAGTCCATTTATAGTCACTCATGCCTTCGAAAGCCTCATTATTCACTTTAAATGATTTTATAATCTCATTATTGATTTTATGTTGAATTTTCTTACATTTTTAGTTAAAACAGACTATAATTGAATGTTTACCTCGAGAAACATGAAGCAAAAGCCATCGATTGAAAAGAAAAGACCATTTATAGTCACTCATGCCTTCGAAACCCTTATTGCTCACTTTAAATGACTTTATGATTTGATTATTAACTTTAAGCTGAATTTTTTTACATTTTTTGTTAAAACATATGATAATTAAATCTTTACCTCGAGAAACGTGAAGCGAAAGCTATCGATTGGGAGGAAAAGAACATTTATAGTCACTCATGCCTTTGGAAGCCTTATTGCTTGCTTAAAATTGTTTTACAATCTCATTATTTTTTTTTAAATCAATTTTCTTACATTTTTGGTTAAAATAGATTATATTTAAATGTTTGTCTCAAGAAACGTGAAGCGAAAGCCATCGATTGACAAGAAAAGTCCATTTATAGTCACTCATGCCTTCGAAAGCCTCATTATTCACTTTAAATGATTTTATAATCTCATTATTGATTTTATGATGAATTTTCTTACATTTTTAGTTAAAACAGACTATAATTGAATGTTTACCTCGGCAAACATGAAGCAAAAGCCATCGATTGAGAAGAAAATACCATTTATAGTCACTCATGCCTTCGAAACCCTTATTGCTCACTTTAAATGGCTTTACGATTTGATTATTAACTTGAAGCTGAATTTTTTTATATTTTTTGTTAAAACAGATTATAATTGAATGTTTACCTTGAGAAACGTGAAGCGAAAGCTATCGATTGAGAGGAAAAGAACATTTATATTCACTCATGCCTTCAAAAGCCTTATTACTTGCTTAAAATTGTTTTACAATCTCATTATTTTTTTTTAAATCAATTTTCTTACATTTTTGGATAAAATAGATTATATTTAAATGTTTGTCTCAGAAAACGTGAAGCGAAAGCCATCGATTGACAAGAAAACTCCATTTATAGTCACTCATGCCTTCGAAAGCCTCATTATTCACTTTAAATGATTTTATAATCTCATTATTGATTTTATGATGAATTTTCTTACATTTTTAGTTAAAACAGACTATAATTGAATGTTTACCTCGGCAAACATGAAGCAAAAACCATCGATTGAGAAGAAAATACCATTTATAGTCACTCATGCCTTCGAAACCCTTATTGCTCACTTTAAATAGCTTTATGATTTGATTATTAACTTGAAGCTGAATTTTTTTATATTTTTTGTTAAAACATATTATAATTGAATGTTTACCTCGAGAAACGTGAAGCGAAAGCTATCGATTGAGAGGAAAAGAACATTTATATTCACTCATGCCTTCGAAAGCCTTATTACTTGCTTAAAATTGTTTTACAGTCTCATTATTTTTTTTAAATCAATTTTCTTACATTTTTGGTTAAAGTAGATTATATTTAAATGTTTGTCTCAAGAAACGTGAAGCGAAAGCCATCGATTGACAAGAAAAGTCCATTTATAGTCACTCATGCCTTCGAAAGCCTCATTATTCACTTTAAATGATTTTATAATCTCATTATTGATTTTATGTTGAATTTTCTTACATTTTTAGTTAAAACAGACTATAATTGAATGTTTACCTCGAGAAACATGAAGCAAAAGCCATCGATTGAAAAGAAAAGACCATTTATAGTCACTCATGCCTTCGAAACCCTTATTGGTCACTTTAAATGACTTTATGATTTGATTATTAACTTTAAGCTGAATTTTTTTACATTTTTTGTTAAAACATATGATAATTAAATCTTTACCTCGAGAAACGTGAAGCGAAAGCTATCGATTGAGAGGAAAAGAACATTTATAGTCACTAATGCCTTCGGAAGCCTTATTACTTGCTTAAAATTGTTTTACAATCTCATTATTTTTTTTTAAATCAATTTTCTTACATTTTTGGTTAAAATAGATTATATTTAAATGTTTGTCTCAAGAAACATGAAGCGAAAGCCATCGATTGACAAGAAAAGTCCATTTATAGTCACTCATGCCTTCGAAAGCCTCATTATTCACTTTAAATGATTTTATAATCTCATTATTGATTTTATTTTGAATTTTCTTACATTTTTAGTTAAAACAGACTATAATTGAATGTTTACCTCGAGAAACATGAAGCAAAAGCCATCGATTGAAAAGAAAAGACCATTTATAGTCACTCATGCCTTCGAAACCCTTATTGCTCACTTTAAATGACTTTATGATTTGATTATTAACTTTAAGCTGAATTTTTTTACATTTTTTGTTAAAACATATGATAATTAAATCTTTACCTCGAGAAACGTGAAGCGAAAGCTATCGATTGAGAGGAAAAGAACATTTATAGTCACTCATGCCTTCGGAAGCCTTATTACTTGCTTAAAATTGTTTTACAATCTCATTATTTTTTTTTAAATCAATTTTCTTACATTTTTGGTTAAAATAGATTATATTTAAATGTTTGTCTCAAGAAACGTGAAGCGAAAGCCATCGATTGACAAGAAAAGTTCATTTATAGTCACTCATGCCTTCGAAAGCCTCATTATTCACTTTAAATTATTTTATAATCTCATTATTGATTTTATGATGAATTTTCTTACATTTTTAGTTAAAACAGACTATAATTGAATGTTTACCTCGGCAAACATGAAGCAAAAACCATCGATTGAGAAGAAAATACCATTTATAGTCACTCATGCCTTCGAAACCCTTATTGCTCACTTTAAATAGCTTTATGATTTGATTATTAACTTGAAGCTGAATTTTTTTATATTTTTTGTTATAACATATTATAATTGAATGTTTACCTCGAGAAACGTGAAGCGAAAGCTATCGATTGAGAGGAAAAGAACATTTATATTCACTCATGCCTTCGAAAGCCTTATTACTTGCTTAAAATTGTTTTACAGTCTCATTATTTTTTTTAAATCAATTTTCTTACATTTTTGGTTAAAATAGATTATATTTAAATGTTTGTCTCAAGAAACGTGAAGCGAAAGCCATCGATTGACAAGAAAAGTCCATTTATAGTCACTCATGCCTTCGAAAGCCTCATTATTCACTTTAAATGATTTTATAATCTCATTATTGATTTTATGTTGAATTTTCTTACATTTTTAGTTAAAACAGACTATAATTGAATGTTTACCTCGAGAAACATGAAGCAAAAGCCATCGATTGAAAAGAAAAGACCATTTATAGTCACTCATGCCTTCGAAACCCTTATTGGTCACTTTAAATGACTTTATGATTTGATTATTAACTTTAAGCTGAATTTTTTTACATTTTTTGTTAAAACATATGATAATTAAATCTTTACCTCGAGAAACGTGAAGCGAAAGCTATCGATTGAGAGGAAAAGAACATTTATAGTCACTAATGCCTTCGGAAGCCTTATTACTTGCTTAAAATTGTTTTACAATCTCATTATTTTTTTTTAAATCAATTTTCTTACATTTTTGGTTAAAATAGATTATATTTAAATGTTTGTCTCAAGAAACATGAAGCGAAAGCCATCGATTGACAAGAAAAGTCCATTTATAGTCACTCATGCCTTCGAAAGCCTCATTATTCACTTTAAATGATTTTATAATCTCATTATTGATTTTATGTTGAATTTTCTTACATTTTTAGTTAAAACAGACTATAATTGAATGTTTACCTCGAGAAACATGAAGCAAAAGCCATCGATTGAAAAGAAAAGACCATTTATAGTCACTCATGCCTTCGAAACCCTTATTGGTCACTTTAAATGACTTTATGATTTGATTATTAACTTTAAGCTGAATTTTTTTACATTTTTTGTTAAAACATATGATAATTAAATCTTTACCTCGAGAAACGTGAAGCGAAAGCTATCGATTGAGAGGAAAAGAACATTTATAGTCACTAATGCCTTCGGAAGCCTTATTACTTGCTTAAAATTGTTTTACAATCTCATTATTTTTTTTTAAATCAATTTTCTTACATTTTTGGTTAAAATAGATTATATTTAAATGTTTGTCTCAAGAAACATGAAGCGAAAGCCATCGATTGACAAGAAAAGTCCATTTATAGTCACTCATGCCTTCGAAACCCTTATTGCTCACTTTAAATAGCTTTATGATTTGATTATTAACTTGAAGCTGAATTTTTTTATATTTTTTGTTAAAACATATTATAATTGAATGTTTACCTCGAGAAACGTGAAGCGAAAGCTATCGATTGAGAGGAAAAGAACATTTATATTCACTCATGCCTTCGAAAGCCTTATTACTTGCTTAAAATTGTTTTACAGTCTCATTATTTTTTTTAAATCAATTTTCTTACATTTTTGGTTAAAATAGATTATATTTAAATGTTTGTCTCAAGAAACGTGAAGCGAAAGCCATCGATTGACAAGAAAAGTCCATTTATAGTCACTCATGCCTTCAAAAACCTCATTATTCACTTTAAATGATTTTATAATCTCATTATTGATTTTATGTTGAATTTTCTTACATTTTTAGTTAAAACAGACTATAATTGAATGTTTACCTCGGCAAACATGAAGCAAAAACCATCGATTGAGAAGAAAATACCATTTATAGTCACTCATGCCTTCGAAACCCTTATTGCTCACTTTAAATAGCTTTATGATTTGATTATTAACTTCAAGCTGAATTTTTTTACATTTTTTGTTAAAACATATGATAATTGAATCTTTACCTAGAGAAACGTGAAGCGAAAGCTATCGATTGGGAGGAAAAGAACATTTATAGTCACTCATGCCTTCGGAAGCCTTATTACTTGCTTAAAATTGTTTTACAATCTCATTATTTTTTTTAAAATCAATTTTCTTACATTTTTGGTTAAAATAGATTATATTTAAATGTTTGTCTCAAGAAACGTGAAGCGAAAGCCATCGATTGACAAGAAAAGTCCATTTATAGTCACTCATGCCTTCGAAAGCCTCATTATTCACTTTAAATGATTTTATAATCTCATTATTGATTTTATGATGAATTTTCTTACATTTTTAGTTAAAACAGACTATAATTGAATGTTTAGCTCGGCAAACATGAAGCAAAAGCCATCGATTGAGAAGAAAATACCATTTATAGTCACTCATGCCTTCGAAACCCTTATTGCTCACTTTAAATGGCTTTATGATTTGATTATTAACTTGAAGCTGAATTTTTTTATATTTTTTGTTAAAACAGATTATAATTGAATGTTTACCTCGAGAAACGTGAAGCGAAAGCTATCGATTGAGAGGAAAAGAAGATTTATATTCACTCATGCCTTCGAAAGCCTTATTACTTGCTTAAAATTGTTTTACAGTCTCATTATTTTTTTTTAAATCAATTTTCTTACATTTTTGGTTAAAATAGATTATATTTAAATGTTTGTCTCAAGAAACGTGAAGCGAAAGCCATCGATTGACAAGAAAAGTCCATTTATAGCCACTCATACCTTCGAAAGCCTCATTATTCACTTTAAATGATTTTATAATCTCATTATTGATTTTATATTGAATTTTCTTACATTTTTAGTTAAAACACACTATAGTTGAATGTTGACCTCGCGAAACATGAAGCAAAAGCCATCGATTGAGAAGAAAAGACCATTTATAGTCACTCATGCCTTCGAAACCCTTATTGCTCACTTTAAATGGCTTTACGATTTGATTATTAACTTCAAGCTGAATTTTCTTACATTTTTAGTTAAAACAGACTATAATTGAATGTTTACCTCGGCAAACATGAAGCAAAAGCCATCGATTGAGAAGAAAATACCATTTATAGTCACTCTTGCCTTCGAAACCCTTATTGCTCACTTTAAATGGCTTTATGATTTGATTATTAACTTTAAGCTGAATTTTTTTATATTTTTTGTTAAAACAGATTATAATTGAATGTTTACCTCGAGAAACGTGAAGCGAAAGCTATCGATTGAGAGGAAAAGAACATTTATATTCACTCATGCCTTCGAAAGCCTTATTACTTGCTTAAAATTGTTTTACAGTCTCATTATTTTTTTTAAATCAATTTTCTTACATTTTTGGTTAAAATAGATTATATTTAAATGTTTGTCTCAAGAAACGTGAAGCGAAAGCCATCGATTCACAAGAAAAGTCCATTTATAGTCACTCATGCCTTCGGAAGCCTCATTATTCACTTTAAATGATTTTATAATCTCATTATTGATTTTATATTGAATTTTCTTACATTTTTAGTTAAAACACACTATAATTGAATGTTTACCTCGCGAAACATGAAGCAAAAGCCATCGATTGAGAAGAAAAGACCATTTATAGTCACTCATGCCTTCGAAACCCTTATTGCTCACTTTAAATGGCTTTATGATTTGATTATTAACTTTAAGCTGAATTTTTTCACATTTGTTGTTATAACATATTATAATTGAATCTTTACCTCGAGGAACGTTAAGCGAAAGCTATCGATTGAGAGGAAAAGAACATTTATAGTCACTCATGCCTTCGAAAGCCTCATTATTCACTTTAAATGATTTTATAATCTCATTATTGATTTTATGATGAATTTTCTTACATTTTTAGTTAAAACAGACTATAATTGAATGTTTACCTCGGCAAACATGAAGCAAAAGCCATCGATTGAGAAGAAAATACCATTTATAGTCACTCATGCCTTCGAAACCCTTATTGCTCACTTTAAATGGCTTTATGATTTGATTATTAACTTGAAGCTGAATTTTTTTATATTTTTTGTTAAAACAGAATATAATTGAATGTTTACCTCGAGAAACGTGAAGCGAAAGCTATCGATTGAGAGGAAAAGAACATTTATATTCGCTCATGCCTTCGAAAGCCTTATTACTTGCTTAAAATTGTTTTACAGTCTCATTATTTTTTTTAAATCAATTTTCTTACATTTTTGGTTAAAATAGATTATATTTAAATGTTTGTCTCAAGAAACGTGAAGCGAAAGCCATCGATTGACAAGAAAAGTCCATTTATAGTCACTCATGCCTTCGAAAGCCTCATTATTCACTTTAAATGATTTTATAATCTCATTATTGATTTTATGTTGAATTTTCTTACATTTTTAGTTAAAACAGACTATAATTGAATGTTTACCTCGAGAAACATGAAGCAAAAGCCATCGATTGAAAAGAAAAGACCATTTATAGTCACTCATGCCTTCGAAACCCTTATTGCTCACTTTAAATGACTTTATGATTTGATTATTAACTTTAAGCTGAATTTTTTTACATTTTTTGTTAAAACATATGATAAATAAATCTTTACCTCGAGAAACGTGAAGCGAAAGCTAACGATTAAGAGGAAAAGAACATTTATAGTCACTCATGCCTTCGGAAGCCTTATTACTTGCTTAAAATTGTTTTACAATCTCATAATTTTTTTTTAAATCAATTTTCTTACATTTTTGGTTAAAATAGATTATATTTAAATGTTTGTCTCAAGAAACATGAAGCGAAAGCCATCGATTGACAAGAAAAGTCCATTTATAGTCACTCATGACTTCGAAAGCCTCATTATTCACTTTAAATGATTTTATAATCTCATTATTGATTTTATGTTGAATTTTCTAACATTTTTAGTTAAAACAGACTATAATTGAATGTTTACCTGGAGAAACATGAAGCAAAAGCCATCGATTGAAAAGAAAAGACCATTTATAGTCACTCATGCCTTCGAAACCCTTATTGCTCACTTTAAATGACTTTATGATTTGATTATTAACTTTAAGCTGAATTTTTTTACATTTTTTGTTAAAACATATGATAATTAAATCTTTACCTCGAGTAACGTGAAGCGAAAGCTATCGATTGAGAGAAAAAGAACATTTATAGTCACTCATGCCTTCGGAAGCCTTATTACTTGCTTAAAATTGTTTTACAATCTCATTATTTTTTTTAAATCAATTTTCTTACATTTTTGGTTAAAATAGATTATAGTTAAATGTTTGTCTCAAGAAACGTGAAGCGAAAGCCATCGATTGACAAGAAAAGTCCATTTATAGTCACTCATGCCTTCGAAAGCCTCATTATTCACTTTAAATTATTTTATAATCTTATTATTGATTTTATGATGAATTTTCTTACATTTTTAGTTAAAACAGACTATAATTGAATGTTTACCTCGGCAAACATGAAGCAAAAGCCATCGATTGAGAAGAAAAGACCATTTATAGTCACTCATGCCTTCGAAACCCTTATTGCTCACTTTAAATGGCTTTATGATTTGATTATTAACTTCAAGCTGAATTTTTTTACATTTTTTGTTAAAACATATGATAATTGAATCTTTACCTAGAGAAACGTGAAGCGAAAGCTATCGATTGGGAGGAAAAGAACATTTATAGTCACTCATGCCTTCGGAGGCGTTATTACTTGCTTAAAGTTGTTTTACAATCTCATTATTTTTTTTTAAATCAATTTTCTTACATTTTTGGTTAAAATAGATTATATTTAAATGTTTGTCTCAAGAAACGTGAAGCGAAAGCCATCGATTGACAAGAAAAGTCCATTTATAGTCACTCATGCCTTCGAAAGCCTCATTATTCACTTTAAATGATTTTATAATCTCATTATTGATTTTATGATGAATTTTCTTACATTTTTAGTTAAAACAGACTATAATTGAATGTTTACCTCGGCAAACATGAAGCAAAAGCCATCGATTGAGAAGAAAATACCATTTATAGTCACTCATGCCTTCGAAACCCTTATTGCTCACTTTAAATAGCTTTATGATTTGATTATTAACTTTAAGCTGAATTTTTTTATATTTTTTGTTAAAACAGATTATAATTGAATGTTTACCTCGAGAAACGTGAAGCGAAAGCTATCGATTGAGAGGAAAAGAACATTTATATTCGCTCATGCCTTCGAAAGCCTTATTACTTGCTTAAAATTGTTTTACAGTCTCATTATTTTTTTTAAATCAATTTTCTTACATTTTTGGTTAAAATAGATTATATTTAAATGTTTGTCTCAAGAAACGTGAAGCGAAAGCCATCGATTGACAAGAAAAGTCCATTTATGGTCACTCATGCCTTCGAAAGCCTCATTATTCACTTTAAATGATTTTATAATCTCATTATTGATTTTATGTTGAATTTTCTTACATTTTTAGTTAAAACAGACTATAATTGAATGTTTACCTCGAGAAACATGAAGCAAAAGCCATCGATTGAAAAGAAAAGACCATTTATAGTCACTCATGCCTTCGAAACCCTTATTGCTCACTTTAAATGACTTTATGATTTGATTATTAACTTTAAGCTGAATTTTTTTACATTTTTTGTTAAAACATATGATAATTAAATCTTTACCTCGAGAAACGTGAAGCGAAACCAATCGATTGAGAGGAAAAGAACATTTATAGTCACTCATGCCTTCGGAAGCCTTATTACTTGCTTAAAATTGATTTACAATCTCATTATTTTTTTTTAAATCAATTTTCTTACTTTTTTGGTTAAAATAGATTATATTTAAATGTTTGTCTCAAGAAACGTGAAGCGAAAGCCATCGATTGACAAGAAAAGTCCATTTATAGTCACTCATGCCTTCGAAAGCCTCATTATTCACTTTAAATGATTTTATAATCTCATTATTGATTTTATGATGAATTTTCTTACATTTTTAGTTAAAACAGACTATAATTGAATGTTTACCTCGGCAAACATGAAGCAAAAGCCATCGATTGAGAAGAAAATACCATTTATAGTCACTCATGCCTTCGAAACCCTTATTGCTCACTTTAAATGGCTTTATGATTTGATTATTAACTTGAAGCTGAATTTTTTTATATTTTTTGTTAAAACAGATTATAATTGAATGTTTACCTCGAGAAACGTGAAGCGAAAGCTATCGATTGAGAGGAAAAGAACATTTATATTCGCTCATGCCTTCGAAAGCCTTATTACTTGCTTAAAATTGTTTTACAGTCTCATTATTTTTTTTAAATCAATTTTCTTACATTTTTGGTTAAAATAGATTATATTTAAATGTTTGTCTCAAGAAACGTGAAGCGAAAGCCATCGATTGACAAGAAAAGTCCATTTATAGTCACTCATGCCTTCGAAAGCCTCATTATTCACTTTAAATGATTTTATAATCTCATTATTGATTTTATATTGAATTTTCTTACATTTTTAGTTAAAACACACTATAATTGAATGTTTACCTCGCGAAACATGAAGCAAAAGCCATCGATTGAGAAGAAAAGACCATTTATAGTCACTCATGCCTTCGAAACCCTTATTGCTCACTTTAAATGGCTTTATGATTTGATTATTAACTTGAAGCTGAATTTTTTTATATTTTTTGTTAAAACAGATTATAATTGAATGTTTACCTCGAGAAACGTGAAGCGAAAGCTATCGATTGAGAGGAAAAGAACATTTATATTCACTCATGCCTTCGAAAGCCTTATTACTTGCTTAAAATTGTTTTACAATCTCATTATTTTTTTTTAAATCAATTTTCTTACATTTTTGGTTAAAATAGATTATATTTAAATGTTTGTCTTAAGAAACGTGAAGCGAAAGCCATCGATTGACAAGAAAAGTCCATTTATAGTCACTCATGCCTTCGAAAGCCTCATTATTCACTTTAAATGATTTTATAATCTCATTATTGATTTTATGATGAATTTTCTTACATTTTTAGTTAAAACAGACTATAATTGAATGTTTACCTCGGCAAACATGAAGCAAAAGCCATCGATTGAGAAGAAAATACCATTTATAGTCACTCATGCCTTCGAAACCCTTATTGCTCACTTTAAATGGCTTTATGATTTGATTATTAACTTTAAGCTGAATTTTTTTATATTTTTTGTTAAAACAGATTATAATTGAATGTTTACCTCGAGAAACGTGGAGCGAAAGCTATCGATTGAGAGGAAAAGAACATTTATATTCACTCATGCCTTCGAAAGCCTTATTACTTGCTTAAAATTGTTTTACAGTCTCATTATTTTTTTTTAAATCAATTTTCTTACATTTTTGGTTAAAATAGATTATATTTAAATGTTTGTCTCAAGAAACGTGAAGCGAAAGCCATCGATTGACAAGAAAAGTCCATTTATAGTCACTCATGCCTTCGAAAGCCTCATTATTCACTTTAAATGATTTTATAATCTCATTATTGATTTTATGATGAATTTTCTTACATTTTTAGTTAAAACAGACTATAATTGAATGTTTACCTCGGCAAACATGAAGCAAAAGCCATCGATTGAGAAGAAAATACCATTTATAGTCACTCATGCCTTCGAAACCCTTATTGCTCACTTTAAATGGCTTTATGATTTGATTATTAACTTGAAGCTGAATTTTTTTATATTTTTTGTTAAAACAGATTATAATTGAATGTTTACCTCGAGAAACGTGAAGCGAAAGCTATCGATTGAGAGGAAAAGAACATTTATATTCACTCATGCCTTCGAAAGCCTTATTACTTGCTTAAAATTGTTTTACAGTCTCATTATTTTTTTTAAATCAATTTTCTTACATTTTTGGTTAAAATAGATTATATTTAAATGTTTGTCTCAAGAAACGTGAAGCGAAAGCCATCGATTGACAAGAAAAGTCCATTTATGGTCACTCATGCCTTCGAAAGCCTCATTATTCACTTTAAATGATTTTATAATCTCATTATTGATTTTATGTTGAATTTTCTTACATTTTTAGTTAAAACAGACTATAATTGAATGTTTACCTCGAGAAACATGAAGCAAAAGCCATCGATTGAAAAGAAAAGACCATTTATAGTCACTCATGCCTTCGAAACCCTTATTGCTCACTTTAAATGACTTTATGATTTGATTATTAACTTTAAGCTGAATTTTTTTACATTTTTTGTTAAAACATATGATAATTAAATCTTTACCTCGAGAAACGTGAAGCGAAACCTATCGATTGAGAGGAAAAGAACATTTATAGTCACTCATGCCTTCGGAAGCCTTATTACTTGCTTAAAATTGATTTACAATCTCATTATTTTTTTTTAAATCAATTTTCTTACTTTTTTGGTTAAAATAGATTATATTTAAATGTTTGTCTCAAGAAACGTGAAGCGAAAGCCATCGATTGACAAGAAAAGTCCATTTATAGTCACTCATGCCTTCGAAAGCCTCATTATTCACTTTAAATGATTTTATAATCTCATTATTGATTTTATGATGAATTTTCTTACATTTTTAGTTAAAACAGACTATAATTGAATGTTTACCTCGGCAAACATGAAGCACAAGCCATCGATTGAGAAGAAAATACCATTTATAGTCACTCATGCCTTCGAAACCCTTATTGCTCACTTTAAATGGCTTTATGATTTGATTATTAACTTGAAGCTGAATTTTGTTATATTTTTTGTTAAAACAGATTATAATTGAATGTTTACCTCGAGAAACGTGAAGCGAAAGCTATCGATTGAGAGGAAAAGAACATTTATATTCACTCATGCCTTCGAAAGCCTTATTACTTGCTTAAAATTGTTTTACAGTCTCATTATTTTTTTTAAATCAATTTTCTTACATTTTTGGTTAAAATAGATTATATTTAAATGTTTGTCTCAAGAAACGTGAAGCGAAAGCCATCGATTGACAAGAAAAGTCCATTTATAGTCACTCATGCCTTCGAAAGCCTCATTATTCACTTTAAATGATTTGATAATCTCATTATTGATTTTATGATGAATTTTCTTACATTTTTAGTTAAAACACACTATAATTGAATGTTTACCTCGCGAAACATGAAGCAAAAGCCATCGATTGAGAAGAAAAGACCATTTATAGTCACTCATGCCTTCGAAACCCTTATTGCTCACTTTAAATGGCTTTATGATTTGATTATTGACTTGAAGCTGAATTTTTTTATATTTTTTGTTAAAACAGATTATAATTGAATGTTTACCTCGAGAAACGTGAAGCGAAAGCTATCGATTGAGAGGAAAAGAACATTTATATTCACTCATGCCTTCGAAAGCCTTATTACTTGCTTAAAATTGTTTTACAGTCTCATTATTTTTTTTAAATCAATTTTCTTACATTTTTGGTTAAAATAGATTATATTTAAATGTTTGTCTCAAGAAACGTGAAGCGAAAGCCATCGATTGACAAGAAAAGTCCATTTATAGTCACTCATGCCTTCGGAAGCCTCATTATTCACTTTAAATGATTTTATAATCTCATTATTGATTTTATATTGAATTTTCTTACATTTTTAGTTAAAACACACTATAATTGAATGTTTACCTCGCGAAACATGAAGCAAAAGCCATCGATTGAGAAGAAAAGACCATTTATAGTCACTCATGCCTTCGAAACCCTTATTGCTCACTTTAAATGGCTTTATGATTTGATTATTAACTTGAAGCTGATTTTTTTTATATTTTTTGTTAAAACAGATTATAATTGAATGTTTACCTCGAGAAACGTGAAGCGAAAGCTATCGATTGAGAGGAAAAGAACATTTATATTCACTCATGCCTTCGAAAGCCTTATTACTTGCTTAAAATTGTTTTACAGTCTCATTATTTTTTTTAAATCAATTTTCTTACATTTTTGGCTAAAATAGATTATATTTAAATGTTTGTCTCAAGAAACGTGAAGCGAAAGCCATCGATTGATAAGAAAAGTCCATTTATAGTCACTCATGCCTTCGGAAGCCTCATTATTCACTTTAAATGATTTTATAATCTCATTATTGATTTTATATTGAATTTTCGTACATTTTTAGTTAAAACACACTATAATTGAATGTTTACCTCGCGAAACATGAAGCAAAAGCCATCGATTGAGAAGAAAAGACCATTTATAGTCACTCATGCCTTCGAAACCCTTATTGCTCACTTTAAATGGGTTTATGATTTGATTATTAACTTTAAGCTGAATTTTTTCACATTTTTTGTTAAAACATA
Organism: Theobroma cacao; assembly: GCF_053813885.1. Taxonomy (NCBI): domain Eukaryota; kingdom Viridiplantae; phylum Streptophyta; class Magnoliopsida; order Malvales; family Malvaceae; genus Theobroma; species Theobroma cacao. The sequence goes on along the minus strand of NC_142640.1, from coordinate 26,659,704 downwards.
TTATAATTGAATCTTTACCTCGAGAAACGTGAAGCGAAAGCTATCGATTGAGAGGAAAAGAACATTTATATTCACTCATGCCTTCGAAAGCCTTATTACTTGCTTAAAATTGTTTTACAGTCTCATTATTTTTTTTAAATCAATTTTCTTACATTTTTGGCTAAAATAGATTATATTTAAATGTTTGTCTCAAGAAACGTGAAGCGAAAGCCATCGATTGACAAGAAAAGTCCATTTATAGTCACTCATGCCTTCGAAAGCCTCATTATTCACTTTAAATGATTTGATAATCTCATTATTGATTTTATGATGAATTTTCTTACATTTTTAGTTAAAACACACTATAATTGAATGTTTACCTCGCGAAACATGAAGCAAAAGCCATCGATTGAGAAGAAAAGACCATTTATAGTCACTCATGCCTTCGAAACCCTTATTGCTCACTTTAAATGGCTTTATGATTTGATTATTGACTTGAAGCTGAATTTTTTTATATTTTTTGTTAAAACAGATTATAATTGAATGTTTACCTCGAGAAACGTGAAGCGAAAGCTATCGATTGAGAGGAAAAGAACATTTATATTCACTCATGCCTTCGAAAGCCTTATTACTTGCTTAAAATTGTTTTACAGTCTCATTATTTTTTTTAAATCAATTTTCTTACATTTTTGGTTAAAATAGATTATATTTAAATGTTTGTCTCAAGAAACGTGAAGCGAAAGCCATCGATTGACAAGAAAAGTCCATTTATAGTCACTCATGCCTTCGGAAGCCTCATTATTCACTTTAAATGATTTTATAATCTCATTATTGATTTTATATTGAATTTTCTTACATTTTTAGTTAAAACACACTATAATTGAATGTTTACCTCGCGAAACATGAAGCAAAAGCCATCGATTGAGAAGAAAAGACCATTTATAGTCACTCATGCCTTCGAAACCCTTATTGCTCACTTTAAATGGCTTTATGATTTGATTATTAACTTGAAGCTGATTTTTTTTATATTTTTTGTTAAAACAGATTATAATTGAATGTTTACCTCGAGAAACGTGAAGCGAAAGCTATCGATTGAGAGGAAAAGAACATTTATATTCACTCATGCCTTCGAAAGCCTTATTACTTGCTTAAAATTGTTTTACAGTCTCATTATTTTTTTTAAATCAATTTTCTTACATTTTTGGCTAAAATAGATTATATTTAAATGTTTGTCTCAAGAAACGTGAAGCGAAAGCCATCGATTGATAAGAAAAGTCCATTTATAGTCACTCATGCCTTCGGAAGCCTCATTATTCACTTTAAATGATTTTATAATCTCATTATTGATTTTATATTGAATTTTCGTACATTTTTAGTTAAAACACACTATAATTGAATGTTTACCTCGCGAAACATGAAGCAAAAGCCATCGATTGAGAAGAAAAGACCATTTATAGTCACTCATGCCTTCGAAACCCTTATTGCTCACTTTAAATGGGTTTATGATTTGATTATTAACTTTAAGCTGAATTTTTTCACATTTTTTGTTAAAACATATTATAATTGAATCTTTACCTCGAGAAACGTGAAGCGAAAGCTATCGATTGAGAGGAAAAGAACATTTATATTCACTCATGCCTTCGAAAGCCTTATTACTTGCTTAAAATTGTTTTACAGTCTCATTATTTTTTTTAAATCAATTTTCTTACATTTTTGGCTAAAATAGATTATATTTAAATGTTTGTCTCAAGAAACGTGAAGCGAAAGCCATCGATTGACAAGAAAAGTCCATTTATAGTCACTCATGCCTTCGAAAGCCTCATTATTCACTTTAAATGATTTGATAATCTCATTATTGATTTTATGATGAATTTTCTTACATTTTTAGTTAAAACACACTATAATTGAATGTTTACCTCGCGAAACATGAAGCAAAAGCCATCGATTGAGAAGAAAAGACCATTTATAGTCACTCATGCCTTCGAAACCCTTATTGCTCACTTTAAATGGCTTTATGATTTGATTATTGACTTGAAGCTGAATTTTTTTATATTTTTTGTTAAAACAGATTATAATTGAATGTTTACCTCGAGAAACGTGAAGCGAAAGCTATCGATTGAGAGGAAAAGAACATTTATATTCACTCATGCCTTCGGAAGCCTTATTACTTGCTTAAAATTGTTTTACAGTCTCATTATTTTTTTTAAATCAATTTTCTTACATTTTTGGTTAAAATAGATTATATTTAAATGTTTGTCTCAAGAAACGTGAAGCGAAAGCCATCGATTGACAAGAAAAGTCCATTTATAGTCACTCATGCCTTCGGAAGCCTCATTATTCACTTTAAATGATTTTATAATCTCATTATTGATTTTATATTGAATTTTCTTACATTTTTAGTTAAAACACACTATAATTGAATGTTTACCTCGCGAAACATGAAGCAAAAGCCATCGATTGAGAAGAAAAGACCATTTATAGTCACTCATGCCTTCGAAACCCTTATTGCTCACTTTAAATGGCTTTATGATTTGATTATTAACTTGAAGCTGATTTTTTTTATATTTTTTGTTAAAACAGATTATAATTGAATGTTTACCTCGAGAAACGTGAAGCGAAAGCTATCGATTGAGAGGAAAAGAACATTTATATTCACTCATGCCTTCGAAAGCCTTATTACTTGCTTAAAATTGTTTTACAGTCTCATTATTTTTTTTAAATCAATTTTCTTACTTTTTTGGCTAAAATAGATTATATTTAAATGTTTGTCTCAAGAAACGTGAAGCGAAAGCCATCGATTGATAAGAAAAGTCCATTTATAGTCACTCATGCCTTCGGAAGCCTCATTATTCACTTTAAATGATTTTATAATCTCATTATTGATTTTATATTGAATTTTCGTACATTTTTAGTTAAAACACACTATAATTGAATGTTTACCTCGCGAAACATGAAGCAAAAGCCATCGATTGAGAAGAAAAGACCATTTATAGTCACTCATGCCTTCGAAACCCTTATTGCTCACTTTAAATGGGTTTATGATTTGATTATTAACTTTAAGCTGAATTTTTTCACATTTTTTGTTAAAACATATTATAATTGAATCTTTACCTCGAGGAACGTTAAGCGAAAGCTATCGATTGAGAGGAAAAGAACATTTATAGTCACTCATGCCTTCGAAAGCCTCATTATTCACTTTAAATGATTTTATAATCTCATTATTGATTTTATGATAAATTTTCTTACATTTTTAGTTAAAACAGACTATAATTGAATGTTTACCTCGGCAAACATGAAGCAAAAGCCATCGATTGAGAAGAAAATACCATTTATAGTCACTCATGCCTTCGAAACCCTTATTGCTCACTTTAAATGGCTTTATGATTTGATTATTAACTTGAAGCTGAATTTTTTTATATTTTTTGTTAAAACAGATTATAATTGAATGTTTACCTCGAGAAACGTGAAGCGAAAGCTATCGATTGAGAGGAAAAGAACATTTATATTCACTCATGCCTTCGAAAGCCTTATTACTTGCTTAAAATTGTTTTACAGTCTCATTATTTTTTTTAAATCAATTTTCTTACATTTTTGGTTAAAATAGATTATATTTAAATGTTTGTCTCAAGAAACGTGAAGCGAAAGCCATCGATTGACAAGAAAAGTCCATTTATAGTCACTCATGCCTTCGAAAGCCTCATTATTCACTTTAAATGATTTGATAATCTCATTATTGATTTTATATTGAATTTTCTTACATTTTTAGTTAAAACACACTATAATTGAATGTTTACCTCGCGAAACATGAAGCAAAAGCCATCGATTGAGAAGAAAAGACCATTTATAGTCACTCATGCCTTCGAAACCCTTATTGCTCACTTTAAATGGCTTTATGATTTGATTATTGACTTGAAGCTGAATTTTTTTATATTTTTTGTTAAAACAGATTATAATTGAATGTTTACCTCGAGAAACGTGAAGCGAAAGCTATCGATTGAGAGGAAAAGAACATTTATATTCACTCATGCCTTCGAAAGCCTTATTACTTGCTTAAAATTGTTTTACAGTCTCATTATTTTTTTTAAATCAATTTTCTTACATTTTTGGTTAAAATAGATTATATTTAAATGTTTGTCTCAAGAAACGTGAAGCGAAAGCCATCGATTGACAAGAAAAGTCCATTTATAGTCACTCATGCCTTCGGAAGCCTCATTATTCACTTTAAATGATTTTATAATCTCATTATTGATTTTATATTGAATTTTCTTACATTTTTAGTTAAAACACACTATAATTGAATGTTTACCTCGCGAAACATGAAGCAAAAGCCATCGATTGAGAAGAAAAGACCATTTATAGTCACTCATGCCTTCGAAACCCTTATTGCTCACTTTAAATGGCTTTATGATTTGATTATTAACTTGAAGCTGATTTTTTTTATATTTTTTGTTAAAACAGATTATAATTGAATGTTTACCTCGAGAAACGTGAAGCGAAAGCTATCGATTGAGAGGAAAAGAACATTTATATTCACTCATGCCTTCGAAAGCCTTATTACTTGCTTAAAATTGTTTTACAGTCTCATTATTTTTTTTAAATCAATTTTCTTACATTTTTGGCTAAAATAGATTATATTTAAATGTTTGTCTCAAGAAACGTGAGGCGAAAGCCATCGATTGATAAGAAAAGTCCATTTATAGTCACTCATGCCTTCGGAAGCCTCATTATTCACTTTAAATGATTTTATAATCTCATTATTGATTTTATATTGAATTTTCGTACATTTTTAGTTAAAACACACTATAATTGAATGTTTACCTCGCGAAACATGAAGCAAAAGCCATCGATTGAGAAGAAAAGACCATTTATAGTCACTCATGCCTTCGAAACCCTTATTGCTCACTTTAAATGGGTTTATGATTTGATTATTAACTTTAAGCTGAATTTTTTCACATTTTTTGTTAAAACATATTATAATTGAATCTTTACCTCGAGAAACGTTAAGCGAAAGCTATCGATTGAGAGGAAAAGAACATTTATAGTCACTCATGCCTTCGAAAGCCTCATTATTCACTTTAAATGATTTTATAATCTCATTATTGATTTTATGATAAATTTTCTTACATTTTTAGTTAAAACAGACTATAATTGAATGTTTACCTCGGCAAACATGAAGCAAAAGCCATCGATTGAGAAGAAAATACCATTTATAGTCACTCATGCCTTCGAAACCCTTATTGCTCACTTTAAATGGCTTTATGATTTGATTATTAACTTGAAGCTGAATTTTTTTATATTTTTTGTTAAAACAGATTATAATTGAATGTTTACCTCGAGAAACGTGAAGCGAAAGCTATCGATTGAGAGGAAAAGAACATTTATATTCACTCATGCCTTCGAAAGCCTTATTACTTGCTTAAAATTGTTTTACAGTCTCATTATTTTTTTTAAATCAATTTTCTTACATTTTTGGTTAAAATAGATTATATTTAAATGTTTGTCTCAAGAAACGTGAAGCGAAAGCCATCGATTGACAAGAAAAGTCCATTTATAGTCACTCATGCCTTCGAAAGCCTCATTATTCACTTTAAATGATTTGATAATCTCATTATTGATTTTATATTGAATTTTCTTACATTTTTAGTTAAAACACACTATAATTGAATGTTTACCTCGCGAAACATGAAGCAAAAGCCATCGATTGAGAAGAAAAGACCATTTATAGTCACTCATGCCTTCGAAACCCTTATTGCTCACTTTAAATGGCTTTATGATTTGATTATTGACTTGAAGCTGAATTTTTTTATATTTTTTGTTAAAACAGATTATAATTGAATGTTTACCTCGAGAAACGTGAAGCGAAAGCTATCGATTGAGAGGAAAAGAACATTTATATTCACTCATGCCTTCGAAAGCCTTATTACTTGCTTAAAATTGTTTTACAGTCTCATTATTTTTTTTAAATCAATTTTCTTACATTTTTGGTTAAAATAGATTATATTTAAATGTTTGTCTCAAGAAACGTGAAGCGAAAGCCATCGATTGACAAGAAAAGTCCATTTATAGTCACTCATGCCTTCGGAAGCCTCATTATTCACTTTAAATGATTTTATAATCTCATTATTGATTTTATATTGAATTTTCTTACATTTTTAGTTAAAACACACTATAATTGAATGTTTACCTCGCGAAACATGAAGCAAAAGCCATCGATTGAGAAGAAAAGACCATTTATAGTCACTCATGCCTTCGAAACCCTTATTGCTCACTTTAAATGGCTTTATGATTTGATTATTAACTTGAAGCTGATTTTTTTTATATTTTTTGTTAAAACAGATTATAATTGAATGTTTACCTCGAGAAACGTGAAGCGAAAGCTATCGATTGAGAGGAAAAGAACATTTATATTCACTCATGCCTTCGAAAGCCTTATTACTTGCTTAAAATTGTTTTACAGTCTCATTATTTTTTTTAAATCAATTTTCTTACATTTTTGGCTAAAATAGATTATATTTAAATGTTTGTCTCAAGAAACGTGAGGCGAAAGCCATCGATTGATAAGAAAAGTCCATTTATAGTCACTCATGCCTTCGGAAGCCTCATTATTCACTTTAAATGATTTTATAATCTCATTATTGATTTTATATTGAATTTTCGTACATTTTTAGTTAAAACACACTATAATTGAATGTTTACCTCGCGAAACATGAAGCAAAAGCCATCGATTGAGAAGAAAAGACCATTTATAGTCACTCATGCCTTCGAAACCCTTATTGCTCACTTTAAATGGGTTTATGATTTGATTATTAACTTTAAGCTGAATTTTTTCACATTTTTTGTTAAAACATATTATAATTGAATCTTTACCTCGAGAAACGTTAAGCGAAAGCTATCGATTGAGAGGAAAAGAACATTTATAGTCACTCATGCCTTCGAAAGCCTCATTATTCACTTTAAATGATTTTATAATCTCATTATTGATTTTATGATAAATTTTCTTACATTTTTAGTTAAAACAGACTATAATTGAATGTTTACCTCGGCAAACATGAAGCAAAAGCCATCGATTGAGAAGAAAATACCATTTATAGTCACTCATGCCTTCGAAACCCTTATTGCTCACTTTAAATGGCTTTATGATTTGATTATTAACTTGAAGCTGAATTTTTTTATATTTTTTGTTAAAACAGATTATAATTGAATGTTTACCTCGAGAAACGTGAAGCGAAAGCTATCGATTGAGAGGAAAAGAACATTTATATTCACTCATGCCTTCGAAAGCTTTATTACTTGCTTAAAATTGTTTTACAGTCTCATTATTTTTTTTTAAATCAATTTTCTTACATTTTTGGTTAAAATAGATTATATTTAAATGTTTGTCTCAAGAAACGTGAAGCGAAAGCCATCGATTGACAAGAAAAGTCCATTTATAGTCACTCATGCCTTCGAAAGCCTCATTATTCACTTTAAATGATTTTATAATCTCATTATTGATTTTATATTGAATTTTCTTACATTTTTAGTTAAAACACACTATAATTGAATGTTGACCTCGCGAAACATGAAGCAAAAGCCATCGATTGAGAAGAAAAGACCATTTATAGTCACTCATGCCTTCGAAACCCTTATTGCTCACTTTAAATGGCTTTATGATTTGATTATTAACTTTAAGCTGAATTTTTTTACATTTTTTGTTAAAACAAATTATAATTGAATCTTTACCTCGAGGAACGTGAAGCGAAAGCTATCGATTGAGAGGAAAAGAACATTTATAGTCACTCATGCCTTCGGAAGCCTTATTACTTGCTTAAAATTGTTTTACAATCTCATTATTTTTTTTTAAATCAATTTTCTTACTTTTTTGGTTAAAATAGATTATATTTACATGTTTGTCTCAAGAAACGTGAAGCGAAAGCCATCGATCGACAAGAAAAGTCCATTTATAGTCGCTCATGCCTTCGAAAGCCTCATTATTCACTTTAAATGATTTTATAATCTCATTATTGATTTTATGATGAATTTTCTTACATTTTTAGTTAAAACAGACTATAATTGAATGTTTACCTTGGCAAACATGAAGCAAAAGCCATCGATTGAGAAGAAAATATCATTTATAGTCACTCATGCCTTCGAAACCCTTATTGCTCACTTTAAATGGCTTTATGATTTGATTATTAACTTGAAGCTGAATTTTTTTATATTTTTTGTTAAAACAGATTATAATTGAATGTTTACCTCGAGAAACGTGAAGCGAAAGCTATCGATTGAGAGGAAAAGAACATTTATATTCACTCATGCCTTCGAAAGCCTTATTACTTGCTTAAAATTGTTTTACAGTCTCATTATTTTTTTTAAATCAATTTTCTTACTTTTTTGGCTAAAATAGATTATATTTAAATGTTTGTCTCAAGAAACGTGAAGCGAAAGCCATCGATTGATAAGAAAAGTCCATTTATAGTCACTCATGCCTTCGGAAGCCTCATTATTCACTTTAAATGATTTTATAATCTCATTATTGATTTTATATTGAATTTTCGTACATTTTTAGTTAAAACACACTATAATTGAATGTTTACCTCGCGAAACATGAAGCAAAAGCCATCGATTGAGAAGAAAAGACCATTTATAGTCACTCATGCCTTCGAAACCCTTATTGCTCACTTTAAATGGGTTTATGATTTGATTATTAACTTTAAGCTGAATTTTTTCACATTTTTTGTTAAAACATATTATAATTGAATCTTTACCTCGAGGAACGTTAAGCGAAAGCTATCGATTGAGAGGAAAAGAACATTTATAGTCACTCATGCCTTCGAAAGCCTCATTATTCACTTTAAATGATTTTATAATCTCATTATTGATTTTATGATAAATTTTCTTACATTTTTAGTTAAAACAGACTATAATTGAATGTTTACCTCGGCAAACATGAAGCAAAAGCCATCGATTGAGAAGAAAATACCATTTATAGTCACTCATGCCTTCGAAACCCTTATTGCTCACTTTAAATGGCTTTATGATTTGATTATTAACTTGAAGCTGAATTTTTTTATATTTTTTGTTAAAACAGATTATAATTGAATGTTTACCTCGAGAAACGTGAAGCGAAAGCTATCGATTGAGAGGAAAAGAACATTTATATTCACTCATGCCTTCGAAAGCTTTATTACTTGCTTAAAATTGTTTTACAGTCTCATTATTTTTTTTTAAATCAATTTTCTTACATTTTTGGTTAAAATAGATTATATTTAAATGTTTGTCTCAAGAAACGTGAAGCGAAAGCCATCGATTGACAAGAAAAGTCCATTTATAGTCACTCATGCCTTCGAAAGCCTCATTATTCACTTTAAATGATTTTATAATCTCATTATTGATTTTATATTGAATTTTCTTACATTTTTAGTTAAAACACACTATAATTGAATGTTGACCTCGCGAAACATGAAGCAAAAGCCATCGATTGAGAAGAAAAGACCATTTATAGTCACTCATGCCTTCGAAACCCTTATTGCTCACTTTAAATGGCTTTATGATTTGATTATTAACTTTAAGCTGAATTTTTTTACATTTTTTGTTAAAACATATTATAATTGAATCTTTACCTCGAGGAACGTGAAGCGAAAGCTATCGATTGAGAGGAAAAGAACATTTATAGTCACTCATGCCTTCGAAAGCCTCATTATTCACTTTAAATGATTTTATAATCTCATTATTGATTTTATGATAAATTTTCTTACATTTTTAGTTAAAACAGACTATAATTGAATGTTTACCTCGGCAAACATGAAGCAAAAGCCATCGATTGAGAAGAAAATACCATTTATAGTCACTCATGCCGTCGAAACCCTTATTGCTCACTTTAAATGGCTTTATGATTTGATTATTAACTTGAAGCTGAATTTTTTTATATTTTTTGTTAAAACAGATTATAATTGAATGTTTACCTCGAGAAACGTGAAGCGAAAGATATCGATTGAGAGGAAAAGAACATTTATATTCACTCATGCCTTCGAAAGCTTTATTACTTGCTTAAAATTGTTTTACAGTCTCATTATTTTTTTTTAAATCAATTTTCTTACATTTTTGGTTAAAATAGATTATATTTAAATGTTTGTCTCAAGAAACGTGAAGCGAAAGCCATCGATTGACAAGAAAAGTCCATTTATAGTCACTCATGCCTTCGAAAGCCTCATTATTCACTTTAAATGATTTTATAATCTCATTATTGATTTTATATTGAATTTTCTTACATTTTTAGTTAAAACACACTATAATTGAATGTTGACCTCGCGAAACATGAAGCAAAAGCCATCGATTGAGAAGAAAAGACCATTTATAGTCACTCATGCCTTCGAAACCCTTATTGCTCACTTTAAATGGCTTTATGATTTGATTATTAACTTTAAGCTGAATTTTTTTACATTTTTTGTTAAAACATATTATAATTGAATCTTTACCTCGAGGAACGTGAAGCGAAAGCTATCGATTGAGAGGAAAAGAACATTTATAGTCACTCATGCCTTCGAAAGCCTCATTATTCACTTTAAATGATTTTATAATCTCATTATTGATTTTATGATAAATTTTCTTACATTTTTAGTTAAAACAGACTATAATTGAATGTTTACCTCGGCAAACATGAAGCAAAAGCCATCGATTGAGAAGAAAATACCATTTATAGTCACTCATGCCGTCGAAACCCTTATTGCTCACTTTAAATGGCTTTATGATTTGATTATTAACTTGAAGCTGAATTTTTTTATATTTTTTGTTAAAACAGATTATAATTGAATGTTTACCTCGAGAAACGTGAAGCGAAAGATATCGATTGAGAGGAAAAGAACATTTATATTCACTCATGCCTTCGAAAGCTTTATTACTTGCTTAAAATTGTTTTACAGTCTCATTATTTTTTTTTTAAATCAATTTTCTTACATTTTTGGTTAAAATAGATTATATTTAAATGTTTGTCTCAAGAAACGTGAAGCGAAAGCCATCGATTGACAAGAAAAGTCCATTTATAGTCACTCATGCCTTCGAAAGCCTCATTATTCACTTTAAATGATTTTATAATCTCATTATTGATTTTATGATGAATTTTCTTACATTTTTAGTTAAAACAGACTATAATTGAATGTTTACCTCGGCAAACATGAAGCAAAAGCCATCGATTGAGAAGAAAATACCATTTATAGTCACTCATGCCTTCGAAACCCTTATTGCTCACTTTAAATGGCTTTATGATTTGATTATTAACTTGAAGCTGAATTTTTTTATATTTTTTGTTTAAACAGATTATAATTGAATGTTTACCTCGAGAAACGTGAAGCGAAAGCTATCGATTGAGAGGAAAAGAACATTTATATTCACTCATGCCTTCGAAAGCCTTATTACTTGCTTAAAATTGTTTTACAGTCTCATTATTTTTTTTAAATCAATTTTCTTACATTTTTGGTTAAAATAGATTATATTTAAATGTTTGTCTCAAGAAACGTTAAGCGAAAGCCATCGATTGACAAGAAAAGTCCATTTATAGTCACTCATGCCTTCGAAAGCCTCATTATTCACTTTAAATGATTTTATAATCTCATTATTGATTTTATATTGAATTTTCTTATATTTTTAGTTAAAACACACTATAATTGAATGTTTACCTCGCGAAACATGAAGCAAAAGCCATCGATTGAGAAGAAAAGACCATTTATAGTCACTCATGCCTTCGAAACCCTTATTGCTCACTTTAAATGGCTTTATGATTTGATTATTGACTTGAAGCTGAATTTTTTTATATTTTTTGTTAAAACAGATTATAATTGAATGTTTACCTCGAGAAACGTGAAGCGAAAGCTATCGATTGAGAGGAAAAGAACATTTATATTCACTCATGCCTTCGAAAGCCTCATTATTCACTTTAAATGATTTTATAATCTCATTATTGATTTTATGATAAATTTTCTTACATTTTTAGTTAAAACAGACTATAATTGAATGTTTACCTCGGCAAACATGAAGCAAAAGCCATCGATTGAGAAGAAAATACCATTTATAGTCACTCATGCCTTCGAAACCCTTATTGCTCACTTTAAGTGGCTTTATGATTTGATTATTAACTTGAAGCTGAATTTTTTTATATTTTTTGTTAAAACAGATTATAATTGAATGTTTACCTCGAGAAACGTGAAGCGAAAGCTATCGATTGAGAGGAAAAGAACATTTATATTCACTCATGCCTTCGAAAGCCTTATTACTTGCTAAAAATTGTTTTACAGTCTCATTATTTTTTTTAAATCAATTTTCTTACATTTTTGGTTAAAATAGATTATATTAAAATGTTTGTCTCAAGAAACGTGAAGCGAAAGCCATCGATTGACAAGAAAAGTCCATTTATAGTCACTCATGCCTTCGAAAGCCTCATTATTCACTTTAAATGATTTTATAATCTCATTATTGATTTTATATTGAATTTTCTTACATTTTTAGTTAAAACACACTATAATTGAATGTTTACCTCGCGAAACATGAAGCAAAAGCCATCGATTGAGAAGAAAAGACCATTTATAGTCACTCATGCCTTCGAAACCCTTATTGCTCACTTTAAATGGCTTTATGATTTGATTATTGACTTGAAGCTGAATTTTTTTATATTTTTTGTTAAAACAGATTATAATTGAATGTTTACCTCGAGAAACGTGAAGCGAAAGCTATCGATTGAGAGGAAAAGAACATTTATATTCACTCATGCCTTCGAAAGCCTTATTACTTGCTTAAAATTGTTTTACAGTCTGATTATTTTTTTTTAAATCAATTTTCTTACATTTTTGGTTAAAATAGATTATATTTAAATGTTTGTCTCAAGAAACGTGAAGCGAAAGCCATCGATTGACAAGAAAAGTCCATTTATAGTCACTCATGCCTTCGGAAGCCTCATTATTCACTTTAAATGATTTTATAATCTCATTATTGATTTTATATTGAATTTTCTTACATTTTTAGTTAAAACACACTATAATTGAATGTTTACCTCGCGAAACATGAAGCAAAAGCCATCGATTGAGAAGAAAAGACCATTTATAGTCACTCATGCGTTCGAAACCCTTATTGCTCACTTTAAATGGCTTTATGATTTGATTATTAACTTTAAGCTGAATTTTTTCACATTTGTTGTTAAAACATATTATAATTGAATCTTTACCTCGAGGAACGTTAAGCGAAAGCTATCGATTGAGAGGAAAAGAACATTTATAGTCACTCATGCCTTCGAAAGCCTCATTATTCACTTTAAATGATTTTATAATCTCATTATTGATTTTATGATAAATTTTCTTACATTTTTAGTTAAAACAGACTATAATTGAATGTTTACCTCGGCAAACATGAAGCAAAAGCCATCGATTGAGAAAAAAATACCATTTATAGTCACTCATGCCTTCGAAACCCTTATTGCTCACTTTAAATGGCTTTATGATTTGATTATTAACTTGAAGCTGAATTTTTTTATATTTTTTGTTAAAACAGATTATAATTGAATGTTTACCTCGAGAAACGTGAAGCGAAAGCTATCGATTGAGAGGAAAAGAACATTTATATTCACTCATGCCTTCGAAAGCCTTATTACTTGCTTAAAATTGTTTTACAGTCTCATTATTTTTTTTAAATTAATTTTCTTACATTTTTGGTTAAAATAGATTATATTTAAATGTTTGTCTCAAGAAACGTGAAGCGAAAGCCATCGATTGACAAGAAAAGTCCATTTATAGTCACTCATGCCTTCGAAAGCCTCATTATTCACTTTAAATAATTTTATAATCTCATTATTGATTTTATATTGAATTTTCTTACATTTTTAGTTAAAACACACTATAATTGAATGTTTACCTCGTGAAACATGAAGCAAAAGCCATCGATTGAGAAGAAAAGACCATTTATAGTCACTCATGCCTTCGAAACCCTTATTGCTCACTTTAAATGGCTTTATGATTTGATTATTAACTTTAAGCTGAATTTTTTTATATTTTTTGTTAAAACAGATTATAATTGAATGTTTACCTCGAGAAACGTGAAGCGAAAGCTATCGATTGAGAGGAAAAGAACATTTATAGTCACTCATGCCTTCGAAAGCCTCATTATTCACTTTAAATGATTTTATAATCTCATTATTGATTTTATGATAAATTTTCTTACATTTTTAGTTAAAACAGACTATAATTGAATGTTTACCTCGGCAAACATGAAGCACAAGCCATCGATTGAGAAGAAAATACCATTTATAGTCACTCATGCCTTCGAAACCCTTATTGCTCACTTTAAATGGCTTTATGATTTGATTATTATCTTTAAGCTGAATTTTTTTACATTTTTTGTTAAAACATATTATAATTGAATCTTTACCTCGAGGAACGTTAAGCGAAAGCTATCGATTGAGAGGAAAAGAACATTTATAGTCACTCATGCCTTCGAAAGCCTCATTATTCACTTTAAATGATTTTATAATCTCATTATTGATTTTATGTTGAATTTTCTTACATTTTTAGTTAAAACAGACTATAATTGAATGTTTACCTCGGGAAACATGAAGCAAAAGCCATCGATTGAAAAGAAAAGACCATTTATAGTCACTCATACCTTCGAAACCCTTATTGCTCACTTTAAATGGCTTTATGATTTGATTATTAACTTTAAGCTGAATTTTTTTACATTTTTTGTTAAAACATATTATAATTGAATCTTTACCTCGAGGAACGTTAAGCGAAAGCTATCGATTGAGAGGAAAAGTACATTTATAGTCACTCATGCCTTCGAAAGCCTCATTATTCACTTTAAATGATTTTATAATCTCATTATTGATTTTATGATAAATTTTCTTACATTTTTAGTTAAAACAGACTATAATTGAATGTTTACCTCGGCAAACATGAAGCACAAGCCATCGATTGAGAAGAAAATATCATTTATAGTCACTCATGCCTTCGAAACCCTTATTGCTCACTTTAAATGGCTTTATGATTTGATTATTAACTTGAAGCTGAATTTTTTTATATTTTTTGTTAAAACAGATTATAATTGAATGTTTACCTCGAGAAACGTGAAGCGAAAGCTATCGATTGAGAGGAAAAGAACATTTATATTCACTCATGCCTTCGAAAGCCTTATTACTTGCTTAAATTTGTTTTACAGTCTCATTATTTTTTTTTAAATTAATTTTCTTACATTTTTGGTTAAAATAGATTATATTTAAATGTTTGTCTCAAGAAACGTGAAGCGAAAGCCATCGATTGACAAGAAAAGTCCATTTATAGTCACTCATGCCTTCGAAAGCCTCATTATTCACTTTAAATGATTTTATAATCTCATTATTGATTTTATATTGAATTTTCTTACATTTTTAGTTAAGACACACTATAATTGAATGTTTACCTCGTGAAACATGAAGCAAAAGCCATCGATTGAGAAGAAAATACCATTTATAGTCACTCATGCCTTCGAAACCCTTATTGCTCACTTTAAATGGCTTTATGATTTGATTATTAACTTTAAGCTGAATTTTTTTATATTTTTTGTTAAAACAGATTATAATTGAATGTTTACCTCGAGAAACGTGAAGCGAAAGCTATCGATTGAGAGGAAAAGAACATTTATATTCACTCATGCCTTCGAAAGCCTTATTACTTGCTTAAAATTGTTTTACAGTCTCATTATTTTTTTAAAATCAATTTTCTTACATTTTTGGTTAAAATAGATTATATTTAAATGTTTGTCTCAAGAAACGTGAAGCGAAAGCCATCGATTGACAAGAAAAGTCCATTTATAGTCACTCATGCCTTCGAAAGCCTCATTATTCACTTTAAATGATTTTATAATCTCATTATTGATTTTATATTGAATTTCCTTACATTTTTAGTTAAAACACACTATAATTGAATGTTTACCTTGGGAAACATGAAGCAAAAGCCATCGATTGAGAAGAAAAGACCATTTATAGTCACTCATGCCTTCGAAACCCTTATTGCTCACTTTAAATGGCTTTATGATTTGATTATTAACTTTAAGCTGAATTTTTTTTACATTTTTTGTTAAAACATATTATAATTGAATCTTTACCTCGAGGAACGTGAAGCGAAAGCTATCGATTGAGAGGAAAAGAACATTTATAGTCACTCATGCCTTCGAAAGCCTCATTATTCACTTTAAATGATTTTATAATCTCATTATTGATTTTATGTTGAATTTTCTTACATTTTTAGTTAAAACAGACTATAATTGAATGTTTACCTCGGGAAACATGAAGCAAAAGCCATCGATTGAAAAGAAAAGACCATTTATAGTCACTCATACCTTCGAAACCCTTATTGCTCACTTTAAATGGCTTTATGATTTGATTATTAACTTTAAGCTGAATTTTTTTACATTTTTTGTTAAAACATATTATAATTGAATCTTTACCTCGAGGAACGTTAAGCGAAAGCTATCGATTGAGAGGAAAAGTACATTTATAGTCACTCATGCCTTCGAAAGCCTCATTATTCACTTTAAATGATTTTATAATCTCATTATTGATTTTATGATAAATTTTCTTACATTTTTAGTTAAAACAGACTATAATTGAATGTTTACCTCGGCAAACATGAAGCACAAGCCATCGATTGAGAAGAAAATATCATTTATAGTCACTCATGCCTTCGAAACCCTTATTGCTCACTTTAAATGGCTTTATGATTTGATTATTAACTTGAAGCTGAATTTTTTTATATTTTTTGTTAAAACAGATTATAATTGAATGTTTACCTCGAGAAACGTGAAGCGAAAGCTATCGATTGAGAGGAAAAGAACATTTATATTCACTCATGCCTTCGAAAGCCTTATTACTTGCTTAAAATTGTTTTACAGTCTCATTATTTTTTTTTAAATTAATTTTCTTACATTTTTGGTTAAAATAGATTATATTTAAATGTTTGTCTCAAGAAACGTGAAGCGAAAGCCATCGATTGACAAGAAAAGTCCATTTATAGTCACTCATGCCTTCGAAAGCCTCATTATTCACTTTAAATGATTTTATAATCTCATTATTGATTTTATATTGAATTTTCTTACATTTTTAGTTAAAACACACTATAATTGAATGTTTACCTCGTGAAACATGAAGCAAAAGCCATCGATTGAGAAGAAAATACCATTTATAGTCACTCATGCCTTCGAAACCCTTATTGCTCACTTTAAATGGCTTTATGATTTGATTATTAACTTTAAGCTGAATTTTTTTATATTTTTTGTTAAAACAGATTATAATTGAATGTTTACCTCGAGAAACGTGAAGCGAAAGCTATCGATTGAGAGGAAAAGAACATTTATATTCACTCATGCCTTCGAAAGCCTTATTACTTGCTTAAAATTGTTTTACAGTCTCATTATTTTTTTAAAATCAATTTTCTTACATTTTTGGTTAAAATAGATTATATTTAAATGTTTGTCTCAAGAAACGTGAAGCGAAAGCCATCGATTGACAAGAAAAGTCCATTTATAGTCACTCATGCCTTCGAAAGCCTCATTATTCACTTTAAATGATTTTATAATCTCATTATTGATTTTATATTGAATTTCCTTACATTTTTAGTTAAAACACACTATAATTGAATGTTTACCTTGGGAAACATGAAGCAAAAGCCATCGATTGAGAAGAAAAGACCATTTATAGTCACTCATGCCTTCGAAACCCTTATTGCTCACTTTAAATGGCTTTATGATTTGATTATTAACTTTAAGCTGAATTTTTTTTACATTTTTTGTTAAAACATATTATAATTGAATCTTTACCTCGAGGAACGTGAAGCGAAAGCTATCGATTGAGAGGAAAAGAACATTTATAGTCACTCATGCCTTCGAAAGCCTCATTATTCACTTTAAATGATTTTATAATCTCATTATTGATTTTATGTTGAATTTTCTTACATTTTTAGTTAAAACAGACTATAATTGAATGTTTACCTCGGGAAACATGAAGCAAAAGCCATCGATTGAAAAGAAAAGACCATTTATAGTCACTCATACCTTCGAAACCCTTATTGCTCACTTTAAATGGCTTTATGATTTGATTATTAACTTTAAGCTGAATTTTTTTACATTTTTTGTTAAAACATATGATGATTGAATCTTTACCTCGAGAAACGTGAAGCGAAAGCTATCGATTGAGAGGAAAAGAACATTTATAGTCACTCATGCCTTCGGAAGCCTTATTACTTGCTTAAAATTGTTTTACAATCTCATTATTTTTTTTAAAATCAATTTTCTTACATTTTTGGCTAAAATAGATTATATTTAAATGTTTGTCTCAAGAAACGTGAAGCGAAAGCCATCGATTGACAAGAAAAGTCCATTTATAGTCACTCATGCCTTCGAAAGCCTCATTATTCACTTTAAATGATTTTATAATCTCATTATTGATTTTATGTTGAATTTTCTTACATTTTTTAGTTAAAACAAACTATAATTGAATGTTTACCTCGGGAAACATGAAGCAAAAGCCATCGATTGAAAGGAAAAGACCATTTATAGTCACTCATGCCTTCGAAACCCTTATTGCTCACTTTAAATGGCTTTATGATTTGATTATTAAGTTTAAGCTGAATTTTTTTACATTTTTTGTTAAAACATATTATAATTGAATGTTTACCTCGAGAAACGTGAAGCGAAAGCTATCGATTGAGAGGAAAAGAACATTCATAGTCACTCATGCCTTTGAAAGCCTCATTATTCACTTTAACTGATTTTATAATCTCATTATTGATTTTATGTTGAATTTTCTTACATTTTTAGTTAAAACAAACTATAATTGAATGTTTACCTCGGCAAACATGAAGCACAAGCCATCGATTGAGAAGAAAATACCATTTATAGTCACTCATGCCTTCGAAACCCTTATTGCTCACTTTAAATGGCTTTATGATTTGATTATTAACTTGAAGCTGAATTTTTTTATATTTTTTGTTAAAACAGATTATAATTGAATGTTTACCTCGAGAAACGTGAAGCGAAAGCTATCGATTGAGAGGAAAAGAACATTCATAGTCACTCATGCCTTTGAAAGCCTTATTACTTGCTTAAAATTGTTTTACAGTCTCATTATTTTTTTTAAATCAATTTTCTTACATTTTTGGTTAAAATAGATTATATTTAAATGTTTGTCTCAAGAAACGTGAAGCGAAAGCCATCGATTGACAAGCAAAGTCCATTTATAGTCACTCATGCCTTCGAAAGCCTCATTATTCACTTTAAATGATTTTATAATCTCATTATTGATTTTATATTGAATTTTCTTACATTTTTAGTTAAAACACACTATAATTGAATGTTTACCTCGTGAAACATGAAGCAAAAGCCATCGATTGAGAAGAAAATACCATTTATAGTCACTCATGCCTTCGAAACCCTTATTGCTCACTTTAAATGGCTTTATGATTTGATTATTAACTTTAAGCTGAATTTTTTTATATTTTTTGTTAAAACAGATTATAATTGAATGTTTACCTCGAGAAACGTGAAGCGAAAGCTATCGATTGAGAGGAAAAGAACATTTATATTCACTCATGCCTTCGAAAGCCTTATTACTTGCTTAAAATTGTTTTACAGTCTCATTATTTTTTTAAAATCAATTTTCTTACATTTTTGGTTAAAATAGATTATATTTAAATGTTTGTCTCAAGAAACGTGAAGCGAAAGCCATCGATTGACAAGAAAAGTCCATTTATAGTCACTCATGCCTTCGAAAGCCTCATTATTCACTTTAAATGATTTTATAATCTCATTATTGATTTTATGTTGAATTTTCTTACATTTTTTAGTTAAAACAAACTATAATTGAATGTTTACCTCGGGAAACATGAAGCAAAAGCCATCGATTGAAAGGAAAAGACCATTTATAGTCACTCATGCCTTCGAAACCCTTATTGCTCACTTTAAATGGCTTTATGATTTGATTATTAAGTTTAAGCTGAATTTTTTTACATTTTTTGTTAAAACATATTATAATTGAATGTTTACCTCGAGAAACGTGAAGCGAAAGCTATCGATTGAGAGGAAAAGAACATTCATAGTCACTCATGCCTTTGAAAGCCTCATTATTCACTTTAACTGATTTTATAATCTCATTATTGATTTTATGTTGAATTTTCTTACATTTTTAGTTAAAACAAACTATAATTGAATGTTTACCTCGGCAAACATGAAGCACAAGCCATCGATTGAGAAGAAAATACCATTTATAGTCACTCATGCCTTCGAAACCCTTATTGCTCACTTTAAATGGCTTTATGATTTGATTATTAACTTGAAGCTGAATTTTTTTATATTTTTTGTTAAAACAGATTATAATTGAATGTTTACCTCGAGAAACGTGAAGCGAAAGCTATCGATTGAGAGGAAAAGAACATTCATAGTCACTCATGCCTTTGAAAGCCTTATTACTTGCTTAAAATTGTTTTACAGTCTCATTATTTTTTTTAAATCAATTTTCTTACATTTTTGGTTAAAATAGATTATATTTAAATGTTTGTCTCAAGAAACGTGAAGCGAAAGCCATCGATTGACAAGCAAAGTCCATTTATAGTCACTCATGCCTTCGAAAGCCTCATTATTCACTTTAAATGATTTTATAATCTCATTATTGATTTTATATTGAATTTTCTTACATTTTTAGTTAAAACACACTATAATTGAATGTTTACCTCGTGAAACATGAAGCAAAAGCCATCGATTGAGAAGAAAATACCATTTATAGTCACTCATGCCTTCGAAACCCTTATTGCTCACTTTAAATGGCTTTATGATTTGATTATTAACTTTAAGCTGAATTTTTTTATATTTTTTGTTAAAACAGATTATAATTGAATGTTTACCTCGAGAAACGTGAAGCGAAAGCTATCAATTGAGAGGAAAAGAACATTTATATTCACTCATGCCTTCGAAAGCCTTATTACTTGCTTAAAATTGTTTTACAGTCTCATTATTTTTTTAAAATCAATTTTCTTACATTTTTGGTTAAAATAGATTATATTTAAATGTTTGTCTCAAGAAACGTGAAGCGAAAGCCATCGATTGACAAGAAAAGTCCATTTATAGTCACTCATGCCTTCGAAAGCCTCATTATTCACTTTAAATGATTTTATAATCTCATTATTGATTTTATATTGAATTTCCTTACATTTTTAGTTAAAACACACTATAATTGAATGTTTACCTTGGGAAACATGAAGCAAAAGCCATCGATTGAGAAGAAAAGACCATTTATAGTCACTCATGCCTTCGAAACCCTTATTGCTCACTTTAAATGGCTTTATGATTTGATTATTAACTTTAAGCTGAATTTTTTTTACATTTTTTGTTAAAACATATTATAATTGAATCTTTACCTCGAGGAACGTGAAGCGAAAGCTATCGATTGAGAGGAAAAGAACATTTATAGTCACTCATGCCTTCGAAAGCCTCATTATTCACTTTAAATGATTTTATAATCTCATTATTGATTTTATGTTGAATTTTCTTACATTTTTAGTTAAAACAGACTATAATTGAATGTTTACCTCGGGAAACATGAAGCAAAAGCCATCGATTGAAAAGAAAAGACCATTTATAGTCACTCATACCTTCGAAACCCTTATTGCTCACTTTAAATGGCTTTATGATTTGATTATTAACTTTAAGCTGAATTTTTTTACATTTTTTGTTAAAACATATGATGATTGAATCTTTACCTCGAGAAACGTGAAGCGAAAGCTATCGATTGAGAGGAAAAGAACATTTATAGTCACTCATGCCTTCGGAAGCCTTATTACTTGCTTAAAATTGTTTTACAATCTCATTATTTTTTTTAAAATCAATTTTCTTACATTTTTGGCTAAAATAGATTATATTTAAATGTTTGTCTCAAGAAACGTGAAGCGAAAGCCATCGATTGACAAGAAAAGTCCATTTATAGTCACTCATGCCTTCGAAAGCCTCATTATTCACTTTAAATGATTTTATAATCTCATTATTGATTTTATGTTGAATTTTCTTACATTTTTTAGTTAAAACAAACTATAATTGAATGTTTACCTCGGGAAACATGAAGCAAAAGCCATCGATTGAAAGGAAAAGACCATTTATAGTCACTCATGCCTTCGAAACCCTTATTGCTCACTTTAAATGGCTTTATGATTTGATTATTAAGTTTAAGCTGAATTTTTTTACATTTTTTGTTAAAACATATTATAATTGAATGTTTACCTCGAGAAACGTGAAGCGAAAGCTATCGATTGAGAGGAAAAGAACATTCATAGTCACTCATGCCTTTGAAAGCCTCATTATTCACTTTAACTGATTTTATAATCTCATTATTGATTTTATGTTGAATTTTCTTACATTTTTAGTTAAAACAAACTATAATTGAATGTTTACCTCGGCAAACATGAAGCACAAGCCATCGATTGAGAAGAAAATACCATTTATAGTCACTCATGCCTTCGAAACCCTTATTGCTCACTTTAAATGGCTTTATGATTTGATTATTAACTTGAAGCTGAATTTTTTTATATTTTTTGTTAAAACAGATTATAATTGAATGTTTACCTCGAGAAACGTGAAGCGAAAGCTATCGATTGAGAGGAAAAGAACATTCATAGTCACTCATGCCTTTGAAAGCCTTATTACTTGCTTAAAATTGTTTTACAGTCTCATTATTTTTTTTAAATCAATTTTCTTACATTTTTGGTTAAAATAGATTATATTTAAATGTTTGTCTCAAGAAACGTGAAGCGAAAGCCATCGATTGACAAGCAAAGTCCATTTATAGTCACTCATGCCTTCGAAAGCCTCATTATTCACTTTAAATGATTTTATAATCTCATTATTGATTTTATATTGAATTTTCTTACATTTTTAGTTAAAACACACTATAATTGAATGTTTACCTCGTGAAACATGAAGCAAAAGCCATCGATTGAGAAGAAAATACCATTTATAGTCACTCATGCCTTCGAAACCCTTATTGCTCACTTTAAATGGCTTTATGATTTGATTATTAACTTTAAGCTGAATTTTTTTATATTTTTTGTTAAAACAGATTATAATTGAATGTTTACCTCGAGAAACGTGAAGCGAAAGCTATCGATTGAGAGGAAAAGAACATTTATATTCACTCATGCCTTCGAAAGCCTTATTACTTGCTTAAAATTGTTTTACAGTCTCATTATTTTTTTAAAATCAATTTTCTTACATTTTTGGTTAAAATAGATTATATTTAAATGTTTGTCTCAAGAAACGTGAAGCGAAAGCCATCGATTGACAAGAAAAGTCCATTTATAGTCACTCATGCCTTCGAAAGCCTCATTATTCACTTTAAATGATTTTATAATCTCATTATTGATTTTATATTGAATTTCCTTACATTTTTAGTTAAAACACACTATAATTGAATGTTTACCTTGGGAAACATGAAGCAAAAGCCATCGATTGAGAAGAAAAGACCATTTATAGTCACTCATGCCTTCGAAACCCTTATTGCTCACTTTAAATGGCTTTATGATTTGATTATTAACTTTAAGCTGAATTTTTTTTACATTTTTTGTTAAAACATATTATAATTGAATCTTTACCTCGAGGAACGTGAAGCGAAAGCTATCGATTGAGAGGAAAAGAACATTTATAGTCACTCATGCCTTCGAAAGCCTCATTATTCACTTTAAATGATTTTATAATCTCATTATTGATTTTATGTTGAATTTTCTTACATTTTTAGTTAAAACAGACTATAATTGAATGTTTACCTCGGGAAACATGAAGCAAAAGCCATCGATTGAAAAGAAAAGACCATTTATAGTCACTCATACCTTCGAAACCCTTATTGCTCACTTTAAATGGCTTTATGATTTGATTATTAACTTTAAGCTGAATTTTTTTACATTTTTTGTTAAAACATATTATAATTGAATCTTTACCTCGAGGAACGTTAAGCGAAAGCTATCGATTGAGAGGAAAAGTACATTTATAGTCACTCATGCCTTCGAAAGCCTCATTATTCACTTTAAATGATTTTATAATCTCATTATTGATTTTATGATAAATTTTCTTACATTTTTAGTTAAAACAGACTATAATTGAATGTTTACCTCGGCAAACATGAAGCACAAGCCATCGATTGAGAAGAAAATATCATTTATAGTCACTCATGCCTTCGAAACCCTTATTGCTCACTTTAAATGGCTTTATGATTTGATTATTAACTTGAAGCTGAATTTTTTTATATTTTTTGTTAAAACAGATTATAATTGAATGTTTACCTCGAGAAACGTGAAGCGAAAGCTATCGATTGAGAGGAAAAGAACATTTATATTCACTCATGCCTTCGAAAGCCTTATTACTTGCTTAAATTTGTTTTACAGTCTCATTATTTTTTTTTAAATTAATTTTCTTACATTTTTGGTTAAAATAGATTATATTTAAATGTTTGTCTCAAGAAACGTGAAGCGAAAGCCATCGATTGACAAGAAAAGTCCATTTATAGTCACTCATGCCTTCGAAAGCCTCATTATTCACTTTAAATGATTTTATAATCTCATTATTGATTTTATATTGAATTTTCTTACATTTTTAGTTAAAACACACTATAATTGAATGTTTACCTCGTGAAACATGAAGCAAAAGCCATCGATTGAGAAGAAAATACCATTTATAGTCACTCATGCCTTCGAAACCCTTATTGCTCACTTTAAATGGCTTTATGATTTGATTATTAACTTTAAGCTGAATTTTTTTATATTTTTTGTTAAAACAGATTATAATTGAATGTTTACCTCGAGAAACGTGAAGCGAAAGCTATCGATTGAGAGGAAAAGAACATTTATATTCACTCATGCCTTCGAAAGCCTTATTACTTGCTTAAAATTGTTTTACAGTCTCATTATTTTTTTAAAATCAATTTTCTTACATTTTTGGTTAAAATAGATTATATTTAAATGTTTGTCTCAAGAAACGTGAAGCGAAAGCCATCGATTGACAAGAAAAGTCCATTTATAGTCACTCATGCCTTCGAAAGCCTCATTATTCACTTTAAATGATTTTATAATCTCATTATTGATTTTATATTGAATTTCCTTACATTTTTAGTTAAAACACACTATAATTGAATGTTTACCTTGGGAAACATGAAGCAAAAGCCATCGATTGAGAAGAAAAGACCATTTATAGTCACTCATGCCTTCGAAACCCTTATTGCTCACTTTAAATGGCTTTATGATTTGATTATTAACTTTAAGCTGAATTTTTTTTACATTTTTTGTTAAAACATATTATAATTGAATCTTTACCTCGAGGAACGTGAAGCGAAAGCTATCGATTGAGAGGAAAAGAACATTTATAGTCACTCATGCCTTCGAAAGCCTCATTATTCACTTTAAATGATTTTATAATCTCATTATTGATTTTATGTTGAATTTTCTTACATTTTTAGTTAAAACAGACTATAATTGAATGTTTACCTCGGGAAACATGAAGCAAAAGCCATCGATTGAAAAGAAAAGACCATTTATAGTCACTCATACCTTCGAAACCCTTATTGCTCACTTTAAATGGCTTTATGATTTGATTATTAACTTTAAGCTGAATTTTTTTACATTTTTTGTTAAAACATATTATAATTGAATCTTTACCTCGAGGAACGTTAAGCGAAAGCTATCGATTGAGAGGAAAAGTACATTTATAGTCACTCATGCCTTCGAAAGCCTCATTATTCACTTTAAATGATTTTATAATCTCATTATTGATTTTATGATAAATTTTCTTACATTTTTAGTTAAAACAGACTATAATTGAATGTTTACCTCGGCAAACATGAAGCACAAGCCATCGATTGAGAAGAAAATATCATTTATAGTCACTCATGCCTTCGAAACCCTTATTGCTCACTTTAAATGGCTTTATGATTTGATTATTAACTTGAAGCTGAATTTTTTTATATTTTTTGTTAAAACAGATTATAATTGAATGTTTACCTCGAGAAACGTGAAGCGAAAGCTATCGATTGAGAGGAAAAGAACATTTATATTCACTCATGCCTTCGAAAGCCTTATTACTTGCTTAAATTTGTTTTACAGTCTCATTATTTTTTTTTAAATTAATTTTCTTACATTTTTGGTTAAAATAGATTATATTTAAATGTTTGTCTCAAGAAACGTGAAGCGAAAGCCATCGATTGACAAGAAAAGTCCATTTATAGTCACTCATGCCTTCGAAAGCCTCATTATTCACTTTAAATGATTTTATAATCTCATTATTGATTTTATATTGAATTTTCTTACATTTTTAGTTAAAACACACTATAATTGAATGTTTACCTCGTGAAACATGAAGCAAAAGCCATCGATTGAGAAGAAAATACCATTTATAGTCACTCATGCCTTCGAAACCCTTATTGCTCACTTTAAATGGCTTTATGATTTGATTATTAACTTTAAGCTGAATTTTTTTATATTTTTTGTTAAAACAGATTATAATTGAATGTTTACCTCGAGAAACGTGAAGCGAAAGCTATCGATTGAGAGGAAAAGAACATTTATATTCACTCATGCCTTCGAAAGCCTTATTACTTGCTTAAAATTGTTTTACAGTCTCATTATTTTTTTAAAATCAATTTTCTTACATTTTTGGTTAAAATAGATTATATTTAAATGTTTGTCTCAAGAAACGTGAAGCGAAAGCCATCGATTGACAAGAAAAGTCCATTTATAGTCACTCATGCCTTCGAAAGCCTCATTATTCACTTTAAATGATTTTATAATCTCATTATTGATTTTATATTGAATTTCCTTACATTTTTAGTTAAAACACACTATAATTGAATGTTTACCTTGGGAAACATGAAGCAAAAGCCATCGATTGAGAAGAAAAGACCATTTATAGTCACTCATGCCTTCGAAACCCTTATTGCTCACTTTAAATGGCTTTATGATTTGATTATTAACTTTAAGCTGAATTTTTTTTACATTTTTTGTTAAAACATATTATAATTGAATCTTTACCTCGAGGAACGTGAAGCGAAAGCTATCGATTGAGAGGAAAAGAACATTTATAGTCACTCATGCCTTCGAAAGCCTCATTATTCACTTTAAATGATTTTATAATCTCATTATTGATTTTATGTTGAATTTTCTTACATTTTTAGTTAAAACAGACTATAATTGAATGTTTACCTCGGGAAACATGAAGCAAAAGCCATCGATTGAAAAGAAAAGACCATTTATAGTCACTCATACCTTCGAAACCCTTATTGCTCACTTTAAATGGCTTTATGATTTGATTATTAACTTTAAGCTGAATTTTTTTACATTTTTTGTTAAAACATATTATAATTGAATCTTTACCTCGAGGAACGTTAAGCGAAAGCTATCGATTGAGAGGAAAAGTACATTTATAGTCACTCATGCCTTCGAAAGCCTCATTATTCACTTTAAATGATTTTATAATCTCATTATTGATTTTATGATAAATTTTCTTACATTTTTAGTTAAAACAGACTATAATTGAATGTTTACCTCGGCAAACATGAAGCACAAGCCATCGATTGAGAAGAAAATATCATTTATAGTCACTCATGCCTTCGAAACCCTTATTGCTCACTTTAAATGGCTTTATGATTTGATTATTAACTTGAAGCTGAATTTTTTTATATTTTTTGTTAAAACAGATTATAATTGAATGTTTACCTCGAGAAACGTGAAGCGAAAGCTATCGATTGAGAGGAAAAGAACATTTATATTCACTCATGCCTTCGAAAGCCTTATTACTTGCTTAAAATTGTTTTACAGTCTCATTATTTTTTTTTAAATTAATTTTCTTACATTTTTGGTTAAAATAGATTATATTTAAATGTTTGTCTCAAGAAACGTGAAGCGAAAGCCATCGATTGACAAGAAAAGTCCATTTATAGTCACTCATGCCTTCGAAAGCCTCATTATTCACTTTAAATGATTTTATAATCTCATTATTGATTTTATATTGAATTTTCTTACATTTTTAGTTAAAACACACTATAATTGAATGTTTACCTCGTGAAACATGAAGCAAAAGCCATCGATTGAGAAGAAAATACCATTTATAGTCACTCATGCCTTCGAAACCCTTATTGCTCACTTTAAATGGCTTTATGATTTGATTATTAACTTTAAGCTGAATTTTTTTATATTTTTTGTTAAAACAGATTATAATTGAATGTTTACCTCGAGAAACGTGAAGCGAAAGCTATCGATTGAGAGGAAAAGAACATTTATATTCACTCATGCCTTCGAAAGCCTTATTACTTGCTTAAAATTGTTTTACAGTCTCATTATTTTTTTAAAATCAATTTTCTTACATTTTTGGTTAAAATAGATTATATTTAAATGTTTGTCTCAAGAAACGTGAAGCGAAAGCCATCGATTGACAAGAAAAGTCCATTTATAGTCACTCATGCCTTCGAAAGCCTCATTATTCACTTTAAATGATTTTATAATCTCATTATTGATTTTATATTGAATTTCCTTACATTTTTAGTTAAAACACACTATAATTGAATGTTTACCTTGGGAAACATGAAGCAAAAGCCATCGATTGAGAAGAAAAGACCATTTATAGTCACTCATGCCTTCGAAACCCTTATTGCTCACTTTAAATGGCTTTATGATTTGATTATTAACTTTAAGCTGAATTTTTTTTACATTTTTTGTTAAAACATATTATAATTGAATCTTTACCTCGAGGAACGTGAAGCGAAAGCTATCGATTGAGAGGAAAAGAACATTTATAGTCACTCATGCCTTCGAAAGCCTCATTATTCACTTTAAATGATTTTATAATCTCATTATTGATTTTATGTTGAATTTTCTTACATTTTTAGTTAAAACAGACTATAATTGAATGTTTACCTCGGGAAACATGAAGCAAAAGCCATCGATTGAAAAGAAAAGACCATTTATAGTCACTCATACCTTCGAAACCCTTATTGCTCACTTTAAATGGCTTTATGATTTGATTATTAACTTTAAGCTGAATTTTTTTACATTTTTTGTTAAAACATATGATGATTGAATCTTTACCTCGAGAAACGTGAAGCGAAAGCTATCGATTGAGAGGAAAAGAACATTTATAGTCACTCATGCCTTCGGAAGCCTTATTACTTGCTTAAAATTGTTTTACAATCTCATTATTTTTTTTAAAATCAATTTTCTTACATTTTTGGCTAAAATAGATTATATTTAAATGTTTGTCTCAAGAAACGTGAAGCGAAAGCCATCGATTGACAAGAAAAGTCCATTTATAGTCACTCATGCCTTCGAAAGCCTCATTATTCACTTTAAATGATTTTATAATCTCATTATTGATTTTATGTTGAATTTTCTTACATTTTTTAGTTAAAACAAACTATAATTGAATGTTTACCTCGGGAAACATGAAGCAAAAGCCATCGATTGAAAGGAAAAGACCATTTATAGTCACTCATGCCTTCGAAACCCTTATTGCTCACTTTAAATGGCTTTATGATTTGATTATTAAGTTTAAGCTGAATTTTTTTACATTTTTTGTTAAAACATATTATAATTGAATGTTTACCTCGAGAAACGTGAAGCGAAAGCTATCGATTGAGAGGAAAAGAACATTCATAGTCACTCATGCCTTTGAAAGCCTCATTATTCACTTTAACTGATTTTATAATCTCATTATTGATTTTATGTTGAATTTTCTTACATTTTTAGTTAAAACAAACTATAATTGAATGTTTACCTCGGCAAACATGAAGCACAAGCCATCGATTGAGAAGAAAATACCATTTATAGTCACTCATGCCTTCGAAACCCTTATTGCTCACTTTAAATGGCTTTATGATTTGATTATTAACTTGAAGCTGAATTTTTTTATATTTTTTGTTAAAACAGATTATAATTGAATGTTTACCTCGAGAAACGTGAAGCGAAAGCTATCGATTGAGAGGAAAAGAACATTCATAGTCACTCATGCCTTTGAAAGCCTTATTACTTGCTTAAAATTGTTTTACAGTCTCATTATTTTTTTTAAATCAATTTTCTTACATTTTTGGTTAAAATAGATTATATTTAAATGTTTGTCTCAAGAAACGTGAAGCGAAAGCCATCGATTGACAAGCAAAGTCCATTTATAGTCACTCATGCCTTCGAAAGCCTCATTATTCACTTTAAATGATTTTATAATCTCATTATTGATTTTATATTGAATTTTCTTACATTTTTAGTTAAAACACACTATAATTGAATGTTTACCTCGTGAAACATGAAGCAAAAGCCATCGATTGAGAAGAAAATACCATTTATAGTCACTCATGCCTTCGAAACCCTTATTGCTCACTTTAAATGGCTTTATGATTTGATTATTAACTTTAAGCTGAATTTTTTTATATTTTTTTTTAAAACAGATTATAATTGAATGTTTACCTCGAGAAACGTGAAGCGAAAGCTATCGATTGAGAGGAAAAGAACATTTATATTCACTCATGCCTTCGAAAGCCTTATTACTTGCTTAAAATTGTTTTACAGTCTCATTATTTTTTTAAAATCAATTTTCTTACATTTTTGGTTAAAATAGATTATATTTAAATGTTTGTCTCAAGAAACGTGAAGCGAAAGCCATCGATTGACAAGAAAAGTCCATTTATAGTCACTCATGCCTTCGAAAGCCTCATTATTCACTTTAAATGATTTTATAATCTCATTATTGATTTTATATTGAATTTCCTTACATTTTTAGTTAAAACACACTATAATTGAATGTTTACCTTGGGAAACATGAAGCAAAAGCCATCGATTGAAAAGAAAAGACCATTTATAGTCACTCATGCCTTCGAAACCCTTATTGCTCACTTTAAATGGCTTTATGATTTGATTATTAACTTTAAGCTGAATTTTTTTTACATTTTTTGTTAAAACATATTATAATTGAATCTTTACCTCGAGGAACGTGAAGCGAAAGCTATCGATTGAGAGGAAAAGAACATTTATAGTCACTCATGCCTTCGAAAGCCTCATTATTCACTTTAAATGATTTTATAATCTCATTATTGATTTTATGTTGAATTTTCTTACATTTTTAGTTAAAACAGACTATAATTGAATGTTTACCTCGGGAAACATGAAGCAAAAGCCATCGATTGAAAAGAAAAGACCATTTATAGTCACTCATACCTTCGAAACCCTTATTGCTCACTTTAAATGGCTTTATGATTTGATTATTAACTTTAAGCTGAATTTTTTTACATTTTTTGTTAAAACATATGATGATTGAATCTTTACCTCGAGAAACGTGAAGCGAAAGCTATCGATTGAGAGGAAAAGAACATTTATAGTCACTCATGCCTTCGGAAGCCTTATTACTTGCTTAAAATTGTTTTACAATCTCATTATTTTTTTTAAAATCAATTTTCTTACATTTTTGGCTAAAATAGATTATATTTAAATGTTTGTCTCAAGAAACGTGAAGCGAAAGCCATCGATTGACAAGAAAAGTCCATTTATAGTCACTCATGCCTTCGAAAGCCTCATTATTCACTTTAAATGATTTTATAATCTCATTATTGATTTTATGTTGAATTTTCTTACATTTTTTAGTTAAAACAAACTATAATTGAATGTTTACCTCGGGAAACATGAAGCAAAAGCCATCGATTGAAAGGAAAAGACCATTTATAGTCACTCATGCCTTCGAAACCCTTATTGCTCACTTTAAATGGCTTTATGATTTGATTATTAAGTTTAAGCTGAATTTTTTTACATTTTTTGTTAAAACATATTATAATTGAATGTTTACCTCGAGAAACGTGAAGCGAAAGCTATCGATTGAGAGGAAAAGAACATTCATAGTCACTCATGCCTTTGAAAGCCTCATAATTCACTTTAACTGATTTTATAATCTCATTATTGATTTTATGTTGAATTTTCTTACATTTTTAGTTAAAAGAAACTATAATTGAATGTTTACCTCGGCAAACATGAAGCACAAGCCATCGATTGAGAAGAAAATACCATTTATAGTCACTCATGCCTTCGAAACCCTTATTGCTCACTTTAAATGGCTTTATGATTTGATTATTAACTTGAAGCTGAATTTTTTTATATTTTTTGTTAAAACAGATTATAATTGAATGTTTACCTCGAGAAACGTGAAGCGAAAGCTATCGATTGAGAGGAAAAGAACATTCATAGTCACTCATGCCTTTGAAAGCCTTATTACTTGCTTAAAATTGTTTTACAGTCTCATTATTTTTTTTTAAATCAATTTTCTTACATTTTTGGTTAAAATAGATTATATTTAAATGTTTGTCTCAAGAAACGTGAAGCGAAAGCCATCGATTGACAAGCAAAGTCCATTTATAGTCACTCATGCCTTCGAAAGCCTCATTATTCACTTTAAATGATTTTATAATCTCATTATTGATTTTATATTGAATTTTCTTACATTTTTAGTTAAAACACACTATAATTGAATGTTTACCTCGCGAAACATGAAGCAAAAGCCATCGATTGAGAAGAAAAGACCATTTATAGTCCCTCATGCCTTCGAAACCCTTATTGCTCACTTTAAATGGCTTTATGATTTGATTATTAACTTTAAGCTGAATTTTTTTTACATTTTTTGTTAAAACATATTATAATTGAATCTTTACCTCGAGGAACGTGAAGCGAAAGCTATCGATTGAGAGGAAAAGAACATTTATAGTCACTCATGCCTTCGAAAGCCTCATTATTCACTTTAAATGATTTTATAATCTCATTATTGATTTTATGTTGAATTTTCTTACATTTTTAGTTAAAACAGACTATAATTGAATGTTTACCTCGGGAAACATGAAGCAAAAGCCATCGATTGAAAAGAAAAGACCATTTATAGTCACTCATACCTTCGAAACCCTTATTGCTCACTTTAAATGGCTTTATGATTTGATTATTAACTTTAAGCTGAATTTTTTTACATTTTTTGTTAAAACATATGATAATTGAATCTTTACCTCGAGAAACGTGAAGCGAAAGCTATCGATTGAGAGGAAAAGAACATTTATAGTCACTCATGCCTTCGAAAGCCTCATTATTCACTTTAAATGATTTTATAATCTCATTATTGATTTTATGTTGAATTGTCTTACATTTTTAGTTAAAACAGACTATAATTGAATGTTTACCTCGGGAAACATGAAGCAAAAGCCGTCGATTGAAAGGAAAAGACCATTTATAGTCACTCATGCCTTCGAAACCCTTATTGCTCACTTTAAATGGCTTTATGATTTGATTATTAAGTTTAAGCTGAATTTTTTTACATTTTTTGTTAAAACATATTATAATTGAATCTTTACCTCGAGGAACGTTAAGCGAAAGCTATCGATTGAGAGGAAAAGAACATTCATAGTCACTCATGCCTTTGAAAGCCTCATAATTCACTTTAACTGATTTTATAATCTCATTATTGATTTTATGTTGAATTTTCTTATATTTTTTGTTAAAAGAAACTATAATTGAATGTTTACCTCGGCAAACATGAAACACAAGCCATCGATTCAGAAGAAAATACCATTTATAGTCACTCATGCCTTCGAAACCCTTATTGCTCACTTTAAATGGCTTTATGATTTGATTATTAACTTGAAGCTGAATTTTTTTATATTTTTTGTTAAAACAGATTATAATTGAATGTTTACCTCGAGAAACGTGAAGCGAAAGCTATCGATTGAGAGGAAAAGAACATTCATAGTCACTCATGCCTTTGAAAGCCTTATTACTTGCTTAAAATTGTTTTACAGTCTCATTATTTTTTTTAAATCAATTTTCTTACATTTTTGGTTAAAATAGATTATATTTAAATGTTTGTCTCAAGAAACGTGAAGCGAAAGCCATCGATTGACAAGCAAAGTCCATTTATAGTCACTCATGCCTTCGAAAGCCTCATTATTCACTTTAAATGATTTTATAATCTCATTATTGATTTTATATTGAATTTTCTTACATTTTTAGTTAAAACACACTATAATTGAATGTTTACCTCGCGAAACATGAAGCAAAAGCCATCGATTGAGAAGAAAAGACCATTTATAGTCCCTCATGCCTTCGAAACCCTTATTGCTCACTTTAAATGGCTTTATGATTTGATTATTAACTTTAAGCTGAATTTTTTTTACATTTTTTGTTAAAACATATTATAATTGAATCTTTACCTCGAGGAACGTGAAGCGAAAGCTATCGATTGAGAGGAAAAGAACATTTATAGTCACTCATGCCTTCGAAAGCCTCATTATTCACTTTAAATGATTTTATAATCTCATTATTGATTTTATGTTGAATTTTCTTACATTTTTAGTTAAAACAGACTATAATTGAATGTTTACCTCGGGAAACATGAAGCAAAAGCCATCGATTGAAAAGAAAAGACCATTTATAGTCACTCATAGCTTCGAAACCCTTATTGCTCACTTTAAATGGCTTTATGATTTGATTATTAACTTTAAGCTGAATTTTTTTACATTTTTTGTTAAAACATATGATAATTGAATCTTTACCTCGAGAAACGTGAAGCGAAAGCTATCGATTGAGAGGAAAAGAACATTTATAGTCACTCATGCCTTCGAAAGCCTCATTATTCACTTTAAATGATTTTATAATCTCATTATTGATTTTATGTTGAATTGTCTTACATTTTTAGTTAAAACAGACTATAATTGAATGTTTACCTCGGGAAACATGAAGCAAAAGCCGTCGATTGAAAGGAAAAGACCATTTATAGTCACTCATGCCTTCGAAACCCTTATTGCTCACTTTAAATGGCTTTATGATTTGATTATTAAGTTTAAGCTGAATTTTTTTACATTTTTTGTTAAAACATATTATAATTGAATGTTTACCTCGAGAAACGTGAAGCGAAAGCTATCGATTGAGAGGAAAAGAACATTCATAGTCACTCATGCCTTTGAAAGCCTCATAATTCACTTTAACTGATTTTATAATCTCATTATTGATTTTATGTTGAATTTTCTTACATTTTTAGTTAAAAGAAACTATAATTGAATGTTTACCTCGGCAAACATGAAGCACAAGCCATCGATTGAGAAGAAAATACCATTTATAGTCACTCATGCCTTCGAAACCCTTATTGCTCACTTTAAATGGCTTTATGATTTGATTATTAACTTGAAGCTGAATTTTTTTATATTTTTTATTAAAACAGATTATAATTGATTGTTTACCTCGAGAAACGTGAAGCGAAAGCTATCGATTGAGAGGAAAAGAACATTTATATTCACTCATGCCTTCGAAAGCCTTATTACTTGCTTAAAATTGTTTTACAGTCTCATTATTTTTTTTTAAATCAATTTTCTTACATTTTTGGTTAAAATAGATTATATTTACATGTTTGTCTCAAGAAACATGAAGCGAAAGCCATCGATTGACAAGAAAAGTCCATTTATAGTCACTCATGCCTTCGAAAGCCTCATTATTCACTTTAAATGATTTTATAATCTCATTATTGATTTTATATTGAATTTTCTTACATTTTTAGTTAAAACACACTATAATTGAATGTTTACCTCGCGAAACATGAAGCAAAAGCCATCAATTGAGAAGAAAAGACCATTTATAGTCACTCATGCCTTCGAAACCCTTATTGCTCACTTTAAATGGCTTTATGATTTGATTATTAACTTTAAGCTGAATTTTTTTTACATTTTTTGTTAAAACATATTATAATTGAATCTTTACCTCGAGGAACGTGAAGCGAAAGCTATCGATTGAGAGGAAAAGAACATTTATAGTCACTCATGCCTTCGAAAGCCTCATTATTCACTGTAAATGATTTTATAATCTCATTATTGATTTTATGTTGAATTTTCTTACATTTTTAGTTAAAACAGACTATAATTGAATGTTTACCTCGGGAAACATGAAGCAAAAGCCATCGATTGAAAAGAAAAGACCATTTATAGTCACTCATACCTTCGAAACCCTTATTGCTCACTTTAAATGGCTTTATGATTTGATTATTAACTTTAAGCTGAATTTTTTTACATTTTTTGTTAAAACATATGATAATTGAATCTTTACCTCGAGAAACGTGAAGCGAAAGTGATCGATTGAGAGGAAAAGAACATTTATAGTCACTCATGCCTTCGGAAGCCTTATTACTTGCTTAAAATTGTTTTACAATCTCATTATTTTTTTTTAAAATCAATTTTCTTACATTTTTGGTTAAAATAGATTATATTTAAATGTTTGTCCCAAGAAACGTGAAGCGAAAGCCATCGATTGACAAGAAAAGTCGATTTATAGTCACTCATGCCTTCGAAAGCCTCATTATTCACTTTAAATGATTTTATAATCTCATTATTGATTTTATATTGAATTTTCTTACATTTTTAGTTAAAACACACTATAATTGAATGTTTACCTCACGAAACATGAAGCAAAAGCCATCGATTGAGAAGAAAAGACCATTTATAGTCACTCATGCCTTCGAAACCCTTATTGCTCACTTTAAATGGCTTTATGATTTGATTATTGACTTGAAGCTGAATTTTTTTATATTTTTTGTTAAAACAGATTATAATTGAATGTTTACCTCGAGAAACGTGAAGCGAAAGCTATCGATTGAGAGGAAAAGAACATTTATATTCACTCATGCCTTCGAAAGCCTTATTACTTGCTTAAAATTGTTTTACAGTCTCATTATTTTTTTTAAATCAATTTTCTTACATTTTTGGTTAAAATAGATTATATTTAAATGTTTGTCTCAAGAAACGTGAAGCGAAAGCCATCGATTGACAAGAAAAGTCCATTTATAGTCACTCATGCCTTCGAAAGCCTCATTATTCACTTTAAATGATTTTATAATCTCATTATTGATTTTATATTGAATTTTCTTACATTTTTAGTTAAAACACACTATAATTGAATGTTTACCTCGCGAAACATGAAGCAAAAGCCATCGATTGAGAAGAAAAGACCATTTATAGTCACTCATGCCTTCGAAACCCTTATTGCTCACTTTAAATGGCTTTATGATTTGATTATTAACTTTAAGCTGAATTTTTTTTACATTTTTTGTTAAAACATATTATAATTGAATCTTTACCTCGAGGAACGTGAAGCGAAAGCTATCGATTGAGAGGAAAAGAACATTTATAGTCACTCATGCCTTCGAAAGCCTCATTATTCACTTTAAATGATTTTATAATCTCATTATTGATTTTATGTTGAATTTTCTTACATTTTTAGTTAAAACAAACTATAATTGAATGTTTACCTCGGGAAACATGAAGCAAAAGCCATCGATTGAAAAGAAAAGACCATTTATAGTCACTCATACCTTCGAAACCCTTATTGCTCAGTTTAAATGGCTTTATGATTTGATTATTAACTTTAAGCTGAATTTTTTTACATTTTTTGTTAAAACATATGATAATTGAATCTTTACCTCGAGAAACGTGAAGCGAAAGTGATCGATTGAGAGGAAAAGAACATTTATAGTCACTCATGCCTTCGGAAGCCTTATTACTTGCTTAAAATTGTTTTACAATCTCATTATTTTTTTTAAAATCAATTTTCTTACATTTTTGGTTAAAATAGATTATATTTAAATATTTGTCCCAAGAAACGTGAAGCGAAAGCCATCGATTGACAAGAAAAGTCCATTTATAGTCACTCATGCCTTCGAAAGCCTCATTATTCACTTTAAATGATTTTATAATCTCATTATTGATTTTATATTGAATTTTCTTACATTTTTAGTTAAAACACACTATAATTGAATGTTTACCTCACGAAACATGAAGCAAAAGCCATCGATTGAGAAGAAAAGACCATTTATAGTCACTCATGCCTTCGAAACCCTTATTGCTCACTTTAAATGGCTTTATGATTTGATTATTGACTTGAAGCTGAATTTTTTTATATTTTTTGTTAAAACAGATTATAATTGAATGTTTACCTCGAGAAACGTGAAGCGAAAGCTATCGATTGAGAGGAAAAGAACATTTATATTCACTCATGCCTTCGAAAGCCTTATTACTTGCTTAAAATTGTTTTACAGTCTCATTATTTTTTTAAAATCAATTTTCTTACATTTTTGGTTAAAATAGATTATATTTAAATGTTTGTCTCAAGAAACGTGAAGCGAAAGCCATCGATTGACAAGAAAAGTCCATTTATAGTCACTCATGCCTTCGAAAGCCTCATTATTCACTTTAAATGATTTTATAATCTCATTATTGATTTTATATTGAATTTCCTTACATTTTTAGTTAAAACACACTATAATTGAATGTTTACCTTGGGAAACATGAAGCAAAAGCCATCGATTGAGAAGAAAAGACCATTTATAGTCACTCATGCCTTCGAAACCCTTATTGCTCACTTTAAATGGCTTTATGATTTGATTATTAACTTTAAGCTGAATTTTTTTTACATTTTTTGTTAAAACATATTATAATTGAATCTTTACCTCGAGGAACGTGAAGCGAAAGCTATCGATTGAGAGGAAAAGAACATTTATAGTCACTCATGCCTTCGAAAGCCTCATTATTCACTTTAAATGATTTTATAATCTCATTATTAATTTTATGTTGAATTTTCTTACATTTTTAGTTAAAACAGACTATAATTGAATGTTTACCTCGGGAAACATGAAGCAAAAGCCATCGATTGAAAAGAAAAGACCATTTATAGTCACTCATACCTTCGAAACCCTTATTGCTCACTTTAAATGGCTTTATGATTTGATTATTAACTTTAAGCTGAATTTTTTTATATTTTTTGTTAAAATAGATTATATTTAAATGTTTGTCCCAAGAAACGTGAAGCGAAAGCCATCGATTGACAAGAAAAGTCCATTTATAGTCACTCATACCTTCGAAAGCCTCATTATTCACTTTAAATGATTTTATAATCTCATTATTGATTTTATGTTGAATTGTCTTACATTTTTAGTTAAAACAGACTATAATTGAATGTTTACCTCGGGAAACATGAAGCAAAAGCCATCGATTGAAAGGAAAAGACCATTTATAGTCACTCATGCCTTCGAAACCCTTATTGCTCACTTTAAATGGCTTTATGATTTGATTATTAAGTTTAAGCTGAATTTTTTTACATTTTTTGTTAAAACATATTATAATTGAATGTTTACCTCGAGAAACGTGAAGCGAAAGCTATCGATTGAGAGGAAAAGAACATTCATAGTCACTCATGCCTTTGAAAGCCTCATAATTCACTTTAACTGATTTTATATTCTCATTATTGATTTTATGTTGAATTTTCTTACATTTTTAGTTAAAAGAAACTATAATTGAATGTTTACCTCGGCAAACATGAAGCACAAGCCATCGATTGAGAAGAAAATACCATTTATAGTCACTCATGCCTTCGAAACCCTTATTGCTCACTTTAAATGGCTTTATGATTTGATTATTAACTTGAAGCTGAATTTTTTTATTTTTTTTATTAAAACAGATTATAATTGAATGTTTACCTCGAGAAACGTGAAGCGAAAGCTATCGATTGAGAGGAAAAGAACATTTATATTCACTCATGCCTTCGAAAGCCTTATTACTTGCTTAAAATTGTTTTACAGTCTCATTATTTTTTTTTAAATCAATTTTCTTACATTTTTGGTTAAAATAGATTATATTTAAATGTTTGTCTCAAGAAACATGAAGCGAAAGCCATCGATTGACAAGAAAAGTCCATTTATAGTCACTCATGCCTTCGAAAGCCTCATTATTCACTTTAAATGATTTTATAATCTCATTATTGATTTTATATTGAATTTTCTTACATTTTTAGTTAAAACACACTATAATTGAATGTTTACCTCGCGAAACATGAAGCAAAAGCCATCGATTGAGAAGAAAAGACCATTTATAGTCACTCATGCCTTCGAAACCCTTATTGCTCACTTTAAATGGCTTTATGATTTGATTATTAACTTTAAGCTGAATTTTTTTTACATTTTTTGTTAAAACATATTATAATTGAATCTTTACCTCGAGGAACGTGAAGCGAAAGCTATCGATTGAGAGGAAAAGAACATTTATAGTCACTCATGCCTTCGAAAGCCTCATTATTCACTTTAAATGATTTTATAATCTCCTTATTGATTTTATGTTGAATTTTCTTACATTTTTAGTTAAAACAGACTATAATTGAATGTTTACCTTGGGAAACATGAAGCAAAAGCCATCGATTGAAAAGAAAAGACCATTTATAGTCACTCATACCTTCGAAACCCTTATTGCTCACTTTAAATGGCTTTATGATTTGATTATTAACTTTAAGCTGAATTTTTTTACATTTTTTGTTAAAACATATGATAATTGAATCTTTACCTCGAGAAACGTGAAGCGAAAGCGATCGATTGAGAGGAAAAGAACATTTATAGTCACTCATGCCTTCGGAAGCCTTATTACTTGCTTAAAATTGTTTTACAATCTCATTATTTTTTTTAAAATCAATTTTCTTACATTTTTGGTTAAAATAGATTATATTTAAATGTTTGTCCCAAGAAACGTGAAGCGAAAGCCATCGATTGACAAGAAAAGTCCATTTATAGTCACTCATGCCTTCGAAAGCCTCATTATTCACTTTAAATGATTTTATAATCTCATTATTGATTTTATATTGAATTTTCTTACATTTTTAGTTAAAACACACTATAATTGAATGTTTACCTCACGAAACATGAAGCAAAAGCCATCGATTGAGAAGAAAAGACCATTTATAGTCACTCATGCCTTCGAAACCCTTATTGCTCACTTTAAATGGCTTTATGACTTGATTATTGACTTGAAGCTGAATTTTTTTATATTTTTTGTTAAAACAGATTATAATTGAATGTTTACCTCGAGAAACGTGAAGCGAAAGCTATCGATTGAGAGGAAAAGAACATTTATATTCACTCATGCCTTCGAAAGCCTTATTACTTGCTTAAAATTGTTTTACAGTCTCATTATTTTTTTTTAAATCAATTTTCTTACATTTTTGGTTAAAATAGATTATATTTAAATGTTTGTCTCAAGAAACGTGAAGCGAAAGCCATCGATTGACAAGAAAAGTCCATTTATAGTCACTCATGCCTTCGAAAGCCTCATTATGCACTTTAAATGATTTTATAATCTCATTATTGATTTTATATTGAATTTTCTTACATTTTTAGTTAAAACACACTATAATTGAATGTTTACCTCACGAAACATGAAGCAAAAGCCATCGATTGAGAAGAAAAGACCATTTATAGTCACTCAAGCCTTCGAAACCCTTATTGCTCACTTTAAATGGCTTTATGATTTGATTATTAACTTTAAGCTGAATTTTTTTACATTTTTTGTTAAAACATATTATAATTGAATCTTTACCTCGAGGAACGTGAAGCGAAAGCTATCGATTGAGAGGAAAAGAACATTTATAGTCACTCATGCCTTCGAAAGCCTCATTATTCACTTTAAATGATTTTATAATCTCATTATTGATTTTATGTTGAATTTTCTTACATTTTTAGTTAAAACAGACTATAATTGAATGTTTACCTCGGGAAACATGAAGCAAAAGCCATCGATTGAAAAGAAAAGACCATTTATAGTCACTCATACCTTCGAAACCCTTATTGTTCACTTTAAATGGCTTTATGATTTGATTATTAACTTTAAGCTGAATTTTTTTATATTTTTTGTTAAAACATATGATAATTGAATCTTTACCTCGAGAAACGTGAAGCGAAAGCGATCGATTGAGAGGAAAAGAACATTTATAGTCACTCATGCCTTCGGAAGCCTTATTACTTGCTTAAAATTGTTTTACAATCTCATTATTTTTTTTAAAATCAATTTTCTTACATTTTTGGTTAAAATAGATTATATTTAAATGTTTGTCCCAAGAAACGTGAAGCGAAAGCCATCGATTGACAAGAAAAGTCCATTTATAGTCACTCATGCCTTCGAAAGCCTCATTATTCACTTTAAATGATTTTATAATCTCATTATTGATTTTATATTGAATTTTCTTACATTTTTAGTTAAAACACACTATAATTGAATGTTTACCTCACGAAACATGAAGCAAAAGCCATCGATTGAGAAGAAAAGACCATTTATAGTCACTCATGCCTTCGAAACCCTTATTGCTCACTTTAAATGGCTTTATGATTTGATTATTGACTTGAAGCTGAATTTTTTTATATTTTTTGTTAAAACAGATTATAATTGAATGTTTACCTCGAGAAACGTGAAGCGAAAGCTATCGATTGAGAGGAAAAGAACATTTATATTCACTCATGCCTTCGAAAGCCTTATTACTTGCTTAAAATTGTTTTACAGTCTCATTATTTTTTTTTAAATCAGTTTTCTTACATTTTTGGTTAAAATAGATTATATTTAAATGTTTGTCTCAAGAAACGTGAAGCGAAAGCCATCGATTGACAAGAAAAGTCCATTTATAGTCACTCATGCCTTCGAAAGCCTCATTATGCACTTTAAATGATTTTATAATCTCATTATTGATTTTATATTGAATTTTCTTACATTTTTAGTTAAAACACACTATAATTGAATGTTTACCTCGCGAAACATGAAGCAAAAGCCATCGATTGAGAAGAAAAGACCATTTATAGTCACTCATGCCTTCGAAACCCTTATTGCTCACTTTAAATGGCTTTATGATTTGATTATTAACTTGAAGCTGAATTTTTTTACATTTTTTGTTAAAACATATTATAATTGAATCTTTACCTTGAGGAACGTGAAGCGAAAGCTATCGATTGAGAGGAAAAGAACATTTATAGTCACTCATGCCTTCGAAAGCCTCATTATTCACTTTAAATGATTTTATAATCTCATTATTGATTTTATGTTGAATTTTCTTACATTTTTAGTTAAAACAGACTATAATTGAATGTTTACCTTGGGAAACATGAAGCAAAAGCCATCGATTGAGAAGAAAAGACCATTTATAGTCACTCATACCTTCGAAACCCTTATTGCTCACTTTAAATGGCTTTATGATTTGATTATTAACTTTAAGCTGAATTTTTTTATATTTTTTCTTAAAACATATTATAATTGAATGTTTACCTCGAGAAACGTGAAGCGAAAGCTATCGATTGAGAGGAAAAGAACATTTATAGTCACTCATGCCTTTGAAAGCCTCATTATTCACTTTAACTGATTTTATAATCTCATTATTGATTTTATGTTGAATTTTCTTACATTTTTAGTTAAAACAGACTATAATTGAATGTTTACCTCGGGAAACATGAAGCAAAAGCCATCGATTGAAAAGAAAAGACCATTTATAGTCACTCATACCTTCGAAACCCTTATTGCTCACTTTAAATGGCTTTATGATTTGATTATTAAGTTTAAGCTGAATTTTTTTACATTTTTTGTTAAAACATATTATAATTGAATGTTTACCTCGAGAAACGTGAAGCGAAAGCTATCGATTGAGAGGAAAAGAACATTCATAGTCACTCATGCCTTTGAAAGCCTCATTATTCACTTTAACTGATTTTATAATCTCATTATTGATTTTATGTTGAATTTTCTTACATTTTTAGTTAAAACAAACTATAATTGAATGTTTACCTCGGCAAACATGAAGCACAAGCCATCGATTGAGAAGAAAATACCATTTATAGTCACTCATGCCTTCGAAACCCTTATTGCTCACTTTAAATGGCTTTATGATTTGATTATTAACTTGAAGCTGAATTTTTTTATATTTTTTGTTAAAACAGATTATAATTGAATGTTTACCTCGAGAAACGTGAAGCGAAAGCTATCGATTGAGAGGAAAAGAACATTTATATTCACTCATGCCTTCGAAAGCCTTATTACTTGCTTAAAATTGTTTTACAGTCTCATTATTTTTTTTTAAATCAATTTTCTTACATTTTTGGTTAAAATAGATTATATTTAAATGTTTGTCTCAAGAAACGTGAAGCGAAAGCCATCGATTGACAAGAAAAGTCCATTTATAGTCACTCATGCCTTCGAAAGCCTCATTATTCACTTTAAATGATTTTATAATCTCATTATTGATTTTATATTGAATTTTCTTACATTTTTAGTTAAAATACACTATAATTGAATGTTTACCTCGCGAAACATGAAGCACAAGCCATCGATTGAGAGGAAAAGACCATTTATAGTCACTCATGCCTTCGAAACCCTTATTGCTCACTTTAAATGGCTTTATGATTTGATTATTAACTTTAAGC
The DNA here is from genome assembly GCF_053813885.1 of Theobroma cacao. NCBI lineage: Eukaryota > Viridiplantae > Streptophyta > Magnoliopsida > Malvales > Malvaceae > Theobroma > Theobroma cacao. The sequence continues at coordinate 26,615,457 of NC_142640.1, read as the reverse complement.
TGAATTTTTTTACATTTTTTGTTAAAACATATTATAATTGAATCTGTACCTCGAGGAACGTTAAGCGAAAGCTATCGATTGAGAGGAAAAGAACATTTATAGTCACTCATGCCTTCGAAAGCCTCATTATTCACTTTAAATGATTTTATAATCTCATTATTGATTTTATGATGAATTTTCTTACATTTTTAGTTAAAACAGACTATAATTGAATGTTTACCTCGGCAAACATGAAGCACAAGCCATCGATTGAGAAGAAAATACCATTTATAGTCACTCATGCCTTCGAAACCCTTATTGCTCACTTTAAATGGCTTTATGATTTGATTATTAACTTGAAGCTGAATTTTTTTATATTTTTTGTTAAAACAGATTATAATTGAATGTTTAGCTCGAGAAACGTGAAGCGAAAGCTATCGATTGAGAGGAAAAGAACATTTATATTCACTCATGCCTTCGAAAGCATTATTACTTGCTTAAAATTGTTTTACAGTCTCATTATTTTTTTTTAAATCAATTTTCTTACATTTTTGGTTAAAATAGATTATATTTAAATGTTTGTCTCAAGAAACGTGAAGCGAAAGCCATCGATTGACAAGAAAGTCCATTTATAGTCACTTATGCCTTCGAAAGCCTCATTATTCACTTTAAATGATTTTATAATCTCATTATTGATTTTATATTGAATTTTCTTACATTTTTAGTTAAAACACACTATAATTGAATGTTTACCTCGCGAAACATGAAGCAAAAGCCATCGATTGAGAAGAAAAGACCATTTATAGTCCCTCATGCCTTCGAAACCCTTATTGCTCACTTTAAATGGCTTTATGATTTGATTATTAACTTTAAGCTGAATTTTTTTTACATTTTTTGTTAAAACATATTATAATTGAATCTTTACCTCGAGGAACGTGAAGCGAAAGCTATCGATTGAGAGGAAAAGAACATTTATAGTCACTCATGCCTTCGAAAGCCTCATTATTCACTTTAAATGATTTTATAATCTCATTATTGATTTTATGTTGAATTTTCTTACATTTTTAGTTAAAACAGACTATAATTGAATGTTTACCTCGGGAAACATGAAGCAAAAGCCATCGATTGAAAAGAAAAGACCATTTATAGTCACTCATACCTTCGAAACCCTTATTGTTCACTTTAAATGGCTTTATGATTTGATTATTAACTTTAAGCTGAATTTTTTTATATTTTTTGTTAAAACATATGATAATTGAATCTTTACCTCGAGAAACGTGAAGCGAAAGCGATCGATTGAGAGGAAAAGAACATTTATAGTCACTCATGCCTTCGGAAGCCTTATTACTTGCTTAAAATTGTTTTACAATCTCATTATTTTTTTTAAAATCAATTTTCTTACATTTTTGGTTAAAATAGATTATATTTAAATGTTTGTCCCAAGAAACGTGAAGCGAAAGCCATCGATTGACAAGAAAAGTCCATTTATAGTCACTCATGCCTTCGAAAGCCTCATTATTCACTTTAAATGATTTTATAATCTCATTATTGATTTTATATTGAATTTTCTTACATTTTTAGTTAAAACACACTATAATTGAATGTTTACCTCACGAAACATGAAGCAAAAGCCATCGATTGAGAAGAAAAGACCATTTATAGTCACTCATGCCTTCGAAACCCTTATTGCTCACTTTAAATGGCTTTATGATTTGATTATTGACTTGAAGCTGAATTTTTTTATATTTTTTGTTAAAACAGATTATAATTGAATGTTTACCTCGAGAAACGTGAAGCGAAAGCTATCGATTGAGAGGAAAAGAACATTTATATTCACTCATGCCTTCGAAAGCCTTATTACTTGCTTAAAATTGTTTTACAGTCTCATTATTTTTTTTTAAATCAGTTTTCTTACATTTTTGGTTAAAATAGATTATATTTAAATGTTTGTCTCAAGAAACGTGAAGCGAAAGCCATCGATTGACAAGAAAAGTCCATTTATAGTCACTCATGCCTTCGAAAGCCTCATTATGCACTTTAAATGATTTTATAATCTCATTATTGATTTTATATTGAATTTTCTTACATTTTTAGTTAAAACACACTATAATTGAATGTTTACCTCGCGAAACATGAAGCAAAAGCCATCGATTGAGAAGAAAAGACCATTTATAGTCACTCATGCCTTCGAAACCCTTATTGCTCACTTTAAATGGCTTTATGATTTGATTATTAACTTGAAGCTGAATTTTTTTACATTTTTTGTTAAAACATATTATAATTGAATCTTTACCTTGAGGAACGTGAAGCGAAAGCTATCGATTGAGAGGAAAAGAACATTTATAGTCACTCATGCCTTCGAAAGCCTCATTATTCACTTTAAATGATTTTATAATCTCATTATTGATTTTATGTTGAATTTTCTTACATTTTTAGTTAAAACAGACTATAATTGAATGTTTACCTTGGGAAACATGAAGCAAAAGCCATCGATTGAGAAGAAAAGACCATTTATAGTCACTCATACCTTCGAAACCCTTATTGCTCACTTTAAATGGCTTTATGATTTGATTATTAACTTTAAGCTGAATTTTTTTATATTTTTTCTTAAAACATATTATAATTGAATGTTTACCTCGAGAAACGTGAAGCGAAAGCTATCGATTGAGAGGAAAAGAACATTTATAGTCACTCATGCCTTTGAAAGCCTCATTATTCACTTTAACTGATTTTATAATCTCATTATTGATTTTATGTTGAATTTTCTTACATTTTTAGTTAAAACAGACTATAATTGAATGTTTACCTCGGGAAACATGAAGCAAAAGCCATCGATTGAAAAGAAAAGACCATTTATAGTCACTCATACCTTCGAAACCCTTATTGCTCACTTTAAATGGCTTTATGATTTGATTATTAAGTTTAAGCTGAATTTTTTTACATTTTTTGTTAAAACATATTATAATTGAATGTTTACCTCGAGAAACGTGAAGCGAAAGCTATCGATTGAGAGGAAAAGAACATTCATAGTCACTCATGCCTTTGAAAGCCTCATTATTCACTTTAACTGATTTTATAATCTCATTATTGATTTTATGTTGAATTTTCTTACATTTTTAGTTAAAACAAACTATAATTGAATGTTTACCTCGGCAAACATGAAGCACAAGCCATCGATTGAGAAGAAAATACCATTTATAGTCACTCATGCCTTCGAAACCCTTATTGCTCACTTTAAATGGCTTTATGATTTGATTATTAACTTGAAGCTGAATTTTTTTATATTTTTTGTTAAAACAGATTATAATTGAATGTTTACCTCGAGAAACGTGAAGCGAAAGCTATCGATTGAGAGGAAAAGAACATTTATATTCACTCATGCCTTCGAAAGCCTTATTACTTGCTTAAAATTGTTTTACAGTCTCATTATTTTTTTTTAAATCAATTTTCTTACATTTTTGGTTAAAATAGATTATATTTAAATGTTTGTCTCAAGAAACGTGAAGCGAAAGCCATCGATTGACAAGAAAAGTCCATTTATAGTCACTCATGCCTTCGAAAGCCTCATTATTCACTTTAAATGATTTTATAATCTCATTATTGATTTTATATTGAATTTTCTTACATTTTTAGTTAAAATACACTATAATTGAATGTTTACCTCGCGAAACATGAAGCACAAGCCATCGATTGAGAGGAAAAGACCATTTATAGTCACTCATGCCTTCGAAACCCTTATTGCTCACTTTAAATGGCTTTATGATTTGATTATTAACTTTAAGCTGAATTTTTTTACATTTTTTGTTAAAACATATTATAATTGAATCTGTACCTCGAGGAACGTTAAGCGAAAGCTATCGATTGAGAGGAAAAGAACATTTATAGTCACTCATGCCTTCGAAAGCCTCATTATTCACTTTAAATGATTTTATAATCTCATTATTGATTTTATGATGAATTTTCTTACATTTTTAGTTAAAACAGACTATAATTGAATGTTTACCTCGGCAAACATGAAGCACAAGCCATCGATTGAGAAGAAAATACCATTTATAGTCACTCATGCCTTCGAAACCCTTATTGCTCACTTTAAATGGCTTTATGATTTGATTATTAACTTGAAGCTGAATTTTTTTATATTTTTTGTTAAAACAGATTATAATTGAATGTTTAGCTCGAGAAACGTGAAGCGAAAGCTATCGATTGAGAGGAAAAGAACATTTATATTCACTCATGCCTTCGAAAGCATTATTACTTGCTTAAAATTGTTTTACAGTCTCATTATTTTTTTTTAAATCAATTTTCTTACATTTTTGGTTAAAATAGATTATATTTAAATGTTTGTCTCAAGAAACGTGAAGCGAAAGCCATCGATTGACAAGAAAGTCCATTTATAGTCACTTATGCCTTCGAAAGCCTCATTATTCACTTTAAATGATTTTATAATCTCATTATTGATTTTATATTGAATTTTCTTACATTTTTAGTTAAAACACACTATAATTGAATGTTTACCTCGCGAAACATGAAGCAAAAGCCATCGATTGAGAAGAAAAGACCATTTATAGTCCCTCATGCCTTCGAAACCCTTATTGCTCACTTTAAATGGCTTTATGATTTGATTATTAACTTTAAGCTGAATTTTTTTTACATTTTTTGTTAAAACATATTATAATTGAATCTTTACCTCGAGGAACGTGAAGCGAAAGCTATCGATTGAGAGGAAAAGAACATTTATAGTCACTCATGCCTTCGAAAGCCTCATTATTCACTTTAAATGATTTTATAATCTCATTATTGATTTTATGTTGAATTTTCTTACATTTTTAGTTAAAACAGACTATAATTGAATGTTTACCTCGGGAAACATGAAGCAAAAGCCATCGATTGAAAAGAAAAGACCATTTATAGTCACTCATGCCTTCGAAACCCTTATTGCTCACTTTAAATGGCTTTATGATTTGATTATTAACTTGAAGCTGAATTTTTTTATATTTTTTGTTAAAACAGATTATAATTGAATGTTTACCTCGAGAAACGTGAAGCGAAAGCTATCGATTGAGAGGAAAAGAACATTTATATTCACTCATGCCTTCGAAAGCCTTATTACTTGCTTAAAATTGTTTTACAGTCTCATTATTTTTTTTTAAATCAATTTTCTTACATTTTTGGTTAAAATAGATTATATTTAAATGTTTGTCTCAAGAAACGTGAAGCGAAAGCCATCGATTGACAAGAAAAGTCCATTTATAGTCACTCATGCCTTCGAAAGCCTCATTATTCACTTTAAATGATTTTATAATCTCATTATTTATTTTATATTGAATTTTGTTACATTTTTAGTTAAAACACACTATAATTGAATGTTTACCTCGCGAAACATGAAGCAAAAGCCATCGATTGAGAAGAAAAGACCATTTATAGTCACTCATGCCTTCGAAACCCTTATTGCTCACTTTAAATGGCTTTATGATTTGATTATTAACTTTAAGCTGAATTTTTTTTACATTTTTTGTTAAAACATATTATAATTGAATCTTTACCTCGAGGAACGTGAAGCGAAAGCTATCGATTGAGAGGAAAAGAACATTTATAGTCACTCATGCCTTCGAAAGCCTCATTATTCACTTTAAATGATTTTATAATCTCATTATTGATTTTATGTTGAATTTTCTTACATTTTTAGTTAAAACAGACTATAATTGAATGTTTACCTCGGGAAACATGAAGCAAAAGCCATCGATTGAAAAGAAAAGACCATTTATAATCACTCATACCTTCGAAACCCTTATTGCTCACTTTAAATGGCTTTATGATTTGATTATTAAGTTTAAGCTGAATTTTTTTACATTTTTTGTTAAAACATATTATAATTGAATGTTTACCTCGAGAAACGTGAAGCGAAAGCTATCGATTGAGAGGAAAAGAACATTCATAGTCACTCATGCCTTTGAAAGCCTCATTATTCACTTTAACTGATTTTATAATCTCATTATTGATTTTATGTTGAATTTTCTTACATTTTTAGTTAAAACAAACTATAATTGAATGTTTACCTCGCGAAACATGAAGCAAAAGCCATCGATTGAAAGGAAAAGACCATTTATAGTCACTCATGCCTTCGAAACCCTTATTGCTCACTTTAAATGGCTTTATGATTTGATTATTAACTTGAAGCTGAATTTTTTTATATTTTTTATTAAAACAGATTATAATTGAATGTTTACCTCGAGAAACGTGAAGCGAAAGCTATCGATTGAGAGGAAAAGAACATTTATATTCACTCATGCCTTCGAAAGCCTTATTACTTGCTTAAAATTGTTTTACAGTCTCATTATTTTTTTTTAAATCAATTTTCTTACATTTTTGGTTAAAATAGATTATATTTAAATGTTTGTCTCAAGAAACGTGAAGCGAAAGCCATCGATTGACAAGAAAAGTCCATTTATAGTCACTCATGCCTTCGAAAGCCTCATTATTCACTTTAAATGATTTTATAATCTCATTATTGATTTTATATTGAATTTTCTTACATTTTTAGTTAAAACACACTATAATTGAATGTTTACCTCGCGAAACATGAAGCAAAAGCCATCGATTGAGAAGAAAAGACCATTTATAGTCACTCATGCCTTCGAAACCCTTATTGCTCACTTTAAATGGCTTTATGATTTGATTATTAACTTTAAGCTGTATTTGTTTTACATTTTTTGTTAAAACATATTATAATTGAATCTTTACCTCGAGGAACGTGAAGCGAAAGCTATCGATTGAGAGGAAAAGAACATTTATAGTCACTCATGCCTTCGAAAGCCTCATTATTCACTTTAAATGATTTTATAATCTCATTATTGATTTTATGTTGAATTTTCTTACATTTTTAGTTAAAACAGACTATAATTGAATGTTTACCTCGGGAAACATGAAGCAAAAGCCATCGATTGAAAAGAAAAGACCATTTATAGTCACTCATACCTTCGAAACCCTTATTGCTCACTTTAAATGGCTTTATGATATGATTATTAACTTTAAGCTGAATTTTTTTACATTTTTTGTTAAAACATATGATAATTAAATCTTTACCTCGAGAAACGTGAAGCGAAAGCGATCGATTGAGAGGAAAAGAACATTTACAGTCACTCATGCCTTCGGAAGCTTTATTACTTGCTTAAAATTGTTTTACAATCTCATTATTTTTTTTAAAATCAATTTTCTTACATTTTTGGTTAAAATAGATTATATTTAAATGTTTGTCCCAAGAAACGTGAAGCGAAAGCCATCGATTGACAAGAAAAGTCCATTTATAGTCACTCATGCCTTCGAAAGCCTCATTATTCACTTTAAATGATTTTATAATCTCATTATTGATTTTATATTGAATTTTCTTACATTTTTAGTTAAAACACACTATAATTGAATGTTTAGCTCGTGAAACATGAAGCAAAAGCCATCGATTGAGAAGAAAAGACCATTTATAGTCACTCATGCCTTCGAAACCCTTATTGCTCACTTTAAATGGCTTTATGATTTGATTATTAACTTTAAGCTGAATTTTTTTTTACATTTTTTGTTAAAACATATTATAATTGAATCTTTACCTCGAGGAACGTGAAGCGAAAGCTATCGATTGAAAAGAAAAGAACATTTATAGTCACTCATGCCTTCGAAAGCCTCATTATTCACTTTAAATGATTTTATAATCTCATTATTGATTTTATGTTGAATTTTCTTACATTTTTAGTTAAAACAGACTATAATTGAATGTTTACCTCGCGAAACATGAAGCAAAAGCCATCGATTGAGAAGAAAAGACCATTTATAGTCACTCATACCTTCGAAACACTTATTGCTCACTTTAAATGGCTTTATGATTTGATTATTAAGTTTAAGCTGAATTTTTTTACATTTTTTGTTAAAACATATGATAATTGAATCTTTACCTCGAAAAACGTGAAGTGAAAGCTATCGATTGAGAGGAAAAGAACATTTATAGTCACTCATACCTTCGGAAGCCTTATTACTTGCTTAAAATTGTTTTACAATCTCATTATTTTTTTTTAAATCAATTTTCTTACATTTTTGGTTAAAATAGATTATATTTAAATGTTTGTCTCAAGAAACGTGAAGCGAAAGCCATCGATTGACAAGAAAAGTCCATTTATAGTCACTCATGCCTTCGAAAGCCTCATTATTCACTTTAAATGATTTTACAATCTCATTATTGATTTTACGATAAATTTTCTTACATTTTTAGTTAAAACAGACTATAATTGAATGTTTACCTCGGCAAACATGAAGCAAAAGCCATCGATTGAGAAGAAAATACCATTTATAGTCACTCATGCCTTCGAAACCCTTATTGCTCACTTTAAGTGGCTTTATGATTTGATTATTAACTTGAAGCTGAATTTTTTTATATTTTTTGTTAAAACAGATTATAATTGAATGTTTACCTCGAGAAACGTGAAGCGAAAGCTATCGATTGAGAGGAAAAGAACATTTATATTCACTCATGCCTTCGAAAGCCTTATTACTTGCTAAAAATTGTTTTACAGTCTCATTATTTTTTTTAAATCAATTTTCTTACATTTTTGGTTAAAATAGATTATATTTAAATGTTTGTCTCAAGAAACGTGAAGCGAAAGCCATCGATTGACAAGAAAAGTCCATTTATAGTCACTCATGCCTTCGAAAGCCTCATTATTCACTTTAAATGATTTTATAATCTCATTATTGATTTTATATTGAATTTTCTTACATTTTTAGTTAAAACACACTATAATTGAATGTTTACCTCGCGAAACATGAAGCAAAAGCCATCGATTGAGAAGAAAAGACCATTTATAGTCACTCATGCCTTCGAAACCCTTATTGCTCACTTTAAATGGCTTTATGATTTGATTATTGACTTGAAGCTGAATTTTTTTATATTTTTTGTTAAAACAGATTATAATTGAATGTTTACCTCGAGAAACGTGAAGCGAAAGCTATCGATTGAGAGGAAAAGAACATTTATATTCACTCATGCCTTCGAAAGCCTTATTACTTGCTTAAAATTGTTTTACAGTCTCATTATTTTTTTTTAAATCAATTTTCTTACATTTTTGGTTAAAATAGATTATATTTAAATGTTTGTCTCAAGAAACGTGAAGCGAAAGCCATCGATTGACAAGAAAAGTCCATTTATAGTCACTCATGCCTTCGAAAGCCTCATTATTCACTTTAAATGATTTTATAATCTCATTATTGATTTTATATTGAATTTTCTTACATTTTTAGTTAAAACACACTATAATTGAATGTTTACCTCGCGAAGCATGAAGCAAAAGCCATCGATTGAGAAGAAAAGACCATTTATAGTCACTCATGCCTTCGAAACCCTTATTGCTCACTTTAAATGGCTTTATGATTTGATTATTAACTTTAAGCTGAATTTTTTTACATTTTTTGTTAAAACATATTATAATTGAATCTTTACCTTGAGGAACGTGAAGCGAAAGCTATCGATTGAGAGGAAAAGAACATTTATAGTCACTCATGCCTTCGAAAGCCTCATTATTCACTTTAAATGATTTTATAATCTCATTATTGATTTTATGTTGAATTTTCTTACATTTTTAGTTAAAACAGACTATAATTGAATGTTTACCTTGGGAAACATGAAGCAAAAGCCATCGATTGAGAAGAAAAGACCATTTATAGTCACTCATACCTTCGAAACCCTTATTGCTCACTTTAAATGGCTTTATGATTTGATTATTAACTTTAAGCTGAATTTTTTTATATTTTTTCTTAAAACATATTATAATTGAATGTTTACCTCGAGAAACGTGAAGCGAAAGCTATCGATTGAGAGGAAAAGAACATTTATAGTCACTCATGCCTTTGAAAGCCTCATTATTCACTTTAACTGATTTTATAATCTCATTATTGATTTTATGTTGAATTTTCTTACATTTTTAGTTAAAACAAACTATAATTGAATGTTTACCTCGGCAAACATGAAGCACAAGCCATCGATTGAGAAGAAAATACCATTTATAGTCACTCATGCCTTCGAAACCCTTATTGCTCACTTTAAATGGCTTTATGATTTGATTATTAACTTGAAGCTGAATTTTTTTATATTTTTTGTTAAAACAGATTATAATTGAATGTTTACCTCGAGAAACGTGAAGCGAAAGCTATCGATTGAGAGGAAAAGAACATTTATATTCACTCATGCCTTCGAAAGCCTTATTACTTGCTTAAAATTGTTTTACAGTCTCATTATTTTTTTTTAAATCAATTTTCTTACATTTTTGGTTAAAATAGATTATATTTAAATGTTTGTCTCAAGAAACGTGAAGCGAAAGCCATCGATTGACAAGAAAAGTCCATTTATAGTCACTCATGCCTTCGAAAGCCTCATTATTCACTTTAAATGATTTTATAATCTCATTATTGATTTTATATTGAATTTTCTTACATTTTTAGTTAAAATACACTATAATTGAATGTTTACCTCGCGAAACATGAAGCAAAAGCCATCGATTGAGAAGAAAAGACCATTTATAGTCACTCATGCCTTCGAAACCCTTATTGCTCACTTTAAATGGCTTTATGATTTGATTATTAACTTTAAGCTGAATTTTTTTACATTTTTTGTTAAAACATATTATAATTGAATCTGTACCTCGAGGAACGTTAAGCGAAAGCTATCGATTGAGAGGAAAAGAACATTTATAGTCACTCATGCCTTCGAAAGCCTCATTATTCACTTTAAATGATTTTATAATCTCATTATTGATTTTATGATGAATTTTCTTACATTTTTAGTTAAAACAGACTATAATTGAATGTTTACCTCGGCAAACATGAAGCACAAGCCATCGATTGAGAAGAAAATACCATTTATAGTCACTCATGCCTTCGAAACCCTTATTGCTCACTTTAAATGGCTTTATGATTTGATTATTAACTTGAAGCTGAATTTTTTTATATTTTTTGTTAAAACAGATTATAATTGAATGTTTACCTCGAGAAACGTGAAGCGAAAGCTATCGATTGAGAGGAAAAGAACATTTATATTCACTCATGCCTTCGAAAGCCTTATTACTTGCTTAAAATTGTTTTACAGTCTCATTATTTTTTTTTAAATCAATTTTCTTACATTTTTGGTTAAAATAGATTATATTTAAATGTTTGTCTCAAGAAACGTGAAGCGAAAGCCATCGATTGACAAGAAAGTCCATTTATAGTCACTTATGCCTTCGAAAGCCTCATTATTCACTTTAAATGATTTTATAATCTCATTATTGATTTTATATTGAATTTTCTTACATTTTTAGTTAAAACACACTATAATTGAATGTTTACCTCGCGAAACATGAAGCAAAAGCCATCGATTGAGAAGAAAAGACCATTTATAGTCACTCATGCCTTCGAAACCCTTATTGCTCACTTTAAATGGCTTTATGATTTGATTATTAACTTTAAGCTGAATTTTTTTACATTTTTTGTTAAAACATATTATAATTGAATCTTTACCTTGAGGAACGTGAAGCGAAAGCTATCGATTGAGAGGAAAAGAACATTTATAGTCACTCATGCCTTCGAAAGCCTCATTATTCACTTTAAATGATTTTATAATCTCATTATTGATTTTATGTTGAATTTTCTTACATTTTTAGTTAAAACAGACTATAATTGAATGTTTACCTTGGGAAACATGAAGCAAAAGCCATCGATTGAGAAGAAAAGACCATTTATAGTCACTCATACCTTCGAAACCCTTATTGCTCACTTTAAATGGCTTTATGATTTGATTATTAACTTTAAGCTGAATTTTTTTATATTTTTTCTTAAAACATATTATAATTGAATGTTTACCTCGAGAAACGTGAAGCGAAAGCTATCGATTGAGAGGAAAAGAACATTTATAGTCACTCATGCCTTTGAAAGCCTCATTATTCACTTTAACTGATTTTATAATCTCATTATTGATTTTATGTTGAATTTTCTTACATTTTTAGTTAAAACAAACTATAATTGAATGTTTACCTCGGCAAACATGAAGCACAAGCCATCGATTGAGAAGAAAATACCATTTATAGTCACTCATGCCTTCGAAACCCTTATTGCTCACTTTAAATGGCTTTATGATTTGATTATTAACTTGAAGCTGAATTTTTTTATATTTTTTGTTAAAACAGATTATAATTGAATGTTTACCTCGAGAAACGTGAAGCGAAAGCTATCGATTGAGAGGAAAAGAACATTTATATTCACTCATGCCTTCGAAAGCCTTATTACTTGCTTAAAATTGTTTTACAGTCTCATTATTTTTTTTTAAATCAATTTTCTTACATTTTTGGTTAAAATAGATTATATTTAAATGTTTGTCTCAAGAAACGTGAAGCGAAAGCCATCGATTGACAAGAAAAGTCCATTTATAGTCACTCATGCCTTCGAAAGCCTCATTATTCACTTTAAATGATTTTATAATCTCATTATTGATTTTATATTGAATTTTCTTACATTTTTAGTTAAAATACACTATAATTGAATGTTTACCTCGCGAAACATGAAGCAAAAGCCATCGATTGAGAAGAAAAGACCATTTATAGTCACTCATGCCTTCGAAACCCTTATTGCTCACTTTAAATGGCTTTATGATTTGATTATTAACTTTAAGCTGAATTTTTTTACATTTTTTGTTAAAACATATTATAATTGAATCTGTACCTCGAGGAACGTTAAGCGAAAGCTATCGATTGAGAGGAAAAGAACATTTATAGTCACTCATGCCTTCGAAAGCCTCATTATTCACTTTAAATGATTTTATAATCTCATTATTGATTTTATGATGAATTTTCTTACATTTTTAGTTAAAACAGACTATAATTGAATGTTTACCTCGGCAAACATGAAGCACAAGCCATCGATTGAGAAGAAAATACCATTTATAGTCACTCATGCCTTCGAAACCCTTATTGCTCACTTTAAATGGCTTTATGATTTGATTATTAACTTGAAGCTGAATTTTTTTATATTTTTTGTTAAAACAGATTATAATTGAATGTTTACCTCGAGAAACGTGAAGCGAAAGCTATCGATTGAGAGGAAAAGAACATTTATATTCACTCATGCCTTCGAAAGCCTTATTACTTGCTTAAAATTGTTTTACAGTCTCATTATTTTTTTTTAAATCAATTTTCTTACATTTTTGGTTAAAATAGATTATATTTAAATGTTTGTCTCAAGAAACGTGAAGCGAAAGCCATCGATTGACAAGAAAGTCCATTTATAGTCACTTATGCCTTCGAAAGCCTCATTATTCACTTTAAATGATTTTATAATCTCATTATTGATTTTATATTGAATTTTCTTACATTTTTAGTTAAAACACACTATAATTGAATGTTTACCTCGCGAAACATGAAGCAAAAGCCATCGATTGAGAAGAAAAGACCATTTATAGTCCCTCATGCCTTCGAAACCCTTATTGCTCACTTTAAATGGCTTTATGATTTGATTATTAACTTTAAGCTGAATTTTTTTTACATTTTTTGTTAAAACATATTATAATTGAATCTTTACCTCGAGGAACGTGAAGCGAAAGCTATCGATTGAGAGGAAAAGAACATTTATAGTCACTCATGCCTTCGAAAGCCTCATTATTCACTTTAAATGATTTTATAATCTCATTATTGATTTTATGTTGAATTTTCTTACATTTTTAGTTAAAACAGACTATAATTGAATGTTTACCTCGGGAAACATGAAGCAAAAGCCATCGATTGAAAAGAAAAGACCATTTATAGTCACTCATGCCTTCGAAACCCTTATTGCTCACTTTAAATGGCTTTATGATTTGATTATTAACTTGAAGCTGAATTTTTTTATATTTTTTGTTAAAACAGATTATAATTGAATGTTTACCTCGAGAAACGTGAAGCGAAAGCTATCGATTGAGAGGAAAAGAACATTTATATTCACTCATGCCTTCGAAAGCCTTATTACTTGCTTAAAATTGTTTTACAGTCTCATTATTTTTTTTTAAATCAATTTTCTTACATTTTTGGTTAAAATAGATTATATTTAAATGTTTGTCTCAAGAAACGTGAAGCGAAAGCCATCGATTGACAAGAAAAGTCCATTTATAGTCACTCATGCCTTCGAAAGCCTCATTATTCACTTTAAATGATTTTATAATCTCATTATTGATTTTATATTGAATTTTCTTACATTTTTAGTTAAAATACACTATAATTGAATGTTTACCTCGCGAAACATGAAGCAAAAGCCATCGATTGAGAAGAAAAGACCATTTATAGTCACTCATGCCTTCGAAACCCTTATTGCTCACTTTAAATGGCTTTATGATTTGATTATTAACTTTAAGCTGAATTTTTTTACATTTTTTGTTAAAACATATTATAATTGAATCTGTACCTCGAGGAACGTTAAGCGAAAGCTATCGATTGAGAGGAAAAGAACATTTATAGTCACTCATGCCTTCGAAAGCCTCATTATTCACTTTAAATGATTTTATAATCTCATTATTGATTTTATGATGAATTTTCTTACATTTTTAGTTAAAACAGACTATAATTGAATGTTTACCTCGGCAAACATGAAGCACAAGCCATCGATTGAGAAGAAAATACCATTTATAGTCACTCATGCCTTCGAAACCCTTATTGCTCACTTTAAATGGCTTTATGATTTGATTATTAACTTGAAGCTGAATTTTTTTATATTTTTTGTTAAAACAGATTATAATTGAATGTTTAGCTCGAGAAACGTGAAGCGAAAGCTATCGATTGAGAGGAAAAGAACATTTATATTCACTCATGCCTTCGAAAGCATTATTACTTGCTTAAAATTGTTTTACAGTCTCATTATTTTTTTTTAAATCAATTTTCTTACATTTTTGGTTAAAATAGATTATATTTAAATGTTTGTCTCAAGAAACGTCAAGCGAAAGCCATCGATTGACAAGAAAAGTCCATTTATAGTCACTCATGCCTTCGAAAGCCTCATTATTCACTTTAAATGATTTTATAATCTCATTATTGATTTTATATTGAATTTTGTTACATTTTTAGTTAAAACACACTATAATTGAATGTTTACCTCGCGAAACATGAAGCAAAAGCCATCGATTGAGAAGAAAAGACCATTTATAGTCACTCATGCCTTCGAAACCCTTATTGCTCACTTTAAATGGCTTTATGATTTGATTATTAACTTTAAGCTGAATTTTTTTTACATTTTTTGTTAAAACATATTATAATTGAATCTTTACCTCGAGGAACGTGAAGCGAAACCTATCGATTGAGAGGAAAAGAACATTTATAGTCACTCATGCCTTCGAAAGCCTCATTATTCACTTTAAATGATTTTATAATCTCATTATTGATTTTATGTTGAATTTTCTTACATTTTTAGTTAAAACAGACTATAATTGAATGTTTACCTCGGGAAACATGAAGCAAAAGCCATCGATTGAAAAGAAAAGACCATTTATAGTCACTCATACCTTCGAAACCCTTATTGCTCACTTTAAATGGCTTTATGATTTGATTATTAAGTTTAAGCTGAATTTTTTTACATTTTTTGTTAAAACATATTATAATTGAATGTTTACCTCGAGAAACGTGAAGCGAAAGCTATCGATTGAGAGGAAAAGAACATTCATAGTCACTCATGCCTTTGAAAGCCTCATTATTCACTTTAACTGATTTTATAATCTCATTATTGATTTTATGTTGAATTTTCTTACATTTTTAGTTAAAACAAACTATAATTGAATGTTTACCTCGCGAAACATGAAGCAAAAGCCATCGATTGAAAGGAAAAGACCATTTATAGTCACTCATGCCTTCGAAACCCTTATTGCTCACTTTAAATGGCTTTATGATTTGATTATTAACTTGAAGCTGAATTTTTTTATATTTTTTATTAAAACAGATTATAATTGAATGTTTACCTCGAGAAACGTGAAGCGAAAGCTATCGATTGAGAGGAAAAGAACATTTATATTCACTCATGCCTTCGAAAGCCTTATTACTTGCTTAAAATTGTTTTACAGTCTCATTATTTTTTTTTAAATCAATTTTCTTACATTTTTGGTTAAAATAGATTATATTTAAATGTTTGTCTCAAGAAACGTGAAGCGAAAGCCATCGATTGACAAGAAAAGTCCATTTATAGTCACTCATGCCTTCGAAAGCCTCATTATTCACTTTAAATGATTTTATAATCTCATTATTGATTTTATATTGAATTTTCTTACATTTTTAGTTAAAACACACTATAATTGAATGTTTACCTCGCGAAACATGAAGCAAAAGCCATCGATTGAGAAGAAAAGACCATTTATAGTCACTCATGCCTTCGAAACCCTTATTGCTCACTTTAAATGGCTTTATGATTTGATTATTAACTTTAAGCTGAATTTTTTTTACATTTTTTGTTAAAACATATTATAATTGAATCTTTACCTCGAGGAACGTGAAGCGAAAGCTATCGATTGAGAGGAAAAGAACATTTATAGTCACTCATGCCTTCGAAAGCCTCATTATTCACTTTAAATGATTTTATAATATCATTATTGATTTTATGTTGAATTTTCTTACATTTTTAGTTAAAACAGACTATAATTGAATGTTTACCTCGGGAAACATGAAGCAAAAGCCATCGATTGAAAAGAAAAGACCATTTATAGTCACTCATACCTTCGAAACCCTTATTGCTCACTTTAAATGGCTTTATGATATGATTATTAACTTTAAGCTGAATTTTTTTACATTTTTTGTTAAAACATATGATAATTAAATCTTTACCTCGAGAAACGTGAAGCGAAAGCGATCGATTGAGAGGAAAAGAACATTTACAGTCACTCATGCCTTCGGAAGCTTTATTACTTGCTTAAAATTGTTTTACAATCTCATTATTTTTTTTAAAATCAATTTTCTTACATTTTTGGTTAAAATAGATTATATTTAAATGTTTGTCCCAAGAAACGTGAAGCGAAAGCCATCGATTGACAAGAAAAGTCCATTTATAGTCACTCATGCCTTCGAAAGCCTCATTATTCACTTTAAATGATTTTATAATCTCATTATTGATTTTATATTGAATTTGCTTACATTTTTAGTTAAAACACACTATAATTGAATGTTTACCTCACGAAACATGAAGCAAAAGCCATCGATTGAGAAGAAAAGACCATTTATAGTCACTCATGCCTTCGAAACCCTTATTGCTCACTTTAAATGGCTTTATGATTTGATTATTGACTTGAAGCTGAATTTTTTTATATTTTTTGTTAAAACAGATTATAATTGAATGTTTACCTCGAGAAACGTGAAGCGAAAGCTATCGATTGAGACGAAAAGAACATTTATATTCACTCATGCCTTCGAAAGCCTTATTACTTGCTTAAAATTGTTTTACAGTCTCATTATTTTTTTTTAAATTAATTTTCTTACATTTTTGGTTAAAATAGATTATATTTAAATGTTTGTCTCAAGAAACGTGAAGCGAAAGCCATCGATTGACAAGAAAAGTCCATTTATAGTCACTCATGCCTTCGAAAGCCTCATTATTCACTTTAAATGATTTCATAATCTCATTATTGATTTTATATTGAATTTTCTTACATTTTTAGTTAAAACACACTATAATTGAATGTTTAGCTCGTGAAACATGAAGCAAAAGCCATCGATTGAGAAGAAAAGACCATTTATAGTCACTCATGCCTTCGAAACCCTTATTGCTCACTTTAAATGGCTTTATGATTTGATTATTAACTTTAAGCTGAATTTTTTTTTACATTTTTTGTTAAAACATATTATAATTGAATCTTTACCTCGAGGAACGTGAAGCGAAAGCTATCGATTGAAAAGAAAAGAACATTTATAGTCACTCATGCCTTCGAAAGCCTCATTATTCACTTTAAATGATTTTATAATCTCATTATTGATTTTATGTTGAATTTTCTTACATTTTTAGTTAAAACAGACTATAATTGAATGTTTACCTCGCGAAACATGAAGCAAAAGCCATCGATTGAGAAGAAAAGACCATTTATAGTCACTCATACCTTCGAAACACTTATTGCTCACTTTAAATGGCTTTATGATTTGATTATTAAGTTTAAGCTGAATTTTTTTACATTTTTTGTTAAAACATATGATAATTGAATCTTTACCTCGAAAAACGTGAAGTGAAAGCTATCGATTGAGAGGAAAAGAACATTTATAGTCACTCATACCTTCGGAAGCCTTATTACTTGCTTAAAATTGTTTTACAATCTCATTATTTTTTTTTAAATCAATTTTCTTACATTTTTGGTTAAAATAGATTATATTTAAATGTTTGTCTCAAGAAACGTGAAGCGAAAGCCATCGATTGACAAGAAAAGTCCATTTATAGTCACTCATACCTTCGAAAGCCTCATTATTCACTTTAAATGATTTTATAATCTCCTTATTGATTTGATGTTGAATTTTCTTACATTTTTAGTTAAAACAGACTATAATTGAATGTTTACCTCGGGAAACATGAAGCAAAAGCCATCGATTGAAAGGAAAAGACCATTTATAGTCACTCATGCCTTCGAAACCCTTATTGCTCACTTTAAATGGCTTTATGATTTGATTATTAAGTTTAAGCTGAATTTTTTTACATTTTTTGTTAAAACATATTATAATTGAATGTTTACGTTGAGAAACGTGAAGCGAAAGCTATCGATTGAGAGGAAAAGAACATTCATAGTCACTCAAGCCTTTGAAAGCCTCATTATTCACTTTAACTGATTTTATAATCTCATTATTGATTTTATGTTGAATTTTCTTACATTTTTAGTTAAAACAAACTATAATTGAATGTTTACCTCGGCAAACATGAAGCACAAGCCATCGATTGAGAAGAAAATACCATTTATAGTCACTCATGCCTTCGAAACCCTTATTGCTCACTTTAAATGGCTTTATGATTTGATTATTAACTTGAAGCTGAATTTTTTTATATTTTTTGTTAAAACAGATTATAATTGAATGTTTACCTCGAGAAACGTGAAGCGAAAGCTATCGATTGAGAGGAAAAGAACATTTATATTCACCCATGCCTTCGAAAGCCTTATTACTTGCTTAAAATTGTTTTACAGTCTCATTATTTTTTTTGAAATCAATTTTCTTACATTTTTGGTTAAAATAGATTATATTTAAATGTTTGTCTCAAGAAACGTGAAGCGAAAGCCATCGATTGACAAGAAAAGTCCATTTATAGTCACTCATGCCTTCGAAACCCTTATTGCTCACTTTAAATGGCTTTATGATTTGATTATTAACTTTAAGCTGAGTTTTTTTATATTTTTTGTTAAAACAGATTATAATTGAATATTTACCTCGAGAAACGTGAAGCGAAAGCTTTCGATTGAGAGGAAAAGAACATTTATATTCACTCATGCCTTCGAAAGCCTTATTACTTGCTTAAAATTGTTTTACAGTCTCATTATTTTTTTTTAAATCAATTTTCTTACATTTTTGGTTAAAATAGATTATATTTAAATGTTTGTCTCAAGAAACGTGAAGCGAAAGCCATCGATTGACAAGAAAAGTCCATTTATAGTCACTCATGCCTTCGAAAGCCTCATTATTCACTTTAAATGATTTTATAATCTCATTATTGATTTTATATTGAATTTTCTTACATTTTTAGTTAAAACACACTATAATTGAATGTTTACCTCGTGAAACATGAAGCAAAAGCCATCGATTGAGAAGAAAAGACCATTTATAGTCACTCATGCCTTCGAAACCCTTATTGCTCACTTTAAATGGCTTTATGATTTGATTATTAACTTTAAGCTGAATTTTTTTACATTTTTTGTTAAAACATATTATAATTGAATCTTTACCTCGAGGAACGTGAAGCGAAAGCTATCGATTGAGAGGAAAAGAACATTTATAGTCACTCATGCCTTCAAAAGCCTCATTATTCACTTTAAATGATTTTATAATCTCATTATTGATTTTATGTTGAATTTTCTTACATTTTTAGTTAAAACAGACTATAATTGAATGTTTACCTTGGGAAACATGAAGCAAAAGCCATCGATTGAGAAGAAAAGACCATTTATAGTCACTCATACCTTCGAAACCCTTATTGCTCACTTTAAATGGCTTTATGATTTGATTATTAACTTTAAGCTGAATTTTTTTATATTTTTTGTTAAAACAGATTATAATTGAATGTTTACCTCGAGAAAGGTGAAGCGAAAGCTATCGATTGAGAGGAAAAGAACATTTATAGTCACTCATGCCTTCGAAAGCCTTATTACTTGCTTAAAATTGTTTTACAGTCTCATTATTTTTTTTTAAATCAATTTTCTTACATTTTTGGTTAAAATAGATTATATTTAAATGTTTGTCTCAAGAAACGTGAAGCGAAAGCCATCGATTGACAAGAAAAGTCTATTTATAGTCACTCATGCCTTTGAAAGCCTCATTATTCACTTTAAATGATTTTATAATCTCATTATTGATTTTATGTTGAATTTTCTTACATTTTTAGTTAAAACAAACTATAATTGAATGTTTACCTCGGCAAACATGAAGCACAAGCTATCGATTGAGAAGAAAATACCATTTATAGTCACTCATGCCTTCGAAACCCTTATTGCTCACTTTAAATGGCTTTATGATTTGATTATTAACTTGAAGCTGAATTTTTTTATATTTTTTGTTAAAACAGATTATCATTGAATGTTTACCTCGAGAAACGTGAAGCGAAAGCTATCGATTGAGAGGAAAAGAACATTTATATTCACTCATGCCTTCGAAAGCCTTATTACTTGCTTAAAATTGTTTTACAGTCTCATTATTTTTTTTTAAATCAATTTTCTTACATTTTTGGTTAAAATAGATTATATTTAAATGTTTGTCTCAAGAAACGTAAGCGAAAGCCATCGATTGACAAGAAAAGTCCATTTATAGTCACTCATGCCTTCGAAAGCCTCATTATTCACTTTAAATGATTTTATAATCTCATTATTGATTTTATATTGAATTTTCTTACATTTTTAGTTAAAACACACAATAATTGAATGTTTACCTCGTGAAACATGAAGCAAAAGCCATCGATTGAGAAGAAAAGACCATTTATAGTCACTCATGCCTTCGAAACCCTTATTGCTCACTTTAAATGGCTTTATGATTTGATTATTAACTTTAAGCTGAATTTTTTTATATTTTTTGTTAAAACAGATTATAATTGAATGTTTACCTCGAGAAACGTGAAGCGAAAGCTATCGATTGAGAGGAAAAGAACATTCATAGTCACTCAAGCCTTTGAAAGCCTCATTATTCACTTTAACTGATTTTATAATCTCATTATTGATTTTATGTTGAATTTTCTTACATTTTTAGTTAAAACAAACTATAATTGAATGTTTACCTCGGCAAACATGAAGCACAAGCCATCGATTGAGAAGAAAATACCATTTATAGTCACTCATGCCTTCGAAACCCTTATTGCTCACTTTAAATGGCTTTATGATTTGATTATTAACTTGAAGCTGAATTTTTTTATATTTTTTGTTAAGACAGATTATAATTGAATGTTTACCACATGAAACGTGAAGCGAAAGCTATCGATTGAGAGGAAAAGAACATTTATATTCACTCATGCCTTCGAAAGCCTTATTACTTGCTTAAAATTGTTTTACAGTCTCATTATTTTTTTTTAAATCAATTTTCTTACATTTTTGGTTTAAATAGATTATATTTAAATGTTTGTCTCAAGAAACGTGAAGCGAAAGCCATCGATTGACAAGAAAAGTCCATTTATAGTCACTCATGCCTTCGAAAGCCTCATTATTCACTTTAAATGATTTTATAATCTCATTATTGATTTTATGATAAATTTTCTTACATTTTTAGTTAAAACAGACTATAATTGAATGTTTACCTCGGCAAACATGAAGCAAAAGCCATCGATTGAGAAGAAAATACCATTTATAGTCACTCATGCCTTCGAAACCCTTATTGCTCACTTTAAATGGCTTTATGATTTGATTATTAACTTGAAGCTGAATTTTTATATATTTTTTGTTAAAACAGATTATAATTGAATGTTTACCTCGAGAAACGTGAAGCGAAAGCTATCGATTGAGAGGAAAAGAACATTTATATTAACTCATGCCTTCGAAAGCCTTATTACTTGCTTAAAATTGTTTTACAGTCTCATTATTTTTTTTAAATCAATTTTCTTACATTTTTGGTTAAAATAGATTATATTTAAATATTTGTCTCAAGAAACGTGAAGCGAAAGCCATCGATTGACAAGAAAAGTCCATTTATAGTCACTCATGCCTTCGAAAGCCTCATTATTCACTTTAAATGATTTTATAATCTCATTATTGATTTTATGATAAATTTTCTTACATTTTTAGTTAAAACAGACTATAATTGAATGTTTACCTCGGCAAACATGAAGCAAAAGCCATCGATTGAGAAGAAAATACCATTTATAGTCACTCATGCCTTCGAAACCCTTATTGCTCACTTTAAATGGCTTTATGATTTGATTATTAACTGTAAGCTGAGTTTTTTTATATTTTTTGTTAAAAAAGATTATAATTGAATGTTTACCTCGAGAAACGTGAAGCGAAAGCTTTCGATTGAGAGGAAAAGAACATTTATATTCACTCATGCCTTCGAAAGCCTTATTACTTGCTTAAAATTGTTTTACAGTCTCATTATTTTTTTTTAAATCAATTTTCTTACATTTTTGGTTAAAATAGATTATATTTAAATGTTTGTCTCAAGAAACGTGAAGCGAAAGCCATCGATTGACAAGAAAAGTCCATTTATAGTCACTCATGCCTTCGAAAGCCTCATTATTCACTTTAAATGATTTTATAATCTCATTATTGATTTTATATTGAATTTTCTTACATTTTTAGTTAAAACACACTATAATTGAATGTTTACCTCGTGAAACATGAAGCAAAAGCCATCGATTGAGAAGAAAAGACCATTTATAGTCACTCATGCCTTCGAAACCCTTATTGCTCACTTTAAATGGCTTTATGATTTGATTATTAACTTTAAGCTGAATTTTTTTACATTTTTTGTTAAAACATATTATAATTGAATCTTTACCTCGAGGAACGTGAAGCGAAAGCTATCGATTGAGAGGAAAAGAACATTTATAGTCACTCATGCCTTCAAAAGCCTCATTATTCACTTTAAATGATTTTATAATCTCATTATTGATTTTATGTTGAATTTTCTTACATTTTTAGTTAAAACAGACTATAATTGAATGTTTACCTTGGGAAACATGAAGCAAAAGCCATCGATTGAGAAGAAAAGACCATTTATAGTCACTCATACCTTCGAAACCCTTATTGCTCACTTTAAATGGCTTTATGATTTGATTATTAACTTTAAGCTGAATTTTTTTATATTTTTTGTTAAAACAGATTATAATTGAATGTTTACCTCGAGAAAGGTGAAGCGAAAGCTATCGATTGAGAGGAAAAGAACATTTATAGTCACTCATGCCTTCGAAAGCCTTATTACTTGCTTAAAATTGTTTTACAGTCTCATTATTTTTTTTTAAATCAATTTTCTTACATTTTTGGTTAAAATAGATTATATTTAAATGTTTGTCTCAAGAAACGTGAAGCGAAAGCCATCGATTGACAAGAAAAGTCTATTTATAGTCACTCATGCCTTTGAAAGCCTCATTATTCACTTTAAATGATTTTATAATCTCATTATTGATTTTATGTTGAATTTTCTTACATTTTTAGTTAAAACAAACTATAATTGAATGTTTACCTCGGCAAACATGAAGCACAAGCTATCGATTGAGAAGAAAATACCATTTATAGTCACTCATGCCTTCGAAACCCTTATTGCTCACTTTAAATGGCTTTATGATTTGATTATTAACTTGAAGCTGAATTTTTTTATATTTTTTGTTAAAACAGATTATCATTGAATGTTTACCTCGAGAAACGTGAAGCGAAAGCTATCGATTGAGAGGAAAAGAACATTTATATTCACTCATGCCTTCGAAAGCCTTATTACTTGCTTAAAATTGTTTTACAGTCTCATTATTTTTTTTTAAATCAATTTTCTTACATTTTTGGTTAAAATAGATTATATTTAAATGTTTGTCTCAAGAAACGTGAAGCGAAAGCCATCGATTGACAAGAAAAGTCCATTTATAGTCACTCATGCCTTCGAAAGCCTCATTATTCACTTTAAATGATTTTATAATCTCATTATTGATTTTATATTGAATTTTCTTACATTTTTAGTTAAAACACACAATAATTGAATGTTTACCTCGTGAAACATGAAGCAAAAGCCATCGATTGAGAAGAAAAGACCATTTATAGTCACTCATGCCTTCGAAACCCTTATTGCTCACTTTAAATGGCTTTATGATTTGATTATTAACTTTAAGCTGAATTTTTTTATATTTTTTGTTAAAACAGATTATAATTGAATGTTTACCTCGAGAAACGTGAAGCGAAAGCTATCGATTGAGAGGAAAAGAACATTCATAGTCACTCAAGCCTTTGAAAGCCTCATTATTCACTTTAACTGATTTTATAATCTCATTATTGATTTTATGTTGAATTTTCTTACATTTTTAGTTAAAACAAACTATAATTGAATGTTTACCTCGGCAAACATGAAGCACAAGCCATCGATTGAGAAGAAAATACCATTTATAGTCACTCATGCCTTCGAAACCCTTATTGCTCACTTTAAATGGCTTTATGATTTGATTATTAACTTGAAGCTGAATTTTTTTATATTTTTTGTTAAGACAGATTATAATTGAATGTTTACCACATGAAACGTGAAGCGAAAGCTATCGATTGAGAGGAAAAGAACATTTATATTCACTCATGCCTTCGAAAGCCTTATTACTTGCTTAAAATTGTTTTACAGTCTCATTATTTTTTTTTAAATCAATTTTCTTACATTTTTGGTTTAAATAGATTATATTTAAATGTTTGTCTCAAGAAACGTGAAGCGAAAGCCATCGATTGACAAGAAAAGTCCATTTATAGTCACTCATGCCTTCGAAAGCCTCATTATTCACTTTAAATGATTTTATAATCTCATTATTGATTTTATGATAAATTTTCTTACATTTTTAGTTAAAACAGACTATAATTGAATGTTTACCTCGGCAAACATGAAGCAAAAGCCATCGATTGAGAAGAAAATACCATTTATAGTCACTCATGCCTTCGAAACCCTTATTGCTCACTTTAAATGGCTTTATGATTTGATTATTAACTTGAAGCTGAATTTTTATATATTTTTTGTTAAAACAGATTATAATTGAATGTTTACCTCGAGAAACGTGAAGCGAAAGCTATCGATTGAGAGGAAAAGAACATTTATATTAACTCATGCCTTCGAAAGCCTTATTACTTGCTTAAAATTGTTTTACAGTCTCATTATTTTTTTTAAATCAATTTTCTTACATTTTTGGTTAAAATAGATTATATTTAAATATTTGTCTCAAGAAACGTGAAGCGAAAGCCATCGATTGACAAGAAAAGTCCATTTATAGTCACTCATGCCTTCGAAAGCCTCATTATTCACTTTAAATGATTTTATAATCTCATTATTGATTTTATATTGAATTTTCTTACATTTTTAGTTAAAACACACTATAATTGAATGTTTACCTCACGAAACATGAAGCAAAAGCCATCGATTGAGAAGAAAAGACCAGTTATAGTCACTCATGCCTTCGAAACCCTTATTGCTCACTTTAAATGGCTTTATGATTTGATTATTAACTTGAAGCTGAATTTTTTTATATTTTTTGTTAAAACAGATGATAATTGAATGTTTACCTCGAGAAACGTGAAGCGAAAGCTATCGATTGAGAGGAAAAGAACATTTATATTCACTCATGCCTTCGAAAGCCTTATTACTTGCTTAAAATTGTTTTACAGTCTCATTATTTTTTTTAAATCAATTTTCTTACATTTTTGGTTAAAATAGATTATATTTAAATGTTTGTCTCAAGAAACGTGAAGCGAAAGCCATCGATTGACAAGAAAAGTCCATTTATAGTCACTCATGCCTTCCAAAGCCTCATTATTCACTTTAAATGATTTTATAATCTCATTATTGATTTTATATTGAATTTTCTTACATTTTTAGTTAAAACACACTATAATTGAATGTTTACCTCGTGAAACATGAAGCAAAAGCCATCGATTGAGAAGAGAAGACCATTTATAGTCACTCATGCCTTCGAAACCCTTATTGCTCACTTTAAATGGCTTTATGATTTGATTATTAACTGTAAGCTGAATTTTTTTTACACTTTTTGTTAAAACATATTATAATTGAATCTTTACCTCGAGGAACGTGAAGCGAAAGCTATCGATTGAGAAGAAAAGAACATTTATAGTCACTCATGCCTTCGAAAGCCTCATTATTCACTTTAAATGATTTTATAATCTCATTATTGATTTTATGTTGAATTTTCTTACATTTTTAGTTAAAACAGACTATAATTGAATGTTTACCTCGGGAAACATGAAGCAAAAGCCATCGATTGAGAAGAAAAGACCATTTATAGTCACTCATATCTTCGAAACCCTTATTGCTCACTTTAAATGGCTTTATGATTTGATTATTAAGTTTAAGCTGAATTTTTTTACATTTTTTGTTAAAACATATGATAATTGAATCTTTACCTCGAGAAACGTGAAGCGAAAGCTATCGATTGAGAGGAAAAGAACATTTATAGTCACTCATGCCTTCGGAAGCCTTATTACTTGCTTAAAATTGTTTTACAATCTCATTATTTTTTTTTAAAACAATTTTCTTACATTTTTTGTTAAAATAGATTATATTTAAATGTTTGTCTCAAGAAACGTGAAGCGAAAGCCATTGATTGACAAGAAAAGTACATTTATAGTCACTCATGCCTTCGAAAGCCTCATTATTCACTTTAAATGATTTTATAATCTCCTTATTGATTTTATGTTGAATTTTCTTACATTTTTAGTTAAAACAGACTATAATTGAATGTTTACCTCGGGAAACATGAAGCAAAAGCCATCGATTGAAAGGAAAAGACCATTTATAGTCACTCATGCCTTCGAAACCCTTATTGCTCACTTTAAATGGCTTTATGATTTGATTATTAAGTTTAAGCTGAATTTTTTTACATTTTTTGTTAAAACATATTATAATTGAATGTTTACCTCGAGAAACGTGAAGCGAAAGCTATCGATTGAGAGGAAAAGAACATTCATAGTCACTCAAGCCTTTGAAAGCCTTATTATTCACTTTAACTGATTTTATAATCTCATTATTGATTTTATGTTGAATTTTCTTACATTTTTAGTTAAAACAAACTATAATTGAATGTTTACCTCGGCAAACATGAAGCACAAGCCATCGATTGAGAAAAAAATACCATTTATAGTCACTCATGCCTTCGAAACCCTTATTGCTCACTTTAAATGGCTTTATGATTTGATTATTAACTTGAAGCTGAATTTTTTTATATTTTTTGTTAAGACAGATTATAATTGAATGTTTACCTCGAGAAACGTGAAGCGAAAGCTATCGATTGAGAGGAAAAGAACATTTATATTCACTCATGCCTTCGAAAGCCTTATTACTTGCTTAAAATTGTTTTACAGTCTCATTATTTTTTTTAAATCAATTTTCTTACATTTTTGGTTAAAATAGATTATATTTAAATGTTTGTCTCAAGAAACGTGAAGTGAAAGCCATCGATTGACAAGAAAAGTCCATTTATAGTCACTCATACCTTCGAAACCCTTATTGCTCACTTTAAATGGCTTTATGATTTGATTATTAACTTTAAGCTGAATTTTTTTTATTTTTTCTTAAAACAGATTATAATTGAATGTTTACCTCGAGAAACGTGAAGCGAAAGCTATCGATTGAGAGGAAAAGAACATTTATAGTCACTCATGCCTTCGAAAGCCTTATTACTTGCTTAAAATTGTTTTACAGTCTCATTATTTTTTTTTAAATCAATTTTCTTACATTTTTGGTTAAAATAGATTATATTTAAATGTTTGTCTCAAGAAACGTGAAGCGAAAGCCATCGATTGACAAGAAAAGTCCATTTATAGTCACTCATGCCTTCCAAAGCCTCATTATTCACTTTAAATGATTTTATAATCTCATTATTGATTTTATATTGAATTTTCTTACATTTTTAGTTAAAACACACTATAATTGAATGTTTACCTCGTGAAACATGAAGCAAAAGCCATCGATTGAGAAGAAAAGACCATTTATAGTCACTCATGCCTTCGAAACCCTTATTGCTCACTTTAAATGGCTTTATGATTTGATTATTAACTTTAAGCTGAATTTTTTTTACACTTTTTGTTAAAACATATTATAATTGAATCTTTACCTCGAGGAACGTGAAGCGAAAGCTATCGATTGAGAAGAAAAGAACATTTATAGTTACTCATGCCTTCGAAAGCCTCATTATTCACTTTAAATGATTTTATAATCTCATTATTGATTTTATGTTGAATTTTCTTACATTTTTAGTTAAAACAGACTATAATTGAATGTTTACCTCGGGAAACATGAAGCAAAAGCCATCGATTGAGAAGAAAAGACCATTTATAGTCACTCATACCTTCGAAACCCTTATTGCTCACTTTAAATGGCTTTATGATTTGATTATTAAGTTTAAGCTGAATTTTTTTACATTTTTTGTTAAAACATATGATAATTGAGTCTTTACCTCGAGAAACGTGAAGCGAAAGCTATCGATTGAGAGGAAAAGAACATTTATAGTCACTCATGCCTTCGGAAGTCTTATTACTTGCTTAAAATTGTTTTCCAATCTCATTATTTTTTTTTAAAACAATTTTCTTACATTTTTTGTTAAAATAGATTATATTTAAATGTTTGTCTCAAGAAACGTGAAGCGAAAGCCATTGATTGACAAGAAAAGTGCATTTATAGTCACTCATGCCTTCGAAAGCCTCATTATTCACTTTAAATGATTTTATAATCTTCTTATTGATTTTATGTTGAATTTTCTTACATTTTTATTTAAAACAGACTATAATTGAATGTTTACCTCGGGAAACATGAAGCAAAAGCCATCGATTGAAAGGAAAAGACCATTTATAGTCACTCATGCCTTCGAAACCCTTATTGCTCACTTTAAATGGCTTTATGATTTGATTATTAAGTTTAAGCTGAATTTTTTTACATTTTTTGTTAAAACATATTATAATTGAATGTTTACCTCGAGAAACGTGAAGCGAAAGCTATCGATTGAGAGGAAAAGAACATTCATAGTCACTCAAGCCTTTGAAAGCCTCATTATTCACTTTAACTGATTTTATAATCTCATTATTGATTTTATGTTGAATTTTCTTACATTTTTAGTTAAAACAAACTATAATTGAATGTTTACCTCGGCAAACATGAAGCACAAGCCATCGATTGAGAAGAAAATACCATTTATAGTCACTCATGCCTTCGAAACCCTTATTGCTCACTTTAAATGGCTTTATGATTTGATTATTAACTTGAAGCTGAATTTTTTTATATTTTTTGTTAAGATTGATTATAATTGAATGTTTACCTCGAGAAACGTGAAGCGAAAGCTATCGATTGAGAGGAAAAGAACATTTATATTCACTCATGCCTTCGAAAGCCTTATTACTTGCTTAAAATTGTTTTACAGTCTCATTATTTTTTTTTAAATCAATTTTCTTACATTTTTGGTTAAAATAGATTATATTTAAATGTTTGTCTCAAGAAACGTGAAGTGAAAGCCATCGATTGACAAGAAAAGTCCATTTATAGTCACTCATACCTTCGAAACCCTTATTGCTCACTTTAAATGGCTTTATGATTTGATTATTAACTTTAAGCTGAATTTTTTTATATTTTTTCTTAAAACAGATTATAATTGAATGTTTACCTCGAGAAACGTGAAGCGAAAGCTATCGATTGAGAGGAAAAGAACATTTATAGTCACTCATGCCTTCGAAAGCCTTATTACTTGCTTAAAATTGTTTTACAGTCTCATTATTTTTTTTTAAATCAATTTTCTTACATTTTTGGTTAAAATAGATTATATTTAAATGTTTGTCTCAAGAAACGTGAAGCGAAAGCCATCGATTGACAAGAAAAGTCCATTTATAGTCACTCATGCCTTCGAAAGCCTCATTATTCACTTTAAATGATTTTATAATCTCATTATTGATTTTATATTGAATTTTCTTACATTTTTAGTTAAAACACACTATAATTGAATGTTTACCTCGTGAAACATGAAGCAAAAGCCATCGATTGAGAAGAAAAGACCATTTATAGTCACTCATGCCTTCGAAACCCTTATTGCTCACTTTAAATGGCTTTATGATTTGATTATTAACTTTAAGCTGAATTTTTATATATTTTTTGTTAAAACAGATTATAATTGAATGTTTACCTCGAGAAACGTGAAGCGAAAGCTATCGATTGGGAGGAAAAGAACATTTATATTCACTCATGCCTTTGAAAGCCTTATTACTTGCTTAAAATTGTTTTACAGTCTCATTATTTTTTTTTAAATCAATTTTCTTACATTTTTGGTTAAAATAGATTATATTTAAATGTTTGTCTCAAGAAACGTGAAGCGAAAGCCATCGATTGATAAGAAAAGTCCATTTATAGTCACTCATGCCTTCGAAAGCATCATTATTCACTTTAAATGATTTTATAATCTCATTATTGATTTTATATTGAATTTTCTTACATTTTTAGTTAAAACACACTATAATTGAATGTTGACCTCGCGAAACATGAAGCAAAAGCCATCGATTGAGAAGAAAAGACCATTTATAGTCACTCATGCCTTCGAAACCCTTATTGCTCACTTTAAATGGCTTTATGATTTGATTATTAACTTTAAGCTGAATTTTTTTACATTTTTTGTTAAAACATATTATAATTGAGTCTTTACCTCGAGGAACGTGAAGCGAAAGCTATCGATTGAGAGGAAAAGAACATTTATAGACACTCATGCCTTCGAAAGCCTCATTATTCACTTTAAATGATTTTATAATCTCATTATTGATTTTATGATAAATTTTCTTACATTTTTAGTTAAAACAGACTATAATTGAATGTTTACCTCGGCAAACATGAAGCAAAAGCCATCGATTGAGAAGAAAATACCATTTATAGTCACTCATGCCTTCGAAACCCTTATTGCTCACTTTAAATGGCTTTATGATTTGATTATTAACTTGAAGCTGAATTTTTTTATATTTTTTGTTAAAACAGATTATAATTGAATGTTTACCTCGAGAAACGTGTAGCGAAAGCTATCGATTGAGAGGAAAAGAACATTTATATTCACTCATGCTTTCGAAAGCCTTATTACTTGCTTAAAATTGTTTTACAGTCTCATTATTTTTTTTTAAATCAATTTTCTTACATTTTTGGTTAAAATAGATTATATTTAAATATTTGTCTCAAGAAACGTGAAGCGAAAGCCATCGATTGACAAGAAAAGTCCATTTATAGTCACTCATGCCTTCGAAAGCCTCATTATTCACTTTAAATGATTTTATAATCTCATTATTGATTTTATATTGAATTTTCTTACGTTTTTAGTTAAAACACACTATAATTGAATGTTTACCTCGCGAAACATGAAGCAAAAGCCATCGATTGAGAAGAAAAGACCATTTATAGTCACTCATGCCTTCGAAACCCTTATTGCTCACTTTAAATGGCTTTATGATTTGATTATTAACTTTAAGCTGAATTTTTTTTACATTTTTTGTTAAAACATATTATAATTGAATCTTTACCTCGAGGAACGTGAAGCGAAAGCTATCGATTGAGAGGAAAAGAACATTTATAGTCACTCATGCCTTCGAAAGCCTCATTATTCACTTTAAATGATTTTATAATCTCATTATTGATTTTATGTTGAATTTTCTTACATTTTTAGTTAAAACAGACTATAATTGAATGTTTACCTCGGGAAACATGAAACAAAAGCCATCGATTGAAAAGAAAAGACCATTTATAGTAACTCATACCTTCAAAACCCTTATTGCTCACTTTAAATGGCTTTATGATTTGATTATTAGCTTTAAGCTGAATTTTTTTACATTTTTTGTTAAAACATATGATAATTGAATCTTTACCTCGAGAAACGTGAAGCGAAAGCTATCGATTGAGAGGAAAAGAACATTTATAGTCACTCATGCCTTCGGAAGCCTTATTACTTGCTTAAAATTGTTTTACAATCTCATTATTTTTTTTAAAATCAATTTTCTTACATTTTTGGTTAAAATAGATTATATTTAAATGTTTGTCCCAAGAAACGTGAAGCGAAAGCCATCGATTGACAAGAAAAGTCCATTTATAGTCACTCATGCCTTCGAAAGCCTCATTATTCACTTTAAATGATTTTATAATCTCATTATTGATTTTATATTGAATTTTCTTACATTTTTAGTTAAAACACACTATAATTGAATGTTTACCTCACGAAACATGAAGCAAAAGCCATCGATTGAGAAGAAAAGACCATTTATAGTCACTCATGCCTTCGAAACCCTTATTGCTCACTTTAAATGGCTTTATGATTTGATTATTGACTTGAAGCTGAATTTTTTTATATTTTTTGTTAAAACAGATTATAATTGAATGTTTACCTCGAGAAACGTGAAGCGAAAGCTATCGATTGAGACGAAAAGAACATTTATATTCACTCATGCCTTCGAAAGCCTTATTACTTGCTTAAAATTGTTTTACAGTCTCATTATTTTTTTTTAAATCAATTTTCTTACATTTTTGGTTAAAATAGATTATATTTAAATGTTTGTCTCAAGAAACGTGAAGCGAAAGCCATCGATTGACAAGAAAAGTCCATTTATAGTCACTCATGCCTTCGAAAGCCTCATTATTCACTTTAAATGATTTTATAATCTCATTATTGATTTTATATTGAATTTTCTTACATTTTTAGTTAAAACACACTATAATTGAATGTTTACCTCGTGAAACACGAAGCAAAATCCATCGATTGAGAAGAAAAGACCATTTATAGTCACTCATGCCTTCGAAACCCTTATTGCTCACTTTAAATGGCTTTATGATTTGATTATTAACTTTAAGCTGAATTTTTTTACATTTTTTGTTAAAACATATTATAATTGAGTCTTTACCTCGAGGAACGTGAAGCGAAAGCTATCGATTGAGAGGAAAAGAACATTTATAGACACTCATGCCTTCGAAAGCCTCATTATTCACTTTAAATGATTTTATAATCTCATTATTGATTTTATGATAAATTTTCTTACATTTTTAGTTAAAACAGACTATAATTGAATGTTTACCTCGGCAAACATGAAGCAAAAGCCATCGATTGAGAAGAAAATACCATTTATAGTCACTCATGCCTTCGAAACCCTTATTGCTCACTTTAAATGGCTTTATGATTTGATTATTAACTTGAAGCTGAATTTTTTTATATTTTTTGTTAAAACAGATTATAATTGAATGTTTACCTCGAGAAACGTGTAGCGAAAGCTATCGATTGAGAGGAAAAGAACATTTATATTCACTCATGCTTTCGAAAGCCTTATTACTTGCTTAAAATTGTTTTACAGTCTCATTATTTTTTTTTAAATCAATTTTCTTACATTTTTGGTTAAAATAGATTATATTTAAATATTTGTCTCAAGAAACGTGAAGCGAAAGCCATCGATTGACAAGAAAAGTCCATTTATAGTCACTCATGCCTTCGAAAGCCTCATTATTCACTTTAAATGATTTTATAATCTCATTATTGATTTTATATTGAATTTTCTTACGTTTTTAGTTAAAACACACTATAATTGAATGTTTACCTCGCGAAACATGAAGCAAAAGCCATCGATTGAGAAGAAAAGACCATTTATAGTCACTCATGCCTTCGAAACCCTTATTGCTCACTTTAAATGGCTTTATGATTTGATTATTAACTTTAAGCTGAATTTTTTTTACATTTTTTGTTAAAACATATTATAATTGAATCTTTACCTCGAGGAACGTGAAGCGAAAGCTATCGATTGAGAGGAAAAGAACATTTATAGTCACTCATGCCTTCGAAAGCCTCATTATTCACTTTAAATGATTTTATAATCTCATTATTGATTTTATGTTGAATTTTCTTACATTTTTAGTTAAAACAGACTATAATTGAATGTTTACCTCGGGAAACATGAAACAAAAGCCATCGATTGAAAAGAAAAGACCATTTATAGTAACTCATACCTTCAAAACCCTTATTGCTCACTTTAAATGGCTTTATGATTTGATTATTAGCTTTAAGCTGAATTTTTTTACATTTTTTGTTAAAACATATGATAATTGAATCTTTACCTCGAGAAACGTGAAGCGAAAGCTATCGATTGAGAGGAAAAGAACATTTATAGTCACTCATGCCTTCGGAAGCCTTATTACTTGCTTAAAATTGTTTTACAATCTCATTATTTTTTTTAAAATCAATTTTCTTACATTTTTGGTTAAAATAGATTATATTTAAATGTTTGTCCCAAGAAACGTGAAGCGAAAGCCATCGATTGACAAGAAAAGTCCATTTATAGTCACTCATGCCTTCGAAAGCCTCATTATTCACTTTAAATGATTTTATAATCTCATTATTGATTTTATATTGAATTTTCTTACATTTTTAGTTAAAACACACTATAATTGAATGTTTACCTCACGAAACATGAAGCAAAAGCCATCGATTGAGAAGAAAAGACCATTTATAGTCACTCATGCCTTCGAAACCCTTATTGCTCACTTTAAATGGCTTTATGATTTGATTATTGACTTGAAGCTGAATTTTTTTATATTTTTTGTTAAAACAGATTATAATTGAATGTTTACCTCGAGAAACGTGAAGCGAAAGCTATCGATTGAGACGAAAAGAACATTTATATTCACTCATGCCTTCGAAAGCCTTATTACTTGCTTAAAATTGTTTTACAGTCTCATTATTTTTTTTTAAATCAATTTTCTTACATTTTTGGTTAAAATAGATTATATTTAAATGTTTGTCTCAAGAAACGTGAAGCGAAAGCCATCGATTGACAAGAAAAGTCCATTTATAGTCACTCATGCCTTCGAAAGCCTCATTATTCACTTTAAATGATTTTATAATCTCATTATTGATTTTATATTGAATTTTCTTACATTTTTAGTTAAAACACACTATAATTGAATGTTTACCTCGTGAAACACGAAGCAAAATCCATCGATTGAGAAGAAAAGACCATTTATAGTCACTCATGCCTTCGAAACCCTTATTGCTCACTTTAAATGGCTTTATGATTTGATTATTAACTTTAAGCTGAATTTTTTTTACATTTTTTGTTAAAACATATTATAATTGAATCTTTACCTCGAGGAACGTGAAGCGAAAGCTATCGATTGAGAAGAAAAGAACATTTATAGTCACTCATGCCTTCGAAAGCCTCATTATTCACTTTAAATGATTTTATAATCTCATTATTGATTTTATGTTGAATTTTCTTACATTTTTAGTTAAAACAGACTATAATTGAATGTTTACCTCAGGAAACATGAAGCAAAAGCCATCGATTGAGAAGAAAAGACCATTTATAGTCACTCATACCTTCGAAACCCTTATTGCTCACTTTAAATGGCTTTATGATTTGATTATTAAGTTTAAGCTGAATTTTTTTACATATTTTGTTAAAACATATGATAATTGAATCTTTACCTCGAGAAACGTGAAGCGAAAGCTATCGATTGAGAGGAAAAGAACATTTATAGTCACTCATGCCTTCGGAAGCCTTATTACTTGCTTAAAATTGTTTTACAATCTCATTATTTTTTTTAAATCAATTTTCTTACATTTTTTGTTAAAATAGATTACATTTAAATGTTTGTCTCAAGAAACGTGAAGCGAAAGCCATCGATTGACAAGAAAAGTACATTTATAGTCACTCATGCCTTCGAAAGCCTCATTATTCACTTTAAATGATTTTATAATCTCCTTATTGATTTTATGTTGAATTTTCTTACATTTTTAGTTAAAACAGACTATAATTGAATGTTTACCTCGGGAAACATGAAGCAAAAGCCATCGATTGAAAGGAAAAGACCATTTATAGTCACTCATGCCTTCGAAACCCTTATTGCTCACTTTAAATGGCTTTATGATTTGATTATTAAGTTTAAGCTGAATTTTTTTACATTTTTTGTTAAAACATATTATAATTGAATGTTTACCTCGAGAAACGTGAAGCGAAAGCTATCGATTGAGAGGAAAAGAACATTCATAGTCACTCAAGCCTTTGAAAGCCTCATTATTCACTTTAACTGATTTTATAATCTCATTATTGATTTTATGTTGAATTTTCTTACATTTTTAGTTAAAACAAACTATAATTGAATGTTTACCTCAGCAAACATGAAGCACAAGCCATCGATTGAGAAGAAAATACCATTTATAGTCACTCATGCCTTCGAAACCCTTATTTCTCACTTTAAATGGCTTTATGATTTGATTTTTAACTTGAAGCTGAATTTTTTTATATTTTTTGTTAAGACAGATTATAATTGATTGTTTACCTCGAGAAACGTGAAGCGAAAGCTATCGATTGAGAGGAAAAGAACATTTATAGTCACTCATGCCTTCGAAACCCTTATTGCTCACTTTAAATGGCTTTATGATTTGATTATTAACTTTAAGCTGAATTTTTTTACAGTTTTTGTTAAAACATATTATAATTGAATCTTTACCTCGAGGAACGTGAAGCGAAAGCTATCGATTGAGAGGAAAAGAACATTTATAGTCACTCATGCCTTCGAAAGCCTCATTATTCACTTTAAATGATTTTATAATCTCATTATTGATTTTATGATAAATTTTCTTACATTTTTAGTTAAAATAGACTATAATTGAAAGTTTACCTCGGCAAACATGAAGCAAAAGCCATCGATTGAGAAGAAAATACCATTTATAGTCACTCATGCCTTCGAAACCCTTATTGCTCACTTTAAATGGCTTTATGATTTGATTATTAACTTGAAGCTGAATTTTTATATATTTTTTGTTAAAACAGATTATAATTAAATGTTTACCTCGAGAAACGTGAAGCGAAAGCTATCGATTGAGAGGAAAAGAACATTTATAGTCACTCATGCCTTCGAAACCCTTATTGCTCACTTTAAATGGCTTTATGATTTGATTATTAACTTTAAGCTGAATTTTTTTACATTTTTTGTTAAAACATATTATAATTGAATCTTTACCTCGAGGAACGTGAAGCGAAAGCTATCGATTGAGAGGAAAAGAACATTTATAGTCACTCATGCCTTTGAAAGCCTCATTATTCACTTTAAATGATTTTATAATCTCATTATTGATTTTATGATAAATTTTCTTACATTTTTAGTTAAAATAGACTATAATTGAATGTTTACCTCGGCAAACATGAAGCAAAAGCCATCGATTGAGAAGAAAATACCATTTATAGTCACTCATGCCTTCGAAACCCTTATTGCTCACTTTAAATGGCTTTATGATTTGATTATTAACTTGAAGCTGAATTTTTTTATATTTTTTGTTAAAACAGATTATAATTGAATGTTTACCTCGAGAAACGTGAAGCGAAAGCTATCGATTGAGAGGAAAAGAACATTTATATTCACTCATGCCTTCGAAAGCCTTATTACTTGCTTAAAATTGTTTTACAGTCTCATTATTTTTTTTTAAATCAATTTTCTTACATTTTTGGTTAAAATAGATTATATTTAAATATTTGTCTCAAGAAACGTGAAGCAAAAGCCATCGATTGACAAGAAAAGTCCATTTATAGTCACTCATGCCTTCGAAAGCCTCATTATTCACTTTAAATGATTTTATAATCTCATTATTGATTTTATATTGAATTTTCTTACATTTTTAGTTAAAACACACTATAATTGAATGTTTACCTCACGAAACATAAAGCAAAAGCCATCGATTGAGAAGAAAAGACCATTTATAGTCACTCATGCCTTCGAAACCCTTATTCTCACTTTAAATGGCTTTATGATTTGATTATTAACTTGAAGCTGAATTTTTTTATATTTTTTGTTAAAACAGATTATAATTGAATGTTTACCTCGAGAAACGTGAAGCGAAAGCTATCGATTGAGAGGAAAAGAACATTTATATTCACTCATGCCTTCGAAAGCCTTATTACTTGCTTAAAATTGTTTTACAGTCTCATTATTTTTTTTTAAATCAATTTTCTTACATTTTTGGTTAAAATAGATTATATTTAAATGTTTGTCTCAAGAAACGTGAAGCGAAAGCCATCGATTGACAAGAAAAGTCCATTTATAGTCACTCATGCCTTCGAAAGCCTCATTATTCACTTTAAATGATTTTATAATCTCATTATTGATTTTATATTGAATTTTCTTACAATTTTAGTAAAAACACACTATAATTGAATGTTTACCTCGTGAAACATGAAGCAAAAGCCATCGATTGAGAAGAAAAGACCATTTATAGTCACTCATGCCTTCGAAACCCTTATTGCTCACTTTAAATGGCTTTATGATTTGATTATTAGCTTTAAGCTGAATTTTTTTTACATTTTTTGTTAAAACATATTATAATTGAATCTTTACCTCGAGGAACGTGAAGCGAAAGCTATCGATTGAGAAGAAAAGAACATTTATAGTCACTCATGCCTTCGAAAGCCTCATTATTCACTTTAAATGATTTTATAATCTCATTATTGATTTTATGTTGAATTTTCTTACATTTTTAGTTAAAACAGACTATAATTGAATGTTTACCTCGGGAAACATGAAGCAAAAGCCATCGATTGAGAAGAAAAGACCATTTATAGTCACTCATACCTTCGTAACCCTTATTGCTCACTTTAAATGGCTTTATGATTTGATTATTAAGTTTAAGCTGAATTTTTTTACATTTTTTGTTAAAACATATGATAATTGAATCTTTACCTCGAGAAACGTGAAGCGAAAGCTATCGATTGAGAGGAAAAGAACATTTATAGTCACTCATACCTTCGGAAGACTTATCACTTGCTTAAAATTGTTTTACAATCTCATTATTTTTTTTTAAATCAATTTTCTTACATTTTTGGTTAAAATAGATTATATTTAAATGTTTGTCTCAAGAAACGTGAAGCGAAAGCCATCGATTGACAAGAAAAGTCCATTTATAGTCACTCATGCCTTCGAAAGCCTCATTATTCACTTTAAATGATTTTATAATCTCATTATTGATTTTATATTGAATTTTCTTACAATTTTAGTAAAAACACACTATAATTGAATGTTTACCTCGTGAAACATGAAGCAAAAGCCATCGATTGAGAAGAAAAGACCATTTATAGTCACTCATGCCTTCGAAACCCTTATTGCTCACTTTAAATGGCTTTATGATTTGATTATTAAGTTTAAGCTGAATTTTTTTACATTTTTTGTTAAAACATATTATAATTGAATGTTTACCTCGAGAAACGTGAAGCGAAAGCTATCGATTGAGAGGAAAAGAACATTCATAGTCACTCAAGCCTTTGAAAGCCTCATTATTCACTTTAACTGATTTTATAATCTCATTATTGATTTTATGTTGAATTTTCTTACATTTTTAGTTAAAACAAACTATAATTGAATGTTTACCTCGGCAAACATGAACCACAAGCCATCGATTGAGAAGAAAATACCATTTATAGTCACTCATGCCTTCGAAACCCTTATTGCTCACTTTAAATGGCTTTATGATTTGACTATTAACTTGAAGCTGAATTTTTTTATATTTTTTGTTAAAACAGATTATAATTGAATGTTTACCTCGAGAAACGTGAAGCGAAAGCTATCGATTGAGAGGAAAAGAACATTTATATTCACTCATGCCTTCCAAAGCCTTATTACTTGCTTAAAATTGTTTTACAGTCTCATTATTTTTTTTTAAATCAATTTTCTTACATTTTTGGTTAAAATAGATTATATTTAAATGTTTGTCTCAAGAAACGTGAAGCGAAAGCCATCGATTGACAAGAAAAGTCCATTTATAGTCACTCATGCCTTCGAAAGCCTCATTATTCACTTTAAATGATTTTAAAATCTTATTATTGATTTTATATTGAATTTTCTTACATTTTTAGTTAAAACACACTATAATTGAATGTTTACCTCGCGAAACATGAAGCAAAAGCCATCGATTGAGAAGAAAAGACCATTTATAGTCACTCATTCCTTCGAAACCCTTATTGCTCACTTTAAATGGCTTTATGATTTGATTATTAACTTGAAGCTGAATTTTTTTATATTTTTTATTAAAACAGATTATAATTGAATGTTTACCTCGAGAAACGTGAAGCAAAAGCTTTCGATTGAGAGGAAAAGAACATTTATATTCACTCATGCCTTCGA
Organism: Theobroma cacao; assembly: GCF_053813885.1. Lineage (NCBI taxonomy): Eukaryota > Viridiplantae > Streptophyta > Magnoliopsida > Malvales > Malvaceae > Theobroma > Theobroma cacao. Next base: position 26,574,979 of record NC_142640.1, on the reverse strand, counting down.
AAGCCTTATTACTTGCTTAAAATTGTTTTACAGTCTCATTATTTTTTTTTAAATCAATTTTCTTACATTTTTGGTTAAAATAGATTATATTTAAATGTTTGTCTCAAGAAACGTGAAGCGAAAGCCATCGATTGACAAGAAAAGTCCATTTATAGTCACTCATGCCTTCGAAAGCCTCATTATTCACTTTAAATGATTTTATAATCTCATTATTGATTTTATATTGAATTTTCTTACAATTTTAGTAAAAACACACTATAATTGAATGTTTACCTCGTGAAACATGAAGCAAAAGCCATCGATTGAGAAGAAAAGACCATTTATAGTCACTCATGCCTTCGAAACCCTTATTGCTCACTTTAAATGGCTTTATGATTTGATTATTAGCTTTAAGCTGAATTTTTTTTACATTTTTTGTTAAAACATATTATAATTGAATCTTTACCTCGAGGAACGTGAAGCGAAAGCTATCGATTGAGAAGAAAAGAACATTTATAGTCACTCATGCCTTCGAAAGCCTCATTATTCACTTTAAATGATTTTATAATCTCATTATTGATTTTATGTTGAATTTTCTTACATTTTTAGTTAAAACAGACTATAATTGAATGTTTACCTCGGGAAACATGAAGCAAAAGCCATCGATTGAGAAGAAAAGACCATTTATAGTCACTCATACCTTCGTAACCCTTATTGCTCACTTTAAATGGCTTTATGATTTGATTATTAAGTTTAAGCTGAATTTTTTTACATTTTTTGTTAAAACATATGATAATTGAATCTTTACCTCGAGAAACGTGAAGCGAAAGCTATCGATTGAGAGGAAAAGAACATTTATAGTCACTCATACCTTCGGAAGCCTTATCACTTGCTTAAAATTGTTTTACAATCTCATTATTTTTTTTTAAATCAATTTTCTTACATTTTTGGTTAAAATAGATTATATTTAAATGTTTGTCTCAAGAAACGTGAAGCGAAAGCCATCGATTGACAAGAAAAGTCCATTTATAGTCACTCATGCCTTCGAAAGCCTCATTATTCACTTTAAATGATTTTATAATCTCATTATTGATTTTATATTGAATTTTCTTACAATTTTAGTAAAAACACACTATAATTGAATGTTTACCTCGTGAAACATGAAGCAAAAGCCATCGATTGAGAAGAAAAGACCATTTATAGTCACTCATGCCTTCGAAACCCTTATTGCTCACTTTAAATGGCTTTATGATTTGATTATTAAGTTTAAGCTGAATTTTTTTACATTTTTTGTTAAAACATATTATAATTGAATGTTTACCTCGAGAAACGTGAAGCGAAAGCTATCGATTGAGAGGAAAAGAACATTCATAGTCACTCAAGCCTTTGAAAGCCTCATTATTCACTTTAACTGATTTTATAATCTCATTATTGATTTTATGTTGAATTTTCTTACATTTTTAGTTAAAACAAACTATAATTGAATGTTTACCTCGGCAAACATGAACCACAAGCCATCGATTGAGAAGAAAATACCATTTATAGTCACTCATGCCTTCGAAACCCTTATTGCTCACTTTAAATGGCTTTATGATTTGACTATTAACTTGAAGCTGAATTTTTTTATATTTTTTGTTAAAACAGATTATAATTGAATGTTTACCTCGAGAAACGTGAAGCGAAAGCTATCGATTGAGAGGAAAAGAACATTTATATTCACTCATGCCTTCCAAAGCCTTATTACTTGCTTAAAATTGTTTTACAGTCTCATTATTTTTTTTTAAATCAATTTTCTTACATTTTTGGTTAAAATAGATTATATTTAAATGTTTGTCTCAAGAAACGTGAAGCGAAAGCCATCGATTGACAAGAAAAGTCCATTTATAGTCACTCATGCCTTCGAAAGCCTCATTATTCACTTTAAATGATTTTAAAATCTTATTATTGATTTTATATTGAATTTTCTTACATTTTTAGTTAAAACACACTATAATTGAATCTTTACCTCGCGAAACATGAAGCAAAAGCCATCGATTGAGAAGAAAAGACCATTTATAGTCACTCATTCCTTCGAAACCCTTATTGCTCACTTTAAATGGCTTTATGATTTGATTATTAACTTGAAGCTGAATTTTTTTATATTTTTTATTAAAACAGATTATAATTGAATGTTTACCTCGAGAAACGTGAAGCAAAAGCTTTCGATTGAGAGGAAAAGAACATTTATATTCACTCATGCCTTCGAAAGCCTTATTACTTGCTTAAAATTGTTTTACAGTCTCATTATTTTTTTTTAAATCAATTTTCTTACATTTTTGGTTAAAATAGATTATATTTAAATGTTTGTCTCAAGAAACGTGAAGCGAAAGCCATCGATTGACAAGAAAAGTCCTTTTATAGTCACTCATGCCTTCGAAAGCCTCATTATTCACTTTAAATGATTTTATAATCTCATTATTGATTTTATATTGAATTTTCTTACATTTTTAGTTAAAACACACTATAATTGAATGTTTACCTCGTGAAACATGAAGCAAAAGCCATCGATTGAGAAGAAAAGACCATTTATAGTCACTCATGCCTTCGAAACCCTTATTGCTCACTTTAAATGGCTTTATGATTTGATTATTAACTTTAAGCTGAATTTTTTTTACATTTTTTGTTAAAACATATTATAATTGAATCTTTACCTCGAGGAACGTGAAGCGAAAGCTATCGATTGAGAAGAAAAGAACATTTATAGTCACTCATGCCTTCGAAAGCCTCATTATTCACTTTAAATGATTTTATAATCTCATTATTGATTTTATGTTGAATTTTCTTACATTTTTAGTTAAAACAGACTATAATTGAATGTTTACCTCAGGAAACATGAAGCAAAAGCCATCGATTGAGAAGAAAAGACCATTTATAGTCACTCATACCTTCGAAACCCTTATTGCTCACTTTAAATGGCTTTATGATTTGATTATTAAGTTTAAGCAGAATTTTTTTACATTTTTTGTTAAAACATATGATAATTGAATCTTTACCTCGAGAAACGTGAAGCGAAAGCTATCGATTGAGAGGAAAAGAACATTTATAGTCACTCATGCCTTCGGAAGCCTTATTACTTGCTTAAAATTGTTTTACAATCTCATTATTTTTTTTTAAATCAATTTTCTTACATTTTTGGTTAAAATAGATTATATTTAAATGTTTGTCTCAAGAAACGTGAAGCGAAAGCCATCGATTGACAAGAAAAGTCCATTTATAGTCACTCATGCCTTCGAAAGCCTCATTATTCACTTTAAATGATTTTATAATCTCCTTATTGATTTTATGTTGAATTTTCTTACATTTTTAGTTAAAACAGACTATAATTGAATGTTTACCTCGGGAAACATGAAGCAAAAGCCATCGATTGAAAGGAAAAGACCATTTATAGTCACTCATGCCTTCGAAACCCTTATTGCTCACTTTAAATGGCTTTATGATTTGATTATTAAGTTTAAGCTGAATTTTTTTACATTTTTTGTTAAAACATATTATAATTGAATGTTTACCTCGAGAAACGTGAAGCGAAAGCTATCGATTGAGAGGAAAAGAACATTCATAGTCACTCAAGCCTTTGAAAGCCTCATTATTCACTTTAACTGATTTTATAATCTCATTATTGATTTTATGTTGAATTTTCTTACATTTTTAGTTAAAACAAACTATAATTGAATGTTTACCTCGGCAAACATGAAGCACAAGCCATCGATTGAGAAGAAAATACCATTTATAGTCACTCATGCCTTCGAAACCCTTATTGCTCACTTTAAATGGCTTTATGATTTGATTATTAACTTGAAGCTGAAATTTTTTATATTTTTTGTTAAAACAGATTATAATTGAATGTTTACCTCGAGAAACGTGAAGCGAAAGCTATCGATTGAGAGGAAAAGAACATTTATATTCACTCATGCCTTCGAAAGCCTTATTACTTGCTTAAAATTGTTTTACAGTCTCGTTATTTTTTTTTAAATCAATTTTCTTACATTTTTGGTTAAAATAGATTATATTTAAATGTTTGTCTCAAGAAACGTGAAGCGAAAGCCATCAATTGACAAGAAAAGTCCATTTATAGTCACTCATGCCTTCGAAAGCCTCATTATTCACTTTAAATGATTTTATAATCTCGTTATTGATTTTATATTGAATTTTCTTACATTTTTAGTTTAAACACACTATAATTGAATGTTTACCTCGCGAAAGATGAAGCAAAAGCCATCGATTGAGAAGAAAAGACCATTTATAGTCACTCATGCCTTCGAAACCCTTATTGCTCACTTTAAATGGCTTTATGATTTGATTATTAACTTGAAGCTGAATTTTTTTATATTTTTTGTTAAGACATATTATAATTGAATCTTTACCTCGAGGAACGTGAAGCGAAAGCTATCGATTGAGAGGAAGAGAACATTTATAGTCACTCATGCCTTCGAAAGCCTTATTATTCACTTTAAATGATTTTATAATTTCATTATTGATTTTATGTTGAATTTTCTTACATTTTTAGTTAAAACAAACTATAATTGAATGTTTACCTCGGGAAACATGAAGCAAAAGCCATCGATTGAGAAGAAAAGACCATTTATAGTCACTCATACCTTCGAAACCCTTATTGCTCACTTTAAATGGCTTTATGATTTGATTATTAACTTTAAGCTGAATTTTTTTATATTTTTTCTTAAAACAGATTATAATTGAATGTTTACCTCGAGAAACGTGAAGCGAAAGCTATCGATTGAGAGGAAAAGAACATTTATAGTCACTCATGCCTTCGAAAGCCTTATTACTTGCTTAAAATTGTTTTACAGTCTCATTATTTTTTTTTAAATCAATTTTCTTACATTTTTGGTTAAAATAGATTATATTTAAATGTTTGTCTCAAGAAACGTGAAGCGAAAGCCATCGATTGACAAGAAAAGTCCATTTATAGTCACTCATGCCTTCGAAAGCCTCATTATTCACTTTAAATGATTTTATAATCTCATTATTGATTTTATGTTGAATTTTCTTACATTTTTAGTTAAAACAGACTATAATTGAATGTTTACCACGGGAAACATGAAGCAAAAGCCATCGATTGAGAAGAAAAGACCATTTATAGTCACTCATGCCTTCGAAACCCTTATTGCTCACTTTAAATGGCTTTATGATTTGATTATTAACTTTAAGCTGAATTTTTTTTACATTTTTTTTTAAAACATATTATAATTGAATCTTTACCTCGAGGAACGTGAAGCGAAAGCTATCGATTGAGAAGAAAAGAACATTTATAGTCACTCATGCCTTCGAAAGCCTCATTATTCACTTTAAATGATTTTATAATCTCATTATTGATTTTATGTTGAATTTTCTTACATTTTTAGTTAAAACAGACTATAATTGAATGTTTACCTCGGGAAACATGAAGCAAAAGCCATCGATTGAGAAGAAAAGACCATTTATAGTCACTCATACCTTCGAAACCCTTATTGCTCACTTTAAATGGCTTTATGATTTGATTATTAAGTTTAAGCTGAATTTTTTTACATTTTTTGTTAAAACATATGATAATTGAATCTTTACCTCGAGAAACGTGAAGGGAAAGCTATCGATTGAGAGGAAAAGAACATTTATAGTCACTCATACCTTCGGAAGCCTTATTACTTGCTTAAAATTGTTTTACAATCTCATTATTTTTTTTTAAATCAATTTTCTTACATTTTTGGTTAAAATAGATTATATTTAAATGTTTGTCTCAAGAAACGTGAAGCGAAAGCCATCGATTGACAAGAAAAGTCCATTTATAGTCACTCATGCCTTCGAAAGCCTCATTATTCACTTTAAATGATTTTATAATCTCTTTATTGATTTTATGTTGAATTTTCTTACATTTTTAGTTAAAACGGACTATAATTGAATGTTTACCTCGGGAAACATGAAGCAAAAGCCATCGATTGAAAGGAAAAGACCATTTATAGTCGCTCATGCCTTCGAAACCCTTATTGCTCACTTTAAATGGCTTTATGATTTGATTATTAAGTTTAAGCTGAATTTTTTTACATTTTTTGTTAAAATATATTATAATTGAATGTTTACCTCGAGAAACGTGAAGCGAAAGCTATCGATTGAGAGGAAAAGAACATTCATAGTCACTCAAGCCTTTGAAAGCCTCATTATTCACTTTAACTGATTTTATAATCTCATTATTGATTTTATGTTGAATTTTCTTACATTTTTAGTTAAAACAAACTATAATTGAATGTTTACCTCGGCAAACATGAAGCACAAGCCATCGATTGAGAAGAAAATACCATTTATAGTCACTCATGCCTTCGAAACCCTTATTGCTCACTTTAAATGGCTTTATGATTTGATTATTAACTTGAAGCTGAATTTTTTTATATTTTTTGTTAAAACAGATTATAATTGAATGTTTACCTCGAGAAACGTGAAGCGAAAGCTATCGATTGAGAGGAAAAGAACATTTATATTCACTCATGCCTTCGAAAGCCTTATTACTTGCTTAAAATTGTTTTACAGTCTTATTATTTTTTTTTAAATCAATTTTCTTACATTTTTGGTTAAAATAGATTATATTTAAATGTTTGTCTCAAGAAACGTGAAGCGAAAGCCATCAATTGACAAGAAAAGTCCATTTATAGTCACTCATGCCTTCGAAAGCCTCATTATTCACTTTAAATGATTTTATAATCTCGTTATTGATTTTATATTGAATTTTCTTACATTTTTAGTTAAAACACACTATAATTGAATGTTTACCTCGCGAAAGATGAAGCAAAAGCCATCGATTGAGAAGAAAAGACCATTTATAGTCACTCATGCCTTCGAAACCCTTATTGCTCACTTTAAATGGCTTTATGATTTGATTATTAACTTTAAGCTGAATTTTTTTACATTTTTTGTTAAAACATATTATAATTGAATCTTTACCTCGAGGAACGTGAAGCGAAAGCTATCGATTGAGAGGAAGAGAACATTTATAGTCATTCATGCCTTCGAAAGCCTTATTATTCACTTTAAATGATTTTATAATTTCATTATTGATTTTATGTTGAATTTTCTAACATTTTTAGTTAAAACACACTATAATTGAATGTTTACCTTGGGAATCATGAAGCAAAAGCCATCGATTGAGAAGAAAAGACCATTTATAGTCACTCATACCTTCGAAACCCTTATTGCTCACTTTAAATGGCTTTATGATTTGATTATTAACTTTAAGCTGAATTTTTTTATATTTTTTCTTAAAACAGATTATAATTGAATGTTTCCCTCGAGAAACGTGAAGCGAAAGCTATCGATTGAGAGGAAAAGAACATTTATAGTCACTCATGCCTTCGAAAGCCTTATTACTTGCTTAAAATTGTTTTACAGTCTCATTATTTTTTTTAAATCAATTTTCTTACATTTTTGGTTAAAATAGATTATATTTAAATGTTTGTCTCAAGAAACGTGAAGCGAAAGCCATCGATTGACAAGAAAAGTCCATTTATAGTCACTCATGCCTTCGAAAGCCTCATTATTCACTTTAAATGATTTTATAATCTCATTATTGATTTTATGTTGAATTTTCTTACATTTTTAGTTAAAACAGACTATAATTGAATGTTTACCTCGGGAAACATGAAGCAAAAGCCATCGATTGAGAAGAAAAGACCATTTATAGTCACTCATGCCTTCGAAACCCTTATTGCTCACTTTAAATGGCTTTATGATTTGATTATTAACTTTAAGCTGAATTTTTTTACATTTTTTGTTAAAACATATTATAATTGAATGTTTACCTCGAGAAACGTGAAGCGAAAGCTATCGATTGAGAGGAAAAGAACATTTATAGTCACTCATGCCTTTGAAAGCCTCATTATTCACTTTAAATGATTTTATAATCTCATTATTGATTTTATGTTGAATTTTCTTACATTTTTAGTTAAAACAGACTATAATTGAATGTTTACCTGGGGAAACATGAAGCAAAAGCCATTGATTGAGAAGAAAAGACCATTTATAGTCACTCATGCCTTCGACACCCTTATTGCTCACTTTAAATGGCTTTATGATTTAATTATTAACTTTGAGCTGAATTTTTTTACATTTTTTGTTAAAACATATGATAATTGAATCTTTACCTCGAGAAACGTGAAGCAAAGCTATCGATTGAGAGGAAAAGAACATATATAGTCACTCATGCCTTCGGAAGCCTTATTACTTGCTTAAAATTGTTTTACAATCTCATTATTTTTTTTAAATCAATTTTCTTACATTTTTTGTTAAAATAGATTATATTTAAATGTTTGTCTCAAGAAACGTGAAGCGAAAGCCATCGATTGACAAGAAAAGTCCATTGATAGTCACTCATGCCTTCGGAAGCCTCATTATTCACTTTAAATGATTTTATAATCTCATTATTGATTTTATGTTGAATTTTCTTACATTTTTAGTTAAAAAAGACTATAATTGAATGTTTACCTCGGGAAACATGAAGCAAAAGCCATCTATTGAAAAGAAAAGACCATTTATAGTCACTCATGCCTTCGAAACCCTTATTGCTCACTTTAAATGACTTTATGATTTGATTATTAACTTTAAGCTGAATTTTTTTACATTTTTTGTTAAAACATATGATAATTAAATCTTTACCTCGAGAAACGTGAAGCGAAAGCTATCGATTGAGAGGAAAAGAACATTTATAGTCACTCATGCCTTCGGAAGCCTTATTACTTGCTTAAAATTGTTTTACAATCTCATTATTTTTTTTAAATCAATTTTCTTACATTTTTGGTTAAAATAGATTATATTTCAATGTTTGTCTCAAGAAACGTGAAGCGAAAGCCATCGATTGACAAGAAAAGTCCATTTATAGTCACTCATGCCTTCGAAAGCATCATTATTCACTTTAAATGATTTTATAATCTCATTATTGATTTTATGTTGAATTTTCTTACATTTTTAGTTAAAACAGACTATAATTGAATGTTTACCTCGGGAAACATGAAGCAAAAGCCATCGATTGAGAAGAAAAGACCATTTATAGTCACTCATACCTTCGAAACCCTTATTGCTCACTTTAAATGGCTTTATGATTTGATTATTAACTTTAAGCTGAATTTTTTTATATTTTTATTAAAAGAGATTATAATTGAATGTTTACCTCGAGAAACGTGAAGCGAAAGCGATCGATTGAGAGGAAAAGAACATTTATAGTCACTCATGCCTTCGAAAGCCTTATTACTTGCTTAAAATTGTTTTACAGTCTCATTATTTTTTTTAAATCAATTTTCTTACATTTTTGGTTAAAATAGATTATATTTAAATGTTTGTCTCAAGAAACGTGAAGCGAAAGCCATCGATTGACAAGAAAAGTCCATTTATAGTCACTCATGCCTTCGAAAGCCTCATTATTCACTTTAAATGATTTTATAATCTCATTGTTGATTTTATGTTGAATTTTCTTACATTTTTAGTTAAAACAGACTATAATTGAATGTTTACCTCGCGAAACATGAAGCAAAAGCCATCGATTGAGAAGAAAAGACCATTTATAGTCACTCATGCCTTCGAAACCCTTATTGCTCACTTTAAATGGCTTTATGATTTGATTATTAACTTTAAGCTGAATTTTTTTACATTTTTTGTTAAAACATATGATAATTGAATCTTTACCTCGAGAAACGTGAAGCGAAATCTATCGATTGAGAGGAAAAGAACATTTATAGTCACTCATGCCTTCGGAAGCCTTATTACTTGCTTAAAACTGTTTTACAATCTCATTATTTTTTTTTAAATCAATTTTCTTACATTTTTGGTTAAAATAGATTATATTTAAATGTTTGTCTCAAGAAACGTGAAGCGAAAGCCATCGATTGACAAGAAAAATCCTTTTATAGTCACTCGTGCCTTCGAAAGCCTCATTATTCACTTTCAATGATTTTATAATCTCATTATTGATTTTATGTTGAATTTTCTTACATTTTTAGTTAAAACAGACTATAATTGAATGTTTACCTCGGGAAACATGAAGCAAAAGGCATCGATTGAGAAGAAAACACCATTTATAGTCACTCATGCCTTCGCAACCCTTATTGCTCACTTTAAATGGCTTTATGATTTGATTATTAATTTTAAGCTGAATTTTTTTATATTTTTTGTTAAAACATATTATAATTGAATGTTTACCTCGAGAAACGTGAAGCGAAAGCTATCGATTGAGAGGAAATGAACATTTATAGTCACTCATGCCTTCGAAAGCCTTATTACTTGCTTAAAATTGTTTTACAGTCTCATTATTTTTTTTTAAATCAATTTTCTTACATTTTTGGTTAAAATAGATTATATTTAAATGTTTGTCTCAGGAAACGTGAAGTGAAAGCCATCGATTGACAAGAAAAGTCCATTTATAGTCACTCATGCCTTCGAAAGCCTCATTATTCACTTTAAATGATTTTATAATCTCATTATTGATTTTATGTTGAATTTTCTTACATTTTTAGTTAAAACAGACTATAATTGAATGTTTACCTCGGGAAACATGAAGCAAAAGGCATCGATTGAGAAGAAAAGACCATTTATAGTCACTCATGCCTTCGAAACCCTTATTGCTCACTTTAAATGGCTTTATGATTTGATTATTAACTTTAAGCTGAATTTTTTTATATTTTTTGTTAAAACAGATTATAATTGAATGTTTACCTCGAGAAACGTGAAGCGAAAGCTATCGATTGAGAGGAAATGAACATTTATAGTCACTCATGCCTTCGGAAGCCTTATTACTTGCTTAAAATTGTTTTACAATCTCATTATTTTTTTTTAAATCAATTTTCTTACATTTTTGGTTAAAATAGATTATATTTAAATGTTTGTCTCAAGAAACGTGAAGCGAAAGCCATCGATTGACAAGAAAAGTCCATTTATAGTCACTCATGCCTTCGAAAGCCTTATTATTCACTTTAAATGATTTTATAATCTCATTATTGATTTTATGTTGAATTTTCTTACATTTTTAGTTAAAACAGACTATAATTGAATGTTTACCTCGGGAAACATGAAGCAAAAGCCATCGATTGAGAGGAAAAGACCATTTATAGTCACACATGCCTTCGAAACCCTTATTGCTCACTTTAAACGGCTTTATGATTTGATTATTAACTTTAAGCTGAATTTTTTTACATTTTTTCTTAAAACATATTATAATTGAATCTTTACCTCGAGAAACGTGAAGCGAAAGCTATCGATTGAGAGGAAAAGAACATTTGTAGTCACTCATGCCTTCGAAAGCCTCATTATTCACTTTAAATGATTTTATAATCTCATTATTGATTTTATGTTGAATTTTCTTACATTTTTAGTTAAAACAGACTATAATTGAATGTTTACCTCGGGAAACATGAAGCAAAAGCCATCGATTGAGAGGAAAAGACCATTTATAGTCACACATGCCTTCGAAACCATTATTGCTCACTTTAAACGGCTTTATGATTTGATTATTAACTTTAAGCTGAATTTTTTTACATTTTTTCTTAAAACATATTATAATTGAATCTTTACCTCGAGAAACGTGAAGCGAAAGCTATCGATTGAGAGGAAAAGAACATTTGTAGTCACTCATGCCTTCGAAAGCCTTATTACTTGCTTAAAATTGTTTTACAGTCTCATTATTTTTTTTTAAATCAATTTTCTTACATTTTTGGTTAAAATAGATTATATTTAAATGTTTGTCTCAAGAAACGTGAAGCGAAAGCCATCGATTGACAAGAAAAGTCCATTTATAGTCACTCATGCCTTCGAAAGCCTCATTATTCACTTTAAATGATTTTATAATCTCATTATTGATTTTATATTGAATTTTCTTACATTTGTAGTTAAAACAGACTATAATTGAATGTTTACCTCGCGAAACATGAAGCAAAAGCCATCGATTGAGAAGAAAAGACCATTTATAGTCACTCATGCCTTCGAAACCCTTATTGCTCACTTTAAATGGCTTTATGATTTGATTATTAACTTTAAGCTGAATTTTTTTACATTTTTTCTTAAAACATATTATAATTGAATCTTTACCTCGAGAAACGTGAAGCGAAAGCTATCGATTGAGAGGAAAAGAACATTTGTAGTCACTCATGCCTTCGAAAGCCTCATTATTCACTTTAAATGATTTTATAATCTCATTATTGATTTTATGTTGAATTTTCTTACATTTTTAGTTAAAACAGACTATAATTGAATGTTTACCTTGGGAAACATGAAGCAAAAGCCATCGATTGAGAAGAAAAGACCATTTATAGTCACTCATACCTTCGAAACCCTTATTGCTCACTTTAAATGGCTTTATGATTTGATTATTAACTTTAAGCTGAATTTTTTTATATTTTTTCTTAAAACAGATTATAATTGAATGTTTACCTCGAGAAACGTGAAGCGAAAGCTATCGATTGAGAGGAAAAGAACATTTATAGTCACTCATGCCTTCGAAAGCCTTATTACTTGCTTAAAATTGTTTTACAGTCTCATTATTTTTTTTTAAATCAATTTTCTTACATTTTTGGTTAAAATAGATTATATTTAAATGTTTGTCTCAAGAAACGTGAAGCGAAAGCCATCGATTGACAAGAAAAGTCCATTTATAGTCACTCATGCCTTCGAAAGCCTCATTATTCACTTTAAATGATTTTATAATCTCATTATTGATTTTATATTGAATTTTCTTACATTTGTAGTTAAAACAGACTATAATTGAATGTTTACCTCGCGAAACATGAAGCAAAAGCCATCGATTGAGAAGAAAAGACCATTTATAGTCACTCATGCCTTCGAAACCCTTATTGCTCACTTTAAATGGCTTTATGATTTCATTATTAACTTTAAGCTGAATTTTTTTACATTTTTTATTAAAACATATTATAATTGAATCTTTACCTCGAGAAACGTGAAGCGAAAGCTATCGATTGAGAGGAAAAGAACATTTATAGTCACTCATGCCTTTGAAAGCCTCATTATTCACTTTAAATGATTTTATAATCTCATTATTGATTTTATGTTCAATTTTCTTACATTTTTAGTTAAAACAGACTATAACTGAATGTTTACCTGGGGAAACATGAAGCAAAAGCCATCGATTGAGAAGAAAAGACCATTTATAGTCACTCATGCCTTCGACACCCTTATTGCTCACTTTAAATGGCTTTATGACTTGATTATTAACTTTAAGCTGAATTTTTTTACATTTTTTGTTAAAACATATGATAATTGAATCTTTACCTCGAGAAACGTGAAGCAAAGCTATCGATTGAGAGGAAAAGAACATATATAGTCACTCATGCCTTCGGAAGCCTTATTACTTGCTTAAAATTGTTTTACAATCTCATTATTTTTTTTAAATCAATTTTCTTACATTTTTGGTTAAAATAGATTATATTTAAATGTTTGTCTCAAGAAACGTGAAGCGAAAGCCATCGATTGACAAGAAAAGTCCATTGATAGTCACTCATGCCTTCGAAAGCCTCATTATTCACTTTAAATGATTTTATAATCTCATTATTGATATTATGTTGAATTTTCTTACATTTTTAGTTAAAACAGACTATAATTGAATGTTTACCTCGGGAAACATGAAGCAAAAGCCATCGATTGAAAAGAAAAGACCATTTATAGTCACTCATGCCTTCGAAACCCTTATTGCTCACTTTAAATGACTTTATGATTTGATTATTAACTTTAAGCTGAATTTTTTTACATTTTTTGTTTAAACATATGATAATTAAATCTTTACCTCGAGAAACGTGAAGCGAAAGCTATCGATTGAGAGGAAAAGAACATTTATAGTCACTCATGCCTTCGGAAGCCTTATTACTTGCTTAAAATTATTTTACAATCTCATTATTTTTTTTTAAATCAATTTTCTTACATTTTTGGTTAAAATAGATTATATTTCAATGTTTGTCTCAAGAAACGTGAAGCGAAAGCCATCGATTGACAAGAAAAGTCCATTTATAGTCACTCATGCCTTCGAAAGCCTCATTATTCACTTTAAATGATTTTATAATCTCATTATTGATTTTATGTTGAATTTTCTTACATTTTTAGTTAAAACAGACTATAATTGAATGTTTACCTCGGGAAACATGAAGCAAAAGCCATCGATTGAGAAGAAAAGACCATTTATAGTCACTCATACCTTCAAAACCCTTATTGCTCACTTTAAATGGCTTTATGATTTGATTATTAACTTTAAGCTGAATTTTTTTATATTTTTGTTAAAACAGATTATAATTGAATGTTTACCTCGAGAAACGTGAAGCGAAAGCTATCGATTGAGAGGAAAAGAACATTTATAGTCACTCATGCCTTCGAAAGCCTTATTACTTGCTTAAAATTGTTTTACAGTCTCATTATTTTTTTTAAATCAATTTTCTTACATTTTCTGTTAAAATAGATTATATTTAAATGTTTGTCTCAAGAAACGTGAAGCGAAAGCCATCGATTGACAAGAAAAGTCCATTTATAGTCACTCATGCCTTCGAAAGCCTCATTATTCACTTTAAATGATTTTATAATCTCATTATTGATTTTATGTTGAATTTTCTTACATTTTTAGTTCAAACAGACTATAATTGAATGTTTACCTCGGGAAACATGAAGCAAAAGCCCTCGATTGAGAAGAAAAGACCATTTATAGTCACACATGCCTTCGAAACCCTTATTGCTCACTTTAAACGGCTTTATGATTTGATTATTAACTTTAAGCTGAATTTTTTTACATTTTTTCTTAAAACATATTATAATTGAATCTTTACCTCGAGAAATGTGAAGCGAAAGCTATCGATTGAGAGGAAAAGAACATTTGTAGTCACTCATGCCTTCGAAAGCCTCATTATTCACTTTAAATGATTTTATAATCTCATTATTGATTTTATGTTGAATTTTCTTATATTTTTAGTTAAAACAGACTATAATTGAATGTTTACCTCGGGAAACATGAAGCAAAAGCTATCGATTGAGAAGAAAAGACCATTTATAGTCGCTCATGCCATCGAAACCCTTATTGCTCACTTTAATTGGCTTTATGATTTGATTATTAACTTTAAGCTGAATTTTTTTACATTTTTTGTTAAAACATATGATAATTGAATATTTACCTCGAGAAACGTGAAGCGAAAGCTATTGATTGAGAGGAAAAGAACATTTATAGTCACTCATG
Organism: Theobroma cacao; assembly: GCF_053813885.1. NCBI lineage: Eukaryota > Viridiplantae > Streptophyta > Magnoliopsida > Malvales > Malvaceae > Theobroma > Theobroma cacao. The sequence goes on along the minus strand of NC_142640.1, from coordinate 26,559,774 downwards.
CCTTCGGAAGCCTTATTACTTGCCTAAAATTGTTTTACAATCTCATTAGTTTTTTTTAAATCAATTTTCTTACATTTTTGGTTAAAATAGATTATATTTAAGTGTTTGTCTCAAGAAACGTGAAGCGAAAGCCATCGATTGACAAGAAAAGTCCATTTATAGTCACTCATGCCTTCGAAAGCCTCATTATTCACTTTAAATGATTTTATAATCTCATTATTGATTTTATGTTGAATTTTCTTACATTTTTAGTTAAAACACACTATAATTGAATGTTTACCTTGGGAAACATGAAGCAAAAGGCATCGATTGAGAAGAAAAGACCATTTATAGTCACTCATGCCTTCGGAAGCCTCATTATTCACTTTAAATGATTTTATAATCTTATTATTGATTTTATGCTGAATTTTCTTACATTTTTAGTTCAAACAGACTATAATTGAATGTTTTCCTCGCGAAACATGAAGCAAAAGCCATCGATTGAGAAGAAAAGACCATTTATAGTCACTCATGCCTTCGAAACCCTTATTGCTCACTTTAAATGGCTTTATGATTTGATTATTAACTTTAAGCTGAATTTCTTTACATTTTTTGTTAAAACATATTATAATTGAATCTTTACCTCGAGGAACGTGAAGCGAAAGCTATCGATTGAGAGGAAAAGAACATTTATAGTCACTCATGCCTTCGAAAGCCTCATTATTCACTTTAAATGATTTTATAATCTCATTATTGATTTTATGTTGAATTTTCTTGCATTTTTAGTTAAAACAGACTATAATTGAATGTTTACCTCGGGAAACATGAAGCAAAAGCCATCGATTGAGAAGAAAAGACCATTTATAGTCACTCATACCTTCGAAACCCTTATTGCTCACTTTAAATGGCTTTATGATTTGATTATTAACTTTAAGCTGAATTTTTTTACATTTTTTGTTAAAACATATGATAATTGAATCTTTACCTCGAGAAACGTGAAGCGAAAGCTATCGATTGAGAGGAAAAGAACATTTATAGTCACTCATGCCTTCGGAAGCCTTATTACTTGCTTAAAATTGTTTTACAATCTCATTATTTTTTTTAAAATCAATTTTCTTACATTTTTGGTTAAAATAGATTATATTTAAATGTTTGTCTCAAGAAACGTGAAGCGAAAGCCATCGATTGACAAGAAAAGTCCATTTATAGTCACTCATGCCTTCGAAAGCCTCATTATTCACTTTAAATGATTTTATAATCTCATTATTGATTTTATGATGAATTTTCTTACATTTTTAGTTAAAACAGACTATAATTAAATGTTTACCTCGGGAAACATGAAGCAAAAGCCATCGATTGAGAAGAAAAGACCATTTATAGTCACTCATGCCTTCGAAACCCTTATTGCTCACTTTAAATGGCTTTATGATTTGATTATTAACTTTAAGCTGAATTTTTTTAAATTTTTTGTTAAAACAGATTATAATTGAATGTTTACCTCGAGAAACGTGAAGCGAAAGCTATCGATTGAGAGGAAAAGAACATTTATAGTCACTCATGCCTTCGAAAGCCTTATTACTTGGTTAAAATTGTTTTACAGTCTCATTATTTTTTTTTAAATCAATTTTCTTACATTTTTGGTTAAAATAGATTATATTTAAATGTTTGTCTCAAGAAACGTCAAGCGAAAGCCATCGATTGACAAGAAAAGTCCATTTATAGTCACTCATGCCTTCGAAAGCCTTATTATTCACTTTAAATGATTTTATAATCTCATTATTGATTTTATGTTGAATTTTCTTACATTTTTAGTTAAAACAGACTATAATTGAATGTTTACCTCGGGAAACATGAAGCAAAAGCCATCGATTGAGAAGAAAAGACCATTTATAGTCACACATGCCTTCGAAACCCTTATTGCTCACTTTAAACGGCTTTATGATTTGATTATTAACTTTAAGCTGAATTTTTTTACATTTTTTCTTAAAACATATTATAATTGAATTTTTACCTCGAGAAACGTGAAGCGAAAGCTATCGATTGAGAGGAAAAGAACATTTGTAGTCACTCATGCCTTCGAAAGCCTCATTATTCACTTTAAATGATTTTATAATCTCATTATTGATTTTATGTTGAATTTTCTTATATTTTTAGTTAAAACAGACTATAATTGAATGTTTACCTCGGGAAACATGAAGCAAAAGCTATCGATTGAGAAGAAAAGACCATTTATAGTCGCTCATGCCATCGAAACCCTTATTGCTCACTTTAAATGGCTTTATGATTTGATTATTAACTTTAAGCTGAATTTTTTTACATTTTTTGTTAAAACATATGATAATTGAATATTTACCTCGAGAAACGTGAAGCGAAAGCTATTGATTGAGAGGAAAAGAACATTTATAGTCACTCATGCCTTCGGAAGCCTTATTACTTGCCTAAAATTGTTTTACAATCTCATTAGTTTTTTTTAAATCAATTTTCTTACATTTTTGGTTAAAATAGATTATATTTAAGTGTTTGTCTCAAGAAACGTGAAGCGAAAGCCATCGATTGACAAGAAAATTCAATTTATAGTCACTCATGCCTTCGAAAGCCTCATTATTCACTTTAAATGATTTTATAATCTCATTATTGATTTTATGATGAATTTTCTTACATTTTTAGTTAAAACACACTATAATTGAATGTTTACCTCGGGAAACATGAAGCAAAAGGCATCGATTGAGAAGAAAAGACCATTTATAGTCAGTCATGCCTTCGGAAGCCTCATTATTTAATTTAAATGATTTTATAATCTTATTATTGATTTTTTGCTGAATTTTGTTACATTTTTAGTTCAAACAGACTATAATTGAATGTTTTCCTCGTGAAACATGAAGCAAAAGCCATCGATTGAGAAGAAAAGACCATTTATAGTCACTCATGCCTTCGAAATCGTTATTGCTCACTTTAAATGGCTTTATGATTTGATTATTAGCTTTAAGCTGAATTTTTTTACATTTTTTGTTAAAACATATTATAATTGAATCTTTACCTCGAGGAACGTGAAGCGAAAGCTATCGATTGAGAGGAAAAGAACATTTATAGTCACTCATGCCTTCGAAAGCCTCATTATTCACTTTAAATGATTTTATAATCTCATTATTGATTTTATGTTGAATTTTCTTACATTTTGAGTTAAAACAGACTATAATTGAATGTTTACCTGGGGAAACATGAAGCAAAAGCCATCGATTGAGAAGAAAAGACCATTTATAGTCACTCATGCCTTCGACACCCTTATTGCTCACTTTAAATGGCTTTATGATTTGATTATTAACTTTAAGCTGAATTGTTTTACATTTTTTGTTAAAACATATGATAATTGAATCTTTACCTTGAGAAACGTGAAGCAAAGCTATCGATTGAGAGGAAAAGAACATATATAGTCACTCATGCCTTCGGAAGCCTTATTACTTGCTTAAAATTGTTTTACAATCTCATTATTTTTTTTAAATCAATTTTCTTACATTTTTGGTTAAAATAGATTATATTTAAATGTTTGTCTCAAGAAACGTGAAGCAAAAGCCATCGATTGACAAGAAAAGTCCATTTATAGTCACTCATGCCTTCGAAAGCCTCATTATTCACTTTAAATGATTTTATAATCTCATTATTGATTTTATGTTGAATTTTCTTACATTTTGAGTTAAAACAGACTATAATTGAATGTTTACCTGGGGAAACATGAAGCAAAAGCCATCGATTGAGAAGAAAAGACCATTTATAGTCACTCATGCCTTCGACACCCTTATTGCTCACTTTAAATGGCTTTATGATTTGATTATTAACTTTAAGCTGAATTGTTTTACATTTTTTGTTAAAACATATGATAATTGAATCTTTACCTCGAGAAACGTGAAGCAAAGCTATCGATTGAGAGGAAAAGAACATATATAGTCACTCATGCCTTCGGAAGCCTTATTACTTGCTTAAAATTGTTTTACAATCTCATTATTTTTTTTAAATCAATTTTCTTACATTTTTGGTTAAAATAGATTATATTTAAATGTTTGTCTCAAGAAACGTGAAGCAAAAGCCATCGATTGACAAGAAAAGTCCATTTATAGTCACTCATGCCTTCGAAAGCCTCATTATTCACTTTAAATGATTTTATAATCTCATTATTGATTTTATGTTGAATTTTCTTACATTTTTAGTTAAAACAGACTATAATTGAATGTTTACCTCGGGAAACATGAAGCAAAAGCCATCGATTGAAAAGAAAAGACCATTTATAGTCACTCATGCCTTCGAAACCCTTATTGCTCACTTTAAATGACTTTATGATTTGATTATTAACTTTAAGCTGAATTTTTTACATTTTTTGTTAAAACATATGATAATTAAATCTTTACCTCGAGAAACGTGAAGCGAAAGCTATCGATTGAGAGGAAAAGAACATTTATAGTCACTCATGCCTTCGGAAGCCTTATTACTTGCTTAAAATTGTTTTACAATCTCATTATTTTTTTTAAATCAATTTTCTTACATTTTTTGTTAAAATAGATTATATTTCAATGTTTGTCTCAAGAAACGTGAAGCAAAAGCCATCGATTGACAAGAAAAGTCCATTTATAGTCACTCATGCCTTCGAAAGCCTCATTATTCACTTTAAATGATTTTATAATCTCATTATTGATTTTATGTTGAATTTTCTTACATTTTTAGTTAAAACAGACTATAATTGAATGTTTACCTCGGGAAACATGAAGCAAAAGCCATCGATTGAGAAGAAAAGACCATTTATAGTCACTCATGCCTTCAAAACCCTTATTGCTCACTTTAAATGGCTTTATGATTTGATTATTAACTTTAAGCTGAATTTTTTTACATTTTTTCTTAAAACATATTATAATTGAATGTTTACCTCGAGAAACGTGAAGAGAAAGCTATCGATTGAGAGGAAAAGAACATTTGTAGTCACTCATTCCTTCGAAAGCCTCATTATTCACTTTAAATGATTTTATAATCTCATTATTGCTTTTATGTTGAATTTTCTTACATTTTTAGTTAAAACAGACTATAATTGAATGTTTACCTCGGGAAACATGAAGCAAAAGCCATCGATTGAGAAGAAAAGACCATTTATAGTCACACATGCCTTCGAAACCCTTATTGCTCACTTTAAACGGCTTTATGATTTGATTATTAAATTTAAGCTGAATTTTTTTATATTTTTTGTTAAAACAGATTATAATTGAATGTTTACCTCGAGAAACGTGAAGCGAAAGCTATCGATTGAGAGGAAAAGAACATCTATAGTCACTTATGCCTTCGAAAGCCTTATTACTTGCTTAAAATTGTTTTACAGTCTCATTATTTTTTTTTAAATCAATTTTCTTACATTTTTGGTTAAAATAGATTATATTTAAATGTTTGTCTCAAGAAACGTGAAGCGAAAGCCATCGATTGACAAGAAAAGTCCATTTATAGTCACTCATGCCTTCGAAAGCCTCATTATTCACTTTAAATGATTTTATAATCTCATTATTGATTTTATGCAGAATTTTCTTACATTTTTAGTTCAAACAGACTATAATTGAATGTTTACCTCGGGAAACATGAAGCAAAAGCCATCGATTGAGAAGAAAAGACCATTTATAGTCACTCATGCCTTCAAAACCCTTATTGCTCACTTTAAATGGCTTTATGATTTGATTATTAACTTTAAGCTGAATTTTTTTACATTTTTTGTTAAAACATATGATAATTGAATCTTTACCTCGAGAAACGTGAAGCGAAAGCTATCGATTGAGAGGAAAAGAACATTTATAGTCACTCATGCCTTCGGAAGCTTTATTACTTGCTTAAAATTGTTTTACAATCTCATTATTTTTTTTTTAAATCAATTTTCTTACATTTTTGGTTAAAATAGATTATATTTAAATGTTTGTCTCAAGAAACGTGAAGCGAAAGCCATCGATTGACAAGAAAAGTCCATTTATAGTCACCCATGCCTTCGAAAGCCTCATTATTCACTTTAAATGATTTTATAATCTCATTATTGATTTTATGCTGAATTTTCTTACATTTTTAGTTCAAACAGATTATAATTGAATGTTTACCTCGGGAAACATGAAGCAAAAGCCATCGATTGAGAAGAAAAGACCATTTATAGTCACTCATGCCTTCAAAACCCTTATTGCTCACTTTAAATGGCTTTATGATTTGATTATTAACTTTAAGCTGAATTTTTTTACATTTTTTGTTAAAACATATGATAATTGAATCTTTACCTCGAGAAACGTGAAGCGAAAGCTATCGATTGAGAGGAAAAGAACATTTATAGTCACTCATGCCTTCGGAAGCCTTATTACTTGCTTAAAATTGTTTTACAATCTCATTATTTTTTTTAAATCAATTTTCTTACATTTTTGGTTAAAAGAGATTATATTTAAATGTTTGTCTCAAGAAACGTGAAGCGAAAGCCATCGATTGACAAGAAAAGTCCATTTATAGTCACTCATGCCTTCGAAAGCCTTATTATTCACTTTAAATGATTTTATAATCTCATTATTGATTTTATGTTGAATTTTCTTACATTTTTAGTTAAAACAGACTATAATTGAATGTTTACCTCGGGAAACATGAAGCAAAAGCCATCGATTAAGAAGAAAAGACCATTTATAGTCACACATACCTTCGAAACCCTTATTGCTGACTTTAAACGGCTTTATGATTTGATTATTAACTTTAAGCTGAATTTTTTTACATTTTTTCTTAAAACATATTATAATTGAATCTTTACCTCGAGAAACGTGAAGCGAAAGCTATCGATTGAGAGGAAAAGAACATTTGTAGTCACTCATGCCTTCGAAAGCCTCATTATTCACTTTAAATGATTTTATAATCTCATTATTGATTTTATGTTGAATTTTCTTATATTTTTAGTTAAAACAGACTATAATTGAATGTTTACCTCGGGAAACATGAAGCAAAAGCCATCGATTGAGAAGAAAAGACCATTTATAGTCGCTCATGCCATCGAAACCCTTATTGCTCACTTTAAATGGCTTTATGATTTGATTATTAACTTTAAGATGAATTTTTTTACATTTTTTGTTAAATCATATGATAATTGAATATTTACCTCGAGAAACGTGAAGCGAAAGCTATTGATTGAGAGGAAAAGAACATTTATAGTCACTCATGCCTTCGGAAGCCTTATTACTTGCCTAAAATTGTTTTACAATCTCATTATTTTTTTTTAAATCAATTTTCTTACATTTTTGGTTAAAATAGATTATATTTAAATGTTTGTCTCAAGAAACCTGAAGCGAAAGCCATCGATTGACAAGAAAAGTCCATTTATAGTCACTCATGCCTTCGAAAGCCTCATTATTCACTTTAAATGATTTTATAATCTCATTATTGATTTTATGTTGAATTTTCTTACATTTTTAATTAAAACACACTATAATTGAATGTTTACCTCGGGAAACATGAAGCAAAAGCCATCGATTGAGAAGAAAAGACCATTTATAGTCACTCATGCCTTCGAAACCCTTATTGCTCACTTTAAATGGCTTTATGATTTGATTATTAACTTTAAGCTGAATTTTTTTACATTTTTTATTAAAACATATTATAATTGAATCTTTACCTCGAGAAAGGTGAAGCGAAAGCTATTGATTGAGAGGAAAAGAACATTTATAGTCACTCATGCCTTCGAAAGCCTCATTATTCACTGTAAATGATTTTATAATCTCATTATTGATTTTATGTTGAATTTTCTTACATTTTTAGTTAAAACAGACTATAATTGAATGTTTACCTCGGGAAACATGAAGCAAAAGGCATCGATTGAGAAGAAAAGACCATTTATAGTCAGTCATGCCTTCGAAACCCTTATTGCTCACTTTAAATGGCTTTATGATTTGATTATTAACTTTAAGCTGAATTTTTTTACATTTTTTCTTAAAACATATGATAATTGAATCTTTACCTCAAGAAACGTGGAGCGAAAGCTATCGATTAAGAGGAAAAGAACATTTTTAGTCATTCATGCCTTCGAAAGCCTCATTATTCACTTTAAATGATTTTATAATCTCATTATTGATTTTATGATGAATTTTCTTACATTTTTAGTTAAAACAGACTATAATTGAATGTTTACCTCGGCAAACATGAAGCAAAAGCCATCGATTGAGAAGAAAAGACCATTTATAGTCACTCATGCCTTCGGAAGCCTCATTATTCACTGTAAATGATTTTATAATCTCATTATTGATTTTATGTTGAATTTTCTTACATTTTTAGTTAAAACAGACTATAATTGAATGTTTACCTCGGGAAACATGAAGCAAAAGCCATCGATTGAGAAGAAAAGACCATTTATAGTCAGTCATGCCTTCGAAACCCTTATTGCTCACTTTAAATGGCTTTATGATTTGATTATTAACTTTAAGCTGAATTTTTTTACATTTTTTCTTAAAACATATGATAATTGAATCTTTACCTCGAGAAACGTGGAGCGAAAGCTATCGATTAAGAGGAAAAGAACATTTTTAGTCATTCATGCCTTCGAAAGCCTCATTATTCACTTTAAATGATTTTATAATCTCATTATTGATTTTATGATGAATTTTCTTACATTTTTAGTTAAAACAGACTATAATTGAATGTTTACCTCGGCAAACATGAAGCAAAATTCATCGATTGAGCAGAAAATACCATTTATAGTCACTCATGGCATCAGAAGCCTCATTATTCGCTTTGAATGATTTTATAATCTCATTATTGATTTTATGTTGAATTTTCTTACATTTTTAATTAAAACAGACTATAATTGAATGTTTACCTGGGGAAACATGAAGCAAAAGCCATCGATTGAGAAGAAAAGACCATTTATAGTCAGTCATGCCTTCGAAACCCTTATTGCTCACTTTAAATGGCTTTATGATTTGATTATTAACTTTAAGCTGAATTTTTTTACATTTTTTGTTAAAACAAATTATAATTGAATCTTTACCTCGAGAAACGTGAAGCAAAAGCTATCGATTGAGAGGAAAAGAACATTTATAGTCACTCACGCCTTCGAAAGCCTCATTATTCACTTTAGATGATTTTATAATCTCATTATTGATTTTATGTTGAATTTTCTTACATTTTTAGTTAAAACAGACTATAATTGAATGTTTACCTCGGGAAACATGAAGCAAAAGCCATCGATTGAGAAGAAAAGACCATTTATAGTCACTCATGCCTTCGAAACCCTTATTGCTCACTTTAAATGGCTTTATGATTTGAGTATTAACTTTAAGCTGAATTTTTTTAAATTTTTTCTTAAAACATATGATAATTGAATCTTTACCTCGAAAAACATGAAGCGAAAGCTATCGATTGAGAGGAAAAGAACATTTATAGTCACTCATGCCTTCGAAAGCCTTATTACTTGCTTAAAATTGTTTTACAATCTCATTACTTTTTTTTTAAATCAATTTTCTTACATTTTTAGTTAAAATAGATTATATTTAAATGTTTGTCTCAAGAAACGTGAAGCGAAAGCCATGGATTGACAAGAAAAGTCCGTTTATAGTCACTCATGCCTTCGAAAGCCTCATTATTCACTTTAAATGATTTTATAATCTCATTATTGATTTTATCTTGAATTTTCTTACATTTTTAGTTAAAACAGACTATAATTGAATGTTTACCTCGGGAAACATGAAGCAAAAGCCATCGATTGAGAAGAAAAGACCATTTATAGTCACTCATGCCTTCGAAACCCTTATTACTCACTTTAAATGGCTTTATGATTTGATTATTAACTTTAAGCTAAATTTTTTTACATTTTTTGTTAAAACAGATTATAATTGAATGTTTACCTCGAGAAACGTGAAGCGAACGCTATCGATTGAGAGGAAAAGAACATTTATAGTCACTCATGCCTTCGAAAGCCTTATTACTTGCTTAAAATTGTTTTACAATCTCATTATTTTTTTTTAAATCAATTTTCTTACATTTGTGCTTAAAATAGATTATATTTAAATGTTTGCCCCAAGAAACGTGAAGCGAAAGCCATCGATTGACAAGAAAAGTCCATTTATAGTCACTCATGCCTTCGAAAGCCTCATTATTCACTTTAAATGATTTTATAATCTCATTATTGATTTTATGTTGAATTTTCTTACATTTTTAGTTAAAAAAAACTATAATTGAATGTTTACCCTGGGAAACATGAAGCAAAAGCCATCGATTGAGAAGAAAAGACCATTTATAGTCACTCATGCCTTCGAAACCCTTATTGCTCACTTTAAATGGCTTGATGATTTGATTATTACCTTTAAGCTGAATTTTTTTACATTTTTTGTTAAAACATATTATAATTTAATCTTTACCTCGAGAAACGTGAAGCGAAAGCTATCGATTGTGAGGAAAAGAACATTTATAGTCACTCATGCCTTCGAAAGCCTCATTATTCACTTTAAATGATTTTGTAATCTCATTATTGATTTTATGTTGAATTTTCTTACATTTTTAGTTAAAACAGACTATAATTGAATGTTTACCTCGGGAAACATGAAGCAAAAGCCATCGATTGAGAAGAAAAGACCATTTATAGTCAGTCATGCCTTCGAAACCCTTATTGCTCACTTTAAATGGCTTTATGATTTGATTATTAACTTTAAGCTGAATTTTTTTACATTTTTTGTTAAAACATATTATAATTGAATGTTTACCTTGAGAAACGTGAAGCGAAAGCTATCGATTGAGAGGAAAAGAACATTTATAGTCACTCATGCCTTCGAAAGCCTTATTACTTGCTTAAAATTGTTTTACAATCTCATTATTTTTTTTTAAGTCAATTTTCTTACATTTTTGGTTAAAATAGATTATATTTAAATGTTTGTCTCGAGAAACGTGAAGCCAAAGCCATCGATTGACAAGAAAAGTCCATTTATAGTCACTCATGCCTTCGAAAGCCTCATTATTCACTTTAAATGATTTTATAATCTCATTATTGATTTTATGATGAATTTTCTTACATTTTTAGTTAAAATAGACTATAATTGAATGTTTACCTCGGAAAACATGAAGCAAAAGCCATCGATTGAGAATAAAAGACCATTTATAGTCACTCATGCCTTCGAAAGCCTCATTATTGACTTTAAATGATTTTATAATCTCATTATTGATTTTATGTTGAATTTTCTTACATTTTTAGTTAAACAGACTATAATTGAATGTTTACCTGGGGAAACATGAAGCAAAAGCCATCGATTGAGAAGAAAAGACCATTTATAGTCAGTCATCCCTTCGAAACCCTTATTGCTCACTTTAAATGGCTTTATGATTTGATTATTAACTTTAAGCTGAATTTTTTTACATTTTTTGTTAAAACAGATTATAAATGAATGTTTACCTCGAGAAACGTGAAGCGAAAGCTATCGATTGAGAGGAAAAGAACATTTATAGTCACTCATGCCTTCGAAAGCCTTATTACTTGCCTAAAATTGTTTTACAATCTCATTATTTTTTTTTAAATCAATTTTCTTACATGTTTGGTTATAAATAGATTATATTTAAATATTTGTCTCAAGAAACGTGAGGCGAAAGCCATCGATTGAGAAGAAAAGTCCATTTATAGTCACTCATGCCTTCGAAAGCCTCATTATTCACTTTAAATGATTTTATAATCTCATTATTGATTTTATGTTGAATTTTCTTACATTTTTAGTTAAAACAGACTATAACTGAATGTTTACCTCGGGAAACATGAAGCAAAAGCCATCGATTGAGAAGAAAAGACCATTTATAGTCACTCATGCCTTCGAAACCCTTATTGCTCACTTTAAACGGCTTTATGATTTGATTATTAACTTTAAGCAGAATTTTTTTACATTTTTTCTTAAAACATATTATAATTGAATCTTTACCTCGAGAAACGTGAAGCGAAAGCTATCGATTGAGAGGAAAAGAACATTTGTAGTCACTCATGCCTTCGAAAGCCTCATTATTCACTTTAAATGATTTTATAATCTCATTATTGATTTTTTTTTTAGTTTTCTTATATTTTTAGTTAAAACAGACTATAATTGAATGTTTAGCTCGGGAAACATGAAGCAAAAGCCATCGATTGACAAGAAAAGACCATTTATAGTCGCTCATGCCATCGAAACCCTTATTGCTCACTTTAAATGGCTTTATGATTTGATTATTAACTTTAAGCTGAATTTTTTTACATTTTTTGTTTAAACATATGATAATTGAATAGTTACCTCGAGAAACGTGAAGCTAAAGCTATTGATTGAGAGGAAAAGAACATTTATAGTCACTCATGCCTTCGGAAGCCTTATTACTTGCCTAAAATTGTTTTACAATCTCATTATTTTTTTTCAATCAATTTTCTTACATTTTTGGTTAAAATAGATTATATTTAAATGTTTGTCTCAAGAAACGTGAAGCGAAAGCCATCGATTGACAAGAAAAGTCCATTTATAGTCACTCCTGCCTTCGAAAGCCTCATTATTCACTTTAAATGATTTTATAATCTCATTATTGATTTTATGTTGAATTTTCTTACATTTTTAGTTAAAACACACTATAATTGAATGTTTACCTCGGGAAACATGAAGCAAAAGCCATCGATTGAGAAGAAAAGACCATTTATAGTCACTCATGCCTTCGAAACCCTTATTGCTCACTTTAAATGGCTTTATGATTTGATTATTAACTTTAAGCTGAATTTTTTTATATTTTTTATTAAAACATATTATAATTGAATCTTTACCTCGAGAAACGTGAAGCGAAAGCTATCGATTAAGAGGAAAAGAACATTTATAGTCACTCATGCCTTCGAAAGCCTCATTATTCACTTTAAATGATTTTATAATCTCATTATTGATTTTATGTTGAATTTTCTTACATTTTTAGTTAAAACAGACTATAATTGAATGTTTACCTCGGCAAACATAAAGCAAAAGCCATCGATTGAGAAGAAAAGACCATTTCTAGTCACTCATGCCTTCGAAACCCTTATTGCTCACTTTAAATGGCTTTATGATTTGATTATTAACTTTAAGCTGAATTTTTTTAAATTTTTTCTTAAAACATATGAGAATTGAATCTTTACCTCGAGAAACATGAAGCGAAAGCTATCGATTGAGAGGAAAAGAACATTTATAGTCACTCATGCCTTCGAAAGCCTCATTATTCACTTTAAATGATTTTATAATCTCATTATTGATTTTATGATGAATTTTCTTACATTTTTAGTTAAAACAAACTATAATTGAATGTTTACCTCAGCAAACATGAAGCAAAATTCATCGATTGAGAAGAAAATACCATTTATAGTCACTCATGCCATCAGAAGCCTCATTATTCACTTTGAATGATTTTATATTCTCATTATTGATTTTATTTTGAATTTTCTTACATTTTTAGTTAAAACAGACTATAATTGAATGTTTACCTGGGGAAACATGAAGCAAAAGCCATCGATTGAGAAGAAAAGGCCATTTATAGTCAGTCATGCCTTCGAAACCCTTATTGCTCACTTTAAATGGCTTTATGATTTGATTATTAACTTTAAGCTGAATTTTTTTACATTTTTTGTTAAAACAAATTATAATTGAATCTTTACCTCGAGAAACGTGAAGCGAAAGCTATCGATTGAGAGGAAAAGAACATTTATAGTCACTCACGGCTTCGAAAGCCTCATTATTCACTTTAGATGATTTTATAATCTCATTATTGATTTTATGTTGAATTTTCTTACATTTTTAGTTAAAACAGACTATAATTGAATGTTTACCTCGGGAAACATGAAGCAAAAGCCATTGATTGAGAAGAAAATACCATTTATAGTCACTCATGCCTTCGAAACCCTTATTGCTCACTTTAAATGGCTTTATGATTTGAGTATTAACTTTAAGCTGAATTTTTTTAAATTTTTTCTTAAAACATATGAGAATTGAATCTTTACCTCGAGAAACATGAAGCGAAAGCTATCGATTGAGAGGAAAAGAACATTTATAGTCACTCATACCTTCGAAAGCCTTATTACTTGCTTAAAATTGTTTTACAATCTCATTATTTTTTTTTCAATCAATTTTCTTACATTTTTGGTTATAAATAGATTATAGTTAAATGTTTGTCTCAAGAAACGTGAGGCGAAAGCCATCGATTGAGAAGAAAAGTCCATTTATAGTCACTCATGCCTTCGAAAGCCTCATTATTCACTTTAAATGATTTTATAATCTCATTATTGATTTTATGTTGAATTTTCTTACATTTTTGGTTAAAATAGATTATATTTAAATGTTAGTCTCAAGAAACGTGAAGCGAAAGCCATGGATTGACAAGAAAAGTCCATTTATAGTCACTCATGCCTTCGAAAGCCTCATTATTCACTTTAAATGATTTTATAATCTCATTATTGATTTTATCTTGAATTTTCTTACATATTTAGTTAAAACAGACTATAATTGAATGTTTACCTCGGGAAACATGAAGCAAAAGCCATCGATTGAGAAGAAAAGACCATTTATAGTCACTCATGCCTTCGAAACCCTTATTACTCACTTTAAATGGCTTTATGATTTGATTATTAACTTTAAGCTAAGTTTTTTTACATTTTTTGTTAATACAGATTATAATTGAATGTTTACCTCGAGAAACGTGAAGCGAAAGCTATCGATTGAGAGGAAAAGAACATTTATAGTCACTCATGCCTTCGAAAGCCTTATTACTTGCTTAAAATTGTTTTACAATCTCATTATTTTTTTTTAAATCAATTTTCTTACATTTTGCTTAAAATAGATTATATTTAAATGTTTTCCCCAAGAAACGTGAAGCGAAAGCCATCGATTGACAAGAAAAGTCCATTTCTAGTCACCCATGCCTTCGAAAGCCTCATTATTCACTTCAAATGATTTTATAATCTCATTATTGATTTTATGTTGAATTTTCTTACATTTTTAGTTAAAACAGACTATAATTGAATGTTTACCTCGGGAAACATGAAGCAAAAGCCATCGATTGAAAAGAAAAGACCATTTATAGTCACTCATACCTTCGAAACCCTTATTGCTCACTTTAAATGGCTTTATGATTTGATTATTAACTTTAAGCCGAATTCTTTTACATTTTTTGTTAAAACATATGATAATTGAATCTTTACCTCGAGAAACGTGAAGCGAAAGCTATCGATTGAGAGGAAAAGAACATTTATAGTCACTCATGCCTTCGAAAGCCTCATTATTCACTTTAAATGATTTTGTAATCTCATTATTGATTTTATGTTGAATTTTCTTACATTTTTAGTTAAAACAGACTATAATTGAATGTTTACCTCGGGAAACATGAAGCAAAAGCCATCGATTGAGAAGAAAAGACCATTTATAGTCAGTCATGCCTTCGAAACCCTTATTGCTCACTTTAAATGGCTTTATGATTTGATTATTAACTTTAAGCTGAATTTTTTTACATTTTTTGTTAAAACATATTATAATTGAATGTTTACCTTGAGAAACGTGAAGCGAAAGCCATCGATTGAGAGGAAAAGAACATTTATAGTCACTCATGCCTTCGAAAGCCTTATTACTTGCTTAAAATTGTTTTACAATCTCATTATTTTTTTTAAGTCAATTTTCTTACATTTTTGGTTAAAATAGATTATATTTAAATGTTTGTCTCGAGAAACATGAAGCCAAAGCCATCGATTGACAAGAAAAGTCCATTTATAGTCACTCATGCCTTCGAAAGCCTCATTATTCACTTTAAATGATTTTATAATCTCATTATTGATTTTATGATGAATTTTCTTACATTTTTAGTTAAAATAGACTATAATTGAATGTTTACCTCGGCAAACATGAAGCAAAAGCCATCGATTGAGAAGAAAAGACCATTTATAGTCACTCATACCTTCGGAAGCCTCATTATTCACTTTAAATGATTTTATAATCTCATTATTGATTTTATGTTGAATTTTCTTACATTTTTAGTTAAAACAGACTATAATTGAATGTTTACCTTGGGAAACATGAAGCAAAAGCCATCGATTGAGAAGAAAAGACCATTTATAGTCAGTAATGCCTTCGAAACCCTTATTGCTCACTTTAAATGGCTTTATGATTTGATTATTAACTTTAAGCTGAATTTTTTTACATTTTTAGTTAAAACAAATTATAATTGAATGTTTACCTCGAGAAACGTGAAGTGAAAGCTATCGATTGAGAGGAAAAGAACATTTATAGTCACTAATGCCTTCGGAAGCCTCATTATTCACTTTAAATGATTTTATAATCTCATTATCGATTTTATGTTGAATTTCCTGACATTTTTATTTAAAACAGACTATAATTGAATGTTTACCTTGGGAAACATGAAGCAAAAGCCATCGATTGAGAAGAAAAGACCATTTATAGTCACTCATGCCTTCGAAACCCTTATTGCTCACTTTAAATGGCTTTATGATTTGATTATTAACTTTAAGCTGAATTTTTTTACATTTTTTGTTAAAACAAATTATAATTGAATGTTTACCTCGAGAAACGTGAAGTGAAAGCTATCGATTGAGAGGAAAAGAACATTTATAGTCACTCATGCCTTCGAAAGCCTTATTACTTGCTTAAAATTGTTTTATAATCTCATTATTTTTTTTAAGTCAATTTTCTCACATTTTTGGTTAAAATAGATTATATTTAAATATTTGTCTCGAGAAACGTGAAGCAAAAGCGATCGATTGACAAGAAAAGTCCATTTATAGTCACTCATGCCTTCGAAAGCCTCATTATTCACTTTAAATGATTTTATAATCTCATTATTGATTTTATGATGAATTTTCTTATATTTTTAGTTAAAACAGACTATAATTGAATGTTTACCTCGGCAAACATGAAGCAAAAGCCATCGATTGAGAAGAAAAGACCATTTATAGTCACTCATGCCTTCGAAACCCTTATTGCTCACTTTAAATGGCTTTATGATTTGATTATTAACTTTAAGCTGAATTTTTAACATTTTTTGTTAAAACAGATTATAAATGAATGTTTACCTCGAGAAACGTGAAGCGAAAGCTATCGATTGAGAGGAAAAGAACATTTATAGTCACTCATGCCTTCGAAAGCCTTATTACTTGCTTAAAATTGTTTTACAATCTCATTATTTTTTTTAAAATCAATTTTCTTACATTTTTGGTTAAAATAGATTATATTTAAATATTTGTCTCAAGAAACGTGAAGCGAAAGCCATCGATTGACAAGAAAAGTCCATTTATAGTCACTCATGCCTTCGAAAGCCTCATTATTCACTTTAAATGATTTTATAATCTCATTATTGATTTTATGTTGAATTTTCTTACATTTTTAGTTAAAATAGACAATAATTGAATGTTTACCTTGGGAAACATGAAGCAAAAGCCATCGATTGAGAAGAAAAGACCATTTATAGTCACTCATGCTTTCGAAACCCTTATTGCTCACTTTAAATGGCTTTATGATTTGATTATTAACTTTAAGCTGATTTTTTTTACATTTTTTGTTAAAACATATTATAATTGAATCTTTACCTCGAGAAACGTGAAGCGAAAGCTATCGATTGAGAGGAAAAGAACATTTATAGTCACTCATGCCTTCGAAAGCCTCATTATTCACTTTAAATGATTTTATAATCTCGTTATTGATTTTATGTTGAATTTTCTTACATTTTTAGTTAAAACAGACTATAATTGAATGTTTACCTCGGGAAACATGAAGCAAAAGCCATCGATTAAGAAGAAAAGACCATTTATAGTCAGTCATGCCTTCGAAACCCTTATTGCTCACTTTAAATGGCTTTATGATTCGATTATTAACTTTAAGCTGAATTTTTTTACATTTTTTGTTAAAACAGATTATAAATGAATGTTTACCTTGAGAAACGTGAAGCGAAAGCTATCAATTGAGAGGAAACGGACATTTATAGTCACTCATGCCTTCGAAAGCCTTATTACTTGCTTAAAATTGTTTTACAATCTCATTATTTTTTTTTAAATCAATTTTCTTACATTTTTTGTTAAAATAGATTATATTTAAATGTTTGTCTCAAGAAACGTGAAGCGAAAGCCATCGATTGACAAGAAAAGTCCATTTATAGTCACTCATGCCTTCGAAAGCCTCATTATTCACTTTAAATTATTTTATAATCTCATTATTGATTTTATGTTGAATTTTCTTACATTTTTCGTTAAAATAGACTATAATTGAATGTTTACCTTGGGAAACATGAAGCAAAAGCCATCGATTGAGAAGAAAAGACCCTTTATAGTCACTCATGCCTTCGAAACCCTTATTGCTCACTTTCAATGGCTTTATGATTTGATTATTAACTTTAAGCTGAATTTTGTTATATTTTTTGTTAAAACAAATTATAATTGAATGTTTACCTCGAGAAACGTGAAGTGAAAGCTATCGATTGAGAGGAAAAGAACATTTATATTCACTCATGCCTTCGAAAGCCTTATTACTTGCTTAAAATTGTTTTATAATCTCATTATTTTTTTAAGTCTATTTTCTTACATTTTTTGTTAAAATAGATTATATTTAAATGTTTGTCTCGAGAAACGTGAAGCAAAAGCCATCGATTGACAAGAAAAGTCCATTTATAGTCACTCATGCCTTCGAAAGCCTCATTATTCACTTTAAATGATTTTATAATCTCATTATTCATTTTATGATGAATTTTCTTACATTTTTAGTTAAAACAGACTATAATTGAATGTTTACCTCGGTAAACATGAAGCAAAAGCCATCGATTGAGAAGAAAAGACCATTTATAGTCACTCATGCCTTCGAAACCCTTATTGCTCACTTTAAATGGCTTTATGATTCGATTATTAACTTTAAGCTGAATTTTTTTACATTTTTTGTTAAAACATATTATAATTGAATCTTTACCTCGAGAAACGTGAAGCGAAAGCTATCGATTGAGAGGAAAAGAACATTTATAGTCACTAATGCCTTCGGAAGCCTCATTATTCACTTTAAATGATTTTATAATCTCATTATCGATTTTATGTTGAATTTTCTGACATTTTTATTTAAAACAGACTATAATTGAATGTTTACCTTTGGAAACATGAAGCAAAAGCCATCGATTGAGAAGAAAAGACCATTTATAGTCACTCATGCCTTCGAAACCCTTATTGCTCACTTTAAATGGCTTTATGATTTGATTATTAACTTTAAGCTGAATTTTTTTACATTTGTTGTTAAAACAGATTATAAATGAATGTTTACCTCGAGAAACGTGAAGCGAAAGCTATCGATTGAGAGGAAAAGAACATTTATAGTCACTCATGCCTTCGAAAGCCTTATTACTTGCTTAAAATTGTTTTACAATCTCATTATTTTTTTTTAAATCAATTTTCTTACATTTTTGGTTAAAATAGATTATATTTAAATGTTTGTCTCAAGAAACGTGAAGCGAAAGCCATCGATTGACAAAAAAAGTCCATTTATAGTCATTCATGCCTTCGAAAGCCTCATTATTCACTTTAAATGATTTTATAATCTCATTATTGATTTTATGTTGAATTTTCTTACATTTTTAGTTAAAATAGACTATAATTGAATGTTTACCTTGGGAAACATGAAGCAAAAGCCATCGATTGAGAAGAAAAGACCATTTATAGTCACTCATGCTTTCGAAACCCTTATTGCTCACTTTAAATGGCTTTATGATTTGATTATTAACTTTAAGCTGATTTTTTTTACATTTTTTGTTAAAACATATTATAATTGAATCTTTACCTCGAGAAACGTGAAGCGAAAGCTATCGATTGAGAGGAAAAGAACATTTATAGTCACTCATGCCTTCGAAAGCCTCATTATTCACTTTAAATGATTTTATAATCTCATTATTGATTTTATGTTGAATTTTCTTACATTTTTAGTTAAAACAGACTATAATTGAATGTTTACCTCGGGAAACATGAAGCAAAAGCCATCGATTAAGAAGAAAAGACCAATTATAGTCAGTCATGCCTTCGAAACCCTTATTGCTCACTTTAAATGGCTTTATGATTGGATTATTAACTTTAAGCTGAATTTTTTTACATTTTTTGTTAAAACATATTATAATTGAATGTTTACCTTGAGAAACGTGAAGCGAAAGCTATCGATTGAGGGGAAAAGAACATTTATAGTCACTCATGCCTTCGAAAGCCTTATTACTTGCTTAAAATTGTTTTACAATCTCATTATTTTTTTTTAAGTCAATTTTCTTACATTTTTGGTTAAAATAGATTATATTTAAATGTTTGTCTCGAGAAACGTGAAGCAAAAGCCATCGATTGACAAGAAAAGTCCATTTATAGTCACTCAAGCCTTCGAAAGCCTCATTATTCACTTTAAATGATTTTATAATCTCATTATTGCTTTTATGATGAATTTTCTTACATTTTTAGTTAAAATAGACTATAATTGAATGTTTACCTCGGCAAACATGAAGCAAAAGCCATCGATTGACAAGAAAAGTCCATTTATAGTCACTCATGCCTTCGAAAGCCTCATTATTCACTTTAAATGATTTTATAATCTCATTATTGATTTTATGATGAATTTTCTTACATTTTTAGTTAAAACAGACTATAATTGAATGTTTACCTCGGCAAACATAAAGCAAAAGCCATCGATTGAGAAGAAAAGACCATTTATAGTCACTCATGCCTTCGAAACCCTTATTGCTCACTTTAAATGGCTTTATGATTTGATTATTAACTTTAAGCTGAATTTTTTTATATTTTTTGTTAAAACAGATTATAAATGAATGTTTACCTCGAGAAACGTGAAGCGAAAGCTATCGGTTGAGAGGAAAAGAACATTTATAGTCACTCATACCTTCGAAAGCCTTATTACTTGCTTAAAATTGTTTTACAATCTCATTATTTTTTTGAAAATCAATTTTCTTACATTTTTGGTTAAAATAGATTATATTTAAATGTTTGTCTCAAGAAACGTGAAGCGAAAGCCATCAATTGACAAGAAAAGTCCATTTATAGTCACTCATGCCTTCGAAAGCCTCATTATTCACTTTAAATGATTTTATAATCTCATTATTGATTTTATGTTGAATTTTCTTACATTTTTAGTTAAAATAGACTATAATTAAATGTTTACCTTGGGAAACATGAAGCAAAAGCCATCAATTGAGAAGAAAAGACCATTTATAGTCACTCATGCTTTCGAAACCCTTATTGCTCACTTTAAATGGCTTTATGATTTGATTATTAACTTTAAGCTGATTTTTTTTACATTTTTTGTTAAAACATATTATAATTGAATCTTTACCTCGAGAAATGTGAAGCGAAAGCTATCGATTGAGAGGAAAAGAACATTTATAGTCACTCATGCCTTCGAAAGCCTCATTATTCACTTTAAATGATTTTATAATCTCGTTATTGATTTTATGTTGAATTTTCTTACATTTTTAGTTAAAACAGACTATAATTGAATGTTTACCTCGGGAAACATGAAGCAAAAGCCATCGATTAAGAAGAAAAGACCATTTATAGTCAGTCATGCCTTCGAAACCCTTATTGCTCACTTTAAATGGCTTTATGATTCGATTATTAACTTTAAGCTGAATTTTTTTACATTTTTTGTTAAAACAGATTATAAATGAATGTTTACTTCGAGAAACGTGAAGCGAAAGCTATCAATTGAGAGGAAACGAACATTTATAGTCACTCATGCCTTCGAAAGCCTTATTACTTGCTTAAAATTGTTTTACAATCTCATTATTTTTTTTAAATCAATTTTCTTACGTTTTTTGTTAAAATAGATTATATTTAAATGTTTGTCTCAAGAAACGTGAAGCGAAAGCCATCGATTGACAAGAAAAGTCCATTTATACTCACTCATGCCTTCGAAAGCCTCATTATTCACTTTAAATGATTTTATAATCTCATTATTGATTTTATGTTGAATTTTCTTACATTTTTTGTTAAAATAGACTATAATTGAATGTTTACCTTGGGAAACATGAAGCAAAAGCCATCGATTGAGAAGAAAAGACCCTTTATAGTCACTCATGCCTTCGAAACCCTTATTGCTCACTTTAAATGGCTTTATGATTTGATTATTAACTTTAAGCTGAATTTTGTTATATTTTTTGTTAAAACAAATTATAATTGAATGTTTACCTCGAGAAACGTGAAGTGAAAGCTATCGATTGAGAGGAAAAGAACATTTATATTCACTCATGCCTTCGAAAGCCTTATTACTTGCTTAAAATTGTTTTATAATCTCATTATTTTTATTAAGTCTATTTTCTTACATTTTTGGTTAAAATAGATTATATTTAAATGTTTGTCTTGAGAAACGTGAAGCAAAAGCCATCGATTGACAAGAAAAGTCCATTTATAGTCACTCATGCCTTCGAAAGCCTCATTATTCACTTTAAATGATTTTATAATCTCATTATTGATTTTATGATGAATTTTCTTACATTTTTAGTTAAAACAGACTATAATTGAATGTTTACCTCGGCAAACATAAAGCAAAAGCCATCGATTGAGAAGAAAAGACCATTTATAGTCACTCATGCCTTCGAAACCCTTATTGCTCACTTTAAATGGCTTTATGATTGGATTATTAACTTTAAGCTGAATTTTTTTACATTTTTTGTTAAAACATATTATAATTGAATGTTTACCTTGAGAAACGTGAAGCGAAAGCTATCGATTGAGGGGAAAAGAACATTTATAGTCACTCATGCCTTCGAAAGCCTTATTACTTGCTTAAAATTGTTTTACAATCTCATTATTTTTTTTTAAGTCAATTTTCTTACATTTTTGGTTAAAATAGATTATATTTAAATGTTTGTCTCGAGAAACGTGAAGCAAAAGCCATCGATTGACAAGAAAAGTCCATTTATAGTCACTCAAGCCTTCGAAAGCCTCATTATTCACTTTAAATGATTTTATAATCTCATTATTGCTTTTATGATGAATTTTCTTACATTTTTAGTTAAAATAGACTATAATTGAATGTTTACCTCGGCAAACATGAAGCAAAAGCCATCGATTGACAAGAACAGTCCATTTATAGTCACTCATGCCTTCGAAAGCCTCATTATTCACTTTAAATGATTTTATAATCTCATTATTGATTTTATGATGAATTTTCTTACATTTTTAGTTAAAACAGACTATAATTGAATGTTTACCTCAGCAAACATAAAGCAAAAGGCATCGATTGAGAAGAAAAGACCATTTATAGTCACTCATGCCTTCGAAACCCTTATTGCTCACTTTAAATGGCTTTATGATTTGATTATTAACTTTAAGCTGAATTTTTTTATATTTTTTGTTAAAACAGATTATAAATGAATGTTTACCTCGAGAAACGTGAAGCGAAAGCTATCGATTGAGAGGAAAAGAACATTTATAGTCACTCATGCCTTCGAAAGCCTTATTACTTGCTTAAAATTGTTTTACAATCTCATTATTTTTTTTAAAATCAATTTTCTTACATTTTTGGTTAAAATAGATTATATTTAAATGTTTGTCTCAAGAAACGTGAAGCGAAAGCCATCGATTGACAAGAAAAGTCCATTTATAGTCACTCATGCCTTCGAAAGCCTCATTATTCACTTTAAATGATTTTATAATCTCATTATTGATTTTATGTTGAATTTTCTTACATTTTTAGTTAAAATAGACTATAATTAAATGTTTACCTTGGGAAACATGAAGCAAAAGCCATCGATTGAGAAGAAAAGACCATTTATAGTCACTCATGCTTTCGAAACCCTTATTGCTCACTTTAAATGGCTTTATGATTTGATTATTAACTTTAAGCTGATTTTTTTTACATTTTTTGTTAAAACATATTATAATTGAATCTTTACCTCGAGAAATGTGAAGCGAAAGCTATCGATTGAGAGGAAAAGAACATTTATAGTCACTCATGCCTTCGAAAGCCTCATTATTCACTTTAAATGATTTTATAATCTCGTTATTGATTTTATGTTGAATTTTCTTACATTTTTAGTTAAAACAGACTATAATTGAATCTTTACCTCGGAAACATGAAGCAAAAGCCATCGATTAAGAAGAAAAGACCATTTATAGTCAGTCATGCCTTCGAAACCCTTATTGCTCACTTTAAATGGCTTTATGATTCGATTATTAACTTTAAGCTGAATTTTTTTACATTTTTTGTTAAAACAGATTATAAATGAATGTTTACTTCGAGAAACATGAAGCGAAAGCTATCAATTGAGAGGAAACGAACATTTATAGTCACTCATGCCTTCGAAAGCCTTATTACTTGCTTAAAATTGTTTTACAATCTCATTATTTTTTTTTAAATCAATTTTCTTACGTTTTTTGTTAAAATAGATTATATTTAAATGTTTGTCTCAAGAAACGTGAAGCGAAAGCCATCGATTGACAAGAAAAGTCCATTTATACTCACTCATGCCTTCGAAAGCCTCATTATTCACTTTAAATGATTTTATAATCTCATTATTGATTTTATGTTGAATTTTCTTACATTTTTTGTTAAAATAGACTATAATTGAATGTTTACCTTGGGAAACATGAAGCAAAAGCCATCGATTGAGAAGAAAAGACCCTTTATAGTCACTCATGCCTTCGAAACCCTTATTGCTCACTTTAAATGGCTTTATGATTTGATTATTAACTTTAAGCTGAATTTTGTTATATTTTTTGTTAAAACAAATTATAATTGAATATTTACCTCGAGAAACGTGAAGTGAAAGCTATCGATTGAGAGGAAAAGAACATTTATATTCACTCATGCCTTCGAAAGCCTTATTACTTGCTTAAAATTGTTTTATAATCTCATTCTTTTTATTAAGTCTATTTTCTTACATTTTTGGTTAAAATAGATTATATTTAAATGTTTGTCTCGAGAAACGTGAAGCAAAAGCCATCGATTGACAAGAAAAGTCCATTTATAGTCACTCATGCCTTCGAAAGCCTCATTATTCACTTTAAATGATTTTATAATCTCATTATTGATTTTATGATGAATTTTCTTACATTTTTAGTTAAAACAGACTATAATTGAATGTTTACCTCGGCAAACATAAAGCAAAAGCCATCGATTGAGAAGAAAAGACCATTTATAGTCACTCATGCCTTCGAAACCCTTATTGCTCACTTTAAATGGCTTTATGATTGGATTAGTAACTTTAAGCTGAATTTTTTTACATTTTTTGTTAAAACATATTATAATTGAATGTTTACTTTGAGAAACGTGAAGCGAAAGCTATCGATTGAGGGGAAAAGAACATTTATAATCACTCATGCCTTCGAAAGCCTTATTACTTGCTTAAAATTGTTTTACAATCTCATTATTTTTTTTTAAGTCAATTTTCTTACATTTTTGGTTAAAATAGATTATATTTAAATGTTTGTCTCGAGAAACGTGAAGCAAAAGCCATCGATTGACAAGAAAAGTCCATTTATAGTCACTCAAGCCTTCGAAAGCCTCATTATTCACTTTAAATGATTTTATAATCTCATTATTGCTTTTATGATGAATTTTCTTACATTTTTAGTTAAAATAGACTTTAATTGAATGTTTACCTCGGCAAACATGAAGCAAAAGCCATCGATTGACAAGAAAGGTCCATTTATAGTCACTCATGCCTTCGAAAGCCTCATTATTCACTTTAAATGATTTTATAATCTCATTATTGATTTTATGATGAATTTTCTTACATTTTTAGTTAAAACAGACTATAATTGAATGTTTACCTCGGCAAACATAAAGCAAAAGCCATCGATTGAGAAGAAAAGACCATTTATAGTCACTCATGCCTTCGAAACCCTTATTGCTCACTTTAAATGGATTTATGATTTGATTATTAACTTTAAGCTGAATTTTTTTACATTTTTTGTTAAAACAGATTATAAATGAATGTTTACCTCGAGAAACGTGAAGCGAAAGCTATCGATTGAGAGGAAAAGAACATTTATAGTCACTCATGCCTTCGAAAGCCTTATTACTTGCTTAAAATTGTTTTACAATCTCATTATTTTTTTTAAAATCAATTTTCTTACATTTTTGGTTAAAATAGATTATATTTAAATGTTTGTCTCAAGAAACGTGAAGCGAAAGCCATCGATTGACAAGAAAAGTCTATTTATAGTCACTCATGCCTTCGAAAGCCTCATTATTCACTTTAAATGATTTTATAATCTCATTATTGATTTTATGTTGAATTTTCTTACATTTTTAGTTAAAATAGACTATAATTAAATGTTTACCTTGGGAAACATGAAGCAAAAGCCATCGATTGAGAAGAAAAGACCATTTTTAGTCACTCATGCTTTCGAAACCCTTATTGCTCACTTTAAATGGCTTTATGATTTGATTATTAACTTTAAGCTGATTTTTTTTACATTTTTTGTTAAAACATATTATAATTGAATCTTTACCTCGAGAAATGTGAAGCGAAAGCTATCGATTGAGAGGAAAAGAACATTTATAGTCACTCATGCCTTCGAAAGCCTCATTATTCACTTTAAATGATTTTATAATCTCGTTATTGATTTTATGTTGAATTTTCTTACATTTTTAGTTAAAACAGACTATAATTGAATGTTTACCTCGGGAAACATGAAGCAAAAGCCATCGATTAAGAAGAAAAGACCATTTATAGTCAGTCATGCCTTCGAAACCCTTATTGCTCACTTTAAATGGCTTTATGATTCGATTATTAACTTTAAGCTGAATTTTTTTACATTTTTTGTTAAAGCAGATTATAAATGAATGTTTACTTCGAGAAACGTGAAGCGAAAGCTATCAATTGAGAGGAAACGAACATTTATAGTCACTCATGCCTTCGAAAGCCTTATTACTTGCTTAAAATTGTTTTACAATCTCATTATTTTTTTTAAAATCAATTTTCTTACGTTTTTTGTTAAAATAGATTATATTTAAATGTTTGTCTCAAGAAACGTGAAGCGAAAGCCATCGATTGACAAGAAAAGTCCATTTATACTCACTCATGCCTTCGAAAGCCTCATTATTCACTTTAAATGATTTTATAATCTCATTATTGATTTTATGTTGAATTTTCTTACATTTTTAGTTAAAATAGACTATAATTGAATGTTTACCTTGGGAAACATGAAGCAAAAGCCATCGATTGAGAAGAAAAGACCCTTTATAGTCACTCATGCCTTCGAAACCCTTATTGCTCACTTTAAATGGCTTTATGATTTGATTATTAACTTTAAGCTGAATTTTGTTATATTTTTTGTTAAAACAAATTATAATTGAATGTTTACCTCGAGAAACGTGAAGTGAAAGCTATCGATTGAGAGGAAAAGAACATTTATATTCACTCATGCCTTCGAAAGCCTTATTACTTGCTTAAAATTGTTTTATAATCTCATTATTTTTATTAAGTCTATTTTCTTACATTTTTGGTTAAAATAGATTATATTTAAATGTTTGTCTCGAGAAACGTGAAGCAAAAGCCATCGATTGACAAGAAAAGTCCATTTATAGTCACTCATGCCTTCGAAAGCCTCATTATTCACTTTAAATGATTTTATAATCTCATTATTGATTTTATGATGAATTTTCTTACATTTTTAGTTAAAACAGACTATAATTGAATGTTTACCTCGGCAAACATAAAGCAAAAGCCATCGATTGAGAAGAAAAGACCATTTATAGTCACTCATGCCTTCGAAACCCTTATTGCTCACTTTAAATGGCTTTATGATTGGATTATTAACTTTAAGCTGAATTTTTTTACATTTTTTGTTAAAACATATTATAATTGAATGTTTACTTTGAGAAACGTGAAGCGAAAGCTATCGATTGAGGGGAAAAGAACATTTATAGTCACTCATGCCTTCGAAAGCCTTATTACTTGCTTAAAATTGTTTTACAATCTCATTATTTTTTTTTAAGTCAATTTTCTTACATTTTTGGTTAAAATAGATTATATTTAAATGTTTGTCTCGAGAAACGTGAAGCAAAAGCCATCGATTGACAAGAAAAGTCCATTTATAGTCACTCAAGCCTTCGAAAGCCTCATTATTCACTTTAAATGATTTTATAATCTCATTATTGCTTTTATGATGAATTTTCTTACATTTTTAGTTAAAATAGACTATAATTGAATGTTTACCTCGGCAAACATGAAGCAAAAGCCATCGATTGACAAGAAAGGTCCATTTATAGTCACTCATGCCTTCGAAAGCCTCATTATTCACTTTAAATGATTTCATAATCTCATTATTGATTTTATGATGAATTTTCTTACATTTTTAGTTAAAACAGACTATAATTGAATGTTTACCTCGGCAAACATAAAGCAAAAGCCATCGATTGAGAAGAAAAGACCATTTATAGTCACTCATGCCTTCGAAACCCTTATTGCTCACTTTAAATGGATTTATGATTTGATTATTAACTTTAAGCTGAATTTTTTTACATTTTTTGTTAAAACAGATTATAAATGAATGTTTACCTCGAGAAACGTGAAGCGAAAGCTATCGATTGAGAGGAAAAGAACATTTATAGTCACTCATGCCTTCGAAAGCCTTATTACTTGCTTAAAATTGTTTTACAATCTCATTATTTTTTTTAAAATCAATTTTCTTACATTTTTGGTTAAAATAGATTATATTTAAATGTTTGTCTCAAGAAACGTGAAGCGAAAGCCATCGATTGACAAGAAAAGTCTATTTATAGTCACTCATGCCTTCGAAAGCCTCATTATTCACTTTAAATGATTTTATAATCTCATTATTGATTTTATGTTGAATTTTCTTACATTTTTAGTTAAAATAGACTATAATTAAATGTTTACCTTGGGAAACATGAAGCAAAAGCCATCGATTGAGAAGAAAAGACCATTTTTAGTCACTCATGCTTTCGAAACCCTTATTGCTCACTTTAAATGGCTTTATGATTTGATTATTAACTTTAAGCTGATTTTTTTTACATTTTTTGTTAAAACATATTATAATTGAATCTTTACCTCGAGAAATGTGAAGCGAAAGCTATCGATTGAGAGGAAAAGAACATTTATAGTCACTCATGCCTTCGAAAGCCTCATTATTCACTTTAAATGATTTTATAATCTCGTTATTGATTTTATGTTGAATTTTCTTACATTTTTAGTTAAAACAGACTATAATTGAATGTTTACCTCGGGAAACATGAAGCAAAAGCCATCGATTAAGAAGAAAAGACCATTTATAGTCAGTCATGCCTTCGAAACCCTTATTGCTCACTTTAAATGGCTTTATGATTCGATTATTAACTTTAAGCTGAATTTTTTTACATTTTTTGTTAAAACAGATTATAAATGAATGTTTACTTCGAGAAACGTGAAGCGAAAGCTATCAATTGAGAGGAAACGAACATTTATAGTCACTCATGCCTTCGAAAGCCTTATTACTTGCTTAAAATTGTTTTACAATCTCATTATATTTTTTAAAATCAATTTTCTTACGTTTTTTGTTAAAATAGATTATATTTAAATGTTTGTCTCAAGAAACGTGAAGCGAAAGCCATCGATTGACAAGAAAAGTCCATTTATACTCACTCATGCCTTCGAAAGCCTCATTATTCACTTTAAATGATTTTATAATCTCATTATTGATTTTATGTTGAATTTTCTTACATTTTTAGTTAAAATAGACTATAATTGAATGTTTACCTTGGGAAACATGAAGCAAAAGCCATCGATTGAGAAGAAAAGACCCTTTATAGTCACTCATGCCTTCGAAACCCTTATTGCTCACTTTAAATGGCTTTATGATTTGATTATTAACTTTAAGCTGAATTTTGTTATATTTTTTGTTAAAACAAATTATAATTGAATGTTTACCTCGAGAAACGTGAAGTGAAAGCTATCGATTGAGAGGAAAAGAACATTTATATTCACTCATGCCTTCGAAAGCCTTATTACTTGCTTAAAATTGTTTTATAATCTCATTATTTTTATTAAGTCTATTTTCTTACATTTTTGGTTAAAATAGATTATATTTAAATGTTTGTCTCGAGAAACGTGAAGCAAAAGCCATCGATTGACAAGAAAAGTCCATTTATAGTCACTCATGCCTTCGAAAGCCTCATTATTCACTTTAAATGATTTTATAATCTCATTATTGATTTTATGATGAATTTTCTTACATTTTTAGTTAAAACAGACTATAATTGAATGTTTACCTCGGTAAACATGAAGCAAAAGCCATCGATTGAGAAGAAAAGACCATTTATAGTCACTCATGCCTTCGAAACCCTTATTGCTCACTTTAAATGACTTTATGATTCGATTATTAACTTTAAGCTGAATTTTTTTACATTTTTTGTTAAAACATATTATAATTGAATCTTTACCTCGAGAAACGTGAAGCGACAGCTATCGATTGAGAGGAAAAGAACATTTATAGTCACTAATGCCTTCGGAAGCCTCATTATTCACTTTAAATGATTTTATAAGCTCATTATCGATTTTATGTTGAATTTTCTGACATTTTTATTTAAAACAGACTATAATTGAATGTTTACCTTTGGAAACATGAAGCAAAAGCCATCGATTGAGAAGAAAAGACCATTTATAGTCACTCATGCCTTCGAAACCCTTATTGCTCACTTTAAATGGCTTTATGATTTGATTATTAACTTTAAGCTGAATTTTTTTACATTTTTTGTTAAAACAGATTATAAATGAATGTTTACCTCGAGAAACGTGAAGCGAAAGCTATCGATTGAGAGGAAAAGAACATTTATAGTCACTCATGCCTTCGAAAGCCTTATTACTTGCTTAAAATTGTTTTACAATCTCATTATTTTTTTTAAATCAATTTTCTTACATTTTTGGTTAAAATAGATTATATTTAAATGTTTGTCTCAAGAAACGTGAAGCGAAAGCCATCGATTGACAAAAAAAGTCCATTTATTGTCACTCATGCCTTCGAAAGCCTCATTATTCACTTTAAATGATTTTATAATCTCATTATTGATTTTATGTTGAATTTTCTTACATTTTTAGTTAAAATAGACTATAATTGAATGTTTACCTTGGGAAACATGAAGCAAAAGCCATCGATTGAGAAGAAAAGACCATTTATAGTCACTCATGCTTTCGAAACCCTTATTGCTCACTTTAAATGGCTTTATGATTTGATTATTAACTTTAAGCTGATTTTTTTTACATTTTTTGTTAAAACATATTATAATTGAATCTTTACCTCGAGAAACGTGAAGCGAAAGCTATCGATTGAGAGGAAAAGAACATTTATAGTCACTCATGCCTTCGAAAGCCTCATTATTCACTTTAAATGATTTTATAATCTCATTATTGATTTTATGTTGAATTTTCTTACATTTTTAGTTAAAACAGACTATAATTGAATGTTTACCTCGGGAAACATGAAGCAAAAGCCATCGATTAAGAAGAAAAGACCATTTATAGTCAGTCATGCCTTCGAAACCCTTATTGCTCACTTTAAATGGCTTTATGATTTGATTATTAACTTTAAGCTGAATTTTTTTACATTTTTTGTTAAAACATATTATAATTGAATGTTTACCTTGAGAAACGTGAAGCGAAAGCTATCGATTGAGAGGAAAAGAACATTTATAGTCACTCATGCCTTCGAAAGCCTTATTACTTGCTTAAAATTGTTTTACAATCTCATTATTTTTTTTAAGTCAATTTTCTTACATTTTTGGTTAAAATAGATTATATTTAAATGTTTGTCTCGAGAAACGTGAAGCAAAAGCCATCGATTGACAAGAAAAGTCCATTTATAGTCACTCATGCCTTCGAAAGCCTCATTATTCACTTTAAATGATTTTATAATCTCATTATTGCTTTTATGATGAATTTTCTTACATTTTTAGTTAAAATAGACTATAATTGAATGTTTACCTCGACAAACATGAAGCAAAAGCCATCGATTGAGAAGAAAAGACCATTTATAGTCACTCATGCCTTCGGAAGCCTCATTATTCACTTTAAATGATTTTATAATCTCATTATTGATTTTATGTTGAATTTTCTTACATTTTTAGTTAAAACAGACTATAATTTAATGTTTACCTGGGGAAACATGAAGCAAAAGCCATCGATTGAGAAGAAAAGACCATTTATAGTCACTCATGCCTTCGAAACCCTTATTGCTCACTTTAAATGGCTTTATGATTCGATTATTAACTTTAAGCTGAATTTTTTTACATTTTTTGTTAAAACATATTATAATTGAATCTTTACCTCGAGAAACGTGAAGCGAAAGCTATCGATTGAGAGGAAAAGAACATTTATAGTCACTAATGCCTTCGGAAGCCTCATTATTCACTTTAAATGATTTTATAATCTCATTATCGATTTTATGTTGAATTTTCTGACATTTTTATTTAAAACAGACTATAATTGAATGTTTACCTTTGGAAACATGAAGCAAAAGCCATCGATTGAGAAGAAAAGACCATTTATAGTCACTCATGCCTTCGAAACCCTTATTGCTCACTTTAAATGGCTTTATGATTTGATTATTAACTTTAAGCTGAATTTTTTTACATTTTTTGTTAAAACAGAATATAAATGAATGTTTACCTCGAGAAACGTGAAGCGAAAGCTATCGATTGAGAGGAAAAGAACATTTATAGTCACTCATGCCTTCGAAAGCCTTATTACTTGCTTAAAATTGTTTTAAATTCTCATTATTTTTTTTAAATCAATTTTCTTACATTTTTGGTTAAAATAGATTATATTTAAATGTTTGTCTCAAGAAACGTGAAGCGAAAGCCATCGATTGACAAAAAAAGTCCATTTATTGTCACTCATGCCTTCGAAAGCCTCATTATTCACTTTAAATGATTTTATAATCTCATTATTGATTTTATGTTGAATTTTCTTACATTTTTAGTTAAAATAGACTATAATTGAATGTTTACCTTGGGAAACATGAAGCAAAAGCCATCGATTGAGAAGAAAAGACCATTTATAGTCACTCATGCTTTCGAAACCCTTATTGCTCACTTTAAATGGCTTTATGATTTGATTATTAACTTTAAGCTGATTTTTTTTACATTTTTTGTTAAAACATATTATAATTGAATCTTTACCTCGAGAAACGTGAAGCGAAAGCTATCGATTGAGAGGAAAAGAACATTTATAGTCACTCATGCCTTCGAAAGCCTCATTATTCACTTTAAATGATTTTATAATCTCATTATTGATTTTATGTTGAATTTTCTTACATTTTTAGTTAAAACAGACTATAATTGAATGTTTACCTCGGGAAACATGAAGCAAAAGCCATCGATTAAGAAGAAAAGACCATTTATAGTCAGTCATGCCTTCGAAACCCTTATTGCTCACTTTAAATGGCTTTATGATTCGATTATTAACTTTAAGCTGAATTTTTTTACATTTTTTGTTAAAAGAGATTATAAATGAATGTTTACCTCGAGAAACGTTAAGCGAAAGCTATCGATTGAGAGGAAAAGAACATTTATGGTCACTCATGCCTTCGAAAGCCTTATTACTTGCTTAAAATTGTTTTACAATCTCATTATTTTTTTTTAAATCAATTTTCTTACATGTTTGGTTAAAATAGATTATATTTAAATGTTTGTCTCAAGAAACGTGAAGCGAAAGCCATCGATTGACAAGAAAAGTCCATTTATAGTCACTCATGCCTTCGAAAGCGTCATTATTCACTTTAAATGATTTTATAATCTCATTATTGATTTTATGATGAATTTTCTTACATTTTTAGTTAAAACAGACTATAATTGAATGTTTACCTCGGCAAACAAGAAGCAAAAGCCATCGATTGAGAAGAAAAGACCATTTATAGTCACTCATGCCTTCGAAACCCTTATTGCTCACCTTAAATGGCTTTATGATTCGATTATTAACTTTAAGCTGAATTTTTTTACATTTTTTGTTAAAACATATTATAATTGAATCTTTACCTCGATAAACGTGAAGCGAAAGCTCTCGATTGAGAGGAAAAGAACATTTATAGTCACTCATGCCGTCGAAAGCCTCATTATTCACTTTAAATGATTTTATAATCTCGTTATTGATTTTATGTTGAATTTTCTTACATTTTTAGTTAAAACAGACAATAATTGAATGTTTACCTCGGGAAACATCAAGCAAAAGCCATCGATTAAGAAGAAAAGACCATTTATATTCAGTCATGCCTTCGAAACCCTTATTGCTCACTTTAAATGGCTTTATGATTCGATTATTAACTTTAAGCTGAATTTTTTTAAATTTTTTGTTAAAACAGATTATAAATCAATGTTTACCTCGAGAAACGTGAAGCGAAAGCTATCAATTGAGAGGAAAAGAACATTTATAGTCACTCATGCCTTCGAAAGCCTTATTACTTGCTTAAAATTGTTTTACAATCTCATTATTTTTTTTAAATCAATTTTCTTACATTTTTGGTTAAAATAGATTATATTTAAATGTTTGTCTCAAGAAACGTGAAGCGAAAGCCATCGATTGACAAGAGAAGTCCATTTATAGTCACTCATGCCTTCGAAAGCCTCATTATTCACTTTAAATGATTTTATAATCTCATTATTGATTTTATGTTGAATTTTCTTACATTTTTAGTTAAAATAGACAATAATTGAATGTTTACCTTGGGAAACATGAAGCAAAAGCCATCGATTGAGAAGAAAAGACCATTTATAGTCAGTCATGCCTTCGAAACCCTTATTGCTCACTTTAAATGGCTTTATGATTCGATTATTAACTTTAAGCTGAATTTTTTTACATTTTTTGTTAAAACATATTATAATTGAATCTTTACCTCGATAAACGTGAAGCGAAAGCTCTCGATTGAGAGGAAAAGAACATTTATAGTCACTCATGCCTTCGAAAGCCTCATTATTCACTTTAAATGATTTTATAATCTCGTTATTGATTTTATGTTGAATTTTCTTACATTTTTAGTTAAAACAGACATTAATTGAATGTTTACCTCGGGAAACATCAAGCAAAAGCCATCGATTAAGAAGAAAAGACCATTTGTAGTCAGTCATGCCTTCGAAACCCTTATTGCTCACTTTAAATGGCTTTATGATTTGATTATTAACTTTAAGCTGAATTTTTTTCCATTTTTTGTTAAAACATGTTATAATTGAATGTTTACCTTGAGAAACGTGAAGCGAAAGCTATCGATTGAGAGGAAAAGAACATTTATAGTCACTCATGCCTTCGAAAGCCTTATCACTTGCTTAAAATTGTTTTACAATCTCATTATTTTTTTTAAGTCAATTTTCTTACATTTTTGGTTAAAATAGATTATATTTAAATGTTTGTCTCAAGAAACGTGAAGCAAAAGCCATCGATTGACAAGAAAAGTCCATTTATAGTCACTCATGCCTTCGAAAGCCTCATTATTCAGTTTAAATGATTTTATAATCTCATTATTGATTTTATGATGAATTTTCTTACATTTTTAGTTAAAACAGACTATAATTGAATGTTTACCTCGGCAAACATGAAGCAAACGCCATCGATGGAGAAGAAAAGACCATTTATAGTCACTCATGCCTTCGAAACCCTTATTGCTCAGTTTAAATGGCTTTATGATTCGATTATTAACTTTAAGCTGAATTTTTTTCCATTTTTTGTTAAAACATGTTATAATTGAATGTTTACTCTGAGAAACGTGAAGCGAAAGCTATCGATTGAGAGGAAAAGAACATTTATAGTCACTCATGCCTTCGAAAGCCTTATTACTTGCTTAAAATTGTTTTACAATCTCATTATTTTTTTTAAGTCAATTTTCTTACATTTTTGGTTAAAATAGATTATATTTAAATGTTTGTCTCAAGAAACGTGAAGCAAAAGCCATCGATTGACAAGAAAAGTCCATTTATAGTCACTCATGCCTTCGAAAGCCTCATTATTCAGTTTAAATGATTTTATAATCTCATTATTGATTTTATGATGAATTTTCTTACATTTTTAGTTAAAACAGACTATAATTGAATGTTTACCTCGGCAAACATGAAGCAAACGCCATCGATGGAGAAGAAAAGACCATTTATAGTCATTCATGCCTTCGAAACCCTTATTGCTCAGTTTAAATGGCTTTATGATTCGATTATTAACTTTAAGCTGAATTTTTTTCCATTTTTTGTTAAAACATGTTATAATTGAATGTTTACTTTGAGAAACGTGAAGCGAAAGCTATCGATTGAGAGGAAAAGAACATTTATAGTCACTCATGCCTTCGAAAGCCTTATTACTTGCTTAAAATTGTTTTACAATCTCATTATTTTTTTTAAGTCAATTTTCTTACATTTTTGGTTAAAATAGATTATATTTAAATGTTTGTCTCAAGAAACGTGAAGCAAAAGCCATCGATTGACAAGAAAAGTCCATTTATAGTCACTCATGCCTTCGAAAGCCTCATTATTCAGTTTAAATGATTTTATAATCTCATTATTGATTTTATGATGAATTTTCTTACATTTTTGTTAAAACAGACTATAATTGAATGTTTACCTCGGCAAACATGAAGCAAACGCCATCGATGGAGAAGAAAAGACCATTTATAGTCACTCATGCCTTCGAAACCCTTATTGCTCAGTTTAAATGGCTTTATGATTCGATTATTAACTTTAAGCTGAATTTTTTTCCATTTTTTGTTAAAACATGTTATAATTGAATGTTTACCTTGAGAAACGTGAAGCGAAAGCTATCGATTGAGAGGAAAAGAACATTTATAGTCACTCATGCCTTCGAAAGCCTTATTACTTGCTTAAAATTGTTTTACAATCTCATTATTTTTTTTAAGTCAATTTTCTTACATTTTTGGTTAAAATAGATTATATTTAAATGTTTGTCTCAAGAAACGTGAAGCAAAAGCCATCGATTGACAAGAAAAGTCCATTTATAGTCACTCATGCCTTCGAAAGCCTCATTATTCAGTTTAAATGATTTTATAATCTCATTATTGATTTTATGATGAATTTTCTTACATTTTAGTTAAAACAGACTATAATTGAATGTTTACCTCGGCAAACATGAAGCAAACGCCATCGATGGAGAAGAAAAGACCATTTATAGTAACTCATGCCTTCGAAACCCTTATTGCTTAGTTTAAATGGCTTTATGATTCGATTATTAACTTTAAGCTGAATTTTTTTACGTTTTTTGTTAAAACATATTATAATTGAATCTTTACCTCGAGAAACGTGAAGCGAAAGCTATCGATTGAGAGGAAAAGAACATTTATAGTCACTAATGCCTTCGGAAGCCTCATTATTCACTTTAAATGATTTTATAATCTCATTATTGATTTTATGTTGAATTTTCTTGCATTTTTAGTTAAAACAGACTATAATTGAATGTTTACCTCGGGAAACATGAAGCAAAAGCCATCGATTCAGAAGAAAAGACCATTTATAGTCACTCATGCCTTCGAAACCCTTATTGTTCACTTTAAATGGCTTTATGATTTGATTATTAACTTTAAGCTGAATTTTTTTACATTTGTTGTTAAAACATATGATAATTGAATCTTTACATCGAGAAACGTGAAGCGAAAGCTATCGATTGAGAGGAAAAGAACATTTATAGTCACTCATGCATTCAGAAGCCTTATTACTTGCTTAAAATTGTTTTACAATCTCATTATTTTTTTAAATCAATTTTCTTACAGTTTTGGTTAAAATAGATTATATTTAAATGTTTGTCTCAAGAAACGTGAAGCGAAAGCCATCGATTGACAAGAAAAATCCATTTATAGTCACTCATGCCTTCGAAAGCCTCATTATTCACTTTAAATGATTTTATGATCTCATTATTGATTTTATGTTGAATTTTCTTACATTTTTAGTTAAAACAGACTATAATAGAATGTTTACCTCGGGAAACATGAAGCAAAAGCCATCGATTGAGAAGAAAAGACCATTTATAGTCACTCATGCCTTCGAAACCCTTATTGCTCACTTTAAATGGCTTTATGATTTGATTATTAATTTTAAGCTGAATTTTTTTACATTTTTTGTTAAAACATATTATAATTGAATCTTTACCTCGAGAAACGTGAAGCAAAAGCTATCGATTGAGAGAAAAAGAACATTTATAGTCACTCATGCCTTCGAAAGCCTCATTATTCACTTTAAATGATTTTATAATCTCATTATTGATTTTATGTTGAATTTTCTTACATTTTTGTTAAAACAGACTATAATTGAATGTTTACCTCGGCAAACATGAAGCAAACGCCATCGATGGAGAAGAAAAGACCATTTATAGTCACTCATGCCTTCGAAACCCTTATTGCTCAGTTTAAATGGCTTTATGATTCGATTATTAACTTTAAGCTGAATTTTTTTCCATTTTTTGTTAAAACATGTTATAATTGAATGTTTACCTTGAGAAACGTGAAGCGAAAGCTATCGATTGAGAGGAAAAGAACATTTATAGTCACTCATGCCTTCGAAAGCCTTATTACTTGCTTAAAATTGTTTTACAATCTCATTATTTTTTTTAAGTCAATTTTCTTACATTTTTGGTTAAAATAGATTATATTTAAATGTTTGTCTCAAGAAACGTGAAGCAACAGCCATCGATTGACAAGAAAAGTCCATTTATAGTCACTCATGCCTTCGAAAGCCTCATTATTCAGTTTAAATGATTTTATAATCTCATTATTGATTTTATGATGAATTTTCTTACATTTTTAGTTAAAACAGACTATAATTGAATGTTTACCTCGGCAAACATGAAGCAAACGCCATCGATGGAGAAGAAAAGACCATTTATAGTCACTCATGCCTTCGAAACCCTTATTGCTTAGTTTAAATGGCTTTATGATTCGATTATTAACTTTAAGCTGAATTTTTTTACGTTTTTTGTTAAAACATATTATAATTGAATCTTTACCTCGAGAAACGTGAAGCGAAAGCTATCGATTGAGAGGAAAAGAACATTTATAGTCACTAATGCCTTCGGAAGCCTCATTATTCACTTTAAATGATTTTATAATCTCATTATCGATTTTATGTTGAGATTTTTGACATTTTTATTTAAAACAGACTATAATTGAATGTTTACCTTGGGAAACATGGAGCAAAAGCCATCGATTGAGAAGAAAAGACCATTTATAGTCACTCATGCCTTCGAAACCCTTATTGCTCACTTTAAATGGCTTTATGATTTGATTATTAACTTTAAGCTGAATTTTTTTACATTTTTTGTTAAAACAGATTGTAATTGAATGTTTACCTCAAGAAACGTGAAGCGAAAGCTATCGATTGAGGGGAAAAGAACATTTATAGTCACTCATGCCTTCGAAAGCCTTATTACTTGCTTAAAATTGTTTTACAATCTCATTATTTTTTTTTAAATCAATTTTCTTACATTTTTGGTTAAAATAGATTATATTTAAATGTTTGTCTCAAGAAACGTGAAGCGAAAGCCATCGATTGACAAGAAAAGTCCATTTATAGTCACCCATGCCTTCGAAAGCGTCATTATTCACTTTAAATGATTTTATAATCTCATTATTGATTTTATGATGAATTTTCTTACATTTTTAGTTAAAACAGTCTATAATTGAATGTTTACCTCGGCAAACATGAAGCAAAAGCCATCGATTGAGAAGAAAAGACCATTTATAGTCACTCATGCCTTCGAAACCCTTATTGCTCACTTTAAATGGCTTTATGATTTGATTATTAACTTTAAGCTGAATTTTTTTACATTTTTTGTTAAAACATATTATAATTGAATCTTTACCTCGAGAAACGTGAAGCAAAAGCTATCGATTGAGAGAAAAAGAACATTTATAGTCACTCATGCCTTCGAAAGCCTCATTATTCACTTTAAATGATTTTATAATCTCATTATTGATTTTATGTTGAATTTTCTTGCATTTTTAGTTAAAACAGACTATAATTGAATGTTTACCTCGGGAAACATGAAGCAAAAGCCATCGATTCAAAAGAAAAGACCATTTATAGTCACTCATGCCTTCGAAACCCTTATTGCTCACTTTAAATGGCTTTATGATTTGATTATTAACTTTAAGCTGAATTTTTTTACATTTTTTGTTAAAACATATTATAATTGAATCTTTACCTCGAGAAACGTGAAGCGAAAGCTATCGATTGAGAGGAAAAGAACATTTATAGTCACTCATGTCTTCGAAAGCCTTATTACTTGCTTAAAATTGTTTTACAATCTCATTATTTTTTTTAAATCAATTTTCTTACATTTTTAGTTAAAATAGATTATATTTAAATGTTTGTCTCAAGAAACGTGAAGCGAAAGCCATCGATTGACAAGAGAAGTCCATTTATAGTCACTCATGCCTTCGAAAGCCTCATTATTCACTTTAAATGATTTTATAATCTCATTATTGATTTTATGTTGAATTTTCTTACATTTTTAGTTAAAATAGACAATAATTGAATGTTTACCTTGGGAAACATGAAGCAAAAGCCATCGATTGAGAAGAAAAGACCATTTATAGTCAGTCATGCCTTCGAAACCCTTATTGCTCACTTTAAATGGCTTTATGATTCGATTATTAACTTTAAGCTGAATTTTTTTACATTTTTTGTTAAAACATATTATAATTGAATCTTTACCTCGATAAACGTGAAGCGAAAGCTCTCGATTGAGAGGAAAAGAACATTTATAGTCACTCATGCCTTCGAAAGCCTCATTATTCACTTTAAATGATTTTATAATCTCATTATTGATTTTATGATGAATTTTCTTACATTTTTGTTAAAACAGACTATAATTGAATGTTTACCTCGGGAAACATGAAGCAAACGCCATCGATGGAGAAGAAAAGACCATTTATAGTCACTCATGCCTTCGAAACCCTTATTGCTCAGTTTAAATGGCTTTATGATTCGATTATTAACTTTAAGCTGAATTTTTTTCCATTTTTTGTTAAAACATGTTATAATTGAATGTTTACCTTGAGAAACGTGAAGCGAAAGCTATCGATTGAGAGGAAAAGAACATTTATAGTCACTCATGCCTTCGAAAGCCTTATTACTTGCTTAAAATTGTTTTACAATCTCATTATTTTTTTTAAGTCAATTTTCTTACATTTTTGGTTAAAATAGATTATATTTAAATGTTTGTCTCAAGAAACGTGAAGCAAAAGCCATCGATTGACAAGAAAAGTCCATTTATAATCACTCATGCCTTCGAAAGCCTCATTATTCAGTTTAAATGATTTTATAATCTCATTATTGATTTTATGATGAATTTTCTTACATTTTTGTTAAAACAGACTATAATTGAATGTTTACCTCGGCAAACATGAAGCAAACGCCATCGATGGAGAAGAAAAGACCATTTATAGTCACTCATGCCTTCGAAACCCTTATTGCTCAGTTTAAATGGCTTTATGATTCGATTATTAACTTTAAGCTGAATTTTTTTCCATTTTTTGTTAAAACATGTTATAATTGAATGTTTACCTTGAGAAACGTGAAGCGAAAGCTATCGATTGAGAGGAAAAGAACATTTATAGTCACTCATGCCTTCGAAAGCCTTATTACTTGCTTAAAATTGTTTTACAATCTCATTATTTTTTTTAAGTCAATTTTCTTACATTTTTGGTTAAAATAGATTATATTTAAATGTTTGTCTCAAGAAACGTGAAGCAAAAGCCATCGATTGACAAGAAAAGTCCATTTATAGTCACTCATGCCTTCGAAAGCCTCATTATTCAGTTTAAATGATTTTATAATCTCATTATTGATTTTATGATGAATTTTCTTACATTTTTGGTTAAAACAGACTATAATTGAATGTTTACCTCGGCAAACATGAAGCAAACGCCATCGATGGAGAAGAAAAGACCATTTATAGTCACTCATGCCTTCGAAACCCTTATTGCTTAGTTTAAATGGCTTTATGATTCGATTATTAACTTTAAGCTGAATTTTTTTACGTTTTTTGTTAAAACATATTATAATTGAATCTTTACCTCGAGAAACGTGAAGCGAAAGCTATCGATTGAGAGGAAAAGAACATTTATAGTCACTAATGCCTTCGGAAGCCTCATTATTCACTTTAAATGATTTTATAATCTCATTATCGATTTTATGTTGAGATTTTTGACATTTTTATTTAAAACAGACTATAATTGAATGTTTACCTTGGGAAACATGGAGCAAAAGCCATCGATTGAGAAGAAAAGACCATTTATAGTCACTCATGCCTTCGAAACCCTTATTGCTCACTTTAAATGGCTTTATGATTTGATTATTAACTTTAAGCTGAATTTTTTTACATTTTTTGTTAAAACAGATTGTAATTGAATGTTTACCTCAAGAAACGTGAAGCGAAAGCTATCGATTGAGGGGAAAAGAACATTTATAGTCACTCATGCCTTCGAAAGCCTTATTACTTGCTTAAAATTGTTTTACAATCTCATTATTTTTTTTTAAATCAATTTTCTTACATTTTTGGTTAAAATAGATTATATTTAAATGTTTGTCTCAAGAAACGTGAAGCGAAAGCCATCGATTGACAAGAAAAGTCCATTTATAGTCACCCATGCCTTCGAAAGCGTCATTATTCACTTTAAATGATTTTATAATCTCATTATTGATTTTATGATGAATTTTCTTACATTTTTAGTTAAAACAGTCTATAATTGAATGTTTACCTCGGCAAACATGAAGCAAAAGCCATCGATTGAGAAGAAAAGACCATTTATAGTCACTCATGCCTTCGAAACCCTTATTGCTCACTTTAAATGGCTTTATGATTTGATTATTAACTTTAAGCTGAATTTTTTTACATTTTTTGTTAAAACATATTATAATTGAATCTTTACCTCGAGA
Source organism: Theobroma cacao (assembly GCF_053813885.1). Taxonomy (NCBI): domain Eukaryota; kingdom Viridiplantae; phylum Streptophyta; class Magnoliopsida; order Malvales; family Malvaceae; genus Theobroma; species Theobroma cacao. The sequence continues at coordinate 26,516,944 of NC_142640.1, read as the reverse complement.
AACGTGAAGCAAAAGCTATCGATTGAGAGAAAAAGAACATTTATAGTCACTCATGCCTTCGAAAGCCTCATTATTCACTTTAAATGATTTTATAATCTCATTATTGATTTTATGTTGAATTTTCTTGCATTTTTAGTTAAAACAGACTATAATTGAATGTTTACCTCGGGAAACATGAAGCAAAAGCCATCGATTCAGAAGAAAAGACCATTTATAGTCACTCATGCCTTCGAAACCCTTATTGTTCACTTTAAATGGCTTTATGATTTGATTATTAACTTTAAGCTGAATTTTTTTACATTTTTTGTTAAAACATATGATAATTGAATCTTTACCTCGAGAAACGTGAAGCGAAAGCTATCGATTGAGAGGAAAAGAACATTTATAGTCACTCATGCATTCAGAAGCCTTATTACTTGCTTAAAATTGTTTTACAATCTCATTATTTTTTTAAATCAATTTTCTTACATTTTTGGTTAAAATAGATTATATTTAAATGTTTGTCTCAAGAAACGTGAAGCGAAAGCCATCGATTGACAAGAAAAATCCATTTATAGTCACTCATGCCTTCGAAAGCCTCATTATTCACTTTAAATGATTTTATGATCTCATTATTGATTTTATGTTGAATTTTCTTACATTTTTAGTTAAAACAGACTATAATTGAATGTTTACCTCGGGAAACATGAAGCAAAAGCCATCGATTGAGAAGAAAAGACCATTTATAGTCACTCATGCCTTCGAAACCCTTATTGCCCACTTTAAATGGCTTTATGATTTGATTATTAATTTTAAGCTGAATTTTTTTACATTTTTTGTTAAAACATATGATAATTGAATCTTTACCTCAAGAAACGTGAAGCGAAAGCTATCGATTGAGAGGAAAAGAACATTTATAGTCACTCATGCCTTCGAAAGCCTTATTACTTGCTTAAAATTGTTTTACAATCTCATTATTTTTTTTAAATCAATTTTCTTACATTTTTGGTTAAAATAGATTATATTTAAATGTTTGTCTCGAGAAACGTGAAGCGAAAGCCATCGATTGACAAGAAAAGTCCATTTATAGTCACTCATGCCTTCGAAAGCCTCATTATTTACTTTAAATAATTTTATAATCTCATTATTGATTTTATGTTGAATTTTCTTACATTTTTAGTTCAAACAGATTATAATGGAATCTTTACCTCGAGAAACATGAAGCAAAAGCCATCGATTCAGAAGAAAAGACCATTTATAGTCACTCATGCCTTTGAAACCCTTATTGCTCACTTTAAATGGCTTTATGATTTGATTATTAACTTTAAGCTGAATTTTTTTACATTTTTTGTTAAAACATATGATAATTGAATCTTTACCTCGAGAAACGTGAAGCGAAAGCTATCGATTGAGAGGAAAAGAACATTTATAGTCACTCATGCCTTCGAAAGCCTTATTACTTGCTTAAAATTGTTTTACAATCTCATTATTTTTTTTAAATCAATTTTCTTACATTTTTGGTTAAAATAGATTATATTTAAATGTTTGTCTCAAGAAACGTGAAGCGAAAGCCATCGATTGACAAGAAAAGTCCATTTATAGTCACTCATGCCTTCGAAAGCCTCATTATTCACTTTAAATGATTTTATAATCTCATTATTGATTTTATGTTGAATTTTCTTACATTTTTAGTTCAAACAGATTATAATTGAATGTTTACCTCGAGAAACATGAAGCAAAAGCCATCGATTGAGAAGAAAAGACCATTTATAGTCACTCATGCCTTCGAGACCCTTATTGCTCACTTTAAATGGCTTTATGATTTGATTATTAACTTTAAGCTGAATTTTTTTACATTTTTTGTTAAAACATATTATAATTGAATCTTTACCTCGAGAAACGTGAAGCGAAAGCTATTGATTGAGAGGAAAAGAACATTTATAGTCACTCATGCCTTCAAAAGCCTCATTATTCACTTTAAATGATTTTATAATCTAATTATTGATTTTATGTTGAATTTTCTTACATTTTTAGTTAAAACAGACTATAATTGAATGTTTACCTTGGGAAATATGAAGCAAAAGCCATCGATTGAGAAGAAAAGACCATTTATAGTCACTCATGCCTTCGAGACCCTTATTGCTCACTTTAAATGGCTTTATGATTTGATTATTAACTTTAAGCTGAATTTTTTTACATTTTTTGTTAAAACATATTATAATTGAATCTTTACCTCGAGAAACGTGAAGCGAAAGCTATTGATTGAGAGGAAAAGAACATTTATAGTCACTCATGCCTTCCAAAGCCTCATTATTCACTTTAAATGATTTTATAATCTAATTATTGATTTTATGTTGAATTTTCTTACATTTTTAGTTAAAACAGACTATAATTGAATGTTTACCTTGGGAAACATGAAGCAAAAGCCATCGATTGAGAAGAAAAGACCATTTATAGTCACTCATGCCTTCGAAACCCTTATTGCTCACTTTAAATGGCTTTATGATTTGATTATTAACTTTAAGCTGAATTTTTTTACATTTTTTGTTAAAACATATTATAATTGAATGTTTACCTCGAGAAACGTGAAGCGAAAGCCATCGATTGAGAAGAAAAGAATATTTATAGTCACTCATGCCTTCGAAAGCCTTATTACTTGCTTAAAATTGTTTTAGAATCTCATTATTTTTTTTAAGTCAATTTTCTTACATTTTTGGTTAAAATAGATTATATTTAAATGTTTGTCTCAAGAAACGTGAAGCAAAAGCCATCGATTGACAAGAAAAGTCCATTTATAGTCACTCATGCCTTCGAAAGCCTCATTATTCAGTTTAAATGATTTTATAATCTCATTATTGATTTTATGATGAATTTTCTTACATTTTTGGTTAAAACAGACTATAATTGAATGTTTACCTCGGCAAACATGAAGCAAACGCCATCGATGGAGAAGAAAAGACCATTTATAGTCACTCATGCCTTCGAAACCCTTATTGCTTAGTTTAAATGGCTTTATGATTCGATTATTAACTTTAAGCTGAATTTTTTTACGTTTTTTGTTAAAACATATTATAATTGAATCTTTACCTCGAGAAACGTGAAGCGAAAGCTATCGATTGAGAGGAAAAGAACATTTATAGTCACTAATGCCTTCGGAAGCCTCATTATTCACTTTAAATGATTTTATAATCTCTTTATCGATTTTATGTTGAGATTTTTGACATTTTTATTTAAAACAGACTATAATTGAATGTTTACCTTGGGAAACATGGAGCAAAAGCCATCGATTGAGAAGAAAAGACCATTTATAGTCACTCATGCCTTCGAAACCCTTATTGCTCACTTTAAATGGCTTTATGATTTGATTATTAACTTTAAGCTGAATTTTTTTACATTTTTTGTTAAAACAGATTGTAATTGAATGTTTACCTCAAGAAACGTGAAGCGAAAGCTATCGATTGAGGGGAAAAGAACATTTATAGTCACTCATGCCTTCGAAAGCCTTATTACTTGCTTAAAATTATTTTACAATCTCATTATTTTTTTTTAAATCAATTTTCTTACATTTTTGGTTAAAATAGATTATATTTAAATGTTTGTCTCAAGAAACGTGAAGCAAAAGCCATCGATTGACAAGAAAAGTCCATTTATAGTCACCCATGCCTTCGAAAGCGTCATTATTCACTTTAAATGATTTTATAATCTCATTATTGATTTTATGATGAATTTTCTTACATTTTTAGTTAAAACAGTCTATAATTGAATGTTTACCTCGGCAAACATGAAGCAAAAGCCATCGATTGAGAAGAAAAGACCATTTATAGTCACTCATGCCTTCGAAACCCTTATTGCTCACTTTAAATGGCTTTATGATTTGATTATTAACTTTAAGCTGAATTTTTTTACATTTTTTGTTAAAACATATTATAATTGAATCTTTACCTCGAGAAACGTGAAGCAAAAGCTATCGATTGAGAGAAAAAGAACATTTATAGTCACTCATGCCTTCGAAAGCCTCATTATTCACTTTAAATGATTTTATAATCTCATTATTGATTTTATGTTGAATTTTCTTGCATTTTTAGTTAAAACAGACTATAATTGAATGTTTACCTCGGGAAACATGAAGCAAAAGCCATCGATTCAGAAGAAAAGACCATTTATAGTCACTCATGCCTTCGAAACCCTTATTGTTCACTTTAAATGGCTTTATGATTTGATTATTAACTTTAAGCTGAATTTTTTTACATTTTTTGTTAAAACATATGATAATTGAATCTTTACCTCGAGAAACGTGAAGCGAAAGCTATCGATTGAGAGGAAAAGAACATTTATAGTCACTCATGCATTCAGAAGCCTTATTACTTGCTTAAAATTGTTTTACAATCTCATTATTTTTTTAAATCAATTTTCTTACATTTTTGGTTAAAATAGATTATATTTAAATGTTTGTCTCAAGAAACGTGAAGCGAAAGCCATCGATTGACAAGAAAAATCCATTTATAGTCACTCATGCCTTCGAAAGCCTCATTATTCACTTTAAATGATTTTATGATCTCATTATTGATTTTATGTTGAATTTTCTTACATTTTTAGTTAAAACAGACTATAATTGAATGTTTACCTCGGGAAACATGAAGCAAAAGCCATCGATTGAGAAGAAAAGACCATTTATAGTCACTCATGCCTTCGAAACCCTTATTGCCCACTTTAAATGGCTTTATGATTTGATTATTAATTTTAAGCTGAATTTTTTTACATTTTTTGTTAAAACATATGATAATTGAATCTTTACCTCGAGAAACGTGAAGCGAAAGCTATCGATTGAGAGGAAAAGAACATTTATAGTCACTCATGCCTTCGAAAGCCTTATTACTTGGTTAAAATTGTTTTACAATCTCATTATTTTTTTTAAATCAATTTTCTTACATTTTTGGTTAAAATAGATTATATTTAAATGTTTGTCTCGAGAAACGTGAAGCAAAAGCCATCGATTGACAAGAAAAGTCCATTTATAGTCACTCATGCCTTCGAAAGCCTCATTATTTACTTTAAATGATTTTATAATCTCATTATTGATTTTATGTTGAATTTTCTTACATTTTTAGTTCAAACAGATTATAATGGAATCTTTACCTCGAGAAACATGAAGCAAAAGCCATCGATTCAGAAGAAAAGACCATTTATAGTCACTCATGCCTTCGAAACCCTTATTGCTCACTTTAAATGGCTTTATGATTTGATTATTAACTTTAAGCTGAATTTTTTTACATTTTTTGTTAAAACATATGATAATTGAATCTTTACCTCGAGAAACGTGAAGCGAAAGCTATCGATTGAGAGGAAAAGAACATTTATAGTCACTCATGCCTTCGAAAGCCTTATTACTTGCTTAAAATTGTTTTACAATCTCATTATTTTTTTTAAATCAATTTTCTTACATTTTTGGTTAAAATAGATTATATTTAAATGTTTGTCTCAAGAAACGTGAAGCGAAAGCCATCGATTGACAAGAAAAGTCCATTTATAGTCACTCATGCCTTCGAAAGCCTCATTATTCACTTTAAATGATTTTATAATCTCATTATTGATTTTATGTTGAATTTTCTTACATTTTTAGTTCAAACAGATAATAATTGAATGTTTACCTCGAGAAACATGAAGCAAAAGCCATCGATTGAGAAGAAAAGACCATTTATAGTCACTCATGCCTTCGAGACCCTTATTGCTCACTTTAAATGGCTTTATGATTTGATTATTAACTTTAAGCTGAATTTTTTTACATTTTTTGTTAAAACATATTATAATTGAATCTTTACCTCGAGAAACGTGAAGCGAAAGCTATTGATTGAGAGGAAAAGAACATTTATAGTCACTCATGCCTTCAAAAGCCTCATTATTCACTTTAAATGATTTTATAATCTAATTATTGATTTTATGTTGAATTTTCTTACATTTTTAGTTAAAACAGACTATAATTGAATGTTTACCTTGGGAAACATGAAGCAAAAGCCATCGATTGAGAAGAAAAGACCATTTATAGTCACTCATGCCTTCGAAACCCTTATTGCTCACTTTAAATGGCTTTATGATTTGATTATTAACTTTAAGCTGAATTGTTTTACATTTTTTGTTAAAACAGATTGTAATTGAATGTTTACCTCGAGAAACGTGAAGCGAAAGCTATCGATTGAGGGTAAAAGAACATTTATAGTCACTAATGCCTTCGGAAGCCTCATTATTCACTTTAAATGATTTTATAATCTCATTACCGATTTTATGTTGAGATTTTTGACATTTTTATTTAAAACAGACTATAATTGAATGTTTACCTCGGCAAACATGAAGCAAAAGCCATCGATTGAGAAGAAAAGACCATTTATAGTCACTCATGCCTTCGAAACCCTTATTGCTCACTTTAAATGGCTTTATGATTTGATTATTAACTTTAAGCTGAATTTTTTTACATTTTTTGTTAAAACAGATTATAATTGAATGTTTACCTCGAGAAACGTGAAGCGAAAGCTATCGATTGAGAGGAAAAGAACATTTATAGTCACTCATGCCTTCGAAAGCCTTATTACTTGCTTAAAATTGTTTTACAATCTCATTAATTTTTTTAAATCAATTTTCTTACATTTTTGGTTAAAATAGATTATATTTAAATGTTTGTCTCAAGAAACGTGAAGCGAAAGCCATCGATTGACAAGAAAAGTTCATTTATAGTCACTCATGCCTTCGAAAGCCTCATTATTCACTTTAAATGATTTTATAATCTCATTATTGATTTTATGTTGAATTTTCTTACATTTTTAGTTAAAATAGACTATAATTGAATGTTTACCCTGGGAAACATGAAGCAAAAGCTATCGATTGAGAAGAAAAGACCATTTATAGTCACTCATGCCTTCGAGACCCTTATTGCTCACTTTAAATGGCTTTACGATTTGATTATTAACTTTAAGCTGAATTTTTTTACATTTTTTGTTAAAACATATTATAATTGAATCTTTACCTCGAGAAACGTGAAGCGAAAGCCATCGATTGACAGGAAAAGAACATTTATAGTCACTCATGTCTTCGAAAGCCTCATTATTCACTTTAAATGATTTTATAATCTCATTATTGATTTTATGTTGAATTTTCTTACATTTTTAGTTAAAACAGACTATAATTGAATGTTTACCTCGGGAAACATGAAGCAAAAGCCATCGATTGAGAAGAAAAGACCATTTATAGTCACTCATGCCTTCGAAACCCTTATTGCTCACTTTAAATGGCTTTATGATTCGATTATTAACTTTAAGCTGAATTTTTTTATGTTTTTTGTTAAAACATATTATAATTGAATCTTTACCTCGAGAAACGTGAAGCGAAAGCTATCGATTGAGAGGAAAAGAACATTTATAGGCACTAATGCCTTCGGAAGCCTCATTATTCACTTTAAATGATTTTATAATCTCATTATCGATTTTATGTTGAATTTTTTGACTTTTTTATTTAAAACAGACTATAATTGAATGTTTACCTTGGGAAACATGCAGCAAAAGCCATCGATTGAGAAGAAAAGACCATTTATAGTCACTCATGCCTTCGAAACCCTTATTGCTCACTTTAAATGGCTTTATGATTTGATTATTAACTTTAAGCTGAATTTTTTTACATTTTTTGTTAAAACATATTATAATTGAATTTTTACCTCGAGAAACGTGAAGCGAAAGCTATCGATTGAGAGAAAAAGAACATTTATAGTCACTCATGCCTTCGAAAGCCTCATTATTCACTTTAAATGATTTTATAATCTCATTATTGATTTTATGTTGAATTTTCTTACATTTTTAGTTAAAACAGACTATAATTGAATGTTTACCTCGGGAAACATGAAGCAAAAGCCATCTATTCAGAAGAAAAGACCATTTATAATCACTCATGCCTTCGAAACCCTTATTGTTCACTTTAAATGGCTTTATGATTTGATTATTAACTTTAAGCTGAATTTTTTTACATTTTTTGTTAAAACATATGATAATTGAATCTTTACCTCGAGAAACGTGAAGCGAAAGTTATCAATTGAGAGGAAAAGAACATTTATGGTCACTCATGCATTCGGAAGCCTTATTACTTGCTTAAAATTGTTTTACAATCTCATTATTTTTTTAAATCAATTTTCTTACATTTTTGGTTAAAATAGATTATATTTAAATGTTTGTCTCAAGAAACGTGAAGCGAAAGCCATCGATTGACAAGAAAAGTCCATTTATAGTCACTCATGCCTTCGAAAGCCTCATTATTCACTTTAAATGATTTTATAATCTCATTATTGATTTTATATTGAATTTTCTTACATTTTTAGTTAAAACACACTATAATTGAATGTTTACCTCGCGAAACATGAAGCAAAAGCCATCGATTGAGAAGAAAAGACCATTTATAGTCACTCATGCCTTCGAAACCCTAATTGCTCACTTTAAATGACTTTATGATTTGATTATTAACTTTAAGCTGAATTTTTTTACATTTTTTGTTAAAACATATTATAATTGAATCTTTACCTCGAGGAACGTTAAGCGAAAGCTATCGATTGAGAGGAAAAGAACATTTATAGTCACTCATGCCTTCGAAAGCCTCATTATTCACTTTAAATGATTTTATAATCTCATTATTGATTTTATGATAAACTTTCTTACATTTTTAGTTAAAACAGACTATAATTGAATGTTTACCTCGGCAAACATGAAGCAAAAGCCATCGATTGAGAAGAAAATATCATTTATAGTCACTCATGCCTTCGAAACCCTTATTGCTCACTTTAAATGGCTCTATGATTTGATTATTAACTTGAAGCTGAGTTTTTTTATATTTTTTGTTAAAACAGATTATAATTGATTGTTTACCTCGACAAACGTGAATCGAAAGCTATCAATTGAGAGGAAAAGAACATTTATATTCACTCATACCTTCGAAAGCCTTATTACTTGCTTAAAATTGTTTTACAGTCTCATTATTTTTTTTTAAATCAATTTTCTTACATTTTTGGTTAAAATAGATTATATTTAAATGTTTGTCTTAAGAAACGTTAAGCGAAAGCCATCGATTGACAAGAAAAGTCCATTTATAGTCACTCATGCCTTCGAAAGCCTCATTATTCACTTTAAATGATTTTATAATCTCATTATTGATTTTATATTGAATTTTCTTACATTTTTAGTTAAAACACACTATAATTGAATGTTTACCTCGCGAAACATGAAGCAAAAGCCATCGATTGAGAAGAAAAGGCCATTTATAGTCACTCATTCGTTCGAAACCCTTATTGCTCACTTTAAATGGCTTTAGGATTTGATTATTAACTTTAAGCTGAATTTTTTTATATTTTTTTGTTAAAACATATTATAATTGAATGTTTACCTCGAGAAACGTGAAGCGAAAGCTATCGATTGAGAGGAAAAGAACATTTATATTCACTCATGCCTTCGAAAGCCTTATTACTTGCTTAAAATTGTTTTACAGTCTCATTATTTTTTTTTAAATCAATTTTCTTACATTTTTGGTTAAAATAGATTATATTTAAATGTTTGTCTCAAGAAACGTGAAGCGAAAGCCATCGATTGACAAGAAAAGTCCATTTATAGTCACTCATGCCTTCGACAGCCTCATTATTCACTTTAAATGATTTTATAATCTCATTATTGATTTTATGTTGAATTTTCTTACATTTTTAGTTAAAACAGACTATAATTGAATGTTTACCTCGGGAAACATGAAGCAAAAGCAATCGATTCAGAAGAAAAGACCATTTATAGTCACTCATGCCTTCGAAACCCTTATTGCTCACTTTAAATGGCTTTATGATTTGATTATTAACTTTAAGCTGAATTTTTTTACATTTTTTGTTAAAACATATGATAATTGAATCTTTACTTCGAGAAACGTGAAGCGAAAGCTATCGATTGAGAGGAAAAGAACATTTATAGTCACTCATGCCTTCGAAAGCCTTATTACTTGCTTAAAATTGTTTTACAATCTCATTATTTTTTTTAAATCAATTTTCTTACATTTTTGGTTAAAATAGATTATATTTAAATGTTTGTCTGAAGAAACGTGAAGCGAAAGCCAACGATTGACAAGAAAAGTCCATTTATAGTCACTCATGCCTTCGAAAGCCTCATTATTCACTTTAAATGATTTTATAATCTCATTATTGATTTTATGTTGAATTTTCTTACATTTTTTGTTCAAACAGATTATAATTGAATGTTTACCTCGGGAATCATGAAGCAAAAGCCATCGATTGAGAAGAAAAGACCATTTATAGTCACTCATGCCTTCGAAACCCTTATTGCTCACTTTAAATGGCTTTATGATTTGATTATTAACTTTAAGCTGAATTTTTTTACATTTTTTGTTAAAACAGATTGTAATTGAATGTTTACCTCGAGAAACGTGAAGCGAAAGCTATCGATTGAGGGGAAAAGAACATTTATAGTCACTCATGCCTTCGAAACCCTTATTACTTGCTTAAAATTGTTTTACAATCTCATTATTTTTTAAAAAATAAATTTTCTTACATTTTTGGTTAAAATAGATTATATTTAAATGTTTGTCTCAAGAAACGTGAAGCGAAAGCCATCGATTGACAAGAAAAGTCCATTTATAGTCACTCATGCCTTCGAAAGCGTCATTATTCACTTTAAATGATTTTATAATCTCATTATTGATTTTATGATGAATTTTCTTACATTTTTAGTTAAAACAGACTATAATTGAATGTTTACCTCGGGAAACATGAAGCAAAAGCCATCGATTCAGAAGAAAAGACCATTTATAATCACTCATGCCTTCGAAACCCTTATTGTTCACTTTAAATGGCTTTATGATTTGATTATTAACTTTAAGCTGAATTTTTTTACATTTTTTGTTAAAACATATGATAATTGAATCTTTACCTCGAGAAACGCGAAGCGAAAGCTATCGATTGAGAGGAAAAGAACATTTATGGTCACTCATGCATTCGGAAGCCTTATTACTTGCTTAAAATTGTTTTACAATCTCATTATTTTTTTAAATCAATTTTCTTACATTTTTGGTTAAAATAGATAATATTTAAATCTTTGTCTCAAGAAACGTGAAGCGAAAGCCATCGATTGACAAGAAATGTCCATTTATAGTCACTCATGCCTTCGAAAGCCTCATTATTCACTTTAAATGATTTTATAATCTCATTATTGATTTTATGTTGAATTTTCTTACATTTTTAGTTAAAATAGACTATAATTGAATGTTTACCTTCGGAAACATGAAGCAAAAGCCATCGATTGTGAAGAAAAGACCATTTATAGTCACTCATGCCTTCGAAACCCTTATTGCTCACTTTAAATGGCTTTATGATTCGATTATTAACTTTAAGCTGAATTTTTTTACATTTTTTGTTAAAACAGATTATAATTGAATGTTTACCTCGAGAAACGTGAAGCGAAAGCTATCGATTGAGAGGAAAAGAACATTTATAGTCACTCATGCCTTCGAAAGCCTTATTACTTGCTTAAAATTGTTTTACAATCTCATTATTTTTTTAAATCAATTTTCTTACATTTTTGGTTAAAATAGACTATATTTAAATGTTTGTCTCAAGAAATGTGAAGCGAAAGCCATCGATTGACAAGAAAAGTCCATTTACAGTCACTCATGCCTTCGAAAGCCTCATTATTCACTTTAAATGATTTTATAATCTCATTATTGATTTTATGATGAATTTTCTTACATTTTTAGTTAAAACAGACTATAATTGAATGTTTACCTCGGCAAACATGAAGCAAAAGCCATCGATTGAGAAGAAAAGACCATTTATAGTCACTCATGCCTTCGAAACCCTTATTGCTCACTTTAAATGGCTTTATGATTCGATTATTAACTTTAAGCTGAATTTTTTTACATTTTTTGTTAAAAAATATTATAAATGAATGTTTACCTCGAGAAACGTGAAGCGAAAGCTATCAATTGAGAGGAAAAGAACATTTATAGTCACTCATGCCTTCGAAAGCCTTATTACTTGCTTAAAATTGTTTTACAATCTCATTATTTTTTTTTAAATCAATTTTCTTACATTTTTGGTTAAAATAGATTATATTTAAATGTTTGTCTCAAGAAACGTGAAGCGAAAGCCATCGATTGACAAGAAAAGTCCATTTATAGTCACTCATGCCTTCGAAAGCCTCATTATTCACTTTAAATGATTTTATAATCTCATTATCGATTTTATGTTGAATTTTCTTACATTTTTAGTTAAAATAGACTATAATTGAATGTTTACCTTGGGAAACATGAAGCAAAAGCCATCGATTGAGAAGAAAAGACCATTTATAGTCACTCATGCCTTCGAAACCCTTATTACTCACTCTAAATGGCTTTATGATTTGGTTATTAACTTTAAGCTGAATATTTTTACATTTTTTGTTAAAACAGATTATAAATGAATGTTTACCTCGAGAAACGTGAAGCGAAAGCTATTGATTGGGAGGAAAAGAACATTTATAGTCACTCATGCCTTCGAAAGCCTCATTATTCACTTTAAATGATTTTATAATCTCATTATTGATTTTATGTTGAATTTTCTTACATTTTTAGTTAAAATAGACTATAATTGAATGTTTACCTTCGGAAACATGAAGCAAAAGCCATCGATTGAGAAGAAAAGACCATTTATAGTCACTCATGCCTTCGAAACCCTTATTGCTCACTTTAAATGGCTTTATGATTCGATTATTAACTTTAAGCTGAATTTTTTTACATTTTTTGTTAAAACAGATTATAATTGAATGTTTACCTCGAGAAACGTGAAGCGAAAGCTATCGATTGAGAGGAAAAGAACATTTATAGTCACTCATGCCTTCGAAAGCCTTATTACTTGCTTAAAATTGTTTTACAATCTCATTATTTTTTTTAAATCAATTTTCTTACATTTTTTGTTAAAATAGATTATATTTAAATGTTTGTCTCAAGCAACCTGAAGCGAAAGCCATCGATTGACAAGAAAAGTCCATTTATAGTCACTCATGCCTTCGAAAGCCTCATTATTCACTTTAAATGATTTTATAATCTCATTATTGATTTTATGTTGAATTTTCTTACATTTTTAGTTCAAACAGATTATAATTGAATGTTTACCTCGGGAAACATGAAGCAAAAGCCATCGATTGAGAAGAAAAGACCATTTATAGTCACTCATGCCTTCGAAACCCTTATTGCTCACTTTAAATGGCTTTATGATTTGATTATTAACTTTAAGCTGAATTTTTTTACATTGTTTGTTACAACAGATTGTAATTGAATGTTTACCTCGAGAAACGTGAAGCGAAAGCTATCGATTGAGAGGAAAAGAACATTTATAGTCACTCATGCCTTCGAAAGCCTCATTATTCACTTTAAATGATTTTATAATCTCATTATTGATTTTATGTTGAATTTTCTTACATTTTTAGTTAAAACAGACTATAATTGAATGTTTACCTCGGGAAACATGAAGCAAAAGCCATCGATTCAGAAGAAAAGACCATTTATAATCACTCATGCCTTCGAAACCCTTATTGTTCACTTTAAATGGCTTTATGATTTGATTATTAACTTTAAGCTGAATTTTTTTACATTTTTTGTTAAAACATATGATAATTGAATCTTTACCTCGAGAAACGCGAAGCGAAAGCTATCGATTGAGAGGAAAAGAACATTTATGGTCACTCATGCATTCGGAAGCCTTATTACTTGCTTAAAATTGTTTTACAATCTCATTATTTTTTTAAATCAATTTTCTTACATTTTTGGTTAAAATAGATAATATTTAAATCTTTGTCTCAAGAAACGTGAAGCGAAAGCCATCGATTGACAAGAAATGTCCATTTATAGTCACTCATGCCTTCGAAAGCCTCATTATTCACTTTAAATGATTTTATAATCTCATTATTGATTTTATGTTGAATTTTCTTACATTTTTAGTTAAAATAGACTATAATTGAATGTTTACCTTCGGAAACATGAAGCAAAAGCCATCGATTGTGAAGAAAAGACCATTTATAGTCACTCATGCCTTCGAAACCCTTATTGCTCACTTTAAATGGCTTTATGATTCGATTATTAACTTTAAGCTGAATTTTTTTACATTTTTTGTTAAAACAGATTATAATTGAATGTTTACCTCGAGAAACGTGAAGCGAAAGCTATCGATTGAGAGGAAAAGAACATTTATAGTCACTCATGCCTTCGAAAGCCTTATTACTTGCTTAAAATTGTTTTACAATCTCATTATTTTTTTAAATCAATTTTCTTACATTTTTGGTTAAAATAGACTATATTTAAATGTTTGTCTCAAGAAATGTGAAGCGAAAGCCATCGATTGACAAGAAAAGTCCATTTACAGTCACTCATGCCTTCGAAAGCCTCATTATTCACTTTAAATGATTTTATAATCTCATTATTGATTTTATGATGAATTTTCTTACATTTTTAGTTAAAACAGACTATAATTGAATGTTTACCTCGGCAAACATGAAGCAAAAGCCATCGATTGAGAAGAAAAGACCATTTATAGTCACTCATGCCTTCGAAACCCTTATTGCTCACTTTAAATGGCTTTATGATTCGATTATTAACTTTAAGCTGAATTTTTTTACATTTTTTGTTAAAAAATATTATAAATGAATGTTTACCTCGAGAAACGTGAAGCGAAAGCTATCAATTGAGAGGAAAAGAACATTTATAGTCACTCATGCCTTCGAAAGCCTTATTACTTGCTTAAAATTGTTTTACAATCTCATTATTTTTTTTTAAATCAATTTTCTTACATTTTTGGTTAAAATAGATTATATTTAAATGTTTGTCTCAAGAAACGTGAAGCGAAAGCCATCGATTGACAAGAAAAGTCCATTTATAGTCACTCATGCCTTCGAAAGCCTCATTATTCACTTTAAATGATTTTATAATCTCATTATCGATTTTATGTTGAATTTTCTTACATTTTTAGTTAAAATAGACTATAATTGAATGTTTACCTTGGGAAACATGAAGCAAAAGCCATCGATTGAGAAGAAAAGACCATTTATAGTCACTCATGCCTTCGAAACCCTTATTACTCACTCTAAATGGCTTTATGATTTGGTTATTAACTTTAAGCTGAATATTTTTACATTTTTTGTTAAAACAGATTATAAATGAATGTTTACCTCGAGAAACGTGAAGCGAAAGCTATTGATTGGGAGGAAAAGAACATTTATAGTCACTCATGCCTTCGAAAGCCTCATTATTCACTTTAAATGATTTTATAATCTCATTATTGATTTTATGTTGAATTTTCTTACATTTTTAGTTAAAATAGACTATAATTGAATGTTTACCTTCGGAAACATGAAGCAAAAGCCATCGATTGAGAAGAAAAGACCATTTATAGTCACTCATGCCTTCGAAACCCTTATTGCTCACTTTAAATGGCTTTATGATTCGATTATTAACTTTAAGCTGAATTTTTTTACATTTTTTGTTAAAACAGATTATAATTGAATGTTTACCTCGAGAAACGTGAAGCGAAAGCTATCGATTGAGAGGAAAAGAACATTTATAGTCACTCATGCCTTCGAAAGCCTTATTACTTGCTTAAAATTGTTTTACAATCTCATTATTTTTTTTAAATCAATTTTCTTACATTTTTTGTTAAAATAGATTATATTTAAATGTTTGTCTCAAGCAACCTGAAGCGAAAGCCATCGATTGACAAGAAAAGTCCATTTATAGTCACTCATGCCTTCGAAAGCCTCATTATTCACTTTAAATGATTTTATAATCTCATTATTGATTTTATGTTGAATTTTCTTACATTTTTAGTTCAAACAGATTATAATTGAATGTTTACCTCGGGAAACATGAAGCAAAAGCCATCGATTGAGAAGAAAAGACCATTTATAGTCACTCATGCCTTCGAAACCCTTGTTGCTCACTTTAAATGGCTTTATGATTTGATTATTAACTTTAAGCTGAATTTTTTTACATTGTTTGTTAAAACAGATTGTAATTGAATGTTTACCTCGAGAAACGTGAAGCGAAAGCTATCGATTGAGAGGAAAAGAACATTTATAGTCACTCATGCCTTCGAAAGCCTTATTACTTGCTTAAAATTGTTTTACAATCTCATTATTTTTTTAAATCAATTTTCTTACATTTTTGGTTAAAATAGACTATATTTAAATGTTTGTCTCAAGAAACGTGAAGCGAAAGCCATCGATTGACAAGAAAAGTCCATTTATAGTCACTCATGCCTTCGAAAGCCTCATTATTCACTTTAAATGATTTTATAATCTCATTATTGATTTTATGATGAATTTTCTTACATTTTTAGTTAAAACAGACTATAATTGAATGTTTACCTCGGCAAACATGAAGCAAAAGCCATCGATTGAGAAGAAAAGACCATTTATAGTCACTCATGCCTTCGAAACCCTTATTGCTCACTTTAAATGGCTTTATGATTCGATTATTAACTTTAAGCTGAATTTTTTTACATTTTTTGTTAAAAAATATTATAAATGAATGTTTACCTCGAGAAACGTGAAGCGAAAGCTATCAATTGAGAGGAAAAGAACATTTATAGTCACTCATGCCTTCGAAAGCCTTATTACTTGCTTAAAATTGTTTTACAATCTCATTATTTTTTTTTAAATCAATTTTCTTACATTTTTGGTTAAAATAGATTATATTTAAATGTTTGTCTCAAGAAACGTGAAGCGAAAGCCATCGATTGACAAGAAAAGTCCATTTATAGTCACTCATGCCTTCGAAAGCCTCATTATTCACTTTAAATGATTTTATAATCTCATTATCGATTTTATGTTGAATTTTCTTACATTTTTAGTTAAAATAGACTATAATTGAATGTTTACCTTGGGAAACATGAAGCAAAAGCCATCGATTGAGAAGAAAAGACCATTTATAGTCACTCATGCCTTCGAAACCCTTATTACTCACTCTAAATGGCTTTATGATTTGGTTATTAACTTTAAGCTGAATATTTTTACATTTTTTGTTAAAACAGATTATAAATGAATGTTTACCTCGAGAAACGTGAAGCGAAAGCTATTGATTGGGAGGAAAAGAACATTTATAGTCACTCATGCCTTCGAAAGCCTCATTATTCACTTTAAATGATTTTATAATCTCATTATTGATTTTATGTTGAATTTTCTTACATTTTTAGTTAAAACAGACTATAATTGAATGTTTACCTTCGGAAACATGAAGCAAAAGCCATCGATTGAGAAGAAAAGACCATTTATAGTCACTCATGCCTTCGAAACCCTTATTGCTCACTTTAAATGGCTTTATGATTCGATTATTAACTTTAAGCTGAATTTTTTTACATTTTTTGTTAAAACAGATTATAATTGAATGTTTACCTCGAGAAACGTGAAGCGAAAGCTATCGATTGAGAGGAAAAGAACATTTATAGTCACTCATGCCTTCGAAAGCCTTATTACTTGCTTAAAATTGTTTTACAATCTCATTATTTTTTTTAAATCAATTTTCTTACATTTTTTGTTAAAATAGATTATATTTAAATGTTTGTCTCAAGCAACCTGAAGCGAAAGCCATCGATTGACAAGAAAAGTCCATTTATAGTCACTCATGCCTTCGAAAGCCTCATTATTCACTTTAAATGATTTTATAATCTCATTATTGATTTTATGTTGAATTTTCTTACATTTTTTGTTCAAACAGATTATAATTGAATGTTTACCTCGGGAAACATGAAGCAAAAGCCATCGATTGAGAAGAAAAGACCATTTATAGTCACTCATGCCTTCGAAACCCTTATTGCTCACTTTAAATGGCTTTATGATTCGATTATTAACTTTAAGCTGAATTTTTTTACGTTTTTTGTTAAAACATATTATAATTGAATCTTTACCTCGAGAAACGTGAAGCGAAAGCTATCGATTGAGAGGAAAAGAACATTTATAGTCACTAATGCCTTCGGAAGCCTTATTATTCACTTTAAATGATTTTATAATCTCATTATCGATTTTATGTTGAATATTTTGACATTTTAATTTAAAACAGACTATAATTGAATGTTTACCTTGGGAAACATGGAGCAAAAGCCATCGATTGAGAAGAAAAGACCATTTATAGTCACTCATGCCTTCGAAACCCTTATTGCTCACTTTAAATGGCTTTATGATTTGATTATTAACTTTAAGCTGAATTTTTTTACATTTTTTGTTAAAACAGATTATAATTGAATGTTTACCTCGAGAAACGTGAAGCGAAAGCTATCGATTGAGAGGAAAAGAACATTTATAGTCACTCATGCCTTCGAAAGCCTTATTACTTGCTTAAAATTGTTTTACAATCTCATTATTTTTTTTTAAATCAATTTTCTTACATTTTTGGTTAAAATAGATTATATTTAAATGTTTGTCTCAAGAAACGTGAAGCGAAAGCCATCGATTGACAAGAAAAGTCCATTTATAGTCACTCATGACTTCGAAAGCCTCATTATTCACTTTAAATGATTTTATAATCTCATTATTGATTTTATGTTGAATTTTCTTACATTTTTAGTTAAAATAGACTATAATTGAATGTTTACCTTGGGAAACATGAAGCAAAAGCCATCGATTGAGAAGAAAAGACCATTTATAGCCACTCATGCCTTCGAAACCCTTATTGCTCACTTTAAATGGCTTTATGATTTGATTATTAACTTTAAGCTGAATTTTTTTACATTTTTTGTTAAAACATATTATAATTAAATCTTTACCTCGAGAAACGTGAGGCGAAAGCTATCGATTGAGAGGAAAAGAACATTTATAGTCACTCATGCCTTCGAAAGCCTCATTATTCACTTTAAATGATTTTATAATCTCATTATTGATTTTATGTTGAATTTTCTTACATTTTTAGTTAAAACAGACTATAATTGAATGTTTACCTCGGGAAACATGAAGCAAAAGCCATCGATTGAGAAGAAAAGACCATTTATAGTCACTCATGCCTTCGAAACCCTTATTGCTCACTTTAAATGGCTTTATGATTCGATTATTAACTTTAAGCTGAATTTTTTTACATTTTTTGTTAAAACATATGATAATTGAATCTTTACTTCGAGAAACGTGAAGCGAAAGCTATCGATTGAGAGGAAAAGAACATTTATAGTCACTCATGCCTTCGAAAGCCTTATTACTTGCTTAAAATTGTTTTACAATCTCATTTTTTTTTTAAATCAATTTTCTTACATTTTTTGCTAAAATAGATTATATTTAAATGTTTGTCTAAAGAAACGTGAAGCGAAAGCCATCGATTGACAAGAAAAGTCCATTTATAGTCACTCATGACTTCGAAAGCCTCATTATTCACTTTAAATGATTTTATAATCTCATTATTGATTTTATGTTGAATTTTCTTACATTTTTAGTTAAAATAGACTATAATTGAATGTTTACCTTGGGAAACATGAAGCAAAAGCCATCGATTGAGAAGAAAAGACCATTTATAGCCACTCATGCCTTCGAAACCCTTATTGCTCACTTTAAATGGCTTTATGATTTGATTATTAACTTTAAGCTGAATTTTTTTACATTTTTTGTTAAAACATATTATAATTAAATCTTTACCTCGAGAAACGTGAGGCGAAAGCTATCGATTGAGAGGAAAAGAACATTTATAGTCACTCATGCCTTCGAAAGCCTCATTATTCACTTTAAATGATTTTATAATCTCATTATTGATTTTATGTTGAATTTTCTTACATTTTTAGTTAAAACAGACTATAATTGAATGTTTACCTTGGGAAACATGAAGCAAAAGCCATTGATTGAGAAGAAAAGACCATTTATAGTCACTCATGCCTTCGAAACCCTTATTTCTCACTTTAAATGGCTTTATGATTCGATTATTAACTTTAAGCTGAATTTTTTTACGTTTTTTGTTAAAACATATTATAATTGAATCTTTACCTCGAGAAACGTGAAGCGAAAGCTATCGATTGAGAGGAAAAGAACATTTATAGTCACTAATGCCTTCGGAAGCCTTATTATTCACTTTAAATGATTTTATAATCTCATTATCGATTTTATGTTGAATATTTTGACATTTTAATTTAAAACAGACTATAATTGAATGTTTACCTTGGGAAACATGGAGCAAAAGCCATCGATTGAGAAGAAAAGACCATTTATAGTCACTCATGCCTTCGAAACCCTTATTGCTCACTTTAAATGGCTTTATGATTTGATTATTAACTTTAAGCTGAATTTTTTTACATTTTTTGTTAAAACAGATTATAATTGAATGTTTACCTCGAGAAACGTGAAGCGAAAGCTATCGATTGAGAGGAAAAGAACATTTATAGTCACTCATGCCTTCGAAAGCCTTATTACTTGCTTAAAATTGTTTTACAATCTCATTATTTTTTTTTAAATCAATTTTCTTACATTTTTGGTTAAAATAGATTATATTTAAATGTTTGTCTCAAGAAACGTGAAGCGAAAGCCATCGATTGACAAGAAAAGTCCATTTATAGTCACTCATGACTTCGAAAGCCTCATTATTCACTTTAAATGATTTTATAATCTCATTATTGATTTTATGTTGAATTTTCTTACATTTTTAGTTAAAATAGACTATAATTGAATGTTTACCTTGGGAAACATGAAGCAAAAGCCATCGATTGAGAAGAAAAGACCATTTATAGCCACTCATGCCTTCGAAACCCTTATTGCTCACTTTAAATGGCTTTATGATTTGATTATTAACTTTAAGCTGAATTTTTTTACATTTTTTGTTAAAACATATTATAATTAAATCTTTACCTCGAGAAACGTGAGGCGAAAGCTATCGATTGAGAGGAAAAGAACATTTATAGTCACTCATGCCTTCGAAAGCCTCATTATTCACTTTAAATGATTTTATAATCTCATTATTGATTTTATGTTGAATTTTCTTACATTTTTAGTTAAAACAGACTATAATTGAATGTTTACCTCGGGAAACATGAAGCAAAAGCCATCGATTGAGAAGAAAAGACCATTTATAGTCACTCATGCCTTCGAAACCCTTATTGCTCACTTTAAATGGCTTTATGATTCGATTATTAACTTTAAGCTGAATTTTTTTACATTTTTTGTTAAAACATATGATAATTGAATCTTTACTTCGAGAAACGTGAAGCGAAAGCTATCGATTGAGAGGAAAAGAACATTTATAGTCACTCATGCCTTCGAAAGCCTTATTACTTGCTTAAAATTGTTTTACAATCTCATTTTTTTTTTAAATCAATTTTCTTACATTTTTTGCTAAAATAGATTATATTTAAATGTTTGTCTAAAGAAACGTGAAGCGAAAGCCATCGATTGACAAGAAAAGTCCATTTATAGTCACTCATGACTTCGAAAGCCTCATTATTCACTTTAAATGATTTTATAATCTCATTATTGATTTTATGTTGAATTTTCTTACATTTTTAGTTAAAATAGACTATAATTGAATGTTTACCTTGGGAAACATGAAGCAAAAGCCATCGATTGAGAAGAAAAGACCATTTATAGCCACTCATGCCTTCGAAACCCTTATTGCTCACTTTAAATGGCTTTATGATTTGATTATTAACTTTAAGCTGAATTTTTTTACATTTTTTGTTAAAACATATTATAATTAAATCTTTACCTCAAGAAACGTGAGGCGAAAGCTATCGATTGAGAGGAAAAGAACATTTATAGTCACTCATGCCTTCGAAAGCCTCATTATTCACTTTAAATGATTTTATAATCTCATTATTGATTTTATGTTGAATTTTCTTACATTTTTAGTTAAAACAGACTATAATTGAATGTTTACCTTGGGAAACATGAAGCAAAAGCCATTGATTGAGAAGAAAAGACCATTTATAGTCACTCATGCCTTCGAAACCCTTATTTCTCACTTTAAATGGCTTTATGATTCGATTATTAACTTTAAGCTGAATTTTTTTACGTTTTTTGTTAAAACATATTATAATTGAATCTTTACCTCGAGAAACGTGAAGCGAAAGCTATCGATTGAGAGGAAAAGAACATTTATAGTCACTAATGCCTTCGGAAGCCTTATTATTCACTTTAAATGATTTTATAATCTCATTATCGATTTTATGTTGAATATTTTGACATTTTAATTTAAAACAGACTATAATTGAATGTTTACCTTGGGAAACATGGAGCAAAAGCCATCGATTGAGAAGAAAAGACCATTTATAGTCACTCATGCCTTCGAAACCCTTATTGCTCACTTTAAATGGCTTTATGATTTGATTATTAACTTTAAGCTGAATTTTTTTACATTTTTTGTTAAAACAGATTATAATTGAATGTTTACCTCGAGAAACGTGAAGCGAAAGCTATCGATTGAGAGGAAAAGAACATTTATAGTCACTCATGCCTTCGAAAGCCTTATTACTTGCTTAAAATTGTTTTACAATCTCATTATTTTTTTTAAATCAATTTTCTTACATTTTTTGTTAAAATAGATTATATTTAAATGTTTGTCTCAAGCAACCTGAAGCGAAAGCCATCGATTGACAAGAAAAGTCCATTTATAGTCACTCATGCCTTCGAAAGCCTCATTATTCACTTTAAATGATTTTATAATCTCATTATTGATTTTATGTTGAATTTTCTTACATTTTTTGTTCAAACAGATTATAATTGAATGTTTACCTCGGGAAACATGAAGCAAAAGCCATCGATTGAGAAGAAAAGACCATTTATAGTCACTCATGCCTTCGAAACCCTTATTGCTCACTTTAAATGGCTTTATGATTCGATTATTAACTTTAAGCTGAATTTTTTTACGTTTTTTGTTAAAACATATTATAATTGAATCTTTACCTCGAGAAACGTGAAGCGAAAGCTATCGATTGAGAGGAAAAGAACATTTATAGTCACTAATGCCTTCGGAAGCCTTATTATTCACTTTAAATGATTTTATAATCTCATTATCGATTTTATGTTGAATATTTTGACATTTTAATTTAAAACAGACTATAATTGAATGTTTACCTTGGGAAACATGGAGCAAAAGCCATCGATTGAGAAGAAAAGACCATTTATAGTCACTCATGCCTTCGAAACCCTTATTGCTCACTTTAAATGGCTTTATGATTTGATTATTAACTTTAAGCTGAATTTTTTTACATTTTTTGTTAAAACAGATTATAATTGAATGTTTACCTCGAGAAACGTGAAGCGAAAGCTATCGATTGAGAGGAAAAGAACATTTATAGTCACTCATGCCTTCGAAAGCCTTATTACTTGCTTAAAATTGTTTTACAATCTCATTATTTTTTTTTAAATCAATTTTCTTACATTTTTGGTTAAAATAGATTATATTTAAATGTTTGTCTCAAGAAACGTGAAGCGAAAGCCATCGATTGACAAGAAAAGTCCATTTATAGTCACTCATGACTTCGAAAGCCTCATTATTCACTTTAAATGATTTTATAATCTCATTATTGATTTTATGTTGAATTTTCTTACATTTTTAGTTAAAATAGACTATAATTGAATGTTTACCTTGGGAAACATGAAGCAAAAGCCATCGATTGAGAAGAAAAGACCATTTATAGCCACTCATGCCTTCGAAACCCTTATTGCTCACTTTAAATGGCTTTATGATTTGATTATTAACTTTAAGCTGAATTTTTTTACATTTTTTGTTAAAACATATTATAATTAAATCTTTACCTCGAGAAACGTGAGGCGAAAGCTATCGATTGAGAGGAAAAGAACATTTATAGTCACTCATGCCTTCGAAAGCCTCATTATTCACTTTAAATGATTTTATAATCTCATTATTGATTTTATGTTGAATTTTCTTACATTTTTAGTTAAAACAGACTATAATTGAATGTTTACCTCGGGAAACATGAAGCAAAAGCCATCGATTGAGAAGAAAAGACCATTTATAGTCACTCATGCCTTCGAAACCCTTATTGCTCACTTTAAATGGCTTTATGATTCGA
This sequence comes from Theobroma cacao, assembly GCF_053813885.1. Lineage (NCBI taxonomy): Eukaryota > Viridiplantae > Streptophyta > Magnoliopsida > Malvales > Malvaceae > Theobroma > Theobroma cacao. Next base: position 26,492,934 of record NC_142640.1, on the reverse strand, counting down.
TTATTAACTTTAAGCTGAATTTTTTTACATTTTTTGTTAAAACATATGATAATTGAATCTTTACTTCGAGAAACGTGAAGCGAAAGCTATCGATTGAGAGGAAAAGAACATTTATAGTCACTCATGCCTTCGAAAGCCTTATTACTTGCTTAAAATTGTTTTACAATCTCATTTTTTTTTTAAATCAATTTTCTTACATTTTTTGTTAAAATAGATTATATTTAAATGTTTGTCTAAAGAAACGTGAAGCGAAAGCCATCGATTGACAAGAAAAGTCCATTTATAGTCACTCATGCCTTCGAAAGCCTCATTATTCACTTTAAATGATTTTATAATCTCATTATTGATTTTATGTTGAATTTTCTTACATTTTTAGTTCAAACAGATTATAATTGAATGTTTACCTCTAGAAACATGAAGCAAAAGCCATCGATTGAGAAGAAAAGACCATTTATAGTCACTCATGCCTTCGAAACCCTTATTGCTCACTTTAAATGGCTTTATGATTTGATTATTAACTTTAAGCTGAATTTTTTTACATTTTTTGTTAATACATATTATAATTGAATGTTTACCTCGAGAAACGTGAAGCGAAAGCTATCGATTGAGAGGAAAAGAACATTTATAGTCACTCATGCCTTCGAAAGCCTTATTACTTGCTTAAAATTGTTTTACAATCTCATTATTTTTTTAAATCAATTTTCTTACATTTTTGGTTAAAATAGACTATATTTAAATGTTTGTCTCAAGAAACGTGAAGCGAAAGCCATCGATTGACAAGAAAAGTCCATTTATAGTCACTCATGCCTTCGAAAGCCTCATTATTCACTTTAAATGATTTTATAATCTCATTATTGATTTTATGATGAATTTTCTTACATTTTTAGTTAAAACAGACTATAATTGAATGTTTACCTCGGCAAACATGAAGCAAAAGCCATCGATTGAGAAGAAAAGACCATTTATAGTCACTCATGCCTTCGAAACCCTTATTGCTCACTTTAAATGGCTTTATGATTCGATTATTAACTTTAAGCTGAATTTTTTTACATTTTTTGTTAAAAAATATTATAAATGAATGTTTACCTCGAGAAACGTGAAGCGAAAGCTATCAATTGAGAGGAAAAGAACATTTATAGTCACTCATGCCTTCGAAAGCCTTATTACTTGCTTAAAATTGTTTTACAATCTCATTATTTTTTTTTAAATCAATTTTCTTACATTTTTGGTTAAAATAGATTATATTTAAATGTTTGTCTCAAGAAACGTGAAGCGAAAGCCATCGATTGACAAGAAAAGTCCATTTATAGTCACTCATGCCTTCGAAAGCCTCATTATTCACTTTAAATGATTTTATAATCTCATTATCGATTTTATGTTGAATTTTCTTACATTTTTAGTTAAAATAGACTATAATTGAATGTTTACCTTGGGAAACATGAAGCAAAAGCCATCGATTGAGAAGAAAAGACCATTTATAGTCACTCATGCCTTCGAAACCCTTATTACTCACTCTAAATGGCTTTATGATTTGGTTATTAACTTTAAGCTGAATATTTTTACATTTTTTGTTAAAACAGATTATAAATGAATGTTTACCTCGAGAAACGTGAAGCGAAAGCTATTGATTGGGAGGAAAAGAACATTTATAGTCACTCATGCCTTCGAAAGCCTCATTATTCACTTTAAATGATTTTATAATCTCATTATTGATTTTATGTTGAATTTTCTTACATTTTTAGTTAAAACAGACTATAATTGAATGTTTACCTTGGGAAACATGAAGCAAAAGCCATTGATTGAGAAGAAAAGACCATTTATAGTCACTCATGCCTTCGAAACCCTTATTTCTCACTTTAAATGGCTTTATGATTCGATTAATAACTTTAAGCTGAATTTTTTTACGTTTTTTGTTAAAACATATTATAATTGAATCTTTACCTCGAGAAACGTGAAGCGAAAGCTATCGATTGAGAGGAAAAGAACATTTATAGTCACTAATGCCTTCGGAAGCCTTATTATTCACTTTAAATGATTTTATAATCTCATTATCGATTTTATGTTGAATATTTTGACATTTTAATTTAAAACAGACTATAATTGAATGTTTACCTTGGGAAACACGGAGCAAAAGCCATCGATTGAGAAGAAAAGACCATTTATAGTCACTCATGCCTTCGAAACCCTTATTGCTCACTTTAAATGGCTTTATGATTTGATTATTAACTTTAAGCTGAATTTTTTTACATTTTTTGTTAAAACAGATTATAATTGAATGTTTACCTCGAGAAACGTGAAGCGAAAGCTATCGATTGAGAGGAAAAGAACATTTATAGTCACTCATGCCTTCGAAAGCCTTATTACTTGCTTAAAATTGTTTTACAATCTCATTATTTTTTTTTAAATCAATTTTCTTACATTTTTTGTTAAAATAGATTATATTTAAATGTTTGTCTCAAGCAACCTGAAGCGAAAGCCATCGATTGACAAGAAAAGTCCATTTATAGTCACTCATGCCTTCGAAAGCCTCATTATTCACTTTCAATGATTTTATAATCTCATTATTGATTTTATGTTGAATTTTCTTACATTTTTAGTTCAAACAGATTATAATTGAATGTTTACCTCGGGAAACATGAAGCAAAAGCCATCGATTGAGAAGAAAAGACCATTTATAGTCACTCATGCCTTCGAAACCCTTATTGCTCACTTTAAATGGCTTTATGATTCGATTATTAACTTTAAGCTGAATTTTTTTACGTTTTTTGTTAAAACATATTATAATTGAATCTTTACCTCGAGAAACGTGAAGCGAAAGCTATCGATTGAGAGGAAAAGAACATTTATAGTCACTCATGCCTTCGAAAGCCTTATTACTTGCTTAAAATTGTTTAACAATCTCATTATTTTTTTTTAAATCAATTTTCTTACATTTTTGGTTAAAATAGATTATATTTAAATGTTTGTCTCAAGAAACGTGAAGCGAAAGCCATCGATTGACAAGAAAAGTCCATTTATAGTCACTCATGCCTTCGAAAGCCTCATTATTCACTTTAAATGATTTTATAATCTCATTATTGATTTTATGTTGAATTTTCTTACATTTTTAGTTAAAACAGACTATAATTGAATGTTTACCTCGGGAAACATGAAGCAAAAGCAATCGATTCAGAAGAAAAGACCATTTATAGTCACTCATGCCTTCGAAACCCTTATTGCTCACTTTAAATGGCTTTATGATTTGATTATTAACTTTAAGCTGAATTTTTTTACATTTTTTGTTAAAACATATGATAATTGAATCTTTACTTCGAGAAACGTGAAGCGAAAGCTATCGATTGAGAGGAAAAGAACATTTATAGTCACTCATGCCTTCGAAACCCTTATTACTTGCTTAAAATTGTTTTACAATCTCATTATTTTTTTTAAATCAATTTTCTTACATTTTTGGTTAAAATAGATTATATTTAAATGTTTGTCTGAAGAAACGTGAAGCGAAAGCCAACGATTGACAAGAAAAGTCCATTTATAGTCACTCATGCCTTCGAAAGCGTCATTATTCACTTTAAATGATTTTATAATCTCATTATTGATTTTATGTTGAATTTTCTTACATTTTTTGTTCAAACAGATTATAATTGAATGTTTACCTCGGGAATCATGAAGCAAAAGCCATCGATTGAGAAGAAAAGACCATTTATAGTCACTCATGCCTTCGAAACCCTTATTGCTCACTTTAAATGGCTTTATGATTTGATTATTAACTTTAAGCTGAATTGTTTTACATTTTTTGTTAAAACAGATTGTAATTGAATGTTTACCTCGAGAAACGTGAAGCGAAAGCTATCGATTGAGGGGAAAAGAACATTTATAGTCACTCATGCCTTCGAAACCCTTATTACTTGCTTAAAATTGTTTTACAATCTCATTATTTTTTTTAAAATAAATTTTCTTACATTTTTGGTTAAAATAGATTATATTTAAATGTTTGTCTCAAGAAACGTGAAGCGAAAGCCATCGATTGACAAGAAAAGTCCATTTATAGTCACTCATGCCTTCGAAAGCGTCATTATTCACTTTAAATGATTTTATAATCTCATTATTGATTTTATGATGAATTTTCTTACATTTTTAGTTAAAACAGACTATAATTGAATGTTTACCTCGGCAAACATGAAGCAAAAGCCATCGATTGAGAAGAAAAGACCATTTATAGTCACTCATGCCTTCGAAACCCTTATTGCTCACTTTAAATGGCTTTATGATTTGGTTATTAACTTTAAGCTGAATTTTTTTACATTTTTTGTTAAAACATATTATAATTGAATCTTTACCTCGAGAAACGTGAAGCGAAAGCTATCGATTGAGAGAAAAAGAACATTTATAGTCACTCATGCCTTCGAAAGCCTCATTATTCACTTTAAATGATTTTATAATCTCATTATTGATTTTATGTTGAATTTTCTTACATTTTTAGTTAAAACAGACTATAATTGAATGTTTACCTCGGGAAACATGAAGCAAAAGCCATCGATTCAGAAGAAAAGACCATTTATAATCACTCATGCCTTCGAAACCCTTATTGTTCACTTTAAATGGCTTTATGATTTGATTATTAACTTTAAGCTGAATTTTTTTACATTTTTTGTTAAAACATATGATAATTGAATCTTTACCTCGAGAAACGTGAAGCGAAAGCTATCGATTGAGAGGAAAAGAACATTTATGGTCACTCATGCATTCGGAAGCCTTATTACTTGCTTAAAATTGTTTTACAATCTCATTATTTTTTTAAATCAATTTTCTTACATTTTTGGTTAAAATAGATAATATTTAAATCTTTGTCTCAAGAAACGTGAAGCGAAAGCCATCGATTGACAAGAAAAGTCCATTTATAGTCACTCATGCCTTCGAAAGCCTCATTATTCACTTTAAATGATTTTATAATCTCATTATTGATTTTATGTTGAATTTTCTTACATTTTTAGTTAAAACAGACTATAATTGAATGTTTACCTCGGGAAACATGAAGCAAAAGCCATCGATTCAGAAGAAAAGACCATTTATAGTCACTCATGCCTTCGAAACCCTTATTGCTCACTTTAAATGGCTTTATGATTTGATTATTAACTTTAAGCTGAATTTTTTTACATTTTTTGTTAAAACATATGATAATTGAATCTTTACTTCGAGAAACGTGAAGCGAAAGCTATCGATTGAGAGGAAAAGAACATTTATAGTCACTCATGCCTTCGAAAGCCTTATTACTTGCTTAAAATTGTTTTACAATCTCATTTTTTTTTTAAATCAATTTTCTTACATTTTTTGTTAAAATAGATTATATTTAAATGTTTGTCTAAAGAAACGTGAAGCGAAAGCCATCGATTGACAAGAAAAGTCCATTTATAGTCACTCATGCCTTCGAAAGCCTCATTATTCACTTTAAATGATTTTATAATCTCATTATTGATTTTATGTTGAATTTTCTTACATTTTTAGTTCAAACAGATTATAATTGAATGTTTACCTCTAGAAACATGAAGCAAAAGCCATCGATTGAGAAGAAAAGACCATTTATAGTCACTCATGCCTTCGAAACCCTTATTGCTCACTTTAAATGGCTTTATGATTTGATTATTAACTTTAAGCTGAATTTTTTTACATTTTTTGTTAATACATATTATAATTGAATGTTTACCTCGAGAAACGTGAAGCGAAAGCTATCGATTGAGAGGAAAAGAACATTTATAGTCACTCATGCCTTCGAAAGCCTTATTACTTGCTTAAAATTGTTTTACAATCTCATTATTTTTTTAAATCAATTTTCTTACATTTTTGGTTAAAATAGACTATATTTAAATGTTTGTCTCAAGAAACGTGAAGCGAAAGCCATCGATTGACAAGAAAAGTCCATTTATAGTCACTCATGCCTTCGAAAGCCTCATTATTCACTTTAAATGATTTTATAATCTCATTATTGATTTTATGATGAATTTTCTTACATTTTTAGTTAAAACAGACTATAATTGAATGTTTACCTCGGCAAACATGAAGCAAAAGCCATCGATTGAGAAGAAAAGACCATTTATAGTCACTCATGCCTTCGAAACCCTTATTGCTCACTTTAAATGGCTTTATGATTCGATTATTAACTTTAAGGTGAATGCTTTTACATTTTTTGTTAAAAAATATTATAAATGAATGTTTACCTCGAGAAACGTGAAGCGAAAGCTATCAATTGAGAGGAAAAGAACATTTATAGTCACTCATGCCTTCGAAAGCCTTATTACTTGCTTAAAATTGTTTTACAATCTCATTATTTTTTTTTAAATCAATTTTCTTACATTTTTGGTTAAAATAGATTATATTTAAATGTTTGTCTCAAGAAACGTGAAGCGAAAGCCATCGATTGACAAGAAAAGTCCATTTATAGTCACTCATGCCTTCGAAAGCCTCATTATTCACTTTAAATGATTTTATAATCTCATTATCGATTTTATGTTGAATTTTCTTACATTTTTAGTTAAAATAGACTATAATTGAATGTTTACCTTGGGAAACATGAAGCAAAAGCCATCGATTGAGAAGAAAAGACCATTTATAGTCACTCATGCCTTCGAAACCCTTATTACTCACTCTAAATGGCTTTATGATTTGGTTATTAACTTTAAGCTGAATATTTTTACATTTTTTGTTAAAACAGATTATAAATGAATGTTTACCTCGAGAAACGTGAAGCGAAAGCTATTGATTGGGAGGAAAAGAACATTTATAGTCACTCATGCCTTCGAAAGCCTCATTATTCACTTTAAATGATTTTATAATCTCATTATTGATTTTATGTTGAATTTTCTTACATTTTTAGTTAAAACAGACTATAATTGAATGTTTACCTTGGGAAACATGAAGCAAAAGCCATTGATTGAGAAGAAAAGACCATTTATAGTCACTCATGCCTTCGAAACCCTTATTTCTCACTTTAAATGGCTTGATGATTCGATTATTAACTTTAAGCTGAATTTTTTTACGTTTTTTGTTAAAACATATTATAATTGAATCTTTACCTCGAGAAACGTGAAGCGAAAGCTATCGATTGAGAGGAAAAGAACATTTATAGTCACTAATGCCTTCGGAAGCCTTATTATTCACTTTAAATGATTTTATAATCTCATTATCGATTTTATGTTGAATATTTTGACATTTTAATTTAAAACAGACTATAATTGAATGTTTACCTTGGGAAACATGGAGCAAAAGCCATCGATTGAGAAGAAAAGACCATTTATAGTCACTCATGCCTTCGAAACCCTTATTGCTCACTTTAAATGGCTTTATGATTTGATTATTAACTTTAAGCTGAATTTTTTTACATTTTTTGTTAAAACAGATTATAATTGAATGTTTACCTCGAGAAACGTGAAGCGAAAGCTATCGATTGAGAGGAAAAGAACATTTATAGTCACTCATGCCTTCGAAAGCCTTATTACTTGCTTAAAATTGTTTTACAATCTCATTATTTTTTTTTAAATCAATTTTCTTACATTTTTGGTTAAAATAGATTATATTTAAATGTTTGTCTCAAGAAACGTGAAGCGAAAGCCATCGATTGACAAGAAAAGTCCATTTATAGTCACTCATGACTTCGAAAGCCTCATTATTCACTTTAAATGATTTTATAATCTCATTATTGATTTTATGTTGAATTTTCTTACATTTTTAGTTAAAATAGACTATAATTGAATGTTTACCTTGGGAAACATGAAGCAAAAGCCATCGATTGAGAAGAAAAGACCATTTATAGCCACTCATGCCTTCGAAACCCTTATTGCTCACTTTAAATGGCTTTATGATTTGATTATTAACTTTAAGCTGAATTTTTTTACATTTTTTGTTAAAACATATTATAATTAAATCTTTACCTCGAGAAACGTGAGGCGAAAGCTATCGATTGAGAGGAAAAGAACATTTATAGTCACTCATGCCTTCGAAAGCCTCATTATTCACTTTAAATGATTTTATAATCTCATTATTGATTTTATGTTGAATTTTCTTACATTTTTACTTAAAACAGACTATAATTGAATGTTTACCTCGGGAAACATGAAGCAAAAGCCATCGATTGAGAAGAAAAGACCATTTATAGTCACTCATGCCTTCGAAACCCTTATTGCTCACTTTAAATGGCTTTATGATTCGATTATTAACTTTAAGCTGAATTTTTTTACATTTTTTGTTAAAACAGATTATAATTGAATGTTTACCTCGAGAAACGTGAAGCGAAATCTATCGATTGAGAGGAAAAGAACATTTATAGTCACTCATGCCTTCGAAAGCCTTATTACTTGCTTAAAATTGTTTTACAATCTCATTATTTTTTTTTAAATCAATTTTCTTACATTTTTTGTTAAAATAGATTATATTTAAATGTTTGTCTCAAGCAACCTGAAGCGAAAGCCATCGATTGACAAGAAAAGTCCATTTATAGTCACTCATGCCTTCGAAAGCCTCATTATTCACTTTAAATGATTTTATAATCTCATTATTGATTTTATGTTGAATTTTCTTACATTTTTAGTTCAAACAGATTATAATTGAATGTTTACCTCGGGAAACATGAAGCAAAAGCCATCGATTGAGAAGAAAAGACTATTTATAGTCACTCATGCCTTCGAAACCCTTATTGCTCACTTTAAATGGCTTTATGATTTGATTATTAACTTTAAGCTGAATTTTTTTACATTGTTTGTTAAAACAGATTGTAATTGAATGTTTACCTCGAGAAACGTGAAGCGAAAGCTATCGATTGAGAGGAAAAGAACATTTATAGTCACTCATGCCTTCGAAAGCCTTATTACTTGCTTAAAATTGTTTTACAATCTCATTATTTTTTTAAATCAATTTTCTTACATTTTTGGTTAAAATAGACTATATTTAAATGTTTGTCTCAAGAAACGTGAAGCGAAAGCCATCGATTGACAAGAAAAGTCCATTTATAGTCACTCATGCCTTCGAAAGCCTCATTATTCACTTTAAATGATTTTATAATCTCATTATTGATTTTATGATGAATTTTCTTACATTTTTAGTTAAAACAGACTATAATTGAATGTTTACCTCGGCAAACATGAAGCAAAAGCCATCGATTGAGAAGAAAAGACCATTTATAGTCACTCATGCCTTCGAAACCCTTATTGCTCACTTTAAATGGCTTTATGATTCGATTATTAACTTTAAGCTGAATTTTTTTACATTTTTTGTTAAAAAATATTATAAATGAATGTTTACCTCGAGAAACGTGAAGCGAAAGCTATCAATTGAGAGGAAAAGAACATTTATAGTCACTCATGCCTTCGAAAGCCTTATTACTTGCTTAAAATTATTTTACAATCTCATTATTTTTTTTTAAATCAATTTTCTTACATTTTTGGTTAAAATAGATTATATTTAAATGTTTGTCTCAAGAAACGTGAAGCGAAAGCCATCGATTGACAAGAAAAGTCCATTTATAGTCACTCATGCCTTCGAAAGCCTCATTATTCACTTTAAATGATTTTATAATCTCATTATCGATTTTATGTTGAATTTTCTTACATTTTTAGTTAAAATAGACTATAATTGAATGTTTACCTTGGGAAACATGAAGCAAAAGCCATCGATTGAGAAGAAAAGACCATTTATAGTCACTCATGCCTTCGAAACCCTTATTACTCACTCTAAATGGCTTTATGATTTGGTTATTAACTTTAAGCTGAATTTTTTTACATTTTTTGTTAAAACAGATTATAAATGAATGTTTACCTCGAGAAACATGAAGCGAAAGCTATTGATTGGGAGGAAAAGAACATTTATAGTCACTCATGCCTTCGAAAGCCTCATTATTCACTTTAAATGATTTTATAATCTCATTATTGATTTTATGTTGAATTTTCTTACATTTTTAGTTAAAACAGACTATAATTGAATGTTTACCTTGGGAAACATGAAGCAAAAGCCATTGATTGAGAAGAAAAGACCATTTATAGTCACTCATGCCTTCGAAACCCTTATTTCTCACTTTAAATGGCTTTATGATTCGATTATTAACTTTAAGCTGAATTTTTTTACGTTTTTTGTTAAAACATATTATAATTGAATCTTTACCTCGAGAAACGTGAAGCGAAAGCTATCGATTGAGAGGAAAAAAACATTTATAGTCACTAATGCCTTCGGAAGCCTCATTATTCACTTTAAATGATTTTATAATCTTATTATCGATTTTATGTTGAATATTTTGACATTTTTATTTAAAACAGACTATAATTGAATGTTTACCTTGGGAAACATGGAGCAAAAGCCATCGATTGAGAAGAAAAGACCATTTATAGTCACTCATGCCTTCGAAACCCTTATTGCTCACTTTAAATGGCTTTATGATTTGATTATTAACTTTAAGCTGAATTTTTTTACATTTTTTGTTAAAACAGATTATAATTGAATGTTTACCTCGAGAAACGTGAAGCGAAAGCTATCGATTGAGAGGAAAAGAACATTTATAGTCACTCATGCCTTCGAAAGCCTTATTACTTGCTTAAAATTGTTTTACAATCTCATTATTTTTTTTTAAATCAATTTTCTTACATTTTTGGTTAAAATAGATTATATTTAAATGTTTGTCTCAAGAAACGTGAAGCGAAAGCCATCGATTGACAAGAAAAGTCCATTTATAGTCACTCATGACTTCGAAAGCCTCATTATTCACTTTAAATGATTTTATAATCTCATTATTGATTTTATGTTGAATTTTCTTACATTTTTAGTTAAAATAGACTATAATTGAATGTTTACCTTGGGAAACATGAAGCAAAAGCCATCGATTGAGAAGAAAAGACCATTTATAGTCACTCATGCCTTCGAAACCCTTATTGCTCACTTTAAATGGCTTTATGATTTGATTATTAACTTTAAGCTGAATTTTTTTACATTTTTTGTTAAAACATATTATAATTAAATCTTTACCTCGAGAAACGTGAGGCGAAAGCTATCGATTGAGAGGAAAAGAACATTTATAGTCACTCATGCCTTCGAAAGCCTCATTATTCACTTTAAATGATTTTATAATCTCATTATTGATTTTATGTTGAATTTTCTTACATTTTTAGTTAAAACAGACTATAATTGAATGTTTACCTCGGGAAACATGAAGCAAAAGCCATCGATTGAGAAGAAAAGACCATTTATAGTCACTCATGCCTTCGAAACCCTTATTGCTCACTTTAAATGGCTTTATGATTCGATTATTAACTTTAAGCTGAATTTTTTTACGTTTTTTGTTAAAACATATTATAATTGAATCTTTACCTCGAGAAACGTGAAGCGAAAGCTATCGATTGAGAGGAAAAGAACATTTATAGTCACTAATGCCTTCGGAAGCCTCATTATTTACTTTAAATGATTTTATAATCTCATTATCGATTTTATCTTGAATTTTTTAACATTTTTATTTAAAACAGACTATAATTGAATGTTTACCTTGGGAAACATAGAGCAAAAGCCATCGATTGAGAAGAAAAGACCATTTATAGTCACTCATGCCTTCGAAACCCTTATTGCTCACTTTAAATGGCTTTATGATTTGATTATTAACTTTAAGCTGAATTTTTTTACATTTTTTGTTAAAACAGATTATAATTGAATGTTTACCTTGAGAAACGTGAAGCGAAAGCTATCGATTGAGAGGAAAAGAACATTTATAGTCAATCATGCCTTCGAAAGCCTTATTACTTGCTTAAAATTGTTTTACAATCTCATTATTTTTTTTTAAATCAATTTTCTTACATTTTTGGTTAAAATAGATTATATTTAAATCTTTGTCTCAAAAACGTGAAGCGAAAGCCATCGATTGACAAGAAAAGTCCATTTATAGTCACTCATGACTTCGAAAGCCTCATTATTCACTTTAAATGATTTTATAATCTCATTATTGATTTTATGTTGAATTTTCTTACATTTTTAGTTAAAATAGACTATAATTGAATGTTTACCTTCGGAAACATGAAGCAAAAGCCATCGATTGAGAAGAAAAGACCATTTATAGTCACTCATGCCTTCGAAACCCTTATTGCTCACTTTAAATGGCTTTATGATTCGATTATTAACTTTAAGCTGAATTTTTTTACATTTTTTGTTAAAACAGATTATAATTGAATGTTTACCTCGAGAAACGTGAAGCCAAAGCTATCGATTGAGAGGAAAAGAACATTTATAGTCACTCATGCCTTCGAAAGCCTTATTACTTGCTTAAAATTGTTTTACAATCTCATTATTTTTTTTTAAATCAATTTTCTTACATTTTTTGTTAAAATAGATTATATTTAAATGTTTGTCTCAAGCAACCTGAAGCGAAAGCCATCGATTGACAAGAAAAGTCCATTTATAGTCACTCATGCCTTCGAAAGCCTCATTATTCACTTTAAATGATTTTATAATCTCATTATTGATTTTATGTTGAATTTTCTTACATTTTTAGTTCAAACAGATTATAATTGAATGTTTACCTCGGGAAACATGAAGCAAAAGCCATCGATTGAGAAGAAAAGACTATTTATAGTCACTCATGCCTTCGAAACCCTTATTGCTCACTTTAAATGGCTTTATGATTTGATTATTAACTTTAAGCTGAATTTTTTTACATTGTTTGTTAAAACAGATTGTAATTGAATGTTTACCTCGAGAAACGTGAAGTGAAAGCTATCGATTGAGAGGAAAAGAACATTTATAGTCACTCATGCCTTCGAAAGCCTTATTACTTGCTTAAAATTGTTTTACAATCTCATTATTTTTTTAAATCAATTTTCTTACATTTTTGGTTAAAATAGACTATATTTAAATGTTTGTCTCAAGAAACCTGAAGCGAAAGCCATCGATTGACAAGAAAAGTCCATTTATAGTCACTCATGCCTTCGAAAGCCTCATTATTCACTTTAAATGATTTTATAATCTCATTATTGATTTTATGATGAATTTTCTTACATTTTTAGTTAAAACAGACTATAATTGAATGTTTACCTCGGCAAACATGAAGCAAAAGCCATCGATTGAGAAGAAAAGACCATTTATAGTCACTCATGCCTTCGAAACCCTTATTGCTCACTTTAAATGGCTTTATGATTCGATTATTAACTTTAAGCTGAATTTTTTTACATTTTTTGTTAAAAAATATTATAAATGAATGTTTACCTCGAGAAACGTGAAGCGAAAGCTATCAATTGAGAGGAAAAGAACATTTATAGTCACTCATGCCTTCGAAAGCCTTATTACTTGCTTAAAATTATTTTACAATCTCATTATTTTTTTTTAAATCAATTTTCTTACATTTTTGGTTAAAATAGATTATATTTAAATGTTTGTCTCAAGAAACGTGAAGCGAAAGCCATCGATTGACAAGAAAAGTCCATTTATAGTCACTCATGCCTTCGAAAGCCTCATTATTCACTTTAAATGATTTTATAATCTCATTATCGATTTTATGTTGAATTTTCTTACATTTTTAGTTAAAATAGACTATAATTGAATGTTTACCTTGGGAAACATGAAGCAAAAGCCATCGATTGAGAAGAAAAGACCATTTATAGTCACTCATGCCTTCGAAACCCTTATTACTCACTCTAAATGGCTTTATGATTTGGTTATTAACTTTAAGCTGAATTTTTTTACATTTTTTGTTAAAACAGATTATAAATGAATGTTTACCTCGAGAAACATGAAGCGAAAGCTATTGATTGGGAGGAAAAGAACATTTATAGTCACTCATGCCTTCGAAAGCCTCATTATTCACTTTAAATGATTTTATAATCTCATTATTGATTTTATGTTGAATTTTCTTACATTTTTAGTTAAAACAGACTATAATTGAATGTTTACCTTGGGAAACATGAAGCAAAAGCCATTGATTGAGAAGAAAAGACCATTTATAGTCACTCATGCCTTCGAAACCCTTATTTCTCACTTTAAATGGCTTTATGATTCGATTATTAACTTTAAGCTGAATTTTTTTACGTTTTTTGTTAAAACATATTATAATTGAATCTTTACCTCGAGAAACGTGAAGCGAAAGCTATCGATTGAGAGGAAAAAAACATTTATAGTCACTAATGCCTTCGGAAGCCTCATTATTCACTTTAAATGATTTTATAATCTCATTATCGATTTTATGTTGAATATTTTGACATTTTTATTTAAAACAGACTATAATTGAATGTTTACCTTGGGAAACATGGAGCAAAAGCCATCGATTGAGAAGAAAAGACCATTTATAGTCACTCATGCCTTCGAAACCCTTATCGCTCACTTTAAATGGCTTTATGATTTGATTATTAACTTTAAGCTGAATTTTTTTACATTTTTTGTTAAAACAGATTATAATTGAATGTTTACCTCGAGAAACGTGAAGCGAAAGCTATCGATTGAGAGGAAAAGAACATTTATAGTCACTCATGCCTTCGAAAGCCTTATTACTTGCTTAAAATTGTTTTACAATCTCATTATTTTTTTTTAAATCAATTTTCTTACATTTTTGGTCAAAATAGATTATATTTAAATGTTTGTCTCAAGAAACGTGAAGCGAAAGCCATCGATTAACAAGAAAAGTCCATTTATAGTCACTCATGACTTCGAAAGCCTCATTATTCACTTTAAATGATTTTATAATCTCATTATTGATTTTATGTTGAATTTTCTTACATTTTTAGTTAAAATAGACTATAATTGAATGTTTACCTTGGGAAACATGAAGCAAAAGCCATCGATTGAGAAGAAAAGACCATTTATAGTCACTCATGCCTTCGAAACCCTTATTGCTCACTTTAAATGGCTTTATGATTTGATTATTAACTTTAAGCTGAATTTTTTTACATTTTTTGTTAAAACATATTATAATTAAATCTTTACCTCGAGAAACGTGAGGCGAAAGCTATCGATTGAGAGGAAAAGAACATTTATAGTCACTCATGCCTTCGAAAGCCTCATTATTCACTTTAAATGATTTTATAATCTCATTATTGATTTTATGTTGAATTTTCTTACATTTTTAGTTAAAACAGACTATAATTGAATGTTTACCTCGGGAAACATGAAGCAAAAGCCATCGATTGAGAAGAAAAGACCATTTATAGTCACTCATGCCTTCGAAACCCTTATTCCTCACTTTAAATGGCTTTATGATTCGATTATTAACTTTAAGCTGAATTTTTTTACGTTTTTTGTTAAAACATATTATAATTGAATCTTTACCTCGAGAAACGTGAAGCGAAAGCTATCGATTGAGAGGAAAAGAACATTTATAGTCACTAATGCCTTCGGAAGCCTCATTATTTACTTTAAATGATTTTATAATCTCATTATCGATTTTATCTTGAATTTTTTGACATTTTTATTTAAAACAGACTATAATTGAATGTTTACCTTGGGAAACATGGAGCAAAAGCCATCGATTGAGAAGAAAAGACCATTTATAGTCACTCATGCCTTCGAAACCCTTATTGCTCACTTTAAATGGCTTTATGATTTGATTATTAACTTTAAGCTGAATTTTTTTACATTTTTTGTTAAAACAGATTATAATTGAATGTTTACCTCGAGAAACGTGAAGCGAAAGCTATCGATTGAGAGGAAAAGAACATTTATAGTCACTCATGCCTTCGAAAGCCTTATTACTTGCTTAAAATTGTTTTACAATCTCATTATTTTTTTTTAAATCAATTTTCTTACATTTTTGGTTAAAATAGATTATATTTAAATGTTTGTCTCAAGAAACGTGAAGCGAAAGCCATCGATTGACAAGAAAAGTCCATTTATAGTCACTCATGACTTCGAAAGCCTCATTATTCACTTTAAATGATTTTATAATCTCATTATTGATTTTATGTTGAATTTTCTTACATTTTTAGTTAAAATAGACTATAATTGAATGTTTACCTTGGGAAACATGAAGCAAAAGCCATCGATTGAGAAGAAAAGACCATTTATAGTCACTCATGCCTTCGAAACCCTTATTGCTCACTTTAAATGGCTTTATGATTCGATTATTAACTTTAAGCTGAATTTTTTTACATTTTTTGTTAAAACAGATTATAATTGAATGTTTACCTCGAGAAACGTGAAGCGAAAGCTATCGATTGAGAGGAAAAGAACATTTATAGTCACTCATGCCTTCGAAAGCCTTATTACTTGCTTAAAATTGTTTTACAATCTCATTATTTTTTTTTAAATCAATTTTCTTACATTTTTTGTTAAAATAGATTATATTTAAATGTTTGTCTCAAGCAACCTGAAGCGAAAGCCATCGATTGACAAGAAAAGTCCATTTATAGTCACTCATGCCTTCGAAAGCCTCATTATTCACTTTAAATGATTTTATAATCTCATTATTGATTTTATGTTGAATTTTCTTACATTTTTAGTTCAAACAGATTATAATTGAATGTTTACCTCGGGAAACATGAAGCAAAAGCCATCGATTGAGAAGAAAAGACCATTTATAGTCACTCATGCCTTCGAAACCCTTATTGCTCACTTTAAATGGCTTTATGATTTGATTATTAACTTTAAGCTGAATTTTTTTACATTGTTTGTTAAAACAGATTGTAATTGAATGTTTACCTCGAGAAACGTGAAGCGAAAGCTATCGATTGAGAGGAAAAGAACATTTATAGTCACTCATGCCTTCGAAAGCCTTATTACTTGCTTAAAATTGTTTTACAATCTCATTATTTTTTTAAATCAATTTTCTTACATTTTTGGTTAAAATAGACTATATTTAAATGTTTGTCTCAAGAAACGTGAAGCGAAAGCCATCGATTGACAAGAAAAGTCCATTTATAGTCACTCATGCCTTCGAAAGCCTCATTATTCATTTTAAATGATTTTATAATCTCATTATTGATTTTATGATGAATTTTCTTACATTTTTAGTTAAAACAGACTATAATTGAATGTTTACCTCGGCAAACATGAAGCAAAAGCCATCGATTGAGAAGAAAAGACCATTTATAGTCACTCATGCCTTCGAAACCCTTATTGCTCACTTTAAATGGCTTTATGATTCGATTATTAACTTTAAGCTGAATTTTTTTACATTTTTTGTTAAAAAATATTATAAATGAATGTTTACCTCGAGAAACGTGAAGCGAAAGCTATCAATTGAGAGGAAAAGAACATTTATAGTCACTCATGCCTTCGAAAGCCTTATTACTTGCTTAAAATTGTTTTACAATCTCATTATTTTTTTTTAAATCAATTTTCTTACATTTTTGGTTAAAAGAGATTATATTTAAATGTTTGTCTCAAGAAACGTGAAGCGAAAGCCATCGATTGACAAGAAAAGTCCATTTATAGTCACTCATGCCTTCGAAAGCCTCATTATTCACTTTAAATGATTTTATAATCTCATTATCGATTTTATGTTGAATTTTCTTACATTTTTAGTTAAAATAGACTATAATTGAATGTTTACCTTGGGAAACATGAAGCAAAAGCCATCGATTGAGAAGAAAAGACCATTTATAGTCACTCATGCCTTCGAAACCCTTATTACTCACTCTAAATGGCTTTATGATTTGGTTATTAACTTTAAGCTGAATTTTTTTACATTTTTTGTTAAAACAGATTATAAATGAATGTTTACCTCGAGAAACGTGAAGCGAAAGCTATTGATTGGGAGGAAAAGAACATTTATAGTCACTCATGCCTTCGAAAGCCTCATTATTCACTTTAAATGATTTTATAATCTCATTATTGATTTTATGTTGAATTTTCTTACATTTTTAGTTAAAACAGACTATAATTGAATGTTTACCTTGGGAAACATGAAGCAAAAGCCATTGATTGAGAAGAAAAGACCATTTATAGTCACTCATGCCTTCGAAACCCTTATTTCTCACTTTAAATGGCTTTATGATTCGATTATTAACTTTAAGCTGAATTTTTTTACGTTTTTTGTTAAAACATATTATAATTGGATCTTTACCTCGAGAAACGTGAAGCGAAAGCTATCGATTGAGAGGAAAAAAACATTTATAGTCACTAATGCCTTCGGAAGCCTCATTATTCACTTTAAATGATTTTATAATCTCATTATCGATTTTATGTTGAATATTTTGACATTTTTATTTAAAACAGACTATAATTGAATGTTTACCTTGGGAAACATGGAGCAAAAGCCATCGATTGAGAAGAAAAGACCATTTATAGTCACTCATGCCTTCGAAACCCTTATTGCTCACTTTAAATGGCTTTATGATTTGATTATTAACTTTAAGCTGAATTTTTTTACATTTTTTGTTAAAACAGATTATAATTGAATGTTTACCTCGAGAAACGTGAAGCGAAAGCTATCGATTGAGAGGAAAAGAACATTTATAGTCACTCATGCCTTCGAAAGCCTTATTACTTGCTTAAAATTGTTTTACAATCTCATTATTTTTTTTTAAATCAATTTTCTTACATTTTTGGTTAAAATAGATTATATTTAAATGTTTGTCTCAAGAAACGTGAAGCGAAAGCCATCGATTGACAAGAAAAGTCCATTTATAGTCACTCATGACTTCGAAAGCCTCATTATTCACTTTAAATGATTTTATAATCTCATTATTGATTTTATGTTGAATTTTCTTACATTTTTAGTTAAAATAGACTATAATTGAATGTTTACCTTGGGAAACATGAAGCAAAAGCCATCGATTGAGAAGAAAAGACCATTTATAGTCACTCATGCCTTCGAAACCCTTATTGCTCACTTTAAATGGCTTTATGATTTGATTATTAACTTTAAGCTGAATTTTTTTACATTTTTTGTTAAAACATATTATAATTAAATCTTTACCTCGAGAAACGTGAGGCGAAAGCTATCGATTGAGAGGAAAAGAACATTTATAGTCACTCATGCCTTCGAAAGCCTCATTATTCACTTTAAATGATTTTATAATCTCATTATTGATTTTATGTTGAATTTTCTTACATTTTTAGTTAAAACAGACTATAATTGAATGTTTACCTCGGGAAACATGAAGCAAAAGCCATCGATTGAGAAGAAAAGACCATTTATAGTTAGTCATGCCTTCGAAACCCTTATTGCTCACTTTCAATGGCTTTATGATTTGATTATTAACTTTAAGCTGAATTTTTTTACATTTTTTGTTAAAACATATTATAATTGAATCTTTACCTCGAGAAACGTGTATCGAAAGCTATCGATTGAGAGGAAAAGAACATTTATAGTCACTCATGCCTTCGAAAGCCTCATTATTCACTTTAAATGATTTTATAATCTCATTATTGATTTTATGCTGAATTTTCTTACATTTTTTGTTAAAACAGACTATAATTGAATGTTTACCTCGGGAAACATGAAGCAAAAGCCATCGATTGAGAAGAAAAGACCATTTATATTCACTCATGCCTTCGAAACCCTTATTGCTCACTTTAAATGGCTTTATGATTCGATTATTAACTTTAAGCTGAATTTTTTTACGTTTTTTATTAAAACATATTATAATTGAATCTTTACCTCGAGAAACGTGAAGCGAAAGCTATCGATTGAGAGGAAAAGAACATTTATAGTCACTAATGCCTTCGGAAGCCTCATTATTCACTTTAAATGATTTTATAATCTCATTATCGATTTTATGTTGAATTTTTTGACATTTTTATTTAAAACAGACTATAATTGAATGTTTACCTTGGGAAACATGGAGCAAAAGCCATCGATTGAGAAGAAAAGACCATTTATAGTCACTCATGCCTTCGAAACCCTTATTGCTCACTTTAAATGGCTTTATGATTTGATTATTACCTTTAAGCTGAATTTTTTTACATTTTTTGTTAAAACAGATTATAATTGAATGTTTACCTCGAGAAACGTGAAGCGAAAGCTATCGATTGAGAGGAAAAGAACATTTATAGTCACTCATGCCTTCGAAAGCCTTATTACTTGCTTAAAATTGTTTTACAATCTCATTATTTTTTCTTAAATTAATTTTCTTACATTTTTGGTTAAAATAGATTATATTTAAATGTTTGTCTCAAGAAACGTGAAGCGAAAGCCATCGATTGACAAGAAAAGTTCATTTATAGTCACTCATGCATTTGAAAGCCTCATTATTCACTTTAAATGATTTTATAATCTCATTATTGATTTTATGTTGAATTTTCTTACATTTTTAGTTAAAATAGACTATAATTGAATGTTTACCTTGGGAAACATGAAGCAAAAGCCATCGATTGAGAAGAAAAGACCATTTACAGTCACCCATGCCTTCGAAACCCTTATTGCTCACTTTAAATGGCTTTATGATTTGATTATTAACTTTAAGCTGAATTGTTTTACATTTTTTGTTAAAACAGATTATAATTGAATGTTTACCTCGAGAAACGTGAAGCGAAAGCTATCGATTGAGAGGAAAAGAACATTTATAGTCACTCATGCCTTCGAAAGCCTTATTACTTGCTTAAAATTGTTTTACAATCTCATTATTTTTTTTTAAATCAATTTTCTTACATTTTTTGTTAAAATAGATTATATTTAAATGTTTGTCTCAAGCAACGTGAAGCGAAAGCCTTCGATTGACAAGAAAAGTCCATTTATAGTCACTCATGCCTTCGAAAGCCTCATTATTCACTTTAAATGATTTTATAATCTCATTATTGATTTTATGTTGAATTTTCTTACATTTTTAGTTAAAATAGACTATAATTGAATGTTTACCTCGGGAAACATGAAGCAAAAGCCATCGATTGAGAAGAAAAGACCATTTATAGTCACTCATGCATTCGAAACCCTTATTGCTCACTTTAAATGGCTTTATGATTCGATTATTAACTTTAAGCTGAATTTTTTTACATTTTTTGTTAAAACATATTATAATTGAATCTTTACCTCGAGAAACGTGAAGCGAAACCTATCGATTGAGAGGAAAAGAACATTTATAGTCACTCATGCCTTCGAAAGCCTCATTATTCACTTTAAATGATTTTATAATCTCATTATTGATTTTATGTTGAATTTTCTTACATTTTTAGTTAAAATAGACTATAATTGAATGTTTACCTTGGGAAACATGAAGCAAAAGCCATCGATTTATAAGAAAAGACCATTTATAGTCACTCATGCCTTCGAAACCCTTATTACTCACTTTAAATGGCTTTATGATTTGATTATTAACTTTAAGCTGAATTTTTTTACATTTTTTGTTAAAACATATTATAATTGAATCTTTACCTCGAGAAACGTGAAGCGAAAGCTATCGATTGAGAGGAAAAGAACATTTATAGTCACTCATGCCTTCGAAAGCCTCATTATTCACTTTAAATGATTTTATAATCCCATTATTGATTTTATGTTGAATTTTCTTACATTTTTAGTTAAAATAGACTATAATTGAATGTTTACCTTGGGAAACATGAAGCAAAAGCCATCGATTTAGAAGAAAAGACCATTTATAGTCACTCATGCCTTCGAAACCCTTATTGCTCACTTTAAATGGCTTTATGATTTGATTATTAACTTTAAGCTGAATTGTTTTACATTTTTTGTTAAAACAGATTATAATTGAATGTTTACCTCGAGAAACGTGAAGCGAAAGCTATCGATTGAGAGGAAAAGAACATTTATAGTCACTCATGCCTTCGAAAGCCTTATTACTTGCTTAAAATTGTTTTACAATCTCATTATTTTTTTTTAAATCAATTTTCTTACATTTTTGGTTAAAATAGATTATATTTAAATGTTTGTCTCAAGAAACGTGAAGCGAAAGCCATCGATTGACAAGAAAAGTCCATTTATAGTCACTCATGCATTCGAAAGCCTCATTATTCACTTTAAATGATTTTATAATCTCATTATTGATTTTATGTTGAATTTTCTTACATTTTTAGTTAAAATAGACTATAATTGAATGTTTACCTTGGGAAACATGAAGCAAAAGCCATCGATTGAGAAGAAAAGACCATTTATAGTCACTCATGCCTTCGAAACCCTTATTGCTCACTTTAAATGGCTTTATGATTTGATTATTAACTTTAAGCTGAATTTTTTTACATTTTTTGTTAAAACATATTATAATTGAATCTTTACCTCGAGAAACGTGAAGCGAAAGCTATCGATTGAGAGGAAAAGAACATTTATAGTCACTCATGCCTTCGAAAGCCTCATTATTCACTTTAAATGATTTTATAATCTCATTATTGATTTTATGTTGAATTTTCTTACATTTTTAGTTAAAATAGACTATAATTGAATGTTTACCTTGGGAAACATGAAGCAAAAGCCATCGATTGAGAAGAAAAGACCATTTATAGTCACTCATGCCTTCGAAACCCTTATTGCTCACTTTAAATGGCTTTATGATTTGATTATTAACTTTAAGCTGAATTTTTTTACATTTTTTGTTAAAACATATTATAATTGAATCTTTACCTCGAGAAACGTGAAGCGAAAGCTATCGATTGAGAGGAAAAGAACATTTATAGTCACTCATGCCTTCGAAAGCCTCATTATTCACTTTAAATGATTTTATAATCTCATTATTGATTTTATGTTGAATTTTCTTACATTTTTAGTTAAAACAGACTATAATTGAATGTTTACCTCGGGAAACATGAAGCAAAACCCATCGATTGAGAAGAAAAAACAATTTATAGTCACTCACGCCTTCGAAACCCTTATTGCTCACTCTAAATGGCTTTATGATTCGATTATTAACTTTAAGCTGAATTTTTTTACGTTTTTTGTTAAAACATATTATAATTGAATCTTTACCTCGATAAACGTGAAGCGAAAGCTATCGATTGAGAGGAAAAGAACATTTATAGTCACTAATGCCTTCGGAAGCCTCATTATTCACTTTAAATGATTTTATATTCTCATTATCGATTTTATGTTGAATTTTTTGACATTTTTATTTAAAACAGACTATAATTGAATGTTTACCTTGGGAAACAAGGAGCAAAAGCCATCGATTGAGAAGAAAACACCATTTATAGTCACTCATGCCTTCGAAACCCTTATTGCTCACTTTAAATGGCTTTATGATTTGATTATTAACTTTAAGCTGAATTTTTTTACATTCTTAGTTAAAACAGATTATAATTGAATGTTTACCTCGAGAAACGTGAAGCGAAAGCTATCGATTGAGAGGAAAAGAACATTTATAGTCACTCATGCCTTCGAAAGCCTTATTACTTGCTTAAAATTGTTTTACAATCTCATTATTTTTTTTTAAATCAATTTTCTTACATTTTTGGTTAAAATAGATTATATTTAAATGTTTGTCTCAAGCAACGTGAAGCGAAAGCCATCGATTGACAAGAAAAGTCCATTTATAGTCACTCATGCATTCGAAAGCCTCATTATTCACTTTAAATGATTTCATAATCTCATTATTGATTTTATGTTGAATTTTCTTACATTTTTAGTTAAAATAGACTATAATTGAATGTTTACCTCGGGAAACATGAAGCAAAAGCCATCGATTGAGAAGAAAAGACCATTTATAGTCACTCATGCATTCGAAACCCTTATTGCTCACTTTAAATGGCTTTATGATTCGATTATTAACTTTAAGCTGAATTTTTTTATATTTTTTGTTAAAACATATTATAATTGAATCTTTACCTCGAGAAACGTGAAGCGAAAGCTATCGATTGAGAGGAAAAGAACATTTATAGTCACTCATGCCTTCGAAAGCCTCATTATTCACTTTAAATGATTTTATAATCTCATTATTGATTTTATGTTGAATTTTCTTACATTTTTAGTTAAAACAGACTATAATTGAATGTTTACCTCGGGAAACATGAAGCAAAAGCCATCGATTGAGAAGAAAAGACCATTTACAGTCACTCATGCCTTCGAAACCCTTATTGCTCACTTTAAATGGCTTTATGATTCGATTATTAACTTTAAGCTGAATTTTTTTACGTTTTTTGTTAAAACATATTATAATTGAATCTTTACCTCGATAAACGTGAAGCGAAAGCTATCGATTGAGAGGAAAAGAACATTTATAGTCACTAATGCCTTCGGAAGCCTCATTATTCACTTTAAATGATTTTATAATCTCATTATCGATTTTATGTTGAATTTTCTGACATTTTTATTTAAAACAGACTATAATTGAATGTTTACCTTAGGAAACATGGAGCAAAAGCCATCGATTGAGAAGAAAAGACCATTTATAGTCACTCATGCCTTCGAAACCCTTATTGCTCACTTTAAATGGCTTTATGATTTGATTATTAACTTTAAGCTGAATTGTTTTACATTTTTTGTTAAAACAGATTATAATTGAATGATTACCTCGAGAAACGTGAAGCGAAAGCTATCGATTGAGAAGAAAAGAACATTTATAGTCACTCATGCCTTCGAAAGCCTTATTACTTGCTTAAAATTGTTTTACAATCTCATTATTTTTTTTTAAATAAATTTTCTTACATTTTTGGTTAAAATAGATTATATTTAAATGTTTGTCTCAAGAAACGTGAAGCGAAAGCCATCGATTGACAAGAAAAGTCCATTTATAGTCACTCATGCCTTCGAAAGCCTCATTTTTCACTTTAAATGATTTTATAATATCATTATTGATTTTATGTTGAATTTTCTTACATTTTTAGTTAAAATAGACTATAATTGAATGTTTACCTTGGGAAACATGAAGCAAAAGCCATCGATTTAGAAGAAAAGACCATTTATAGTCACTCATGCATTCGAAACCCTTATTGCTCACTTTAAATGGCTTTATGATTCGATTATTAACTTTAAGCTGAATTTTTTTATATTTTTTGTTAAAACATATTATAATTGAATCTTTACCTCGAGAAACGTGAAGCGAAAGCTATCGATTGAGAGGAAAAGAACATTTATAGTCACTCATGCCTTCGAAAGCCTCATTATTCACTTTAAATGATTTTATAATCTCATTATTGATTTTATGTTGAATTTTCTTACATTTTTAGTTAAAACAGACTATAATTGAATGTTTACCTCGGGAAACATGAAGCAAAAGCCATCGATTGAGAAGAAAAGACCATTTACAGTCACTCATGCCTTCGAAACCCTTATTGCTCACTTTAAATGGCTTTATGATTCGATTATTAACTTTAAGCTGAATTTTTTTACGTTTTTTGTTAAAACATATTATAATTGAATCTTTACCTCGATAAACGTGAAGCGAAAGCTATCGATTGAGAGGAAAAGAACATTTATAGTCACTAATGCCTTCGGAAGCCTCATTATTCACTTTAAATGATTTTATAATCTCATTATCGATTTTATGTTGAATTTTCTGACATTTTTATTTAAAACAGACTATAATTGAATGTTTACCTTGGGAAACATGGAGCAAAAGCCATCGATTGAGAAGAAAACACCATTTATAGTCACTCATGCCTTCGAAACCCTTATTGCTCACTTTAAATGGCTTTATGATTTGATTATTAACTTTAAGCTGAATTTTTTTACATTTTTTTGTTAAAACAGATTATAATTGAATGTTTACCTCAAGAAAGGTGAAGCGAAAGCTATCGATTGAGAGGAAAAGAACATTTATAGTCACTCATACCTTCGAAAGCCTTATTACTTGCTTAAAATCGTTTTACAATCTCATTATTTTTTTTAAATCAATTTTCTTACATTTTTGGTTAAAATAGATTATATTTAACTGTTTGTCTCAAGCAACGTGAAGCGAAAGCCATCAATTGACAAGAAAAGTCCATTTATAGTCACTCATGCCTTCGAAAGCCTCATTTTTCACTTTAAATGATTTTATAATATCATTATTGATTTTATGTTGAATTTTCTTACATTTTTAGTTAAAATAGACTATAATTGAATGTTTACCTTGGGAAACATGAAGCAAAAGCCATCGATTTAGAAGAAAAGACCATTTATAGTCACTCATGCATTCGAAACCCTTATTGCTCACTTTAAATGGCTTTATGATTCGATTATTAACTTTAAGCTGAATTTGTTTATATTTTTTGTTAAAACATATTATAATTGAATCTTTACCTCGAGAAACGTGAAGCGAAAGCTATCGATTGAGAGGAAAAGAACATTTATAGTCACTCGTGCCTTCGAAAGCCTCATTATTCACTTTAAATGATTTTATAATCTTATTATTGATTTTATGTTGAATTTTCTTATATTTTTAGTTAAAACAGACTATAATTGAATGTTTACCTCGGGAAACATGAAGGAAAAGCCATCGATTGAGAAGAAAAGACCATTTATAGTCACTCATGCATTCGAAACCCTTATTGCTCACTTTAAATGGCTTTATGATTCGATTATTAACTTTAAGCTGAATTTTTTTATATTTTTTGTTAAAACATATTATAATTGAATCTTTACCTCGAGAAACGTGAAGCGAAAGCTATCGATTGAGAGGAAAAGATCATTTATAGTCACTCATGCCTTCGAAAGCCTCATTATTCACTTTAAATGATTTTATAATCTCATTATTGATTTTATGTTGAATTTTCTTACATTTTTAGTTAAAACAGACTATAATTGAATGTTTACCTCGGGAAACATGAAGCAAAAGCCATCGATTGAGAAGAAAAGACCATTTACAGTCACTCATGCCTTCGAAACCCTTATTGCTCACTTTAAATGGCTTTATGATTCGATTATTAACTTTAAGCTGAATTTTTTTACGTTTTTTGTTAAAACATATTATAATTGAATCTTTACCTCGATAAACGTGAAGCGAAAGCTATCGATTGAGAGGAAAAGAACATTTATAGTCACTAATGCCTTCGGAAGCCTCATTATTCACTTTAAATGATTTTATAATCTCATTATCGATTTTATGTTGAATTTTCTGACATTTTTATTTAAAACAGACTATAATTGAATGTTTACCTTAGGAAACATGGAGCAAAAGCCATCGATTGAGAAGAAAAGACCATTTATAGTCACTCATGCCTTCGAAACCCTTATTGCTCACTTTAAATGGCTTTATGATTTGATTATTAACTTTAAGCTGAATTTTTTTACATTCTTAGTTAAAACAGATTATAATTGAATGTTTACCTCGAGAAACGTGAAGCGAAAGCTATCGATTGAGAGGAAAAGAACATTTATAGTCACTCATGCCTTCGAAAGCCTTATTACTTGCTTAAAATTGTTTTACAATCTCATTATTTTTTTTTAAATCAATTTTCTTACATTTTTGGTTAAAATAGATTATATTTAAATGTTTGTCTCAAGCAACGTGAAGCGAAAGCCATCGATTGACAAGAAAAGTCCATTTATAGTCACTCATGCATTCGAAAGCCTCATTATTCACTTTAAATGATTTCATAATCTCATTATTGATTTTATGTTGAATTTTCTTACATTTTTAGTTAAAATAGACTATAATTGAATGTTTACCTCGGGAAACATGAAGCAAAAGCCATCGATTGAGAAGAAAAGACCATTTATAGTCACTCATGCATTCGAAACCCTTATTGCTCACTTTAAATGGCTTTATGATTCGATTATTAACTTTAAGCTGAATTTTTTTATATTTTTTGTTAAAACATATTATAATTGAATCTTTACCTCGAGAAACGTGAAGCGAAAGCTATCGATTGAGAGGAAAAGAACATTTATAGTCACTCATGCCTTCGAAAGCCTCATTATTCACTTTAAATGATTTTATAATCTCATTATTGATTTTATGTTGAATTTTCTTACATTTTTAGTTAAAACAGACTATAATTGAATGTTTACCTCGGGAAACATGAAGCAAAAGCCATCGATTGAGAAGAAAAGACCATTTACAGTCACTCATGCCTTCGAAACCCTTATTGCTCACTTTAAATGGCTTTATGATTCGATTATTAACTTTAAGCTGAATTTTTTTACGTTTTTTGTTAAAACATATTATAATTGAATCTTTACCTCGATAAACGTGAAGCGAAAGCTATCGATTGAGAGGAAAAGAACATTTATAGTCACTAATGCCTTCGGAAGCCTCATTATTCACTTTAAATGATTTTATAATCTCATTATCGATTTTATGTTGAATTTTCTGACATTTTTATTTAAAACAGACTATAATTGAATGTTTACCTTAGGAAACATGGAGCAAAAGCCATCGATTGAGAAGAAAAGACCATTTATAGTCACTCATGCCTTCGAAACCCTTATTGCTCACTTTAAATGGCTTTATGATTTGATTATTAACTTTAAGCTGAATTGTTTTACATTTTTTGTTAAAACAGATTATAATTGAATGATTACCTCGAGAAACGTGAAGCGAAAGCTATCGATTGAGAAGAAAAGAACATTTATAGTCACTCATGCCTTCGAAAGCCTTATTACTTGCTTAAAATTGTTTTACAATCTCATTATTTTTTTTTAAATAAATTTTCTTACATTTTTGGTTAAAATAGATTATATTTAAATGTTTGTCTCAAGAAACGTGAAGCGAAAGCCATCGATTGACAAGAAAAGTCCATTTATAGTCACTCATGCCTTCGAAAGCCTCATTTTTCACTTTAAATGATTTTATAATATCATTATTGATTTTATGTTGAATTTTCTTACATTTTTAGTTAAAATAGACTATAATTGAATGTTTACCTTGGGAAACATGAAGCAAAAGCCATCGATTTAGAAGAAAAGACCATTTATAGTCACTCATGCCTTCGAAACCCTTATTGCTCACTTTAAATGGCTTTATGATTTGATTATTAACTTTAAGCTGAATTTTTTTATATTTTTTGTTAAAACATATTATAATTGAATCTTTACCTCGAGAAACGTGAAGCGAAAGCTATCGATTGAGAGGAAAAGAACATTTATAGTCACTCATGCCTTCGAAAGCCTTATTATTCACTTTAAATGATTTTATAATCTCATTATTGATTTTATGTTGAATTTTCTTATATTTTTAGTTAAAACAGACTATAATTGAATGTTTACCTCGGGAAACATGAAGGAAAAGCCATCGATTGAGAAGAAAAGACCATTTATAGTCACTCATGCCTTCGAAACCCTTATTGCTCACTTTAAATGGCTTTATGATTCGACTATTAACTTTAAGCTGAATTTTTTTACGTTTTTTGTTAAAACATATTATAATTGAATCTTTACCTCGATAAACGTGAAGCGAAAGCTATCGATTGAGAGGAAAAAAGCATTTATAGTCACTAATGCCTTCGGAAGCCTCATTATTCACTTTAAATGATTTTATAATCTCATTATCGATTTTATGTTGAATTTTTTGACATTTTTATTTAAAACAGACTATAATTGAATGTTTACCTTGGGAAACATGGAGCAAAAGCCATCGATTGAGAAGAAAACACCATTTATAGTCACTCATGCCTTCGAAACCCTTATTGCTCACTTTAAATGGCTTTATGATTTGATTATTAACTTTAAGCTGAATTTTTTTACATTTTTTTGTTAAAACAGATTATAATTGAATGTTTACCTCAAGAAAGGTGAAGCGAAAGCTATCGATTGAGAGGAAAAGAACATTTATAGTCACTCATACCTTCGAAAGCCTTATTACTTGCTTAAAATCGTTTTACAATCTCATTATTTTTTTTAAATCAATTTTCTTACATTTTTGGTTAAAATAGATTATATTTAACTGTTTGTCTCAAGCAACGTGAAGCGAAAGCCATCAATTGACAAGAAAAGTCCATTTATAGTCACTCATGCCTTCGAAAGCCTCATTATTCACTTTAAATGATTTTATAATCTCATTATTGATTTTATGTTGAATTTTCTTACATTTTTAGTTAAAAGAGACTATAATTGAATGTTTACCTCGGGAAACATGAAGCAAAAGCCATCGATTGAGAAGAAAAGACCATTTATAGTCACTCATGCCTTCGAAACCCTTATTGCTCACTTTAAATGGCTTTATGATTCGATTATTAACTTTAAGCTGAATTTTTTTATATTTTTTGTTAAAACATATTATAATTGAATCTTTACCTCGAGAAACGTGAAGCGAAAGCTATCGATTGAGAGGAAAAAAACATTTATAGTCACTCATGCCTTCGAAAGCCTCATTATTCACTTTAAATGATTTTATAATCTCATTATTGATTTTATGTTGAATTTTCTTACATTTTTAGTTAAAACAGACTATAATTGAATGTTTACCTCGGGAAACATGAAGCAAAAGCCATCGATTGAGAAGAAAAGACCATTTACAGTCACTCATGCCTTCGAAACCCTTATTGCTCACTTTAAATGGCTTTATGATTCGATTATTAACTTTAAGCTGAATTTTTTTACGTTTTTTGTTAAAACATATTATAATTGAATCTTTACCTCGATAAACGTGAAGCGAAAGCTATCGATTGAGAGGAAAAAAACATTTATAGTCACTAATGCCTTCGGAAGCCTCATTATTCACTTTAAATGATTTTATAATCTCATTATCGATTTTATGTTGAATTTTTTGACATTTTTATTTTAAACAGACTATAATTGAATGTTTACCTTAGGAAACATGGAGCAAAAGCCATCGATTGAGAAGAAAAGACCATTTATAGTCACTCATGCCTTCGAAACCCTTATTGCTCACTTTAAATGGCTTTATGATTTGATTATTAACTTTAAGCTGAATTTTTTTACATTTTTTGTTAAAACAGATTATAATTGAATGTTTACCTCGAGAAACGTGAAGCGAAAGCTATCGATTGAGAGGAAAAGAACATTTATAGTCACACATGCCTTCGAAAGCCTTATTACTTGCTTAAAATTGTTTTACAATCTCATTATTTTTTTTTAAATCAATTGTCTTACATTTTTGGTTAAAATGGATTCTATTTAAATGTTTGCCTCAAGCAACGTGAAGCGAAAGCCATCGATTGACAAGAAAAGTCCATTTATAGTCACTCATGCCTTCGAAAGCCTCATTATTCACTTTAAATGATTTTATAATCTCATTATTGATTTTATGTTGAATTTTCTTACATTTTTAGTTAAAACAGACTATAATTGAATGTTTACCTCGGGAAACATGAAGCAAAAGCCATCGATTGAGAAGAAAAGACCATTTATAGTCACTCATGCCTTCGAAACCCTTATTGCTCACTTTAAATGGCTTTATGATTCGATTATTAACTTTAAGCTGAATTTTTTTATGTTTTTTGTTAAAACATATTATAATTGAATCTTTACCTCGATAAACGTGAAGCGAAAGCTATCGATTGAGAGGAAAAGAACATTTATAGTCACTAATGCCTTCGGAAGCCTCATTATTCACTTTAAATGATTTTATAATCTCATTATCGATTTTATGTTGAATTTTTTGACATTTTTAGTTAAAACAGACTATAATTGAATGTTTACCTTGGGAAACATGGAGCAAAAGCCATCGATTGAGAAGAAAACACCATTTATAGTCACTCATGCCTTCGAAACCCTTATTGCTCACTTTAAATGGCTTTATGATTTGAATATTAACTTTTAGCTGAATTTTTTTACATTTTTTGTTAAAACAGATTATAATTGAATGTTTACCTCGAGAAACGT
This sequence comes from Theobroma cacao, assembly GCF_053813885.1. Classification (NCBI taxonomy): domain Eukaryota; kingdom Viridiplantae; phylum Streptophyta; class Magnoliopsida; order Malvales; family Malvaceae; genus Theobroma; species Theobroma cacao. The sequence goes on along the minus strand of NC_142640.1, from coordinate 26,461,412 downwards.
GAAGCGAAAGCTATCGATTGAGAGGAAAAGAACATTTATGGTCACTCATGCCTTCGAAAGCCTTATTACTTGCTTAAAATTGTTTTACAATCTCATTATTTTTTCTTAAATCAATTTTCTTACATTTTTGGTTAAAATAGATTATATTTAAATGTTTGTCTCAAGAAACGTGAAGCGAAAGCCATCGATTGACAAGAAAAGTTCATTTATAGTCACTCATGCATTCGAAAGCCTCATTATTCACTTTAAATGATTTTATAATCTCATTATTGATTTTATGTTGAATTTTCTTACATTTTTAGTTAAAATAGACTATAATTGAATGTTTACCTTGGGAAACATGAAGCAAAAGCCATCGATTGAGAAGAAAAGACCATTTACAGTCACTCATGCCTTCGAAACCCTTATTGCTCACTTTAAATGGCTTTATGATTTGATTATTAACTTTAAGCTGAATTTTTTTACATTTTTTGTTAAAACAGATTATAATTGAATGTTTCCCTCGAGAAACGTGAAGCGAAAGCTATCGATTGAGAGGAAAAGAACATTTATAGTCACTAATGCCTTCGGAAGCCTCATTATTTACTTTAAATGATTTTATAATCTCATTATCGATTTTATCTTGAATTTTTTGACATTTTTATTTAAAACAGACTATAATTGAATGTTTACCTTGGGAAACATGGAGCAAAAGCCTTCGATTGAGAGGAAAAGACCATTTATAGTCACTCATGCCTTCGAAACCCTTATTGCTCACTTTAAATGGCTTTATGATTTAATTATTAACTTTAAGCTGAATTTTTTTACATTTTTTGTTAAAACAGATTATAATTGAATGTTTACCTCAGAAAACGTGAAGCGAAATCTATCGATTGAGAGGAAAAGAACATTTATAGTCACTCATGCCTTCGAAAGCCTTATTACTTGCTTAAAATTGTTTTACAAGCTCATTATTTTTTTTTAAATCAATTTTCATGCATTTTTGGTTAAAATAGATTATATTTAAATGTTTGTCTCAAGAAACGTGAAGCGAAAGCCATCGATTGACAAGAAAAGTCCATTTATAGTCACTCATGCCTTCGAAAGCCTCATTATTCACTTTAAATGATTTTATAATCTCATTATTGATTTTATGTTGAATTTTCTTACATTTTTAGTTAAAATAGACTATAATTGAATGTTTACCTTGGGAAACATGAAGGAAAAGCCATCGATTGAGAAGAAAAGACCATTTATAGTCACTCATGCCTTCGAAACCCTTATTGCTCACTTTCAATGGCTTTATGATTTGATTATTAACTTTAAGCTGAATTTTTTTACATTTTTTGTTAAAACATATTATAATTGAATCTTTACCTCGAGAAACGTGTATCGAAAGCTATCGATTGAGAGGAAAAGAACATTTATAGTCACTCATGCCTTCGAAAGCCTCATTATTCACTTTAAATGATTTTATAATCTCATTATTGATTTTATGTTGAATTTTCTTACATTTTTTGTTAAAACAGACTATAATTGAATGTTTACCTCGGGAAACATGAAGCAAAAGCCATCGATTGAGAAGAAAAGACCATTTATAGTCACTCATGCCTTCGAAACCCTTATTGCTCACTTTAAATGGCTTTATGATTCGATTATTAACTTTAAGCTGAATTTTTTTACGTTTTTTATTAAAACATATTATAATTGAATCTTTACCTCAAGAAACGTGAAGCGAAAGCTATCGATTGAGAGGAAAAGAACATTTATAGTCACTAATGCCTTCGGAAGCCTCATTATTCACTTTAAATGATTTTATAATCTCATTATCGATTTTATGTTGAATTTTTTGACATTTTTATTTAAAACAGACTATAATTGAATGTTTACCTTGGGAAACATGGAGCAAAAGCCATCGATTGAGAAGAAAACACCATTTATAGTCACTCATGCCTTCGAAACCCTTATTGCTCACTTTAAATGGCTTTATGATTTGATTATTACCTTTAAGCTGAATTTTTTTACATTTTTTGTTAAAACAGATTATAATTGAATGTTTACCTCGAGAAACGTGAAGCGAAAGCTATCGATTGAGAGGAAAAGAACATTTCTAGTCACTCATGCCTTCGAAAGCCTTATTACTTGCTTAAAATTGTTTTACAATCTCATTATTTTTTCTTAAATCAATTTTCTTACATTTTTGGTTAAAATAGATTATATTTAAATGTTTGTCTCAAGAAACGTGAAGCGAAAGCCATCGATTGACAAGAAAAGTTCATTTATAGTCACTCATGCATTCGAAAGCCTCATTATTCACTTTAAATGATTTTATAATCTCATTATTGATTTTATGTTGAATTTTCTTACATTTTTAGTTAAAATAGACTATAATTGAATGTTTACCTTGGGAAACATGAAGCAAAAGCCATCGATTGAGAAGAAAAGACCATTTACAGTCACTCATGCCTTCGAAACCCTTATTGCTCACTTTAAATGGCTTTATGATTTGATTATTAACTTTAAGCTGAATTTTTTTACATTTTTTGTTAAAACAGATTATAATTGAATGTTTACCTCGAGAAACGTGAAGCGAAAGCTATCGATTGAGAGGAAAAGAACATTTATAGTCACTCATGCCTTCGAAAGCCTTATTACTTGCTTAAAATTGTTTTACAATCTCATTATTTTTTTTTAAATCAATTTTCTTACATTTTTTGTTAAAATAGATTATATTTAAATGTTTGTCTCAAGCAACGTGAAGCGAAAGCCTTCGATTGACAAGAAAAGTCCATTTATAGTCACTCATGCCTTCGAAAGCCTCATTATTCACTTTAAATGATTTTATAATCTCATTATTGATTTTATGTTGAATTTTCTTACATTTTTAGTTAAAATAGACTATAATTGAATGTTTACCTCGGGAAACATGAAGCAAAAGCCATCGATTGAGAAGAAAAGACCATTTATAGTCACTCATGCATTCGAAACCCTTATTGCTCACTTTAAATGGCTTTATGATTCGATTATTAACTTCAAGCTGAATTTTTTTACATTTTTTGTTAAAACATATTATAATTGAATCTTTACCTCGAGAAACGTGAAGCGAAACCTATCGATTGAGAGGAAAAGAACATTTATAGTCACTCATGCCTTCGAAAGCCTCATTATTCACTTTAAATGATTTTATAATCTCATTATTGATTTTATGTTGAATTTTCTTACATTTTTAGTTAAAATAGACTATAATTGAATGTTTACCTTGGGAAACATGAAGCAAAAGCCATCGATTTATAAGAAAAGACCATTTATAGTCACTCATGCCTTCGAAACCCTTATTGCTCACTTTAAATGGCTTTATGATTTGATTATTAACTTTAAGCTGAATTTTTTTACATTTTTTGTTAAAACATATTATAATTGAATCTTTACCTCGAGAAACGTGAAGCGAAAGCTATCGATTGAGAGGAAAAGAACATTTATAGTCACTCATGCCTTCGAAAGCCTCATTATTCACTTTAAATGATTTTATAATCCCATTATTGATTTTATGTTGAATTTTCTTACATTTTTAGTTAAAATAGACTATAATTGAATGTTTACCTTGGGAAACATGAAGCAAAAGCCATCGATTTAGAAGAAAAGACCATTTATAGTCACTCATGCCTTCGAAACCCTTATTGCTCACTTTAAATGGCTTTATGATTTGATTATTAACTTTAAGCTGAATTGTTTTACATTTTTTGTTAGAACAGATTATAATTAAATGTTTACCTCGAGAAACGTGAAGCGAAAGCTATCGATTGAGAGGAAAAGAACATTTATAGTCACTCATGCCTTCGAAAGCCTTATTACTTGCTTAAAATTGTTTTACAATCTCATTATTTTTTTTTAAATCAATTTTCTTACATTTTTGGTTAAAATAGATTATATTTAAATGTTTGTCTCAAGAAACGTGAAGCGAAAGCCATCGATTGACAAGAAAAGTCCATTTATAGTCACTCATGCATTCGAAAGCCTCATTATTCACTTTAAATGATTTTATAATCTCATTATTGATTTTATGTTGAATTTTCTTACATTTTTAGTTAAAATAGACTATAATTGAATGTTTACCTTGGGAAACATGAAGCAAAAGCCATCGATTGAGAAGAAAAGACCATTTATAGTCACTCATGCCTTCGAAACCCTTATTGCTCACTTTAAATGGCTTTATGATTTGATTATTAACTTTAAGCTGAATTTTTTTACATTTTTTGTTAAAACATATTATAATTGAATCTTTACCTCGAGAAACGTGAAGCGAAAGCTATCGATTGAGAGGAAAAGAACATTTATAGTCACTCATGCCTTCGAAAGCCTCATTATTCACTTTAAATGATTTTATAATCTCATTATTGATTTTATGTTGAATTTTCTTACATTTTTAGTTAAAACAGACTATAATTGAATGTTTACCTCGGGAAACATGAAGCAAAACCCATCGATTGAGAAGAAAAAACAATTTATAGTCACTCACGCCTTCGAAACCCTTATTGCCCACTCTAAATGGCTTTATGATTCGATTATTAACTTTAAGCTGAATTTTTTTACGTTTTTTGTTAAAACATATTATAATTGAATCTTTACCTCGATAAACGTGAAGCGAAAGCTATCGATTGAGAGGAAAAGAACATTTATAGTCACTAATGCCTTCGGAAGCCTCATTATTCACTTTAAATGATTTTATATTCTCATTATCGATTTTATGTTGAATTTTTTGACATTTTTATTTAAAACAGACTATAATTGAATGTTTACCTTGGGAAACAAGGAGCAAAAGCCATCGATTGAGAAGAAAACACCATTTATAGTCACTCATGCCTTCGAAACCCTTATTGCTCACTTTCAATGGCTTTATGATTTGATTATTAACTTTAAGCTGAATTTTTTTACATTCTTAGTTAAAACAGATTGTAATTGAATGTTTACCTCGAGAAACGTGAAACGAAAGCTATCGATTGAGAGGAAAAGAACATTTATAGTCACTCATGCCTTCGAAAGCCTTATTACTTGCTTAAAATTGTTTTACAATCTCATTATTTTTTTTAAATCAATTTTCTTACATTTTTGGTTAAAATAGATTATATTTAAATGTTTGTCTCAAGCAACGTGAAGCGAAAGCCATCGATTGACAAGAAAAGTCCATTTATAGTCACTCATGCATTCGAAAGCCTCATTATTCACTTTAAATGATTTCATAATCTCATTATTGATTTTATGTTGAATTTTCTTACATTTTTAGTTAAAATAGACTATAATTGAATGTTTACCTCGGGAAACATGAAGCAAAAGCCATCGATTGAGAAGAAAAGACCATTTATAGTCACTCATGCATTCGAAACCCTTATTGCTCACTTTAAATGGCTTTATGATTCGATTATTAACTTTAAGCTGAATTTTTTTATATTTTTTGTTAAAACATATTATAATTGAATCTTTACCTCGAGAAACGTGAAGCGAAAGCTATCGATTGAGAGGAAAAGAACATTTATAGTCACTCATGCCTTCGAAAGCCTCATTATTCACTTTAAATGATTTTATAATCTCATTATTGATTTTATGTTGAATTTTCTTACATTTTTAGTTAAAACAGACTATAATTGAATGTTTACCTCGGGAAACATGAAGCAAAAGCCATCGATTGAGAAGAAAAGACCATTTACAGTCACTCATGCCTTCGAAACCCTTATTGCTCACTTTAAATGGCTTTATGATTCGATTATTAACTTTAAGCTGAATTTTTTTACGTTTTTTGTTAAAACATATTATAATTGAATCTTTACCTCGAGAAACGTGAAGCGAAAGCTATCGATTGAGAGGAAAAGAACATTTATAGTCACTAATGCCTTCGGAAGCCTCATTATTCACTTTAAATGATTTTATAATCTCATTATCGATTTTATGTTGAATTTTCTGACATTTTTATTTAAAACAGACTATAATTGAATGTTTACCTTAGGAAACATGGAGCAAAAGCCATCGATTGAGAAGAAAAGACCATTTATAGTCACTCATGCCTTCGAAACCCTTATTGCTCACTTTAAATGGCTTTATGATTTGATTATTAACTTTAAGCTGAATTGTTTTACATTTTTTGTTAAAACAGATTATAATTGAATGATTACCTCGAGAAACGTGAAGCGAAAGCTATCGATTGAGAGGAAAAGAACATTTATAGTCACTCATGCCTTCGAAAGCCTTATTACTTGCTTAAAATTGTTTTACAATCTCATTATTTTTTTTAAAATAAATTTTCTTACATTTTTGGTTAAAATAGATTATATTTAAATGTTTGTCTCAAGAAACGTGAAGCGAAAGCCATCGATTGACAAGAAAAGTCCATTTATAGTCACTCATGCCTTCGACAGCCTCATTTTTCACTTTAAATGATTTTATAATCTCATTATTGATTTTATGTTGAATTTTCTTACATTTTTAGTTAAAATAGACTATAATTGAATGTTTACCTTGGGAAACATGAAGCAAAAGCCATCGATTTAGAAGAAAAGACCATTTATAGTCACTCATGCCTTCGAAACCCTTATTGCTCACTTTAAATGGCTTTATGATTTGATTATTAACTTTAAGCTGAATTTTTTTATATTTTTTGTTAAAACATATTATAATTGAATCTTTACCTCGAGAAACGTGAAGCGAAAGCTATCGATTGAGAGGAAAAGAACATTTATAGTCACTCATGCCTTCGAAAGCCTCATTATTCACTTTAAATGATTTTATAATCTCATTATTGATTTTATGTTGAATTTTCTTATATTTTTAGTTAAAACAGACTATAATTGAATGTTTACCTCGGGAAACATGAAGGAAAAGCCATCGATTGAGAAGAAAAGACCATTTATAGTCACTCATGCCTTCGAAACCCTTATTGCTCACATTAAATGGCTTTATGATTCGACTATTAACTTTAAGCTGAATTTTTTTACGTTTTTTGTTAAAACATATTATAATTGAATCTTTACCTCGATAAACGTGAAGCGAAAGCTATCGATTGAGAGGAAAAAAACATTTATAGTCACTAATGCCTTCGGAAGCCTCATTATTCACTTTAAATGATTTTATAATCTCATTATCGATTTTATGTTGAATTTTTTGACATTTTTATTTAAAACAGACTATAATTGAATGTTTACCTTGGGAAACATGGAGCAAAAGCCATCGATTGAGAAGAAAACACCATTTATAGTCACTCATGCCTTCGAAACCCTTATTGCTCACTTTAAATGGCTTTATGATTTGATTATTAACTTTAAGCTGAATTTTTTTACATTTTTTTGTTAAAACAGATTATAATTGAATGTTTACCTCAAGAAAGGTGAAGCGAAAGCTATCGATTGAGAGGAAAAGAACATTTATAGTCACTCATACCTTCGAAAGCCTTATTACTTGCTTAAAATCGTTTTACAATCTCATTATTTTTTTTAAATCAATTTTCTTACATTTTTGGTTAAAATAGATTATATTTAACTGTTTGTCTCAAGCAACGTGAAGCGAAAGCCATCGATTGACAAGAAAAGTCCATTTATAGTCACTCATGCCTTCGAAAGCCTCATTATTCACTTTAAATGATTTTATAATCTCATTATTGATTTTATGTTGAATTTTCTTACATTTTTAGTTAAAAGAGACTATAATTGAATGTTTACCTCGGGAAACATGAAGCAAAAGCCATCGATTGAGAAGAAAAGACCATTTATAGTCACTCATGCCTTCGAAACCCTTATTGCTCACTTTAAATGGCTTTATGATTCGATTATTAACTTTAAGCTGAATTTTTTTACATTTTTTGTTAAAACATATTATAATTGAATCTTTACCTCGAGAAACGTGAAGCGAAAGCTATCGATTGAGAGGAAAAGAACATTTATAGTCACTCATGCCTTCGAAAGCCTCATTAGTCACTTTAAATGATTTTATAATCTCATTATTGATTTTATGTTGAATTTTCTTACATTTTTAGTTAAAACAGACTATAATTGAATGTTTACCTCGGGAAACATGAAGCAAAAGCCATCGATTGAGAAGAAAAGACCATTTATAGTCACTCATGCCTTCGAAACCCTTATTGCTCACTTTAAATGGCTTTATGATTCGATTATTAACTTTAAGCTGAATTTTTTTATGTTTTTTGTTAAAACATATTATAATTGAATCTTTACCTCGATAAACGTGAAGCGAAAGCTATCGATTGAGAGGAAAAAAACATTTATAGTCACTAATGCCTTCGGAAGCCTCATTATTCACTTTAAATGATTTTATAATCTCATTATCGATTTTATGTTGAATTTTTTGACATTTTTATGTAAAACAGACTATAATTGAATGTTTACCTTGGGAAACATGGAGCAAAAGCCATCGATTGAGAAGAAAACACCATTTATAGTCACTCATGCCTTCGAAACCCTTATTGCTCACTTTAAATGGCTTTATGATTTGATTATTAACTTTAAGCTGAATTTTTTTACATTTTTTGTTAAAACAGATTATAATTGAATGTTTACCTCAAGAAAGGTGAAGCGAAAGCTATCGATTGAGAGGAAAAGAACATTTATAGTCACACATGCCTTCGAAAGCCTTATTACTTGCTTAAAATGGTTTTACAATCTCATTATTTTTTTAAAATCAATTTTCTTACATTTTTGGTTAAAATAGATTATATTTAAATGTTTGTCTCAAGCAACGTGAGGCGAAAGCCATCGATTGACAAGGAAAGTCCATTTATACTCACTCATGCCTTCGAAATCCTCATTATTCACTTTAAATGATTTTATAATCTCATTATTGATTTTATGTTGAATTTTCTTACATTTTTAGTTAAAATAGACTATAATTGAATGTTTACCTCGGGAAACATGAAGCAAAAGCCATCGATTGAGAAGAAAAGACCATTTATAGTCGCTCATGCCTTCGAAACCCTTATTGCTCATTTAAAAGGCTTTATGATTCGATTATTAACTTTAAGCTGAATTTTTTTACATTTTTTGTTAAAACATATTATAATTGAATCTTTACCTCGAGAAACGTGAAGCGAAAGCTATCGATTGAGAGGAAAAGAACATTTATAGTCACTCATGCCTTCGAAAGCCTCATTATTCACTTTAAATGATTTTATAATCTCATTATTGATTTTATGTTGAATTTTCTTACATTTTTAGTTAAAACAGACTATAATTGAATGTTTACCTCGGGAAACATGAAGCAAAAGCCATCGATTGAGAAGAAAAGACCATTTACAGTCACTCATGCCTTCGAAACCCTTATTGCTCACTTTAAATGGCTTTATGATTCGATTATTAACTTTAAGCTGAATTTTTTTACGTTTTTTGTTAAAACATATTATAATTGAATCTTTACCTCGAGAAACGTGAAGCGAAAGCTATCGATTGAGAGGAAAAGAACATTTATAGTCACTAATGCTTTCGGAAGCCTCATTATTCACTTTAAATGATTTTATAATCTCATTATCGATTTTATGTTGAATTTTTTGACATTTTTATTTAAAACAGACTATAATTCAATGTTTACCTTAGGAAACATGGAGCAAAAGCCATCGATTGAGAAGAAAAGACCATTTATAGTCACTCATGCCTTCGAAACCCTTATTGCTCACTTTAAATGGCTTTATGATTTGATTATTAACTTTAAGCTGAATTTTTTTACATTTTTTGTTAAAACAGATTATAATTGAATGTTTACCTCGAGAAACGTGAAGCGAAAGCTATCGATTGAGAGGAAAAGAACATTTATAGTCACACATGCCTTCGAAAGCCTTATTACTTGCTTAAAATTGTTTTACAATCTCATTATTTTTTTTTAAATCAATTTTCTTACATTTTTGGTTAAAATAGATTATATTTAAATGTTTGTCTCAAGAAACGTGAAGCGAAAGCCACCGATTGACAAGAAAAGTCCATTTATAGTCACTCATGCCTTCGAAAGCCTCATTATGCACTTTAAATGATTTTATAATCTCATTATTGATTTTATGTTGAATTTTCTTACATTTTTAGTTAAAATAGACTATAATTGAATGTTTACCTCGGGAAACATGAAGCAAAAGCCATCGATTGAGAAGAAAAGACCATTTATAGTCACTCATGCATTCGAAACCCTTATTGCTCACTTTAAACGGCTTTATGATTCGATTATTAACTTTAAGCCGAATTTTTTTACATTTTTTGTTAAAACATATTATAATTGAATCTTTACCTCGAGAAACGTGAAGCGAAAGCTATCGATTGAGAGGAAAAGAACATTTATAGTCACTCATGCCTTCGAAAGCCTCATTATTCACTTTAAATGATTTTATAATCTCATTATTGATTTTATGTTGAATTTTCTTACATTTTTAGTTAAAACAGACTATAATTGAATGTTTACCTCGGGAAACATGAAGCAAAAGCCATCGATTGAGAAGAAAAGACCATTTACAGTCACTCATGCCTTCGAAACCCTTATTGCTCACTTTAAATGGCTTTATGATTCGATTATTAACTTTAAGCTGAATTTTTTTACGTTTTTTGTTAAAACATATTATAATTGAATCTTTACCTCGAGAAACGTGAAGCGAAAGCTATCGATTGAGAGGAAAAGAACATTTATAGTCACTAATGCCTTCGGAAGCCTCATTATTCACTTTAAATGATTTTATAATCTCATTATCGATTTTATGTTGAATTTTTTGACATTTTTATTTAAAACAGACTATAATTCAATGTTTACCTTAGGAAACATGGAGCAAAAGCCATCGATTGAGAAGAAAAGACCATTTATAGTCACTCATGCCTTCGAAACCCTTATTGCTCACTTTAAATGGCTTTATGATTCGATTATTAACTTTAAGCTGAATTTTTTTACGTTTTTTGTTAAAACATATTATAATTGAATCTTTACCTCGATACACGTGAAGCGAAAGCTATCGATTGAGAGGAAAAAAACATTTATAGTCACTAATGCCTTCGGAAGCCTTATTATTCACTTTAAATGATTTTATAATCTCATTATCGATTTTATGTTGAATTTTTTGACATTTTTATTTTAAACAGACTATAATTGAATGTTTACCTTAGGAAACATGGAGCAAAAGCCATCGATTGAGAAGAAAAGACCATTTATAGTCACTCATGCCTTCGAAACCCTTATTGCTCACTTTAAATGGCTTTATGATTTGATTATTAACTTTAAGCTGAATTTTTTTACATTTTTTGTTAAAACAGATTATAATTGAATGTTTACCTCGAGAAACGTGAAGCGAAAGCTATCGATTGTGAGGAAAAGAACATTTATAGTCACACATGCCTTCGAAAGCCTTATTACTTGCTTAAAATTGTTTTACAATCTCATTATTTTTTTTTAAATCAATTGTCTTACATTTTTGGTTAAAATGGATTCTATTTAAATGTTTGTCTCAAGCAACGTGAAGCGAAAGCCATCGATTGACAAGAAAAGTCCATTTATAGTCACTCATGCCTTCGAAAGCCTCATTATTCACTTTAAATGATTTTATAATCTCATTATTGATTTTCTGTTGAATTTTCTTACATTTTTAGTTAAAACAGACTATAATTGAATGTTTACCTCGGGAAACATGAAGCAAAAGCCATCGATTGAGAAGAAAAGACCATTTATAGTCACTCATGCCTTCGAAACCCTTATTGCTCACTTTAAATGGCTTTATGATTCGATTATTAACTTTAAGCTGAATTTTTTTACATTTTTTGTTAAAACATATGATAATTGAATCTTTACCTCGAAAAACGTGAAGCGAAAGCTATCGATTGAGAGGAAAAGAACATTTATAGTCACTCATGCATTCGGAAGCCTTATTACATGCTTAAAATTGTTTTACAATCTCATTATTTTTTTTAAATCAATTTTCTTACATTTTTTGTTAAAATAGATTATATTTAAATGTTTGTCTCAAGAAACGTGAAGCGAAAGCCATCGATTGACAAGAAAAGTCCATTTATAGTCACTCATGCTTTCGAAAGCCTCATTATTCACTTTAAATGATTTTATAATCTCATTATCGATTTTATGTTGAATTTTTTGACATTTTTATTTATAACAGACTATAATTGAATGTTTACCTTGGGAAACATGGAGCAAAAGCCATCGATTGAGAAGAACAGACCATTTATAGTCACTCATGCCTTCGAAACCCTTATTTCTCACTTTAAATGGCTTTATGATTTGATTATTAACTTTAAGCTGAATGTTTTTACATTTTTTGTTAAAACAGATTGTAATTGAATGTTTACCTTGAGAAACGTGAAGCGAAAGCTATCGATTGAGAGGAAAAGAACATTTATAGTCACTCATGCCTTCGAAAGCCTTATTACTTGCTTAAAATTGTTTTACAATCTCATTATTTTTTTTTAAATCAATTTTCTTACATTTTTGGTTAAAATAGATTATATTTAAATGTTTGTCTCAAGAAACGTGAAGCGAAAGCCATCGATTGACAAGAAAAGTCCATTTATAGTCACTCATGCCTTCGAAAGCCTCATTATTCAATTTAAATGATTTTATAATCTCATTATTGATTTTATGTTGAATTTTCTTACATTTTTAGTTAAAACAGACTATAATTGAATGTTTACCTCGGGAAACATGAAGCAAAAGCCATCGATTGAGAAGAAAAGACCATTTATAATCACTCATGCCTTCGAAACCCTTATTGCTCACTTTAAATGGCTTTATGATTTGATTATTAACTTTAAGCTGAATTTTTTTACATTTTTTGTTAAAACATATGATAATTGAATCTTTACCTCGAGAAACGTGAAGCGAAAGCTATCGATTGAGAGGAAAAGAACATTTATAGTCACTGATGCCTTCAGAAGCCTCATTATTCACTTTAAATGATTTTATAATCTCATTATCGATTTTATGTTGAATTGTTTGACATTTTTATTTAAAACAGACTATAATTGAATGTTTACCTTGGGAAACATGGAGCAAAAGCCATCGATTGAGAAGAAAACACCATTTATAGTCACTCATGCCTTCGAAACCCTTATTGCTCACTTTAAACGGCTTTATGATTTGATTATTAACTTTAAGCTGAATTTTTTTACATTTTTTGTTAAAACAGATTATAGTTGAATGTTTACCTCGAGAAACGTGAAGCGAAAGCTATCGATTGAGAGGAAAAGAACATTTATAGTCACTCAGGCCTTCGAAAGCCTTATTACTTGCTTAAAATTGTTTTACAATCTCATTATTTTTTTTTAAATCAATTTTCTTACATTTTTGGTTAAAATAGATTATATTTAAATGTTTGTCTCAAGAAACGTGAAGCGAAAGCCATCGATTGACAAGAAAAGTCCATTTATAGTCACTCATGCATTCGAAAGCCTCATTATTCACTTTAAATGATTTTATAATCTCATTATTGATTTTATGTTGAATTTTCTTACATTTTTAGTTAAAATAGACTATAATTGAATGTTTACCTCAGGAAACATGAAGCAAAAGCCATCGATTGAGAAGAAAAGACCATTTATAGTCACTCATGCCTTCGAAACCCTTATTGCTCACTTTAAATGGCTTTATGATTCGATTATTAACTTTAAGCTGAATTTTTTTACGTTTTTTGTTAAAACATATTATAATTGAATCTTTACCTCGATAAACGTGAAGCGAAAGCTATCGATTGAGAGGAAAAGAACATTTATAGTCACTAATGCCTTCGGAAGCCTCATTATTCACTTTAAATGATTTTATAATCTCATTATCGATTTTATGTTGAATTTTTTGACATTTTTATTTAAAACAGACTATAATTGAATGTTTAGCTTGGGAAACATGGAGCAAAAGCCATCGATTGAGAAGAAAACACCATTTATAGTCACTCATGCCTTCGAAACCCTTATTGCTCACTTTAAATGGCTTTATGATTTGATTATTAACTTTAAGCTGAATTTTTTTACATTCTTAGTTAAAACAGATTATAATTGAATGTTTACCTCAAGAAAGGTGAAGCGAAAGCTATCGATTGAGAGGAAAAGAACATTTATAGTCACTCATGCCTTCGAAAGCCTTATTACTTGCTTAAAATTGTTTTACACTCTCATTATTTTTTTTTAAATCAATTTTCTTACATTTTTGGTTCAAATAGATTATATTTAAATGTTTGTCTCAAGCAACGTGAAGCGAAAGCCATCGATTGACAAGAAAAGTCCATTTATAGTCACTCATGCATTCGAAAGCCTCATTATTCACTTTAAATGATTTTATAATCTCATTATTGATTTTATGTTAAATTTTCTTACATTTTTAGTTAAAATAGACTATAATTGAATGTTTACCTCGGGAAACATGAAGTAAAAGCCATCGATTGAGAAGAAAAGACCATTTATAGTCACTCATGCATTCGAAACCCTTATTGCTCACTTTAAACGGCTTTATGATTCGATTATTAACTTTAAGCCGAATTTTTTTACATTTTTTGTTAAAACATATTATAATTGAATCTTTACCTCGAGAAACGTGAAGCGAAAGCTATCGATTGAGAGGAAAAGAACATTTATAGTCACTCATGCCTTCGAAAGCCTCATTATTCACTTTAAATGATTTTATAATCTCATTATTGATTTTATGTTGAATTTTCTTACATTTTTAGTTAAAACAGACTATAATTGAATGTTTACCTCGGGAAACATGAAGCAAAAGCCATCGATTGAGAAGAAAAGACCATTTACAGTCACTCATGCCTTCGAAACCCTTATTGCTCACTTTAAATGGCTTTATGATTCGATTATTAACTTTAAGCTGAATTTTTTTACGTTTTTTGTTAAAACATATTATAATTGAATCTTTACCTCGAGAAACGTGAAGCGAAAGCTATCGATTGAGAGGAAAAGAACATTTATAGTCACTAATGCCTTCGGAAGCCTCATTATTCACTTTAAATGATTTTATAATCTCATTATCGATTTTATGTTGAATTTTTTGACATTTTTATTTAAAACAGACTATAATTGAATGTTTACCTTGGGAAACATGGAGCAAAAGCCATCGATTGAGAAGAAAACACCATTTATAGTCACTCATGCCTTCGAAACCCTTATTGCTCACTTTAAATGGCTTTATGATTCGATTATTAACTTTAAGCTGAATTTTTTTACGTTTTTTGTTAAAACATATTATAATTGAATCTTTACCTCGAGAAACGTGAAGCGAAAGCTATCGATTGAGAGGAAAAGAACATTTATAGTCACTAATGCCTTCGGAAGCCTCATTATTCACTTTAAATGATTTTATAATCTCATTATCGATTTTATGTTGAATTTTTTGACATTTTTATTTAAAACAGACTATAATTGAATGTTTACCTTAGGAAACATGGAGCAAAAGCCATCGATTGAGAAGAAAAGACCATTTATAGTCACTCATGCCTTCGAAACCCTTATTGCTCACTTTAAATGGCTTTATGATTTGATTATTAACTTTAAGCTGAATTTTTTTACATTTTTTGTTAAAACAGATTATAATTGAATGTTTACCTCGAGAAACGTGAAGCGAAAGCTATCGATTGAGAGGAAAAGAACATTTATAGTCACACATGCCTTCGAAAGCCTTATTACTTGCTTAAAATTGTTTTACAATCTCATTATTTTTTTTTAAATCAATTTTCTTACATTTTTGGTTAAAATAGATTATATTTAAATGTTTGTCTCAAGAAACGTGAAGCGAAAGCCACCGATTGACAAGAAAAGTCCATTTATAGTCACTCATGCCTTCGAAAGCCTCATTATTCACTTTAAATGATTTTATAATCTCATTATTGATTTTATGTTGAATTTTCTTACATTTTTAGTTAAAATAGACTATAATTGAATGTTTACCTTGGGAAACATGAAGCAAAAGCCATCGATTTAGAAGAAAAGACCATTTATAGTCACTCATGCCTTTGAAACCCTTATTGCTCACTTTAAATGGCTTTATGATTTGATTATTAACTTTAAGCTGAATTTTTTTATATTTTTTGTTAAAACATATTATAATTGAATCTTTACCTCGAGAAACGTGAAGCGAAAGCTATCGATTGAGAGGAAAAGAACATTTATAGTCACTCATGCCTTCGAAAGCCTCATTATTCACTTTAAATGATTTTATAATCTCATTATTGATTTTATGTTGAATTTTCTTACATTTTTAGTTAAAACAGACTATAATTGAATGTTTACCTCGGGAAACATGAAGCAAAAGCCATCGATTGAGAAGAAAAGACCATTTATAGTCACTCATGCCTTCGAAACCCTTATTGCTCACTTTAAATGGCTTTATGATTCGATTATTAACTTTAAGCTGAATTTTTTTACGTTTTTTGTTAAAACATATTATAATTGAATCTTTACCTCGATAAACGTGAAGCGAAAGCTATCGATTGAGAGGAAAAAAACATTTATAGTCACTAATGCCTTCGGAAGCCTCATTATTCACTTTAAATGATTTTATAATCTCATTATCGATTTTATGTTGAATTTTTTAACATTTTTATTTAAAACAGACTATAATTGAATGTTTACCTTGGGAAACATGGAGCAAAAGCCATCGATTGAGAAGAAAACACCATTTATAGTCACTCATGCCTTCGAAACCCTTATTGCTCACTTTAAATGGCTTTATGATTTGATTATTAACTTTAAGCTGAATTTTTTTACATTTTTTGTTAAAACAGATTATAATTGAATGTTTACCTCAAGAAAGGTGAAGCGAAAGCTATCGATTGAGAGGAAAAGAATATTTATAGTCACTCATGCCTTCGAAAGCCTTATTACTTGCTTAAAATGGTTTTACAATCTCATTATTTTTTTTTAAATCAATTTTCTTACATTTTTGGTTAAAATAGATTATATGTAAATGTTTGTCTCAAGCAACGTGAAGCGAAAGCCATCGATTGACAAGAAAAGTCCATTTATAGTCACTCATGCCTTCGAAAGCCTCATTATTCACTTTAAATGATTTTATAATCTCATTATTGATTTTATGTTGAATTTTCTTACATTTTTAGTTAAAATAGACTATAATTGAATGTTTACCTCGGGAAACATGAAGCAAAAGCCATCGATTGAGAAGAAAAGACCATTTATAGTCACTCATGCCTTCGAAACCCTTATTGCTCACTTTAAATGGCTTTATGATTCGATTATTAACTTTAAGCTGAATTTTTTTACATTTTTTGTTAAAACATATTATAATTGAATCTTTACCTCGAGAAACGTGAAGCGAAAGCTATCGATTGAGAGGAAAAGAACATTTATAGTCACTCATGCCTTCGAAAGCCTCATTATTCACTTTAAATGATTTTATAATCTCATTATTGATTTTATGTTGAATTTTCTTACATTTTTAGTTAAAACAGACTATAATTGAATGTTTACCTCGGGAAACATGAAGCAAAAGCCATCGATTGAGAAGAAAAGACCATTTACAGTCACTCATGCCTTCGAAACCCTTATTGCTCACTTTAAATGGCTTTATGATTCGATTATTAACTTTAAGCTGAATTTTTTTACGTTTTTTGTTAAAACATATTATAATTGAATCTTTACCTCGAGAAACGTGAAGCGAAAGCTATCGATTGAGAGGAAAAGAACATTTATAGTCACTAATGCCTTCGGAAGCCTCATTATTCACTTTAAATGATTTTATAATCTCATTATCGATTTTATGTTGAATTTTTTGACATTTTTATTTAAAACAGACTATAATTGAATGTTTACCTTAGGAAACATGGAGCAAAAGCCATCGATTGAGAAGAAAAGACCATTTATAGTCACTCATGCCTTCGAAACCCTTATTGCTCACTTTAAATGGCTTTATGATTTGATTATTAACTTTAAGCTGAATTTTTTTACATTTTTTGTTAAAACAGATTATAATTGAATGTTTACCTCGAGAAACGTGAAGCGAAAGCTATCGATTGAGAGGAAAAGAACATTTATAGTCACACATGCCTTCGAAAGCCTTATTACTTGCTTAAAATTGTTTTACAATCTCATTATTTTTTTTTAAATCAATTTTCTTACATTTTTGGTTAAAATAGATTATATTTAAATGTTTGTCTCAAGAAACGTGAAGCGAAAGCCACCGATTGACAAGAAAAGTCCATTTATAGTCACTCATGCCTTCGAAAGCCTCATTATTCACTTTAAATGATTTTATAATCTCATTATTGATTTTATGTTGAATTTTCTTACATTTTTAGTTAAAATAGACTATAATTGAATGTTTACCTTGGGAAACATGAAGCAAAAGCCATCGATTTAGAAGAAAAGACCATTTATAGTCACTCATGCCTTTGAAACCCTTATTGCTCACTTTAAATGGCTTTATGATTTGATTATTAACTTTAAGCTGAATTTTTTTATATTTTTTGTTAAAACATATTATAATTGAATCTTTACCTCGAGAAACGTGAAGCGAAAGCTATCGATTGAGAGGAAAAGAACATTTATAGTCACTCATGCCTTCGAAAGCCTCATTATTCACTTTAAATGATTTTATAATCTCATTATTGATTTTATGTTGAATTTTCTTACATTTTTAGTTAAAACAGACTATAATTGAATGTTTACCTCGGGAAACATGAAGCAAAAGCCATCGATTGAGAAGAAAAGACCATTTATAGTCACTCATGCCTTCGAAACCCTTATTGCTCACTTTAAATGGCTTTATGATTCGATTATTAACTTTAAGCTGAATTTTTTTACGTTTTTTGTTAAAACATATTATAATTGAATCTTTACCTCGATAAACGTGAAGCGAAAGCTATCGATTGAGAGGAAAAAAACATTTATAGTCACTAATGCCTTCGGAAGCCTCATTATTCACTTTAAATGATTTTATAATCTCATTATCGATTTTATGTTGAATTTTTTAACATTTTTATTTAAAACAGACTATAATTGAATGTTTACCTTGGGAAACATGGAGCAAAAGCCATCGATTGAGAAGAAAACACCATTTATAGTCACTCATGCCTTCGAAACCCTTATTGCTCACTTTAAATGGCTTTATGATTTGATTATTAACTTTAAGCTGAATTTTTTTACATTTTTTGTTAAAACAGATTATAATTGAATGTTTACCTCAAGAAAGGTGAAGCGAAAGCTATCGATTGAGAGGAAAAGAATATTTATAGTCACTCATGCCTTCGAAAGCCTTATTACTTGCTTAAAATGGTTTTACAATCTCATTATTTTTTTTTAAATCAATTTTCTTACATTTTTGGTTAAAATAGATTATATGTAAATGTTTGTCTCAAGCAACGTGAAGCGAAAGCCATCGATTGACAAGAAAAGTCCATTTATAGTCACTCATGCCTTCGAAAGCCTCATTATTCACTTTAAATGATTTTATAATCTCATTATTGATTTTATGTTGAATTTTCTTACATTTTTAGTTAAAATAGACTATAATTGAATGTTTACCTCGGGAAACATGAAGCAAAAGCCATCGATTGAGAAGAAAAGACCATTTATAGTCACTCATGCCTTCGAAACCCTTATTGCTCACTTTAAATGGCTTTATGATTCGATTATTAACTTTAAGCTGAATTTTTTTACATTTTTTGTTAAAACATATTATAATTGAATCTTTACCTCGAGAAACGTGAAGCGAAAGCTATCGATTGAGAGGAAAAGAACATTTATAGTCACTCATGCCTTCGAAAGCCTCATTATTCACTTTAAATGATTTTATAATCTCATTATTGATTTTATGTTGAATTTTCTTACATTTTTAGTTAAAACAGACTATAATTGAATGTTTACCTCGGGAAACATGAAGCAAAAGCCATCGATTGAGAAGAAAAGACCATTTACAGTCACTCATGCCTTCGAAACCCTTATTGCTCACTTTAAATGGCTTTATGATTCGATTATTAACTTTAAGCTGAATTTTTTTACGTTTTTTGTTAAAACATATTATAATTGAATCTTTACCTCGAGAAACGTGAAGCGAAAGCTATCGATTGAGAGGAAAAGAACATTTATAGTCACTAATGCCTTCGGAAGCCTCATTATTCACTTTAAATGATTTTATAATCTCATTATCGATTTTATGTTGAATTTTTTGACATTTTTATTTAAAACAGACTATAATTGAATGTTTACCTTAGGAAACATGGAGCAAAAGCCATCGATTGAGAAGAAAAGACCATTTATAGTCACTCATGCCTTCGAAACCCTTATTGCTCACTTTAAATGGCTTTATGATTTGATTATTAACTTTAAGCTGAATTTTTTTACATTTTTTGTTAAAACAGATTATAATTGAATGTTTACCTCGAGAAACGTGAAGCGAAAGCTATCGATTGAGAGGAAAAGAACATTTATAGTCACACATGCCTTCGAAAGCCTTATTACTTGCTTAAAATTGTTTTACAATCTCATTATTTTTTTTTAAATCAATTTTCTTACATTTTTGGTTAAAATAGATTATATTTAAATGTTTGTCTCAAGAAACGTGAAGCGAAAGCCACCGATTGACAAGAAAAGTCCATTTATAGTCACTCATGCCTTCGAAAGCCTCATTATTCACTTTAAATGATTTTATAATCTCATTATTGATTTTATGTTGAATTTTCTTACATTTTTAGTTAAAATAGACTATAATTGAATGTTTACCTTGGGAAACATGAAGCAAAAGCCATCGATTTAGAAGAAAAGACCATTTATAGTCACTCATGCCTTTGAAACCCTTATTGCTCACTTTAAATGGCTTTATGATTTGATTATTAACTTTAAGCTGAATTTTTTTATATTTTTTGTTAAAACATATTATAATTGAATCTTTACCTCGAGAAACGTGAAGCGAAAGCTATCGATTGAGAGGAAAAGAACATTTATAGTCACTCATGCCTTCGAAAGCCTCATTATTCACTTTAAATGATTTTATAATCTCATTATTGATTTTATGTTGAATTTTCTTACATTTTTAGTTAAAACAGACTATAATTGAATGTTTACCTCGGGAAACATGAAGCAAAAGCCATCGATTGAGAAGAAAAGACCATTTATAGTCACTCATGCCTTCGAAACCCTTATTGCTCACTTTAAATGGCTTTATGATTCGATTATTAACTTTAAGCTGAATTTTTTTACGTTTTTTGTTAAAACATATTATAATTGAATCTTTACCTCGATAAACGTGAAGCGAAAGCTATCGATTGAGAGGAAAAAAACATTTATAGTCACTAATGCCTTCGGAAGCCTCATTATTCACTTTAAATGATTTTATAATCTCATTATCGATTTTATGTTGAATTTTTTAACATTTTTATTTAAAACAGACTATAATTGAATGTTTACCTTGGGAAACATGGAGCAAAAGCCATCGATTGAGAAGAAAACACCATTTATAGTCACTCATGCCTTCGAAACCCTTATTGCTCACTTTAAATGGCTTTATGATTTGATTATTAACTTTAAGCTGAATTTTTTTACATTTTTTTTTAAAACAGATTATAATTGAATGTTTACCTCAAGAAAGGTGAAGCGAAAGCTATCGATTGAGAGGAAAAGAATATTTATAGTCACTCATGCCTTCGAAAGCCTTATTACTTGCTTAAAATGGTTTTACAATCTCATTATTTTTTTTTAAATCAATTTTCTTACATTTTTGGTTAAAATAGATTATATGTAAATGTTTGTCTCAAGCAACGTGAAGCGAAAGCCATCGATTGACAAGAAAAGTCCATTTATAGTCACTCATGCCTTCGAAAGCCTCATTATTCACTTTAAATGATTTTATAATCTCATTATTGATTTTATGTTGAATTTTCTTACATTTTTAGTTAAAATAGACTATAATTGAATGTTTACCTCGGGAAACATGAAGCAAAAGCCATCGATTGAGAAGAAAAGACCATTTATAGTCACTCATGCCTTCGAAACCCTTATTGCTCACTTTAAATGGCTTTATGATTCGATTATTAACTTTAAGCTGAATTTTTTTACATTTTTTGTTAAAACATATTATAATTGAATCTTTACCTCGAGAAACGTGAAGCGAAAGCTATCGATTGAGAGGAAAAGAACATTTATAGTCACTCATGCCTTCGAAAGCCTCATTATTCACTTTAAATGATTTTATAATCTCATTATTGATTTTATGTTGAATTTTCTTACATTTTTAGTTAAAACAGACTATAATTGAATGTTTACCTCGGGAAACATGAAGCAAAAGCCATCGATTGAGAAGAAAAGACCATTTACAGTCACTCATGCCTTCGAAACCCTTATTGCTCACTTTAAATGGCTTTATGATTCGATTATTAACTTTAAGCTGAATTTTTTTACGTTTTTTGTTAAAACATATTATAATTGAATCTTTACCTCGAGAAACGTGAAGCGAAAGCTATCGATTGAGAGGAAAAGAACATTTATAGTCACTAATGCCTTCGGAAGCCTCATTATTCACTTTAAATGATTTTATAATCTCATTATCGATTTTATGTTGAATTTTTTGACATTTTTATTTAAAACAGACTATAATTGAATGTTTACCTTAGGAAACATGGAGCAAAAGCCATCGATTGAGAAGAAAAGACCATTTATAGTCACTCATGCCTTCGAAACCCTTATTGCTCACTTTAAATGGCTTTATGATTTGATTATTAACTTTAAGCTGAATTTTTTTACATTTTTTGTTAAAACAGATTATAATTGAATGTTTACCTCGAGAAACGTGAAGCGAAAGCTATCGATTGAGAGGAAAAGAACATTTATAGTCACACATGCCTTCGAAAGCCTTATTACTTGCTTAAAATTGTTTTACAATCTCATTATTTTTTTTTAAATCAATTTTCTTACATTTTTGGTTAAAATAGATTATATTTAAATGTTTGTCTCAAGAAACGTGAAGCGAAAGCCACCGATTGACAAGAAAAGTCCATTTATAGTCACTCATGCCTTCGAAAGCCTCATTATTCACTTTAAATGATTTTATAATCTCATTATTGATTTTATGTTGAATTTTCTTACATTTTTAGTTAAAATAGACTATAATTGAATGTTTACCTTGGGAAACATGAAGCAAAAGCCATCGATTTAGAAGAAAAGACCATTTATAGTCACTCATGCCTTTGAAACCCTTATTGCTCACTTTAAATGGCTTTATGATTTGATTATTAACTTTAAGCTGAATTTTTTTATATTTTTTGTTAAAACATATTATAATTGAATCTTTACCTCGAGAAACGTGAAGCGAAAGCTATCGATTGAGAGGAAAAGAACATTTATAGTCACTCATGCCTTCGAAAGCCTCATTATTCACTTTAAATGATTTTATAATCTCATTATTGATTTTATGTTGAATTTTCTTACATTTTTAGTTAAAACAGACTATAATTGAATGTTTACCTCGGGAAACATGAAGCAAAAGCCATCGATTGAGAAGAAAAGACCATTTATAGTCACTCATGCCTTCGAAACCCTTATTGCTCACTTTAAATGGCTTTATGATTCGATTATTAACTTTAAGCTGAATTTTTTTACGTTTTTTGTTAAAACATATTATAATTGAATCTTTACCTCGAGAAACGTGAAGCGAAAGCTATCGATTGAGAGGAAAAGAACATTTATAGTCACTAATGCCTTCGGAAGCCTCATTATTCACTTTAAATGATTTTATAATCTCATTATCGATTTTATGTTGAATTTTTTGACATTTTTATTTAAAACAGACTATAATTGAATGTTTACCTTGGGAAACATGGAGCAAAAGCCATCGATTGAGAAGAAAAGACCATTTATAGTCACTCATGCCTTCGAAACCCTTATTGCTCACTTTAAATGGCTTTATGATTTGATTATTAACTTTAAGCTGAATTTTTTTACATTTTTTGTTAAAACAGATTATAATTGAATGTTTACCTCGGGAAACATGAAGCAAAAGCCATCGATTGAGAAGAAAAGACCATTTATAGTCACTCATGCCTTCGAAACCCTTATTGCTCACTTTAAATTGCTTTATGATTCGATTATTAACTTTAAGCTAAATTTTTTTACATTTTTTGTTAAAACATATGATAATTGAATCTTTGCCTCGAAAAACGTGAAGCGAAAGCTATCGATTGAGAGGAAAAGAACATTTATAGTCACTCATGCATTCGGAAGCCTTATTACATGCTTAAAATTGTTTTACAATCTCATTATTTTTTTTAAATCAATTTTCTTACATTTTTGGTTAAAATAGATTATATTTAAATGTTTGTCTCAAGAAACGTGAAGCGAAAGCCATCAATTGACAAGAAAAGTCCATTTATAGTCACTCATACCTTCGAAAGCCTCATTATTCAATTTAAATGATTTTATAATCTCATTATTGATTTTATGTTGAATTTTCTTACATTTTTAGTTAAAACAGACTATAATTGAATGTTTACCTCGGGAAACATGAAGCAAAAGCCATCGATTGAGAAGAAAAGACCATTTATAATCACTCATGCCTTCGAAACCCTTATTGCTCACTTTAAATGGCTTTATGATTTGATTATTAACTTTAAGCTGAATTTTTTTACATTTTTTGTTAAAACATATGATAATTGAATCTTTACCTCGAGAAACGTGAAGCGAAAGCTATCGATTGAGAGAAAAAGAACATTTATAGTCACTCATGCCTTCGAAAGCCTTATTACTTGCTTAAAATTGTTTTACAATCTCATTATTTTTTTTAAATCAATTTTCTTACATATTTGGTTAAAATAGATTATATTTAAATGTCTGTCTCAAGAAACGTGAAGCGAAAGCTATCGATTGAGAGGAAAAGAACATTTATAGTCACTCATGCCTTCGAAAGCCTCATTATTCACTTTAAATGATTTTATAATCTCATTATTGATTTTATGTTGAATTTTCTTACATTTTTAGTTAAAACAGACTATAATTGAATGTTTACCTCGGGAAACATGAAGCAAAAGCTATCGATTGAGAAGAAAAGACCATTTATAGTCACTCATGCCTTCGAAACCCTTATTGCTCACTTTAAATGGCTTTATGATTTGATTATTAACTTTAAGCTGAATTTTTTTACATTTTTTGTTAAAACATATTATAATTGAATCTTTACCTCGAGAAACGTGAATCGAAAGCTATCGATTGAGAGGAAAAGAACATTTATAGTCACTCATGCCTTCGAAAGCCTCATTATTCACTTTAAATGATTTTATAATCTCATTATCGATTTTATGTTGAATTTTTTGACATTTTTATTTAAAACAGACTATAATTGAATGTTTAGCTTGGGAAACATGGAGCAAAAGCCATCGATTGAGAAGAAAACACCATTTATAGTCACTCATGCCTTCGAAACCCTTATTGCTCACTTTAAATGGCTTTATGATTTGATTATTAACTTTAAGCTGAATTTTTTTACATTCTTAGTTAAAACAGATTATAATTGAATGTTTACCTCAAGAAAGGTGAAGCGAAAGCTATCGATTGAGAGGAAAAGAACATTTATAGTCACTCATGCCTTCGAAAGCTTTATTACTTGCTTAAAATTGTTTTACACTCTCATTATTTTTTTTTAAATCAATTTTCTTACATTTTTGGTTCAAATAGATTATATTTAAATGTTTGTCTCAAGCAACGTGAAGCGAAAGCCATCGATTGACAAGAAAAGTCCATTTATAGTCACTCATGCATTCGAAAGCCTCATTATTCACTTTAAATAATTTTATAATCTCATTATTGATTTTATGTTGAATTTTCTTACATTTTTAGTTAAAATAGACTATAATTGAATGTTTACCTTGGGAAACATGAAGTAAAAGCCATCGATTGAGAAGAAAAGACCATTTATAGTCACTCATGCATTCGAAACCCTTATTGCTCACTTTAAACGGCTTTATGATTCGATTATTAACTTTAAGCCGAATTTTTTTACATTTTTTGTTAAAACATATTATAATTGAATCTTTACCTCGAGAAACGTGAAGCGAAAGCTATCGATTGAGAGGAAAAGAACATTTATAGTCACTCATGCCTTCGAAAGCCTCATTATTCACTTTAAATGATTTTATAATCTCATTATTGATTTTATGTTGAATTTTCTTACATTTTTAGTTAAAACAGACTATAATTGAATGTTTACCTCGGGAAACATGAAGCAAAAGCCATCGATTGAGAAGAAAAGACCATTTACAGTCACTCATGCCTTCGAAACCCTTATTGCTCACTTTAAATGGCTTTATGATTTGATTATTAACTTTAAGCTGACTTTTTTTACGTTTTTTGTTAAAACATATTATAATTGAATCTTTACCTCGAGAAACGTGAAGCGAAAGCTATCGATTGAGAGGAAAAGAACATTTATAGTCACTAATGCCTTCGGAAGCCTCATTATTCACTTTAAATGATTTTATAATCTCATTATCGATTTTATGTTTAATTTTTTGACATTTTTATTTAAAACAGACTATAATTGAATGTTTACCTTGGGAAACATGGAGCAAAAGCCATCGATTGAGAAGAAAACACCATTTATAGTCACTCATGCCTTCGAAACCCTTATTGCTCACTTTAAATGGCTTTATGATTTGATTATTAACTTTAAGCTGAATTTTTTTACATTTTTTGTTAAAACAGATTATAATTGAATGTTTACCTCAAGAAAGGTGAAGCGAAAGCTATCGATTGAGAGGAAAAGAATATTTATAGTCACTCATGCCTTCGAAAGCCTTATTACTTGCTTAAAATGGTTTTACAATCTCATTATTTTTTTTTAAATCAATTTTCTTACATTTTTGGTTAAAATAGATTATATGTAAATGTTTGTCTCAAGCAACGTGAAGCGAAAGCCATCGATTGACAAGAAAAGTCCATTTATAGTCACTCATGCCTTCGAAAGCCTCATTATTCACTTTAAATGATTTTATAATCTCATTATTGATTTTATGTTGAATTTTCTTACATTTTTAGTTAAAATAGACTATAATTGAATGTTTACCTCGGGAAACATGAAGCAAAAGCCATCGATTGAGAAGAAAAGACCATTTATAGTCACTCATGCCTTCGAAACCCTTATTGCTCACTTTAAATGGCTTTATGATTCGATTATTAACTTTAAGCTGACTTTTTTTACGTTTTTTGTTAAAACATATTATAATTGAATCTTTACCTCGAGAAACGTGAAGCGAAAGCTATCGATTGAGAGGAAAAGAACATTTATAGTCACTAATGCCTTCGGAAGCCTCATTATTCACTTTAAATGATTTTATAATCTCATTATCGATTTTATGTTGAATTTTTTGACATTTTTATTTAAAACAGACTATAATTGAATGTTTACCTTGGGAAACATGGAGCAAAAGCCATCGATTGAGAAGAAAACACCATTTATAGTCACTCATGCCTTCGAAACCCTTATTGCTCACTTTAAATGGCTTTATGATTTGATTATTAACTTTAAGCTGAATTTTTTTACATTTTTTGTTAAAACAGATTATAATTGAATGTTTACCTCAAGAAAGGTGAAGCGAAAGCTATCGATTGAGAGGAAAAGAATATTTATAGTCACTCATGCCTTCGAAAGCCTTATTACTTGCTTAAAATGGTTTTACAATCTCATTATTTTTTTTTAAATCAATTTTCTTACATTTTTGGTTAAAATAGATTATATGTAAATGTTTGTCTCAAGCAACGTGAAGCGAAAGCCATCGATTGACAAGAAAAGTCCATTTATAGTCACTCATGCCTTCGAAAGCCTCATTATTCACTTTAAATGATTTTATAATCTCATTATTGATTTTATGTTGAATTTTCTTACATTTTTAGTTAAAATAGACTATAATTGAATGTTTACCTCGGGAAACATGAAGCAAAAGCCATCGATTGAGAAGAAAAGACCATTTACAGTCACTCATGCCTTCGAAACCCTTATTGCTCACTTTAAATGGCTTTATGATTCGATTATTAACTTTAAGCTGACTTTTTTTACGTTTTTTGTTAAAACATATTATAATTGAATCTTTACCTCGAGAAACGTGAAGCGAAAGCTATCGATTGAGAGGAAAAGAACATTTATAGTCACTAATGCCTTCGGAAGCCTCATTATTCACTTTAAATGATTTTATAATCTCATTATCGATTTTATGTTGAATTTTTTGACATTTTTATTTAAAACAGACTATAATTGAATGTTTACCTTGGGAAACATGGAGCAAAAGCCATCGATTGAGAAGAAAACACCATTTATAGTCACTCATGCCTTCGAAACCCTTATTGCTCACTTTAAATGGCTTTATGATTTGATTATTAACTTTAAGCTGAATTTTTTTACATTTTTTGTTAAAACAGATTATAATTGAATGTTTACCTCAAGAAAGGTGAAGCGAAAGCTATCGATTGAGAGGAAAAGAATATTTATAGTCACTCATGCCTTCGAAAGCCTTATTACTTGCTTAAAATGGTTTTACAATCTCATTATTTTTTTTTAAATCAATTTTCTTACATTTTTGGTTAAAATAGATTATATGTAAATGTTTGTCTCAAGCAACGTGAAGCGAAAGCCATCGATTGACAAGAAAAGTCCATTTATAGTCACTCATGCCTTCGAAAGCCTCATTATTCACTTTAAATGATTTTATAATCTCATTATTGATTTTATGTTGAATTTTCTTACATTTTTAGTTAAAATAGACTATAATTGAATGTTTACCTCGGGAAACATGAAGCAAAAGCCATCGATTGAGAAGAAAAGACCATTTACAGTCACTCATGCCTTCGAAACCCTTATTGCTCACTTTAAATGGCTTTATGATTCGATTATTAACTTTAAGCTGACTTTTTTTACGTTTTTTGTTAAAACATATTATAATTGAATCTTTACCTCGAGAAACGTGAAGCGAAAGCTATCGATTGAGAGGAAAAGAACATTTATAGTCACTAATGCCTTCGGAAGCCTCATTATTCACTTTAAATGATTTTATAATCTCATTATCGATTTTATGTTGAATTTTTTGACATTTTTATTTAAAACAGACTATAATTGAATGTTTACCTTAGGAAACATGGAGCAAAAGCCATCGATTGAGAAGAAAAGACCATTTATAGTCACTCATGCCTTCGAAACCCTTATTGCTCACTTTAAATGGCTTTATGATTTGATTATTAACTTTAAGCTGAATTTTTTTACATTTTTTGTTAAAACAGATTATAATTGAATGTTTACCTCGAGAAACGTGAAGCGAAAGCTATCGATTGAGAGGAAAAGAACATTTATAGTCACACATGCCTTCGAAAGCCTTATTACTTGCTTAAAATTGTTTTACAATCTCATTATTTTTTTTTAAATCAATTTTCTTACATTTTTGGTTAAAATAGATTATATTTAAATGTTTGTCTCAAGAAACGTGAAGCGAAAGCCACCGATTGACAAGAAAAGTCCATTTATAGTCACTCATGCCTTCGAAAGCCTCATTATTCACTTTAAATGATTTTATAATCTCATTATTGATTTTATGTTGAATTTTCTTACATTTTTAGTTAAAATAGACTATAATTGAATGTTTACCTCGGGAAACATGAAGCAAAAGCCATCGATTGAGAAGAAAAGACCATTTATAGTCACTCATGCCTTCGAAACCCTTATTGCTCACTTTAAATGGCTTTATGATTCGATTATTAACTTTAAGCTGAATTTTTTTATATTTTTTGTTAAAACATATTATAATTGAATCTTTACCTCGAGAAACGTGAAGCGAAAGCTATCGATTGAGAGGAAAAGAACATTTATAGTCACTCATGCCTTCGAAAGCCTCATTATTCACTTTAAATGATTTTATAATCTCATTATTGATTTTATGTTGAATTTTCTTACATTTTTAGTTAAAACAGACTATAATTGAATGTTTACCTCGGGAAACATGAAGCAAAAGCCATCGATTGAGAAGAAAAGACCATTTACAGTCACTCATGCCTTCGAAACCCTTATTGCTCACTTTAAATGGCTTTATGATTCGATTATTAACTTTAAGCTGAATTTTTTTACGTTTTTTGTTAAAACATATTATAATTGAATCTTTACCTCGAGAAACGTGAAGCGAAAGCTATCGATTGAGAGGAAAAGAACATTTATAGTCACTAATGCCTTCGGAAGCCTCATTATTCACTTTAAATGATTTTATAATCTCATTATCGATTTTATGTTGAATTTTTTGACATTTTTATTTAAAACAGACTATAATTGAATGTTTACCTTAGGAAACATGGAGCAAAAGCCATCGATTGAGAAGAAAAGACCATTTATAGTCACTCATGCCTTCGAAACCCTTATTGCTCACTTTAAATGGCTTTATGATTTGATTATTAACTTTAAGCTGAATTTTTTTACATTTTTTGTTAAAACAGATTATAATTGAATGTTTACCTCGAGAAACGTGAAGCGAAAGCTATCGATTGAGAGGAAAAGAACATTTATAGTCACACATGCCTTCGAAAGCCTTATTACTTGCTTAAAATTGTTTTACAATCTCATTATTTTTTTTTAAATCAATTTTCTTACATTTTTGGTTAAAATAGATTATATTTAAATGTTTGTCTCAAGAAACGTGAAGCGAAAGCCACCGATTGACAAGAAAAGTCCATTTATAGTCACTCATGCCTTCGAAAGCCTCATTATTCACTTTAAATGATTTTATAATCTCATTATTGATTTTATGTTGAATTTTCTTACATTTTTAGTTAAAATAGACTATAATTGAATGTTTACCTTGGGAAACATGAAGCAAAAGCCATCGATTTAGAAGAAAAGACCATTTATAGTCACTCATGCATTCGAAACCCTTATTGCTCACTTTAAACGGTTTTATGATTCGATTATTAACTTTAAGCCGAATTTTTTTACATTTTTTGTTAAAACATATTATAATTGAATCTTTACCTCGAGAAACGTGAAGCGAAAGCTATCGATTGAGAGGAAAAGAACATTTATAGTCACTCATGCCTTCGAAAGCCTCATTATTCACTTTAAATGATTTTATAATCTCATTATTGATTTTATGTTGAATTTTCTTACATTTTTAGCTAAAACAGACTATAATTGAATGTTTACCTCGGGAAACATGAAGCAAAAGCCATCGATTGAGAAGAAAAGACCATTTACAGTCACTCATGCCTTCGAAACCCTTATTGCTCACTTTAAATGGCTTTATGATTCGATTATTAACTTTAAGCTGAATTTTTTTACGTTTTTTGTTAAAACATATTATAATTGAATCTTTACCTCGAGAAACGTGAAGCGAAAGCTATCGATTGAGAGGAAAAGAACATTTATAGTCACTCATGCCTTCGAAAGCCTCATTATTCACTTTAAATGATTTTATAATCTCATTATTGATTTTATGTTGAATTTTCTTACATTTTTAGTTAAAACAGACTATAATTGAATGTTTACCTCGGGAAACATGAAGCAAAAGCCATCGATTGAGAAGAAAAGACCATTTACAGTCACTCATGCCTTCGAAACCCTTATTGCTCACTTTAAATGGCTTTATGATTCGATTATTAACTTTAAGCTGAATTTTTTTACGTTTTTTGTTAAAACATATTATAATTGAATCTTTACCTCGAGAAACGTGAAGCGAAAGCTATCGATTGAGAGGAAAAGAACATTTATAGTCACTCATGCCTTCGAAAGCCTCATTATTCACTTTAAATGATTTTATAATCTCATTATTGATTTTATGTTGAATTTTCTTACATTTTTAGTTAAAACAGACTATAATTGAATGTTTACCTCGGGAAACATGAAGCAAAAGCCATCGATTGAGAAGAAAAGACCATTTACAGTCACTCATGCCTTCGAAACCCTTATTGCTCACTTTAAATGGCTTTATGATTCGATTATTAACTTTAAGCTGAATTTTTTTACGTTTTTTGTTAAAACATATTATAATTGAATCTTTACCTCGAGAAACGTGAAGCGAAAGCTATCGATTGAGAGGAAAAGAACATTTATAGTCACTAATGCCTTCGGAAGCCTCATTATTCACTTTAAATGATTTTATAATCTCATTATCGATTTTATGTTGAATTTTTTGACATTTTTATTTAAAACAGACTATAATTGAATGTTTACCTTAGGAAACATGGAGCAAAAGCCATCGATTGAGAAGAAAAGACCATTTATAGTCACTCATGCCTTCGAAACCCTTATTGCTCACTTTAAATGGCTTTATGATTTGATTATTAACTTTAAGCTGAATTTTTTTACATTTTTTGTTAAAACAGATTATAATTGAATGTTTACCTCGAGAAACGTGAAGCGAAAGCTATCGATTGAGAGGAAAAGAACATTTATAGTCACACATGCCTTCGAAAGCCTTATTACTTGCTTAAAATTGTTTTACAATCTCATTATTTTTTTTTAAATCAATTTTCTTACATTTTTGGTTAAAATAGATTATATTTAAATGTTTGTCTCAAGAAACGTGAAGCGAAAGCCACCGATTGACAAGAAAAGTCCATTTATAGTCACTCATGCCTTCGAAAGCCTCATTATTCACTTTAAATGATTTTATAATCTCATTATTGATTTTATGTTGAATTTTCTTACATTTTTAGTTAAAATAGACTATAATTGAATGTTTACCTTGGGAAACATGAAGCAAAAGCCATCGATTTAGAAGAAAAGACCATTTATAGTCACTCATGCATTCGAAACCCTTATTGCTCACTTTAAACGGTTTTATGATTCGATTATTAACTTTAAGCCGAATTTTTTTACATTTTTTGTTAAAACATATTATAATTGAATCTTTACCTCGAGAAACGTGAAGCGAAAGCTATCGATTGAGAGGAAAAGAACATTTATAGTCACTCATGCCTTCGAAAGCCTCATTATTCACTTTAAATGATTTTATAATCTCATTATTGATTTTATGTTGAATTTTCTTACATTTTTAGCTAAAACAGACTATAATTGAATGTTTACCTCGGGAAACATGAAGCAAAAGCCATCGATTGAGAAGAAAAGACCATTTACAGTCACTCATGCCTTCGAAACCCTTATTGCTCACTTTAAATGGCTTTATGATTCGATTATTAACTTTAAGCTGAATTTTTTTACGTTTTTTGTTAAAACATATTATAATTGAATCTTTACCTCGAGAAACGTGAAGCGAAAGCTATCGATTGAGAGGAAAAGAACATTTATAGTCACTAATGCCTTCGGAAGCCTCATTATTCACTTTAAATGATTTTATAATCTCATTATCGATTTTATGTTGAATTTTTTGACATTTTTATTTAAAACAGACTATAATTGAATGTTTACCTTGGGAAACATGGAGCAAAAGCCATCGATTGAGAAGAAAACACCATTTATAGTCACTCATGCCTTCGAAACCCTTATTGCTCACTTTAAATGGCTTTATGATTTGATTATTAACTTTAAGCTGAATTTTTTTACATTTTTTGTTAAAACAGATTATAATTGAATGTTTACCTCAAGAAAGGTGAAGCGAAAGCTATCGATTGAGAGGAAAAGAATATTTATAGTCACTCATGCCTTCGAAAGCCGTATTACTTGCTTAAAATGGTTTTACAATCTCATTATTTTTTTTTAAATCAATTTTCTTACATTTTTGGTTAAAATAGATTATATTTAAATGTTTGTCTCAAGCAACGTGAAGCGAAAGCCATCGATTGACAAGAAAAGTCCATTTATAGTCACTCATGCCTTCGAAAGCCTCATTATTCACTTTAAATGATTTTATAATCTCATTATTGATTTTATGTTGAATTTTCTTACATTTTTTGTTAAAATAGACTATAATTGAATGTTTACCTCGGGAAACATGAAGCAAAAGCCATCGATTGAGAAGAAAAGACCATTTATAGTCACTCATGCCTTCGAAACCCTTATTGCTCACTTTAAATGGCTTTATGATTCGATTATTAACTTTAAGCTGAATTTTTTTATATTTTTTGTTAAAACATATTATAATTGAATCTTTACCTCGAGAAACGTGAAGCGAAAGCTATCGATTGAGAGGAAAAGAACATTTATAGTCACTCATGCCTTCGAAAGCCTCATTATTCACTTTAAATGATTTTATAATCTCATTATTGATTTTATGTTGAATTTTCTTACATTTTTAGTTAAAACAGACTATAATTGAATGTTTACCTCGGGAAACATGAAGCAAAAGCCATCGATTGAGAAGAAAAGACCATTTACAGTCACTCATGCCTTCGAAACCCTTATTGCTCACTTTAAATGGCTTTATGATTCGATTATTAACTTTAAGCTGAATTTTTTTACGTTTTTTGTTAAAACATATTATAATTGAATCTTTACCTCGAGAAACGTGAAGCGAAAGCTATCGATTGAGAGGAAAAGAACATTTATAGTCACTAATGCCTTCGGAAGCCTCATTATTCACTTTAAATGATTTTATAATCTCATTATCGATTTTATGTTGAATTTTTTGACATTTTTATTTAAAACAGACTATAATTGAATGTTTACCTTAGGAAACATGGAGCAAAAGCCATCGATTGAGAAGAAAAGACCATTTATAGTCACTCATGCCTTCGAAACCCTTATTGCTCACTTTAAATGGCTTTATGATTTGATTATTAACTTTAAGCTGAATTTTTTTACATTTTTTGTTAAAACAGATTATAATTGAATGTTTACCTCGAGAAACGTGAAGCGAAAGCTATCGATTGAGAGGAAAAGAACATTTATAGTCACACATGCCTTCGAAAGCCTTATTACTTGCTTAAAATTGTTTTACAATCTCATTATTTTTTTTTAAATCAATTTTCTTACATTTTTGGTTAAAATAGATTATATTTAAATGTTTGTCTCAAGAAACGTGAAGCGAAAGCCACCGATTGACAAGAAAAGTCCATTTATAGTCACTCATGCCTTCGAAAGCCTCATTATTCACTTTAAATGATTTTATAATCTCATTATTGATTTTATGTTGAATTTTCTTACATTTTTAGTTAAAATAGACTATAATTGAATGTTTACCTTGGGAAACATGAAGCAAAAGCCATCGATTTAGAAGAAAAGACCATTTATAGTCACTCATGCATTCGAAACCCTTATTGCTCACTTTAAACGGCTTTATGATTCGATTATTAACTTTAAGCCGAATTTTTTTACATTTTTTGTTAAAACATATTATAATTGAATCTTTACCTCGAGAAACGTGAAGCGAAAGCTATCGATTGAGAGGAAAAGAACATTTATAGTCACTCATGCCTTCGAAAGCCTCATTATTCACTTTAAATGATTTTATAATCTCATTATTGATTTTATGTTGAATTTTCTTACATTTTTAGCTAAAACAGACTATAATTGAATGTTTACCTCGGGAAACATGAAGCAAAAGCCATCGATTGAGAAGAAAAGACCATTTACAGTCACTCATGCCTTCGAAACCCTTATTGCTCACTTTAAATGGCTTTATGATTCGATTATTAACTTTAAGCTGAATTTTTTTACGTTTTTTGTTAAAACATATTATAATTGAATCTTTACCTCGAGAAACGTGAAGCGAAAGCTATCGATTGAGAGGAAAAGAACATTTATAGTCACTAATGCCTTCGGAAGCCTCATTATTCACTTTAAATGATTTTATAATCTCATTATCGATTTTATGTTGAATTTTTTGACATTTTTATTTAAAACAGACTATAATTGAATGTTTACCTTGGGAAACATGGAGCAAAAGCCATCGATTGAGAAGAAAACACCATTTATAGTCACTCATGCCTTCGAAACCCTTATTGCTCACTTTAAATGGCTTTATGATTTGATTATTAACTTTAAGCTGAATTTTTTTACATTTTTTGTTAAAACAGATTATAATTGAATGTTTACCTCAAGAAAGGTGAAGCGAAAGCTATCGATTGAGAGGAAAAGAATATTTATAGTCACTCATGCCTTCGAAAGCCTTATTACTTGCTTAAAATGGTTTTACAATCTCATTATTTTTTTTTAAATCAATTTTCTTACATTTTTGGTTAAAATAGATTATATTTAAATGTTTGTCTCAAGCAACGTGAAGCGAAAGCCATCGATTGACAAGAAAAGTCCATTTATAGTCACTCATGCCTTCGAAAGCCTCATTATTCACTTTAAATGATTTTATAATCTCATTATTGATTTTATGTTGAATTTTCTTACATTTTTAGTTAAAATAGACTATAATTGAATGTTTACCTCGGGAAACATGAAGCAAA
The DNA here is from genome assembly GCF_053813885.1 of Theobroma cacao. Classification (NCBI taxonomy): domain Eukaryota; kingdom Viridiplantae; phylum Streptophyta; class Magnoliopsida; order Malvales; family Malvaceae; genus Theobroma; species Theobroma cacao. Next base: position 26,425,158 of record NC_142640.1, on the reverse strand, counting down.
AGCCATCGATTGAGAAGAAAAGACCATTTATAGTCACTCATGCCTTCGAAACCCTTATTGCTCACTTTAAATGGCTTTATGATTCGATTATTAACTTTAAGCTGAATTTTTTTATATTTTTTGTTAAAACATATTATAATTGAATCTTTACCTCGAGAAACGTGAAGCGAAAGCTATCGATTGAGAGGAAAAGAACATTTATAGTCACTCATGCCTTCGAAAGCCTCATTATTCACTTTAAATGATTTTATAATCTCATTATTGATTTTATGTTGAATTTTCTTACATTTTTAGTTAAAACAGACTATAATTGAATGTTTACCTCGGGAAACATGAAGCAAAAGCCATCGATTGAGAAGAAAAGACCATTTACAGTCACTCATGCCTTCGAAACCCTTATTGCTCACTTTAAATGGCTTTATGATTCGATTATTAACTTTAAGCTGAATTTTTTTACGTTTTTTGTTAAAACATATTATAATTGAATCTTTACCTCGAGAAACGTGAAGCGAAAGCTATCGATTGAGAGGAAAAGAACATTTATAGTCACTAATGCCTTCGGAAGCCTCATTATTCACTTTAAATGATTTTATAATCTCATTATCGATTTTATGTTGAATTTTTTGACATTTTTATTTAAAACAGACTATAATTGAATGTTTACCTTAGGAAACATGGAGCAAAAGCCATCGATTGAGAAGAAAAGACCATTTATAGTCACTCATGCCTTCGAAACCCTTATTGCTCACTTTAAATGGCTTTATGATTTGATTATTAACTTTAAGCTGAATTTTTTTACATTTTTTGTTAAAACAGATTATAATTGAATGTTTACCTCGAGAAACGTGAAGCGAAAGCTATCGATTGAGAGGAAAAGAACATTTATAGTCACACATGCCTTCGAAAGCCTTATTACTTGCTTAAAATTGTTTTACAATCTCATTATTTTTTTTTAAATCAATTTTCTTACATTTTTGGTTAAAATAGATTATATTTAAATGTTTGTCTCAAGAAACGTGAAGCGAAAGCCACCGATTGACAAGAAAAGTCCATTTATAGTCACTCATGCCTTCGAAAGCCTCATTATTCACTTTAAATGATTTTATAATCTCATTATTGATTTTATGTTGAATTTTCTTACATTTTTAGTTAAAATAGACTATAATTGAATGTTTACCTTGGGAAACATGAAGCAAAAGCCATCGATTTAGAAGAAAAGACCATTTATAGTCACTCATGCATTCGAAACCCTTATTGCTCACTTTAAACGGCTTTATGATTCGATTATTAACTTTAAGCCGAATTTTTTTACATTTTTTGTTAAAACATATTATAATTGAATCTTTACCTCGAGAAACGTGAAGCGAAAGCTATCGATTGAGAGGAAAAGAACATTTATAGTCACTCATGCCTTCGAAAGCCTCATTATTCACTTTAAATGATTTTATAATCTCATTATTGATTTTATGTTGAATTTTCTTACATTTTTAGCTAAAACAGACTATAATTGAATGTTTACCTCGGGAAACATGAAGCAAAAGCCATCGATTGAGAAGAAAAGACCATTTACAGTCACTCATGCCTTCGAAACCCTTATTGCTCACTTTAAATGGCTTTATGATTCGATTATTAACTTTAAGCTGAATTTTTTTACGTTTTTTGTTAAAACATATTATAATTGAATCTTTACCTCGAGAAACGTGAAGCGAAAGCTATCGATTGAGAGGAAAAGAACATTTATAGTCACTAATGCCTTCGGAAGCCTCATTATTCACTTTAAATGATTTTATAATCTCATTATCGATTTTATGTTGAATTTTTTGACATTTTTATTTAAAACAGACTATAATTGAATGTTTACCTTGGGAAACATGGAGCAAAAGCCATCGATTGAGAAGAAAACACCATTTATAGTCACTCATGCCTTCGAAACCCTTATTGCTCACTTTAAATGGCTTTATGATTTGATTATTAACTTTAAGCTGAATTTTTTTACATTTTTTGTTAAAACAGATTATAATTGAATGTTTACCTCAAGAAAGGTGAAGCGAAAGCTATCGATTGAGAGGAAAAGAATATTTATAGTCACTCATGCCTTCGAAAGCCTTATTACTTGCTTAAAATGGTTTTACAATCTCATTATTTTTTTTTAAATCAATTTTCTTACATTTTTGGTTAAAATAGATTATATGTAAATGTTTGTCTCAAGCAACGTGAAGCGAAAGCCATCGATTGACAAGAAAAGTCCATTTATAGTCACTCATGCCTTCGAAAGCCTCATTATTCACTTTAAATGATTTTATAATCTCATTATTGATTTTATGTTGAATTTTCTTACATTTTTAGTTAAAATAGACTATAATTGAATGTTTACCTCGGGAAACATGAAGCAAAAGCCATCGATTGACAAGAAAAGACCATTTATAGTCACTCATGCCTTCGAAACCCTTATTGCTCACTTTAAATGGCTTTATGATTCGATTATTAACTTTAAGCTGAATTTTTTTACATTTTTTGTTAAAACATATTATAATTGAATCTTTACCTCGAGAAACGTGAAGCGAAAGCTATCGATTGAGAGGAAAAGAACATTTATAGTCACTCATGCCTTCGAAAGCCTCATTATTCACTTTAAATGATTTTATAATCTCATTATTGATTTTATGTTGAATTTTCTTACATTTTTAGTTAAAACAGACTATAATTGAATGTTTACCTCGGGAAACATGAAGCAAAAGCCATCGATTGAGAAGAAAAGACCATTTACAGTCACTCATGCCTTCGAAACCCTTATTGCTCACTTTAAATGGCTTTCTGATTCGATTATTAACTTTAAGCTGAATTTTTTTACGTTTTTTGTTAAAACATATTATAATTGAATCTTTACCTCGAGAAACGTGAAGCGAAAGCTATCGATTGAGAGGAAAAGAACATTTATAGTCACTAATGCCTTCGGAAGCCTCATTATTCACTTTAAATGATTTTATAATCTCATTATCGATTTTATGTTGAATTTTTTGACATTTTTATTTAAAACAGACTATAATTGAATGTTTACCTTAGGAAACATGGAGCAAAAGCCATCGATTGAGAAGAAAAGACCATTTATAGTCACTCATGCCTTCGAAACCCTTATTGCTCACTTTAAATGGCTTTATGATTTGATTATTAACTTTAAGCTGAATTTTTTTACATTTTTTGTTAAAACAGATTATAATTGAATGTTTACCTCGAGAAACGTGAAGCGAAAGCTATCGATTGAGAGGAAAAGAACATTTATAGTCACACATGCCTTCGAAAGCCTTATTACTTGCTTAAAATTGTTTTACAATCTCATTATTTTTTTTTAAATCAATTTTCTTACATTTTTGGTTAAAATAGATTATATTTAAATGTTTGTCTCAAGAAACGTGAAGCGAAAGCCACCGATTGACAAGAAAAGTCCATTTATAGTCACTCATGCCTTCGAAAGCCTCATTATTCACTTTAAATGATTTTATAATCTCATTATTGATTTTATGTTGAATTTTCTTACATTTTTAGTTAAAATAGACTATAATTGAATGTTTACCTTGGGAAACATGAAGCAAAAGCCATCGATTTAGAAGAAAAGACCATTTATAGTCACTCATGCATTCGAAACCCTTATTGCTCACTTTAAACGGCTTTATGATTCGATTATTAACTTTAAGCTGAATTTTTTTACATTTTTTGTCAAAACATATTATAATTGAATCTTTACCTCGAGAAACGTGAAGCGAAAGCTATCGATTGAGAGGAAAAGAACATTTATAGTCACTCATGCCTTCGAAAGCCTCATTATTCACTTTAAATGATTTAATAATCTCATTATTGATTTTATGTTGAATTTTCTTACATTTTTAGTTAAAACAGACTATAATTGAATGTTTACCTCGGGAAACATGAAGCAAAAGCCATCGATTGAGAAGAAAAGACCATTTACAGTCACTCATGCCTTCGAAACCCTTATTGCTCACTTTAAATGGCTTTATGATTCGATTATTAACTTTAAGCTGAATTTTTTTACGTTTTTTGTTAAAACATATTATAATTGAATCTTTACCTCGAGAAACGTGAAGCGAAAGCTATCGATTGAGAGGAAAAGAACATTTATAGTCACTAATGCCTTCGGAAGCCTCATTATTCACTTTAAATGATTTTATAATCTCATTATCGATTTTATGTTGAATTTTTTGACATTTTTATTTAAAACAGACTATAATTGAATGTTTACCTTGGGAAACATGGAGCAAAAGCCATCGATTGAGAAGAAAAGACCATTTATAGTCACTCATGCCTTCGAAACCCTTATTGCTCACTTTAAATGGCTTTATGATTTGATTATTAACTTTAAGCTGAATTTTTTTACATTTTTTGTTAAAACAGATTATAATTGAATGTTTACCTCGGGAAACATGAAGCAAAAGCCATCGATTGAGAAGAAAAGACCATTTATAGTCACTCATGCCTTCGAAACCCTTATTGCTCACTTTAAATTGCTTTATGATTCGATTATTAACTTTAAGCTAAATTTTTTTACATTTTTTGTTAAAACATATGATAATTGAATCTTTGCCTCGAAAAACGTGAAGCGAAAGCTATCGATTGAGAGGAAAAGAACATTTATAGTCACTCATGCATTCGGAAGCCTTATTACATGCTTAAAATTGTTTTACAATCTCATTATTTTTTTTAAATCAATTTTCTTACATTTTTGGTTAAAATAGATTATATTTAAATGTTTGTCTCAAGAAACGTGAAGCGAAAGCCATCGATTGACAAGAAAAGTCCATTTATATTCACTCATGCCTTCGAAAGCCTCATTATTCAATTTAAATGATTTTATAATCTCATTATTGATTTTATGTTGAATTTTCTTACATTTTTAGTTAAAACAGACTATAATTGAATGTTTACCTCGGGAAACATGAAGCAAAAGCCATCGATTGAGAAGAAAAGACCATTTATAATCACTCATGCCTTCGAAACCCTTATTGCTCACTTTAAATGGCTTTATGATTTGATTATTAACTTTAAGCTGAATTTTTTTACATTTTTTGTTAAAACATATGATAATTGAATCTTTACCTCGAGAAACGTGAAGCGAAAGCTATCCATTGAGAGGAAAAGAACATTTATAGTCACTCATGCCTTCGAAAGCCTTATTACTTGCTTAAAATTGTTTTACAATCTCATTATTTTTTTTAAATCAATTTTCTTACATATTTGGTTAAAATAGATTATATTTAAATGTCTGTCTCAAGAAACGTGAAGCGAAAGCTATCGATTGAGAGGAAAAGAACATTTATAGTCACTCATGCCTTCGAAAGCCTCATTATTCACTTTAAATGATTTTATAATCTCATTATTGATTTTATGTTGAATTTTCTTACATTTTTAGTTAAAACAGACTATAATTGAATGTTTACCTCGGGAAACATGAAGCAAAAGCTATCGATTGAGAAGAAAAGACCATTTATAGTCACTCATGCCTTCGAAACCCTTATTGCTCACTTTAAATGGCTTTATGATTTGATTATTAACTTTAAGCTGAATTTTTTTACATTTTTTGTTAAAACATATGATAATTGAATCTTTACCTCGAGAAACGTGAAGCGAAAGCTATCCATTGAGAGAAAAAGAACATTTATAGTCACTCATGCCTTCGAAAGCCTTATTACTTGCTTAAAATTGTTTTACAATCTCATTATTTTTTTTAAATCAATTTTCTTACATTTTTGGTTAAAATAGATTATATTTAAATGTCTGTCTCAAGAAACGTGAAGCGAAAGCTATCGATTGAGAGGAAAAGAACATTTATAGTCACTCATGCCTTCGAAAGCCTCATTATTCACTTTAAATGATTTTATAATCTCATTATTGATTTTATGTTGAATTTGCTTACATTTTTAGTTAAAATAGACTATAATTGAATGTTTACCTCAGGAAACATGAAGCAAAAGCCATCGATTGAGAAGAAAAGACCATTTATAGTCACTCACGGCTTCGAAACCCTTATTGCTCACTTTAAATGGCTTTATGATTCGATTATTAACTTTAAGCTGAATTTTTTTACATTTTTTGTTAAAACATATGATAATTGAATCTTTACCTCGAGAAACGTGAAGCGAAAGCTATCGATTGAGAGGAAAAGAACATTTATAGTCACTCATGCCTTCGAAAGCCTTATTACTTGCTTAAAATTGTTTTACAATCTCATTATTTTTTTTAAATCAATTTTCTTACATTTTTGGTTAAAATAGATTATATTTAAATGTCTGTCTCAAGAAACGTGAAGCGAAAGCTATCGATTTAGAGGAAAAGAACAATTATAGTCACTAATGCCTTCGGAAGCCTCATTATTCACTTTAAATGATTTTATAATCTCATTATCGATTTTATGTTGAATTTTTTGACATTTTTATTTAAAACAGACTATAATTGAATGTTTACCTTAGGAAACATGGAGCAAAAGCCATCGATTGAGAAGAAAAGACCATTTATAGTCACTCATGCCTTCGAAACCCTTATTGCTCACTTTAAATGGCTTTATGATTTGATTATTAACTTTAAGCTGAATTTTTTTACATTTTTTGTTAAAACAGATTATAATTGAATGTTTACCTCGAGAAACGTGAAGCGAAAGCTATCGATTGAGAGGAAAAGAACATTTATAGTCACTCATGCCTTCGGAAGCCTTATTACTTGCTTAAAATTGTTTTACAATCTCATTATTTTTTTTTAAATCAATTTTCTTACATTTTTGGTTAAAATAGATTATATTTAAATGTTTGTCTCAAGAAACGTCAAGCGAAAGCCACCGATTGACAAGAAAAGTCCATTTATAGTCACTCATGCCTTCGAAAGCCTCATTATTCACTTTAAATGATTTTATAATCTCATTATTGATTTTATGTTGAATTTTCTTACATTTTTAGTTAAAATAGACTATAATTGAATGTTTACCTTGGGAAACATGAAGCAAAAGCCATCGATTTAGAAGAAAAGACCATTTATAGTCACTCATGCCTTCGAAACCCTTATTGCTCACTTTAAATGGCTTTATGATTTGATTATTAACTTTAAGCTGAATTTTTTTACATTTTTTGTTAAAACATATGATAATTGAATCTTTACCTCGAGAAACGTGAAGCGAAAGCTATCGATTGAGAGGAAAAGAACATTTATAGTCACTCATGCCTTCGAAAGCCTTATTACTTGCTTAAAATTGTTTTACAATCTCATTATTTTTTTTAAATCAATTTTCTTACATTTTTGGTTAAAATAGATTATATTTAAATGTCTGTCCCAAGAAACGTGAAGCGAAAGCTATCGATTGAGAGGAAAAGAACATTTATAGTCACTCATGCCTTCGAAAGCCTCATTATTCACTTTAAATGATTTTATAATCTCATTATTGATTTTATGTTGAATTTTCTTACATTTTTAGTTAAAACAGACTATAATTGAATGTTTACCTCGGGAAACATGAAGCAAAAGCCATCGATTGAGAAGAAAAGACCATTTATAGTCACTCATGCCTTCGAAACCCTTATTGCTCACTTTAAATGGCTTTATGATTCGATTATTAACTTTAAGCTAAATTTTTTTACGTTTTTTGTTAAAACATATTATAATTGAATCTTTACCTCGATAAACGTGAAGCGAAAGCTATCGATTGAGAGGAAAAAAACATTTATAGTCACTAATGCCTTCGGAAGCCTCATTATTCACTTTAAATGATTTTATAATCTCATTATCGATTTTATGTTGAATTTTTTGACATTTTTATTTAAAACAGACTATAATTGAATGTTTACCTTAGGAAACATGGAGCAAAAGCCATCGATTGAGAAGAAAAGACCATTTATTGTCACTCATGCCTTCGAAACCCTTATTGCTCACTTTAAATGGCTTTATGATTTGATTATTAACTTTAAGCTGAATTTTTTTACATTTTTTGTTAAAACAGATTATAATTGAATGTTTACCTCGAGAAACGTGAAGCGAAAGCTATCGATTGAGAGGAAAAGAACATTTATAGTCACACATGCCTTCGAAAGCCTTATTACTTGCTTAAAATTGTTTTACAATCTCATTATTTTTTTTAAAATCAATTTTCTTACATTTTTGGTTAAAATAGATTCTATTTAAATGTTTGTCTCAAGCAACGTGAAGCGAAAGCCATCGATTGACAAGAAAAGTCCATTTATAGTCACTCATGCCTTCGAAAGCCTCATTATTCACTTTAAATGATTTTATAATCTCATTATTGATTTTATGTTGAATTTTCTTACATTTTTAGTTAAATCAGACTATAATTGAATGTTTACCTCGGGAAACATTAAGCAAAAGCCATCGATTGAGAAGAAAAGACCATTTATAGTCACTCATGCCTTTGAAACCCTTATTGCTCACTTTAAATGGCTTTATGATTCGATTATTAACTTTAAGCTAAATTTTTTTACATTTTTTATTAAAACATATGATAATTGAATCTTTGCCTCGAAAAACGTGAAGCGAAAGCTATCGATTGAGAGGAAAAGAACATTTATAGTCACTCATGCATTCGGAAGCCTTATTACTTGCTTAAAATTGTTTTACAATCTCATTATTTTTTTTAAATCAATTTTCTTGCATTTTTTGTTAAAATAGATTATATTTAAATGTTTGTCTCAAGAAACGTGAAGCGAAAGCCATCAATTGAGAGGAAAAGAACATTTATAGTCACTCATGCCTTCGAAAGCCTCATTATTCACATTAAATGATTTTATAATCTCATTATTGATTTTATGTTGAATTTTCTTACATTTTTAGTTAAAACAGACTATAATTGAATGTTTACCTCGGGAAACATGAAGCATAAGCCATCGATTGAGAAGAAAAGATCATTTATAGTCACTCATGCCTTCGAAACCCTTATTGCTCACTTTAAATGGCTTTATGATTTGATTATTAACTTTAAGCTGAATTTTTTTACATTTTTTGTTAATACATATTATAATTGAATCTTTACCTCGAGAAACGTGAAGCGAAAGCTATCGATTGAGAGGAAAAGAACATTTCTAGTCACTCATGCCTTCGAAAGCCTCATTATTCACTTTAAATGATTTTATAATCTCATTATTGATTTTATGTTGAATTTTCTTACATTTTTTGTTAAAACAGACTATAATTGAATGTTTACCTCGGGAAACATGAAGCAAAAGCCATCGATTGAGAAGAAAAGACCATTTATAGTCACTCATGCCTTCGAAACCCTTATTGCTAACTTCAAATGGCTTTATGATTCGATTATTAACTTTAAGCTGAATTTTTTTATGTTTTTAGTTAAAACATATTATAATTGAATCTTTACCTCGAGAAACGTGAAGCGAAAGCTATCGATTGAGAGGAAAAGAACATTTATAGTCACTAATGCCTTCGGAAGCCTCATTATTCACTTTAAATGATTTTATAATCTCATTATTGATTTTATGTTGAATTGTCTTACATTTTTAGCTAAAACAGACTATAATTGAATGTTTACCTTGGGAAACATGAAGTAAAAGCCATCGATTGAGAAAAAAAGACCATTTATAGTCAGTCATGCCTTCAAAACCTTTATTGCTCACTTTAAATGGCTTTATGATTTGATTATTAAGTTTAAGCTGAATTTTTTTACATATTTTGTTAAAACAGATTATAATTGATTGTTTACCTCGAGAAACGTGGAGCGAAAGCTATCGATTGAGAGGAAAAGAACATTTATAGTCACTCATGCCTTCGAAAGCCTTATTACTTGCTTAAAATTCTTTTACAATCTCATTATTTTTTTTTAAATCAATTTTCTTACATTTTTGGTTAAAATAGATTATATTTAAATGTTTGTCTCAAGAAACGTGAAGCGAAAGCCATCGATTGAGAGGAAAAGAACATTTCTAGTCACTCATGCCTTCGAAAGCCTCATTATTCACTTTAAATGATTTTATAATCTCATTATTGATTTTATGTTGAATTTTCTTACATTTTTTATTAAAACAGAGTATAATTGAATGTTTACCTCGGGAAACATGAAGCAAAAGCCATCGATTGAGAAGAAAAGACCATTTATAGTCAATCATGCCTTCGAAACCCTTATTGCTCACTTCAAATGGCTTTATGATTCGATTATTAACTTTAAGCTGAATTTTTTTACGTTTTTAGTTAAAACATATTATAATTGAATCTTTACCTCGAGAAACATGAAGCGAAAGCTATCGATTGAGAGGAAAAGAACATTTATAGTCACTAATGCCTTCGGAAGCCTCATTATTCACTTTAAATGATTTTATAATCTCATTATTGATTTTATGTTGAATTGTCTTACATTTTTAGTTAAAACAGACTATAATTGAATGTTTACCTTGGGAAACATGAAGCAAAAGCCATCGATTGAGAAAAAAAGACCATTTATAGTCAGTCATGCCTTCAAAACCTTTATTGCTCACTTTAAATGGCTTTATGATTTGATTATTAAGTTTAAGCTGAATTTTTTTACATTTTTTGTTAAAACAGATTATAATTGATTGTTTACCTTGAGAAACGTGAAGCGAAAGCTATCGATTTAGAGGAAAAGAACATTTATAATCACTCATGCCTTCGAAATCCTTATTACTTGCTTAAAATTCTTTTACAATCTCATTATTTTTTTTTAAATCAATTTTCTTACATTTTTGGTTAAAATAGATTATATTTAAATGTTTGTCTCAAGAAACGTGAAGCGAAAGCCATCGATTGACAAGAAAAGTCTATTTATAGTCACTCATGCCTTCGAAAGCCTCATTATTCACTTTAAATGATTTTATAATCTCATTATTGATTTTATGTTGAATTTTCTTACATTTTTAGTTAAAACAGACTATAATTGAATGTTTACCTCGGGAAACATGAAGCAAAAGCCATCGATTGAGAAGAAAAGACCATTTATAGTCACTCATGCCTTCGAAACCCTTATTGCTCACTTTAAATGGCTTTATGATTTGATTATTAACTTTAAGCTAAATTTTTTACATTTTTTGTTAAAACAGATTATAATTGAATGTTTACCTCGAGAAACGTGAAGCGAAAGCTATCGATTGAGAAGAAAAGAACATTTATAGTCACTCATGCCTTCGAAAGCCTTATTACTTGCTTAAAATTCTTTTACAATCTCATTATTTTTTTTTAAATCAATTTTCTTACATTTTTGGTTAAAATAGATTATATTTAAATGTTTGTCTCAAGAAACGTGAAGCGAAAGCCATCGATTGACAAGAAAAGTCCATTTATAGTCACTCATGCCTTCGAAAGCCTCATTATTCACTTTAAATGATTTTATAATCTCATTATTGATTTTATGTTGAATTTTCTTACATTTTTAGTTAAAACAGACTATAATTGAATATTTACCTCGGGAAACATGAAGCAAAAGCCATCGATTGAGAAGAAAAGACCATTTATAGTCACTCATGCCTTCGAAACCCTTATTGCTCACTTCAAATGGCTTTATGATTCGATTATTAACTTTAAGCTAAATTTTTTTACGTTTTTTGTTAAAACATATTATAATTGAATCTTTACCTCGAGAAACGTGAAACGAAAGCTATCGATTGAGAGGAAAAGAACATTTATAGTCACTAATGGCTTCGGAAGCCTCATTATTCACTTTAAATGATTTTATAATCTCATTATTGATTTTATGTTGAATTGTCTTACATTTTTAGTTAAAACAGACTATAATTGAATGTTTACCTTGGGAAACATGAAGCAAAAGCCATCGATTGAGAAAAAAAGACCATTTATAGTCAGTCATGCCTTCAAAACCTTTATTGCTCACTTTAAATGGCTTTATGTTTTGATTATTAACTTTAAGCTGAATTTTTTTACATTTTTTGTTAAAACAGATTATAATTGAATGTTTACCTCGAGAAACGTGAAGCGAAAGCTATTGATTGAGAGGAAAAGAACATTTATAGTCACTCATGCCTTCGAAAGCCTTATTACTTGCTTAAAATTCTTTTACAATCTCATTATTTTTTTTTAAATCAATTTTCTTATAATTTTGGTTAAAATAGATTATATTTAAATGTTTGTCTCAAGAAACGTGAAGCGAAAGCCATCGATTGACAAGAAAAGTCTATTTATAGTCACTCATGCCTTCGAAAGCCTCATTATTCACTTTAAATGATTTTATAATCTCATTATTGATTTTATGTTGAATTTTCTTACATTTTTAGTTAAAACAGACTATAATTGAATGTTTACCTCGGGAAACATGAAGCAAAAGCCATCGATTGAGAAGAAAAGACCATTTATAGTCACTCATGCCTTCGAAACCCTTATTGCTCACTTTAAATGGCTTTATGATTTGATTATTAACTTTAAGCTAAATTTTTTACATTTTTTGTTAAAACAGATTATAATTGAATGTTTACCTCGAGAAACGTGAAGCGAAAGCTATCGATTGAGAGGAAAAGAACATTTATAGTCACTCATGCCTTCGAAAGCCTTATTACTTGCTTAAAATTCTTTTACAATCTCATTATTTTTTTTTAAATCAATTTTCTTACATTTTTGGTTAAAATAGATTATATTTAAATGTTTGTCTCAAGAAACGTGAAGCGAAAGCCATCGATTGACAAGAAAAGTCTATTTATAGTCACTCATGCCTTCGAAAGCCTCATTATTCACTTTAAATGATTTTATAATCTCATTATTGATTTTATGTTGAATTTTCTTACATTTTTAGTTAAAGCAGACTATAATTGATAGTTTACCTCGGGAAACATGAAGCATAAGCCATCGATTGAGAAGAAAAGACCATTTATAGTCACTCATGCCTTCGAAACCCTTATTGCTCACTTTAAATGGCTTTATGATTTGATTATTAACTTTAAGCTGAATTTTTTTACATTTTTTGTTAATACATATTATAATTGAATGTTTACCTCGAGAAACGTGAAGCGAAAGCTATCGATTGAGAGGAAAAGAACATTTATAGTCACTCATGCCTTCGAAAGCCTTATTACTTGCTTAAAATTCTTTTACAATCTCATTATTTTTTTTTAAATCAATTTTCTTACATTTTTGGTTAAAATAGATTATATTTAAATGTTTGTCTCAAGAAACGTGAAGCGAAAGCCATCGATTGACAAGAAAAGTCTATTTATAGTCACTCATGCCTTCGAAAGCCTCATTATTCACTTTAAATGATTTTATAATCTCATTATTGATTTTATGTTGAATTTTCTTACATTTTTAGTTAAAGCAGACTATAATTGATAGTTTACCTCGGGAAACATGAAGCATAAGCCATCGATTGAGAAGAAAAGACCATTTATAGTCACTCATGCCTTCGAAACCCTTATTGCTCACTTTAAATGGCTTTATGATTTGATTATTAACTTTAAGCTGAATTTTTTTACATTTTTTGTTAATACATATTATAATTGAATGTTTACCTCGAGAAACGTGAAGCGAAAGCTATCGATTGAGAGGAAAAGAACATTTCTAGTCACTCATGCCTTCGAAAGCCTCATTATTCACTTTAAATGATTTTATAATCTCATTATTGATTTTATGTTGAATTTTCTTACATTTTTTATTAAAACAGACTATAATTGAATGTTTACCTCGGGAAACATGAAGCAAAAGCCATCGATTGAGAAGAAAAGACCATTTATAGTCACTCATGCCTTCGAAACCCTTATTGCTCACTTCAAATGGCTTTATGATTCGATTATTAACTTTAAGCTGAATTTTTTTACGTTTTTAGTTAAAACATATTATAATTGAATCTTTACCTCGAGAAACATGAAGCGAAAGCTATCGATTGAGAGGAAAAGAACATTTATAGTCACTAATGCCTTCGGAAGCCTCATTATTCACTTTAAATGATTTTATAATCTCATTATTGATTTTATGTTGAATTGTCTTACATTTTTAGTTAAAACAGACTATAATTGAATGTTTACCTTGGGAAACATGAAGCAAAAGCCATCGATTGAGAAAAAAAGACCATTTATAGTCAGTCATGCCTTCAAAACCTTTATTGCTCACTTTAAATGGCTTTATGATTTGATTATTAAGTTTAAGCTGAATTTTTTTACATTTTTTGTTAAAACAGATTATAATTGATTGTTTACCTCGAGAAACGTGAAGCGAAAGCTATCGATTGAGAGGAAAAGAACATTTATAGTCACTCATGCCTTCGAAATCCTTATTACTTGCTTAAAATTCTTTTACAATCTCATTATTTTTTTTAAATCAATTTTCTTACATTTTTGGTTAAAATAGATTATATTTAAATGTTTGTCTCAAGAAACGTGAAGCAAAAGCCATCGATTGACAAGAAAAGTCTATTTATAGTCACTCATGCCTTCGAAAGCCTCATTATTCACTTTAAATAATTTTATAATCTCATTATTGATTTTATGTTGAATTTTCTTACATTTTTAGTTAAAACAGACTATAATTGAATGTTTACCTCGGGAAACATGAAGCAAAAGCCATCGATTGAGAAGAAAAGACCATTTATAGTCACTCATGCCTTCGAAACCCTTATTGCTCACTTTAAATGGCTTTATGATTTGATTATTAACTTTAAGCTAAATTTTTTACATTTTTTGTTAAAACAGATTATAATTGAATGTTTACCTCGAGAAACGTGAAGCGAAAGCTATCGATTGAGAGGAAAAGAACATTTATAGTCACTCATGCCTTCGAAAGCCTTATTACTTGCTTAAAATTCTTTTACAATCTCATTATTTTTTTTAAATCAATTTTCTTACATTTTTGGTTAAAATAGATTATATTTAAATGTTTGTCTCAAGAAACGTGAAGCGAAAGCCATCGATTGACAAGAAAAGTCTATTTATAGTCACTCATGCCTTCGAAAGCCTCATTATTCACTTTAAATGATTTTATAATCTCATTATTGATTTTATGTTGAATTTTCTTACATTTTTAGTTAAAACAGACTATAATTGAATGTTTACCTCGGGAGACATGAAGCAAAAGCCATCGATTGAGAAGAAAAGACCATTTATAGTCACTCATGCCTTCGAAACCCTTATTGCTCACTTTAAATGGCTTTATGATTTGATTATTAACTTTAAGCTAAATTTTTTACATTTTTTGTTAAAACAGACTATAATTGAATGTTTACCTCGAGAAACGTGAAGCGAAAGCTATCGATTGAGAGGAAAAGAACATTTATAGTCACTGATGCCTTCGAAAGCCTTATTACTTGCTTAAAATTCTTTTACAATCTCATTATTTTTTTTTAAATCAATTTTCTTACATTTTTGGTTAAAATAGATTATATTTAAATGTTTGTCTCAAGAAACGTGAAGCGAAAGCCATCGATTGACAAGAAAAGTCCATTTATAGTCACTCATACCTTCGAAAGCCTCATTATTCACTTTAAATGATTTTATAATCCATTATTGATTTTATGTTGAATTTTCTTACATTTTTAGTTAAAGCAGACTATAATTGAATGTTTACCTCGAGAAACATGAAGCATAAGCCATCGATTGAGAAGAAAAGACCATTTATAGTCACTCATGCCTTCGAAACCCTTATTGCTCACTTTAAATGGCTTTATGATTTGATTATTAACTTTAAGCTGAATTTTTTTACATTTTTTGTTAATACATATTATAATTGAATCTTTACCTCGAGAAACGTGAAGCGAAAGCTATCGATTGAGAGGAAAAGAACATTTCTAGTCACTCATGCCTTCGAAAGCCTCATTATTCACTTTAAATGATTTTATAATCTCATTATTTATTTTATGTTGAATTTTCTTACATTTTTAGTTAAAACAGACTATAATTGAATGTTTACCTCGGGAAACATGAAGCAAAAGCCATCGATTGAGAAGAAAAGACCATTTATAGTCACTCATGCCTTCGAAACCCTTATTGCTCACTTCAAATGGCTTTATGATTCGATTATTAACTTTAAGCTGAATTTTTTTTACGTTTTTAGTTAAAACATATTATAATTGAATCTTTACCTCGAGAAACGTGAAGCGAAAGCTATCGATTGAGAGGAAAAGAACATTTATAGTCACTAATGCCTTCGGAAGCCTCATTATTCACTTTAAATGATTTTATAATCTCATTATTGATTTTATGTTGAATTGTCTTACATTTTTAGTTAAAACAGACTATAATTGAATGTTTACCTTGGGAAACATGAAGCAAAAGCCATCGATTGAGAAAAAAAGACCATTTATAGTCAGTCATGCCTTCAAAACCTTTATTGCTCACTTTAAATGGCTTTATGATTTGATTATTAAGTTTAAGCTGAATTTTTTTACATTTTTTGTTAAAACAGATTATAATTGAATGTTTACCTCGAGAAACGTGAAGCGAAAGCTATCGATTAAGAGGAAAAGAACATTTATAGTCACTCATGCCTTCGAAAGCCTTATTACTTGCTTAAAATTCTTTTACAATCTTATTATTTTTTTTAAATCAATTTTCTTACATTTTTGGTTAAAATAGACTATATTTAAATGTTTGTCTCAAGAAACGTGAAGCGAAAGCCATCGATTGACAAGAAAAGTCTATTTATAGTCACTCATGCCTTCGAAAGCCTCATTATTCACTTTAAATGATTTTATAATCTCATTATTGATTTTATGTTGAATTTTCTTACATTTTTAGTTAAAACAGACTATAATTGAATGTTTACCTCGGGAAACATGAAGCAAAAGCCATCGATTGAGAAGAAAAGACCATTTATAGTCACTCATGCCTTCGAAACCCTTATTGCTCACTTTAAATGGCTTTATGATTTGATTATTAACTTTAAGCTAAATTTTTTACATTTTTTGTTAAAACAGATTATAATTGAATGTTTACCTCGAGAAACGTGAAGCGAAAGCTATCGATTGAGAGGAAAAGAACATTTATAGTCACTCATGCCTTCGAAAGCCTTATTACTTGCTTAAAATTCTTTTACAATCTCATTATTTTTTTTAAATTAATTTTCTTACATTTTTGGTTAAAATAGATTATATTTAAATGTTTGTCTCAAGAAACGTGAAGCGAAAGCCATCGATTGACAAGAAAAGTCCATTTATAGTCACTCATGCCTTCGAAAGCCTCATTATTCACTTTAAATGATTTTATAATCTCATTATTGATTTTATGTTGAATTTTCTTACATTTTTAGTTAAAACAGACTATAATTGAATGTTTACCTCGGGAAACATGAAGGAAAAGCCATCGATTGAGAAGAAAAGACCATTTATAGTCACTCATGCCTTCGAAATCCTTATTGCTCACTTTAAATGGCTTTATGATTTGATTATTAACTTTAAGCTGAATTTTTTTACATTTTTTGTTAAAACAGATTATAATTGAATGTCTACCTCGAGAAACGTGAAGCGAAAGCTATCGATTGAGCGGAAAAGAACATTTATAGTCACTCATGCCTTCGAAAGCCTTATTACTTGCTTAAAATTCTTTTACAATCTCATTATTTTTTTTAAATAAATTTTCTTACATTTTTGGTTAAAATAGATTATATTTAAATGTTTGTCTCAAGAAACGTGAAGCGAAAGCCATCGATTGACAAGAAAAGTCTATTTATAGTCACTCATGCCTTCGAAAGCCTCATTATTCACTTTAAATGATTTTATAATCCATTATTGATTTTATGTTGAATTTTCTTACATTTTTAGTTAAAGCAGACTATAATTGAATGTTTACCTCGGGAAACATGAAGCATAAGCCATCGATTGAGAAGAAAAGACCATTTATAGTCACTCATGCCTTCGAAACCCTTATTGCTCACTTTAAATGGCTTTATGATTTGATTATTAACTTTAAGCTGAATTTTTTTACATTTTTTGTTAATACATATTATAATTGAATCTTTACCTCGAGAAACGTGAAGCGAAAGCTATCGATTGAGAGGAAAAGAACATTTCTAGTCACTCATGCCTTCGAAAGCCTCATTATTCACTTTAAATGATTTTATAATCTCATTATTTATTTTATGTTGAATTTTCTTACATTTTTAGTTAAAACAGACTATAATTGAATGTTTACCTCGGGAAACATGAAGCAAAAGCCATCGATTGAGAAGAAAAGACCATTTATAGTCACTCATGCCTTCAAAACCCTTATTGCTCACTTCAAATGGCTTTATGATTCGATTATTAACTTTAAGCTGAATTTTTTTTACGTTTTTAGTTAAAACATATTATAATTGAATCTTTACCTCGAGAAACGTGAAGCGAAAGCTATCGATTGAGAGGAAAAGAACATTTATAGTCACTAATGCCTTCGGAAGCCTCATTATTCACTTTAAATGATTTTATAATCTCATTATTGATTTTATGTTGAATTGTCTTACATTTTTAGTTAAAACAGACTATAATTGAATGTTTACCTTGGGAAACATGAAGCAAAAGCCATCGATTGAGAAAAAAAGACCATTTATAGTCAGTCATGCCTTCAAAACCTTTATTGCTCACTTTAAATGGCTTTATGATTTGATTATTAAGTTTAAGCTGAATTTTTTTACATTTTTTGTTAAAACAGATTATAATTGAATGTTTACCTCGAGAAACGTGAAGCGAAAGCTATCGATTAAGAGGAAAAGAACATTTATAGTCACTCATGCCTTCGAAAGCCTTATTACTTGCTTAAAATTCTTTTACAATCTTATTATTTTTTTTAAATCAATTTTCTTACATTTTTGGTTAAAATAGACTATATTTAAATGTTTGTCTCAAGAAACGTGAAGCGAAAGCCATCGATTGACAAGAAAAGTCTATTTATAGTCACTCATGCCTTCGAAAGCCTCATTATTCACTTTAAATGATTTTATAATCTCATTATTGATTTTATGTTGAAGTTTCTTACATTTTTAGTTAAAACAGACTATAATTGAATGTTTACCTCGGGAAACATGAAGCAAAAGCCATCGATTGAGAAGAAAAGACCATTTATAGTCACTCATGCCTTCGAAACCCTTATTGCTCACTTTAAATGGCTTTATGATTTGATTATTAACTTTAAGCTAAATTTTTTACATTTTTTGTTAAAACAGATTATAATTGAATGTTTACCTCGAGAAACGTGAAGCGAAAGCTATCGATTGAGAGGAAAAGAACATTTATAGTCACTCATGCCTTCGAAAGCCTTATTACTTGCTTAAAATTCTTTTACAATCTCATTATTTTTTTTAAATCAATTTTCTTACATTTTTGGTTAAAATAGATTATATTTAAATGTTTGTCTCGAGAAACGTGAAGGAAAAGCCATCGATTGACAAGAAAAGTCCATTTATAGTCACTCATGCCTTCGAAAGCCTCATTATTCACTTTAAATGATTTTATAATCTCATTATTGATTTTATGTTGAATTTTCTTACATTTTTTATTAAAACAGACTATAATTGAATGTTTACCTCGGGAAACATGAAGCAAAAGCCATCGATTGAGAAGAAAAGACCATTTATAGTCACTCATGCCTTCGAAACCCTTATTGCTCACTTCAAATGGCTTTATGATTCGATTATTAACTTTAAGCTGAATTTTTTTACGTTTTTAGTTAAAACATATTATAATTGAATCTTTACCTCGAGAAACATGAAGCGAAAGCTATCGATTGAGAGGAAAAGAACATTTATAGTCACTAATGCCTTCGGAAGCCTCATTATTCACTTTAAATGATTTTATAATCTCATTATTGATTTTATGTTGAATTGTCTTACATTTTTAGTTAAAACAGACTATAATTGAATGTTTACCTTGGGAAACATGAAGCAAAAGCCATCGATTGAGAAAAAAAGACCATTTATAGTCAGTCATGCCTTCAAAACCTTTATTGCTCACTTTAAATGGCTTTATGATTTGATTATTAAGTTTAAGCTGAATTTTTTTACATTTTTTGTTAAAACAGATTATAATTGATTGTTTACCTCGAGAAACGTGAAGCGAAAGCTATCGATTGAGAGGAAAAGAACATTTATAGTCACTCATGCCTTCGAAATCCTTATTACTTGCTTAAAATTCTTTTACAATCTCATTATTTTTTTTAAATCAATTTTCTTACATTTTTGGTTAAAATATATTATATTTAAATGTTTGTCTCAAGAAACGTGAAGCAAAAGCCATCGATTGACAAGAAAAGTCTATTTATAGTCACTCATGCCTTCGAAAGCCTCATTATTCACTTTAAATAATTTTATAATCTCATTATTGATTTTATGTTGAATTTTCTTACATTTTTAGTTAAAACAGACTATAATTGAATGTTTACCTCGGGAAACATGAAGCAAAAGCCATCGATTGAGAAGAAAAGACCATTTATAGTCACTCATGCCTTCGAAACCCTTATTGCTCACTTTAAATGGCTTTATGATTTGATTATTAACTTTAAGCTAAATTTTTTACATTTTTTGTTAAAACAGATTATAATTGAATGTTTACCTCGAGAAACGTGAAGCGAAAGCTATCGATTGAGAGGAAAAGAACATTTATAGTCACTCATGCCTTCGAAAGCCTTATTACTTGCTTAAAATTCTTTTACAATCTCATTATTTTTTTTAAATCAATTTTCTTACATTTTTGGTTAAAATAGATTATATTTAAATGTTTGTCTCAAGAAACGTGAAGCGAAAGCCATCGATTGACAAGAAAAGTCTATTTATAGTCACTCATGCCTTCGAAAGCCTCATTATTCACTTTAAATGATTTTATAATCTCATTATTGATTTTATGTTGAATTTTCTTACATTTTTAGTTAAAACAGACTATAATTGAATGTTTACCTCGGGAGACATGAAGCAAAAGCCATCGATTGAGAAGAAAAGACCATTTATAGTCACTCATGCCTTCGAAACCCTTATTGCTCACTTTAAATGGCTTTATGATTTGATTATTAACTTTAAGCTAAATTTTTTACATTTTTTGTTAAAACAGACTATAATTGAATGTTTACCTCGAGAAACGTGAAGCGAAAGCTATCGATTGAGAGGAAAAGAACATTTATAGTCACTGATGCCTTCGAAAGCCTTATTACTTGCTTAAAATTCTTTTACAATCTCATTATTTTTTTTTAAATCAATTTTCTTACATTTTTGGTTAAAATAGATTATATTTAAATGTTTGTCTCAAGAAACGTGAAGCGAAAGCCATCGATTGACAAGAAAAGTCCATTTATAGTCACTCATACCTTCGAAAGCCTCATTATTCACTTTAAATGATTTTATAATCCATTATTGATTTTATGTTGAATTTTCTTACATTTTTAGTTAAAGCAGACTATAATTGAATGTTTACCTCGAGAAACATGAAGCATAAGCCATCGATTGAGAAGAAAAGACCATTTATAGTCACTCATGCCTTCGAAACCCTTATTGCTCACTTTAAATGGCTTTATGATTTGATTATTAACTTTAAGCTGAATTTTTTTACATTTTTTGTTAATACATATTATAATTGAATCTTTACCTCGAGAAACGTGAAGCGAAAGCTATCGATTGAGAGGAAAAGAACATTTCTAGTCACTCATGCCTTCGAAAGCCTCATTATTCACTTTAAATGATTTTATAATCTCATTATTTATTTTATGTTGAATTTTCTTACATTTTTAGTTAAAACAGACTATAATTGAATGTTTACCTCGGGAAACATGAAGCAAAAGCCATCGATTGAGAAGAAAAGACCATTTATAGTCACTCATGCCTTCGAAACCCTTATTGCTCACTTCAAATGGCTTTATGATTCGATTATTAACTTTAAGCTGAATTTTTTTTACGTTTTTAGTTAAAACATATTATAATTGAATCTTTACCTCGAGAAACGTGAAGCGAAAGCTATCGATTGAGAGGAAAAGAACATTTATAGTCACTAATGCCTTCGGAAGCCTCATTATTCACTTTAAATGATTTTATAATCTCATTATTGATTTTATGTTGAATTGTCTTACATTTTTAGTTAAAACAGACTATAATTGAATGTTTACCTTGGGAAACATGAAGCAAAAGCCATCGATTGAGAAAAAAAGACCATTTATAGTCAGTCATGCCTTCAAAACCTTTATTGCTCACTTTAAATGGCTTTATGATTTGATTATTAAGTTTAAGCTGAATTTTTTTACATTTTTTGTTAAAACAGATTATAATTGAATGTTTACCTCGAGAAACGTGAAGCGAAAGCTATCGATTAAGAGGAAAAGAACATTTATAGTCACTCATGCCTTCGAAAGCCTTATTACTTGCTTAAAATTCTTTTACAATCTTATTATTTTTTTTAAATCAATTTTCTTACATTTTTGGTTAAAATAGACTATATTTAAATGTTTGTCTCAAGAAACGTGAAGCGAAAGCCATCGATTGACAAGAAAAGTCTATTTATAGTCACTCATGCCTTCGAAAGCCTCATTATTCACTTTAAATGATTTTATAATCTCATTATTGATTTTATGTTGAATTTTCTTACATTTTTAGTTAAAACAGACTATAATTGAATGTTTACCTCGGGAAACATGAAGCAAAAGCCATCGATTGAGAAGAAAAGACCATTTATAGTCACTCATGCCTTCGAAACCCTTATTGCTCACTTTAAATGGCTTTATGATTTGATTATTAACTTTAAGCTAAATTTTTTACATTTTTTGTTAAAACAGATTATAATTGAATGTTTACCTCGAGAAACGTGAAGCGAAAGCTATCGATTGAGAGGAAAAGAACATTTATAGTCACTCATGCCTTCGAAAGCCTTATTACTTGCTTAAAATTCTTTTACAATCTCATTATTTTTTTTAAATTAATTTTCTTACATTTTTGGTTAAAATAGATTATATTTAAATGTTTGTCTCAAGAAACGTGAAGCGAAAGCCATCGATTGACAAGAAAAGTCCATTTATAGTCACTCATGCCTTCGAAAGCCTCATTATTCACTTTAAATGATTTTATAATCTCATTATTGATTTTATGTTGAATTTTCTTACATTTTTAGTTAAAACAGACTATAATTGAATGTTTACCTCGGGAAACATGAAGGAAAAGCCATCGATTGAGAAGAAAAGACCATTTATAGTCACTCATGCCTTCGAAATCCTTATTGCTCACTTTAAATGGCTTTATGATTTGATTATTAACTTTAAGCTGAATTTTTTTACATTTTTTGTTAAAACAGATTATAATTGAATGTCTACCTCGAGAAACGTGAAGCGAAAGCTATCGATTGAGCGGAAAAGAACATTTATAGTCACTCATGCCTTCGAAAGCCTTATTACTTGCTTAAAATTCTTTTACAATCTCATTATTTTTTTTAAATAAATTTTCTTACATTTTTGGTTAAAATAGATTATATTTAAATGTTTGTCTCAAGAAACGTGAAGCGAAAGCCATCGATTGACAAGAAAAGTCTATTTATAGTCACTCATGCCTTCGAAAGCCTCATTATTCACTTTAAATGATTTTATAATCCATTATTGATTTTATGTTGAATTTTCTTACATTTTTAGTTAAAGCAGACTATAATTGAATGTTTACCTCGGGAAACATGAAGCATAAGCCATCGATTGAGAAGAAAAGACCATTTATAGTCACTCATGCCTTCGAAACCCTTATTGCTCACTTTAAATGGCTTTATGATTTGATTATTAACTTTAAGCTGAATTTTTTTACATTTTTTGTTAATACATATTATAATTGAATCTTTACCTCGAGAAACGTGAAGCGAAAGCTATCGATTGAGAGGAAAAGAACATTTCTAGTCACTCATGCCTTCGAAAGCCTCATTATTCACTTTAAATGATTTTATAATCTCATTATTTATTTTATGTTGAATTTTCTTACATTTTTAGTTAAAACAGACTATAATTGAATGTTTACCTCGGGAAACATGAAGCAAAAGCCATCGATTGAGAAGAAAAGACCATTTATAGTCACTCATGCCTTCAAAACCCTTATTGCTCACTTCAAATGGCTTTATGATTCGATTATTAACTTTAAGCTGAATTTTTTTTACGTTTTTAGTTAAAACATATTATAATTGATTCTTTACCTCGAGAAACGTGAAGCGAAAGCTATCGATTGAGAGGAAAAGAACATTTATAGTCACTAATGCCTTCGGAAGCCTCATTATTCACTTTAAATGATTTTATAATCTCATTATTGATTTTATGTTGAATTGTCTTACATTTTTAGTTAAAACAGACTATAATTGAATGTTTACCTTGGGAAACATGAAGCAAAAGCCATCGATTGAGAAAAAAAGACCATTTATAGTCAGTCATGCCTTCAAAACCTTTATTGCTCACTTTAAATGGCTTTATGATTTGATTATTAAGTTTAAGCTGAATTTTTTTACATTTTTTGTTAAAACAGATTATAATTGAATGTTTACCTCGAGAAACGTGAAGCGAAAGCTATCGATTAAGAGGAAAAGAACATTTATAGTCACTCATGCCTTCGAAAGCCTTATTACTTGCTTAAAATTCTTTTACAATCTTATTATTTTTTTTAAATCAATTTTCTTACATTTTTGGTTAAAATAGACTATATTTAAATGTTTGTCTCAAGAAACGTGAAGCGAAAGCCATCGATTGACAAGAAAAGTCTATTTATAGTCACTCATGCCTTCGAAAGCCTCATTATTCACTTTAAATGATTTTATAATCTCATTATTGATTTTATGTTGAAGTTTCTTACATTTTTAGTTAAAACAGACTATAATTGAATGTTTACCTCGGGAAACATGAAGCAAAAGCCATCGATTGAGAAGAAAAGACCATTTATAGTCACTCATGCCTTCGAAACCCTTATTGCTCACTTTAAATGGCTTTATGATTTGATTATTAACTTTAAGCTAAATTTTTTACATTTTTTGTTAAAACAGATTATAATTGAATGTTTACCTCGAGAAACGTGAAGCGAAAGCTATCGATTGAGAGGAAAAGAACATTTATAGTCACTCATGCCTTCGAAAGCCTTATTACTTGCTTAAAATTCTTTTACAATCTCATTATTTTTTTTAAATCAATTTTCTTACATTTTTGGTTAAAATAGATTATATTTAAATGTTTGTCTCAAGAAACGTGAAGCGAAAGCCATCGATTGACAAGAAAAGTCCATTTATAGTCACTCATGCCTTCGAAAGCCTCATTATTCACTTTAAATGATTTTATAATCTCATTATTGATTTTATGTTGAATTTTCTTACATTTTTAGTTAAAACAGACTATAATTGAATGTTTACCTCGGGAAACATGAACCAAAAGCCATCGATTGAGAAGAAAAGACCATTTATAGTCAGTCATGCCTTCGAAACCTTTATTGCTCACTTTAAATGGCTTTATGATTTGATTATTAACTTTAAGCTGAATTTTTTTACATTTTTTGTTAAAACAGATTATAATTGAATGTCTACCTCGAGAAACGTGAAGCGAAAGCTATCGATTGAGCGGAAAAGAACATTTATAGTCACTCATGCCTTCGAAAGCCTTATTACTTGCTTAAAATTCTTTTACAATCTCATTATTTTTTTTAAATAAATTTTCTTACATTTTTGGTTAAAATAGATTATATTTAAATGTTTGTCTCAAGAAACGTGAAGCGAAAGCCATCGATTGACAAGAAAAGTCTATTTATAGTCACTCATGCCTTCGAAAGCCTCATTATTCACTTTAAATGATTTTATAATCCATTATTGATTTTATGTTGAATTTTCTTACATTTTTAGTTAAAACAGACTATAATTGAATGTTTACCTCGGGAAACATGAACCAAAAGCCATCGATTGAGAAGAAAAGACCATTTATAGTCAGTCATGCCTTCGAAACCTTTATTGCTCACTTTAAATGGCTTTATGATTTGATTATTAACTTTAAGCTGAATTTTTTTACATTTTTTGTTAAAACAGATTATAATTGAATGTCTACCTCGAGAAACGTGAAGCGAAAGCTATCGATTGAGCGGAAAAGAACATTTATAGTCACTCATGCCTTCGAAAGCCTTATTACTTGCTTAAAATTCTTTTACAATCTCATTATTTTTTTTAAATAAATTTTCTTACATTTTTGGTTAAAATAGATTATATTTAAATGTTTGTCTCAAGAAACGTGAAGCGAAAGCCATCGATTGACAAGAAAAGTCTATTTATAGTCACTCATGCCTTCGAAAGCCTCATTATTCACTTTAAATGATTTTATAATCCATTATTGATTTTATGTTGAATTTTCTTACATTTTTAGTTAAAACAGACTATAATTGAATGTTTACCTCGGGAAACATGAAGCAAAAGCCATCGATTGAGAAGAAAAGACCATTTATAGTCACTCATGCCTTCGAAACCCTTATTTCTCACTTTAAATGGCTTTATGATTTGATTATTAACTTTAAGCTAAATTTTTTACATTTTTTGTTAAAACAGATTATAATTGAATGTTTACCTCGAGAAACGTGAAGCGAAAGCTATCGATTGAGAGGAAAAGAACATTTATAGTCACTCATGCCTTCGAAAGCCTTATTACTCTCTTAAAATTCTTTTACAATCTCATTATTTTTTTTAAATCAATTTTCTTACATTTTTGGTTAAAATAGATTATATTTAAATGTTTGTCTCAAGAAACGTGAAGCGAAAGCCATCGATTGACAAGAAAAGTCCATTTATAGTCACTCATGCCTTCGAAAGCCTCATTATTCACTTTAAATGATTTTATAATCTCATTATTGATTTTATGTTGAATTTTCTTATATTTTTAGTTAAAACAGACTATAATTGAATGTTTACCTCGGGAAACATGAAGCAAAAGCCATCGATTGAGAAGAAAAGACCATTTATAGTCAGTCATGCGTTCGAAACCTTTATTGCTCACTTCAAATGGCTTTATGATTTGATTATTAACTTTAAGCCGAATTTTTTTACATTTTTTGTTAAAACAGATTATAATTGAATGTTTACCTCGAGAAACGTGAAGCGAAAGCTATCGATTGAGAGGAAAAGAACATTTATAGTCACTCATGCCTTCGAAAGCCTTATTACTTGCTTAAAATTCTTTTACAATCTCATTATTTTTTTTAAATCAATTTTCTTACATTTTTGGTTAAAATAGATTATATTTAAATGTTTGTCTCGAGAAACGTGAAGGAAAAGCCATCGATTGACAAGAAAAGTCCATTTATAGTCACTCATGCCTTCGAAAGCCTCATTATTCACTTTAAATGATTTTATAATCTCATTATTGATTTTATGTTGAATTTTCTTACATTTTTTATTAAAACAGACTATAATTGAATGTTTACCTCGGGAAACATGAAGCAAAAGCCATCGATTGAGAAGAAAAGACCATTTATAGTCACTCATGCCTTCGAAACCCTTATTGCTCACTTCAAATGGCTTTATGATTCGATTATTAACTTTAAGCTGAATTTTTTTACGTTTTTAGTTAAAACATATTATAATTGAATCTTTACCTCGAGAAACATGAAGCGAAAGCTATCGATTGAGAGGAAAAGAACATTTATAGTCACTAATGCCTTCGGAAGCCTCATTATTCACTTTAAATGATTTTATAATCTCATTATTGATTTTATGTTGAATTGTCTTACATTTTTAGTTAAAACAGACTATAATTGAATGTTTACCTTGGGAAACATGAAGCAAAAGCCATCGATTGAGAAAAAAAGACCATTTATAGTCAGTCATGCCTTCAAAACCTTTATTGCTCACTTTAAATGGCTTTATGATTTGATTATTAAGTTTAAGCTGAATTTTTTTACATTTTTTGTTAAAACAGATTATAATTGATTGTTTACCTCGAGAAACGTGAAGCGAAAGCTATCGATTGAGAGGAAAAGAACATTTATAGTCACTCATGCCTTCGAAATCCTTATTACTTGCTTAAAATTCTTTTACAATCTCATTATTTTTTTTAAATCAATTTTCTTACATTTTTGGTTAAAATAGATTATATTTAAATGTTTGTCTCAAGAAACGTGAAGCAAAAGCCATCGATTGACAAGAAAAGTCTATTTATAGTCACTCATGCCTTCGAAAGCCTCATTATTCACTTTAAATAATTTTATAATCTCATTATTGATTTTATGTTGAATTTTCTTACATTTTTAGTTAAAACAGACTATAATTGAATGTTTACCTCGGGAAACATGAAGCAAAAGCCATCGATTGAGAAGAAAAGACCATTTATAGTCACTCATGCCTTCGAAACCCTTATTGCTCACTTTAAATGGCTTTATGATTTGATTATTAACTTTAAGCTAAATTTTTTACATTTTTTGTTAAAACAGATTATAATTGAATGTTTACCTCGAGAAACGTGAAGCGAAAGCTATCGATTGAGAGGAAAAGAACATTTATAGTCACTCATGCCTTCGAAAGCCTTATTACTTGCTTAAAATTCTTTTACAATCTCATTATTTTTTTTAAATCAATTTTCTTACATTTTTGGTTAAAATAGATTATATTTAAATGTTTGTCTCAAGAAACGTGAAGCGAAAGCCATCGATTGACAAGAAAAGTCTATTTATAGTCACTCATGCCTTCGAAAGCCTCATTATTCACTTTAAATGATTTTATAATCTCATTATTGATTTTATGTTGAATTTTCTTACATTTTTAGTTAAAACAGACTATAATTGAATGTTTACCTCGGGAGACATGAAGCAAAAGCCATCGATTGAGAAGAAAAGACCATTTATAGTCACTCATGCCTTCGAAACCCTTATTGCTCACTTTAAATGGCTTTATGATTTGATTATTAACTTTAAGCTAAATTTTTTACATTTTTTGTTAAAACAGACTATAATTGAATGTTTACCTCGAGAAACGTGAAGCGAAAGCTATCGATTGAGAGGAAAAGAACATTTATAGTCACTGATGCCTTCGAAAGCCTTATTACTTGCTTAAAATTCTTTTACAATCTCATTATTTTTTTTTAAATCAATTTTCTTACATTTTTGGTTAAAATAGATTATATTTAAATGTTTGTCTCAAGAAACGTGAAGCGAAAGCCATCGATTGACAAGAAAAGTCCATTTATAGTCACTCATGCCTTCGAAAGCCTCATTATTCACTTTAAATGATTTTATAATCCATTATTGATTTTATGTTGAATTTTCTTATATTTTTAGTTAAAGCAGACTATAATTGAATGTTTACCTCGGGAAACATGAAGCATAAGCCATCGATTGAGAAGAAAAGACCATTTATAGTCACTCATGCCTTCGAAACCCTTATTGCTCACTTTAAATGGCTTTATGATTTGATTATTAACTTTAAGCTGAATTTTTTTACATTTTTTGTTAATACATATTATAATTGAATCTTTACCTCGAGAAACGTGAAGCGAAAGCTATCGATTGAGAGGAAAAGAACATTTCTAGTCACTCATGCCTTCGAAAGCCTCATTATTCACTTTAAATGATTTTATAATCTCATTATTTATTTTATGTTGAATTTTCTTACATTTTTAGTTAAAACAGACTATAATTGAATGTTTACCTCGGGAAACATGAAGCAAAAGCCATCAATTGAGAAGAAAAGACCATTTATAGTCACTCATGCCTTCAAAACCCTTATTGCTCACTTCAAATGGCTTTATGATTCGATTATTAACTTTAAGCTGAATTTTTTTTACGTTTTTAGTTAAAACATATTATAATTGAATCTTTACCTCGAGAAACGTGAAGCGAAAGCTATCGATTGAGAGGAAAAGAACATTTATAGTCACCAATGCCTTCGGAAGCCTCATTATTCACTTTAAATGATTTTATAATCTCATTATTGATTTTATGTTGAATTGTCTTACATTTTTAGTTAAAACAGACTATAATTGAATGTTTACCTTGGGAAACATGAAGCAAAAGCCATCGATTGAGAAAAAAAGACCATTTATAGTCAGTCATGCCTTCAAAACCTTTATTGCTCACTTTAAATGGCTTTATGATTTGATTATTAAGTTTAAGCTGAATTTTTTTACATTTTTTGTTAAAACAGATTATAATTGAATGTTTACCTCGAGAAACGTGAAGCGAAAGCTATCGATTAAGAGGAAAAGAACATTTATAGTCACTCATGCCTTCGAAAGCCTTATTACTTGCTTAAAATTCTTTTACAATCTTATTATTTTTTTTAAATCAATTTTCTTACATTTTTGGTTAAAATAGACTATATTTAAATGTTTGTCTCAAGAAACGTGAAGCGAAAGCCATCGATTGACAAGAAAAGTCTATTTATAGTCACTCATGCCTTCGAAAGCCTTATTACTCTCTTAAAATTCTTTTACAATCTCATTATTTTTTTTTAAATCAATTTTCTTACATTTTTGCTTAAAATAGATTATATTTAAATGTTTGTCTCAAGAAACGTGAAGCGAAAGCCATCGATTGACAAGAAAAGTCCATTTATAGTCACTCATGCCTTCGAAAGCCTCATTATTCACTTTAAATGATTTTATAATCTCATTATTGATTTTATGTTGAATTTTCTTATATTTTTAGTTAAAACAGACTATAATTGAATGTTTACCTCGGGAAACATGAACCAAAAGCCATCGATTGAGAAGAAAAGACCATTTATAGTCAGTCATGCGTTCGAAACCTTTATTGCTCACTTCAAATGGCTTTATGATTTGATTATTAACTTTAAGCCGAATTTTTTTACATTTTTTGTTAAAACAGATTATAATTGAATGTTTACCTCGAGAAACGTGAAGCGAAAGCTATCGATTGAGAGGAAAAGAACATTTATAGTCACTCATGCCTTCGAAAGCCTTATTACTTGCTTAAAATTCTTTTACAATCTCATTATTTTTTTTAAATCAATTTTCTTACATTTTTGGTTAAAATAGATTATATTTAAATGTTTGTCTCAAGAAACGTGAAGCGAAAGCCATCGATTGACAAGAAAAGTCCATTTATAGTCACTCATGCCTTCGAAAGCCTCATTATTCACTTTAAATGATTTTATAATCTCATTATTGATTTTATGTTGAATTTTCTTACATTTTTAGTTAAAACAGACTATAATTGAATGTTTACCTCGGGAAACATGAACCAAAAGCCATCGATTGAGAAGAAAAGACCATTTATAGTCAGTCATGCCTTCGAAACCTTTATTGCTCACTTTAAATGGCTTTATGATTTGATTATTAACTTTAAGCTGAATTTTTTTACATTTTTTGTTAAAACAGATTATAATTGAATGTCTACCTCGAGAAACGTGAAGCGAAAGCTATCGATTGAGCGGAAAAGAACATTTATAGTCACTCATGCCTTCGAAAGCCTTATTACTTGCTTAAAATTCTTTTACAATCTCATTATTTTTTTTAAATAAATTTTCTTACATTTTTGGTTAAAATAGATTATATTTAAATGTTTGTCTCAAGAAACGTGAAGCGAAAGCCATCGATTGACAAGAAAAGTCTATTTATAGTCACTCATGCCTTCGAAAGCCTCATTATTCACTTTAAATGATTTTATAATCCATTATTGATTTTATGTTGAATTTTCTTACATTTTTAGTTAAAACAGACTATAATTGAATGTTTACCTCGGGAAACAAGAACCAAAAGCCATCGATTGAGAAGAAAAGACCATTTATAGTCAGTCATGCCTTCGAAACCTTTATTGCTCACTTTAAATGGCTTTATGATTTGATTATTAACTTTAAGCTGAATTTTTTTACATTTTTTGTTAAAACAGATTATAATTGAATGTCTACCTCGAGAAACGTGAAGCGAAAGCTATCGATTGAGCGGAAAAGAACATTTATAGTCACTCATGCCTTCGAAAGCCTTATTACTTGCTTAAAATTCTTTTACAATCTCATTATTTTTTTTAAATAAATTTTCTTACATTTTTGGTTAAAATAGATTATATTTAAATGTTTGTCTCAAGAAACGTGAAGCGAAAGCCATCGATTGACAAGAAAAGTCTATTTATAGTCACTCATGCCTTCGAAAGCCTCATTATTCACTTTAAATGATTTTATAATCCATTATTGATTTTATGTTGAATTTTCTTACATTTTTAGTTAAAACAGACTATAATTGAATGTTTACCTCGGGAAACAAGAACCAAAAGCCATCGATTGAGAAGAAAAGACCATTTATAGTCAGTCATGCCTTCGAAACCTTTATTGCTCACTTTAAATGGCTTTATGATTTGATTATTAACTTTAAGCTGAATTTTTTTACATTTTTTGTTAAAACAGATTATAATTGAATGTCTACCTCGAGAAACGTGAAGCGAAAGCTATCGATTGAGCGGAAAAGAACATTTATAGTCACTCATGCCTTCGAAAGCCTTATTACTCTCTTAAAATTCTTTTACAATCTCATTATTTTTTTTTAAATCAATTTTCTTACATTTTTGGTTAAAATAGATTATATTTAAATGTTTGTCTCAAGAAACGTGAAGCGAAAGCCATCGATTGACAAGAAAAGTCCATTTATAGTCACTCATGCCTTCGAAAGCCTCATTATTCACTTTAAATGATTTTATAATCTCATTATTGATTTTATGTTGAATTTTCTTATATTTTTAGTTAAAACAGACTATAATTGAATGTTTACCTCGGGAAACATGAAGCAAAAGCCATCGATTGAGAAGAAAAGACCATTTATAGTCAGTCATGCGTTCGAAACCTTTATTGCTCACTTCAAATGGCTTTATGATTTGATTATTAACTTTAAGCCGAATTTTTTTACATTTTTTGTTAAAACAGATTATAATTGAATGTTTACCTCGAGAAACGTGAAGCGAAAGCTATCGATTGAGAGGAAAAGAACATTTATAGTCACTCATGCCTTCGAAAGCCTTATTACTTGCTTAAAATTCTTTTACAATCTCATTATTTTTTTTAAATCAATTTTCTTACATTTTTGGTTAAAATAGATTATATTTAAATGTTTGTCTCAAGAAACGTGAAGCGAAAGCCATCGATTGACAAGAAAAGTCCATTTATAGTCACTCATGCCTTCGAAAGCCTCATTATTCACTTTAAATGATTTTATAATCTCATTATTGATTTTATGTTGAATTTTCTTACATTTTTAGTTAAAACAGACTATAATTGAATGTTTACCTCGGGAAACATGAACCAAAAGCCATCGATTGAGAAGAAAAGACCATTTATAGTCAGTCATGCCTTCGAAACCTTTATTGCTCACTTTAAATGGCTTTATGATTTGATTATTAACTTTAAGCTGAATTTTTTTACATTTTTTGTTAAAACAGATTATAATTGAATGTCTACCTCGAGAAACGTGAAGCGAAAGCTATCGATTGAGCGGAAAAGAACATTTATAGTCACTCATGCCTTCGAAAGCCTTATTACTTGCTTAAAATTCTTTTACAATCTCATTATTTTTTTTAAATAAATTTTCTTACATTTTTGGTTAAAATAGATTATATTTAAATGTTTGTCTCAAGAAACGTGAAGCGAAAGCCATCGATTGACAAGAAAAGTCTATTTATAGTCACTCATGCCTTCGAAAGCCTCATTATTCACTTTAAATGATTTTATAATCCATTATTGATTTTATGTTGAATTTTCTTACATTTTTAGTTAAAACAGACTATAATTGAATGTTTACCTCGGGAAACAAGAACCAAAAGCCATCGATTGAGAAGAAAAGACCATTTATAGTCAGTCATGCCTTCGAAACCTTTATTGCTCACTTTAAATGGCTTTATGATTTGATTATTAACTTTAAGCTGAATTTTTTTACATTTTTTGTTAAAACAGATTATAATTGAATGTCTACCTCGAGAAACGTGAAGCGAAAGCTATCGATTGAGCGGAAAAGAACATTTATAGTCACTCATGCCTTCGAAAGCCTTATTACTTGCTTAAAATTCTTTTACAATCTCATTATTTTTTTTAAATAAATTTTCTTACATTTTTGGTTAAAATAGATTATATTTAAATGTTTGTCTCAAGAAACGTGAAGCGAAAGCCATCGATTGACAAGAAAAGTCTATTTATAGTCACTCATGCCTTCGAAAGCCTCATTATTCACTTTAAATGATTTTATAATCCATTATTGATTTTATGTTGAATTTTCTTACATTTTTAGTTAAAACAGACTATAATTGAATGTTTACCTCGGGAAACATGAAGCAAAAGCCATCGATTGAGAAGAAAAGACCATTTATAGTCACTCATGCCTTCGAAACCCTTATTTCTCACTTTAAATGGCTTTATGATTTGATTATTAACTTTAAGCTAAATTTTTTACATTTTTTGTTAAAACAGATTATAATTGAATGTTTACCTCGAGAAACGTGAAGCGAAAGCTATCGATTGAGAGGAAAAGAACATTTATAGTCACTCATGCCTTCGAAAGCCTTATTACTCTCTTAAAATTCTTTTACAATCTCATTATTTTTTTTTAAATCAATTTTCTTACATTTTTGGTTAAAATAGATTATATTTAAATGTTTGTCTCAAGAAACGTGAAGCGAAAGCCATCGATTGACAAGAAAAGTCCATTTATAGTCACTCATGCCTTCGAAAGCCTCATTATTCACTTTAAATGATTTTATAATCTCATTATTGATTTTATGTTGAATTTTCTTATATTTTTAGTTAAAACAGACTATAATTGAATGTTTACCTCGGGAAACATGAAGCAAAAGCCATCGATTGAGAAGAAAAGACCATTTATAGTCAGTCATGCGTTCGAAACCTTTATTGCTCACTTCAAATGGCTTTATGATTTGATTATTAACTTTAAGCCGAATTTTTTTACATTTTTTGTTAAAACAGATTATAATTGAATGTTTACCTCGAGAAACGTGAAGCGAAAGCTATCGATTGAGAGGAAAAGAACATTTATAGTCACTCATGCCTTCGAAAGCCTTATTACTTGCTTAAAATTCTTTTACAATCTCATTATTTTTTTTTAAATCAATTTTCTTACATTTTTGGTTAAAATAGATTATATTTAAATGTTTGTCTCAAGAAACGTGAAGCGAAAGCCATCGATTGACAAGAAAAGTCCATTTATAGTCACTCATGCCTTCGAAAGCCTCATTATTCACTTTAAATGATTTTATAATCCATTATTGATTTTATGTTGAATTTTCTTACATTTTTAGTTAAAGCAGACTATAATTGAATGTTTACCTCGGGAAACATGAAGCATAAGCCATCGATTGAGAAGAAAAGACCATTTATAGTCACTCATGCCTTCGAAACCCTTATTGCTCACTTTAAATGGCTTTATGATTTGATTATTAACTTTAAGCTGAATTTTTTTACATTTTTTGTTAATACATATTATAATTGAATCTTTACCTCGAGAAACGTGAAGCGAAAGCTATCGATTGAGAGGAAAAGAACATTTCTAGTCACTCATGCCTTCGAAAGCCTCATTATTCACTTTAAATGATTTTATAATCTCATTATTTATTTTATGTTGAATTTTCTTACATTTTTAGTTAAAACAGACTATAATTGAATGTTTACCTCGGGAAACATGAAGCAAAAGCCATCAATTGAGAAGAAAAGACCATTTATAGTCACTCATGCCTTCGAAACCCTTATTGCTCACTTCAAATGGCTTTATGATTCGATTATTAACTTTAAGCTGAATTTTTTTTACGTTTTTAGTTAAAACATATTATAATTGAATCTTTACCTCGAGAAACGTGAAGCGAAAGCTATCGATTGAGAGGAAAAGAACATTTATAGTCACTAATGCCTTCGGAAGCCTCATTATTCACTTTAAATGATTTTATAATCTCATTATTGATTTTATGTTGAATTGTCTTACATTTTTAGTTAAAACAGACTATAATTGAATGTTTACCTTGGGAAACATGAAGCAAAAGCCATCGATTGAGAAAAAAAGACCATTTATAGTCAGTCATGCCTTCAAAACCTTTATTGCTCACTTTAAATGGCTTTATGATTTGATTATTAAGTTTAAGCTGAATTTTTTTACATTTTTTGTTAAAACAGATTATAATTGAATGTTTACCTCGAGAAACGTGAAGCGAAAGCTATCGATTAAGAGGAAAAGAACATTTATAGTCACTCATGCCTTCGAAAGCCTTATTACTTGCTTAAAATTTTTTTACAATCTTATTATTTTTTTTAAATCAATTTTCTTACATTTTTGGTTAAAATAGACTATATTTAAATGTTTGTCTCAAGAAACGTGAAGCGAAAGCCATCGATTGACAAGAAAAGTCTATTTATAGTCACTCATGCCTTCGAAAGCCTCATTATTCACTTTAAATGATTTTATAATCTCATTATTGATTTTATGTTGAAGTTTCTTACATTTTTAGTTAAAACAGACTATAATTGAATGTTTACCTCGGGAAACATGAAGCAAAAGCCATCGATTGAGAAGAAAAGACCATTTATAGTCACTCATGCCTTCGAAACCCTTATTGCTCACTTTAAATGGCTTTATGATTTGATTATTAACTTTAAGCTAAATTTTTTACATTTTTTGTTAAAACAGATTATAATTGAATGTTTACCTCGAGAAACGTGAAGCGAAAGCTATCGATTGAGAGGAAAAGAACATTTATAGTCACTCATGCCTTCGAAAGCCTTATTACTTGCTTAAAATTCTTTTACAATCTCATTATTTTTTTTAAATCAATTTTCTTACATTTTTGGTTAAAATAGATTATATTTAAATGTTTGTCTCAAGAAACGTGAAGCGAAAGCCATCGATTGACAAGAAAAGTCCATTTATAGTCACTCATGCCTTCGAAAGCCTCATTATTCACTTTAAATGATTTTATAATCTCATTATTGATTTTATGTTGAATTTTCTTACATTTTTAGTTAAAACAGACTATAATTGAATGTTTACCTCGGGAAACATGAACCAAAAGCCATCGATTGAGAAGAAAAGACCATTTATAGTCAGTCATGCCTTCGAAACCTTTATTGCTCACTTTAAATGGCTTTATGATTTGATTATTAACTTTAAGCTGAATTTTTTTACATTTTTTGTTAAAACAGATTATAATTGAATGTCTACCTCGAGAAACGTGAAGCGAAAGCTATCGATTGAGCGGAAAAGAACATTTATAGTCACTCATGCCTTCGAAAGCCTTATTACTTGCTTAAAATTCTTTTACAATCTCATTATTTTTTTTAAATAAATTTTCTTACATTTTTGGTTAAAATAGATTATATTTAAATGTTTGTCTCAAGAAACGTGAAGCGAAAGCCATCGATTGACAAGAAAAGTCTATTTATAGTCACTCATGCCTTCGAAAGCCTCATTATTCACTTTAAATGATTTTATAATCCATTATTGATTTTATGTTGAATTTTCTTACATTTTTAGTTAAAACAGACTATAATTGAATGTTTACCTCGGGAAACATGAAGCAAAAGCCATCGATTGAGAAGAAAAGACCATTTATAGTCACTCATGCCTTCGAAACCCTTATTTCTCACTTTAAATGGCTTTATGATTTGATTATTAACTTTAAGCTAAATTTTTTACATTTTTTGTTAAAACAGATTATAATTGAATGTTTACCTCGAGAAACGTGAAGCGAAAGCTATCGATTGAGAGGAAAAGAACATTTATAGTCACTCATGCCTTCGAAAGCCTTATTACTCTCTTAAAATTCTTTTACAATCTCATTATTTTTTTTTAAATCAATTTTCTTACATTTTTGGTTAAAATAGATTATATTTAAATGTTTGTCTCAAGAAACGTGAAGCGAAAGCCATCGATTGACAAGAAAAGTCCATTTATAGTCACTCATGCCTTCGAAAGCCTCATTATTCACTTTAAATGATTTTATAATCTCATTATTGATTTTATGTTGAATTTTCTTATATTTTTAGTTAAAACAGACTATAATTGAATGTTTACCTCGGGAAACATGAAGCAAAAGCCATCGATTGAGAAGAAAAGACCATTTATAGTCAGTCATGCGTTCGAAACCTTTATTGCTCACTTCAAATGGCTTTATGATTTGATTATTAACTTTAAGCTGAATTGTTTTACATTTTTTGTTAAAACAGATTATAATTGAATGTTTACCTCGAGAAACGTGAAGCGAAAGCTATCGATTGAGAGGAAAAGAACATTTATAGTCACTCATGCCTTCGAAAGCCTTATTACTTGCTTAAAATTCTTTTACAATCTCATTATTCTTTTTTAAATCAATTTTCTTACATTTTTGGTTAAAATAGACTATATTTAAATGTTTGTCTCAAGAAACGTGAAGCGAAAGCCATCGATTGATAAGAAAAGTCTATTTATAGTCACTCATGCCTTCGAAAGCCTCATTATTCACTTTAAATGAGTTTATAATCTCATTATTGATTTTATGTTGAATTTGCTTACATTTTTAGTTAAAACAGACTATAATTGAATGTTTACCTCGGGAAACATGAAGCAAAAGCCATCGATTGAGAAGAAAAGACCATTTATAGTCACTCATGCCTTCGAAACCCTTATTGCTCACTTTAAATGGCTTTATGATTTGATTATTAACTTTAAGCTAAATTTTTTATATTTTTTGTTAAAACAGATTATAATTGAATGTTTACCTCGAGAAACGTGAAGCGAAAGCTATCGATTGAGAGGAAAAGAACATTTATAGTCACTCATGCCTTCGAAAGCCTTATTACTTGCTTAAAATTCTTTTACAATCTCATTATTTTTTTTTAAATCAATTTTCTTACATATTTGGTTAAAATAGATTATATTTAAATGTTTGTCTCAAGAAACGTGAAGCGAAAGCCATCGATTGACAAGAAAAGTCCATTTATAGTCACTCATGCCTTCGAAAGCCTCATTTATCACTTTAAATGATTTTATAATCTCATTATTGATTTTATTTTGAATTTTCTTACATTTTTAGTTAAAACAGACTATAATTGAATGTTTACCTCAGGAAACATGAAGCAAAAGCCATCGATTGAGAAGAAAAGATCATTTATAGTCAGTCATGCCTTCGAAACCCTTATTGCTCACTTTAAATGGCTTTATGATTTGATTATTAACTTTAAGCTGAATTTTTTTACATTTTTTGTTAAAACAGATTATAATTGAATGTTTACCTCGAGAAACGTGAAGCGAAAGCTATCGATTGAGAGGAAAAGAACATTTATAGTCACTCATGCCTTCGAAAGCCTTATTACTTGCTTAAAATTCTTTTACAATCTCATTATTTTTTTTTAAATCAATTTTCTTACATTTTTGGTTAAAATAGATTATATTTAAATGTTTGTCTCAAGAAACGTGAAGCGAAAGCCATCGATTGAAAAGAAAAGTCTATTTATAGTCACTCATGCCTTTGAAAGCCTCATTATTCACTTTAAATGATTTTATAATCCCATTATTGATTTTATGTTGAATTTTCTTACATTTTTAGTTAAAACAGACTATAATTGAATGTTTACCTCGGGAAACATGAAGCAAAAGCCATCGATTGAGAAGAAAAGACCATTTATAGTCACTCATGCCTTCGAAACCCTTATTGCTCACCTTAAATGGCTTTATGATTTGATTATTAACTTTAAGCTAAATTTTTTACATTTTTTGTTAAAACATATTATCATTGAATGTTTACCTCGAGAAACGTGAAGCGAAAGCTATCGATTGAGAGGAAAAGAACATTTATAGTCACTCATGACTTCGAAAGCCTCATTATTCACTTTAAATGATTTTATAATCTCATTATTGATTTTATGTTGAATTTTGTTACATTTTTTGTTAAAACAGACTACAATTGAATGTTTACCTCGGGAAATATGAAGCAAAAGCCATCGATTGAGAAGAAAAGACCATTTATAGTCACTCATGCCTTCGAAACCCTTATCGCTCACTTTAAATGGCTTTATGATTCGATTATTAACTTTAAGCTGAATTTTTTTACGTTTTTTGTTAAAACATATTATAATTGAATCTTTACCTCGAGAAACGTGAAGCGAAAGCTATCGATTGAGAGGAAAAGAACATTTATAGTCACTAATGCCTTCGGAAGCCTCATTATTCACTTTAAATGATTTTATAATCTCATTATTGATTTTATGCTGAATTTTCTTACATTTTTAATTAAAACAGACTATAATTGAATGTTTACCTCGGGAAACATGAAGCAAAAGCCATCGATTGAGAAGAAAAGACCATTTATAGTCACTCATACCTTCGAAACCCTTATTGCTCACTTTAAATGGCTTTATGATTTGATTATTAACTTTAAGCTGAATTTTTTTACATTTTTTGTTAATACATATTATAATTGAATCTTTACCTCGAGAAACGTGAAGCGAAAGCTATCGATTGAGAGGAAAAGAATATTTATAGTCACTAATGCCTTCGGAAGCCTCATTATTCACTTTAAATGATTTTATAATCTCATTATCGATTTTATGTTGAATTTTCTGACATTTTTATTTAAAACAAACTATAATTGAATGTTTACCTTTGGAAACATGAAGCAAAAGCCATCGATTGAGAAGAAAAGACCATTTATAGTCACTCATGCCTTCGAAACCCTTATTGCTCACTTTAAATGGCTTTGTGATTTGATTAGTAACTTTAAGCTGAATTTTTTTACATTTTTTGTTAACACAGATTATAATTGAATGTTTACCTCGAGAAACATGAAGCGAAAGCTATCGATTGAGAGGAAAAGAACATTTATAGTCACTCATGCCTTCGAAAGCCTTATTACTTGCTTAAAATTGTTTTACAATCTCATTATTTTTTTTAAATCAATTTTCTTACATTTTTGGTTAAAATAGATTATATTTAAATGTTTGTCTCAAGAAACGTGAAGCGAAAGCCATCGATTGACAAGAAAAGACCATTTATAGTCACTCATACCTTCGAAACCCTTATTGCTCACTTTAAATGGCTTTATGATTTGATTATTAACTTTAAGCTGAATTTTTTTACATTTTTTGTTAAAACATATTATAATTGAATCTTTACCTCGGGAAACGTGAAGCGAAAGCTATCGAATCAGAGGAAAAGAACATTTATAGTCACTCATGCCTTCGAAAGCCTCATTATTCACTTTAAATGATTTTATGATCTCATTATTGATTTTATGTTGAATTTTCTTACATTTTTAGTTAAAACAGACTATAATTGAATGTTTACCTGGGGAAACATGAAGCAAAAGCCATCGATTGAGAAGAAAAGACCATTTATAGTCACTCATGCCTTCGAAACCCTTATTGCTCACTTTAAATGGCTTTATGATTTGATTATTAACTTTAAGCTGAATTTTTTTACATTTTTTGTTAAAACATATTATAAGTGAATCGTTACCTTGAGAAACGTGAAGCGAAAGCTATCGATTGAGAGGAAAAGAACATTTATAGTCACTCACGCCTTCGAAAGCCTCATTATTCACTTTAAATGATTTTATAATCTCATTATTGATTTTATGTTGAATTTTCTTAAATTTTTAGTTAAAACAGGCTATAATTGAATGTTTACCTCGGGAAACATGAAGCAAAAGCCATCAATTGAGAAGAAAAGACCATTTATAGTCACTCATGCCTTCGAAACCCTTATTGCTCAATTTAAATGGCTTTATGATTTGATTATTAACCTTAAGCTGAATTTTTTTAAATTTTTTGTTAATACATATTATAATTGAATCTTTACCTCAAGAAATGTGAAGCGAAAGCTATCGATTGAGGGGAAAAGAACATTTATAATCACTCATGCCTTCGAAAGCCTCATTATTCACTTTAAATGATTTTATAATCTCATTATTGATTTTATGTTGAATTTTCTTACATTTTTAGCTAAAACAGACTAGAATTGAATGTTTACCTCGGGAAACATGAAGCAAAAGCCATCGATTGAGAAGAAAAGACCATTTATAGTCACTTATGCCTTCGGAAGCCCCATTATTCACTTTAAATGATTTTATAATCTAATTATTGATTTTATGTTGAATTTTCTTACATTTTCAGTTAAAACAGACTATAATTGAATGTTTACCTGGGGAAACATGAAGCAAAAGCCATCGATTGAGAAGAAAAGACCATTTATAGTCACTCATGCCTTCTGAAGCCTCATTTTTCACTTTAAATGATTTTGAAATCTTATTATTGATTTTATGTTGAATTTTCTTACATTTTTAGTTAAAATAGACTATAATTGAATGTTGACCAGGGGAAACATGAAGCAAAAGCCATCGATTGAGAAGAAAATACCATTTATAGTCACTCATGCCTTCGAAACACTTATTGCTCACTTTAAATGGCTTTATGATTTGATTATTAACTTTAAGCTGAATTTTTTTACATTTTTTGTTAAAACATATTATAATTGAATCTTTACCTCGAGAAACGTGAAGCGAAAGCTATCGATTGAGAGAAAAAGAAAATTTATAGTCACTCATGCCTTCGAAAGCCTCATTATTCACTTTAAATGATTTGATAATCTCATTATTGACTTTATGTTTAATTTTCTTACATTTTTAGTTAAAACAGACTATAATTGAATGTTTACCTCAGGAAATATGAAGCAAAAACCATCGATTATGAAGAAAAGAACATTTATAGTCACTCATGCCTTCGAAACACTTATTACTTGCTTAAAATTATTTTACAATCTCATTATTTTTTTTAAAATGAATTTTCTTATATTTTTGGTTAAAATAGATTATATTCAAATGTTTATCTCGAGAAACGTGAAGCGAAAGCCATCGATTGAAAAGAAAAGTCCATTTATAGTCACTCATGCCTTCGAAAGCCTCATTATTCACTTTAAATGATTTTATAATCTTATTATTGATTTTAAGTTGAATTTTCTCACATTTTTAGTTAAAACAGACTATAATTGAATGTTGACCTCGGGAAACATGAAGCAAAAGCCATCGATTGAGAAGAAAAGACCATTTATAGTCAGTCATGCCTTCGAAACCCTTATTGCTCACTTTAAACGGCTTTATGATTTGATTATTAACTTGAAGCTGAATTTTTTTACATTTTTTGTTAAATCATATTGTAATTGAATGTTTACCTCGAGAAACGTGAAGCGAAAGCTATCGATTGAGAGGAAAAGAACATTTATAGTCACTCACGCCTTCGAAAGCCTCATTATTCACTTTAAATGATTTTATAATCTCATTATTGATTTTATGTTGAATTTTCTTACATTTTTAGTTAAAACAGGCTATAATTGAATGTTTACCTCGGGAAACATGAAGCAAAAGCCATCAATTGAGAAGAAAAGACCATTTATAGTCAGTCATGCCTTCGAAACCCTTATTGCTCAGTTTAAATGGCTTTATGATTTGATTATTAACTTTAAGCTGAATTTTTTTAAATTTTTTGTTAATACATATTATAATTGAATCTTTACCTCGAGAAACGTGAAGCGAAAGCTATCGATTGAGAGGAAAAGAACATTTATAGTCACTAATGCCTTCGGAAGCCTCATTATTCACTTTAAATGATTTTATAATCTCATTATCGATTTTATGTTGAATTTTCTGACATTTTTATTTAAAACAAACTATAATTGAATGTTTACCTTTGGAAACATGAAGCAAAAGCCATCGATTGAGAAGAAAAGACCATTTATAGTCACTCATGCCTTCGAAACCCTTATTGCTCACTTTAAACGGCTTTATGATTTGATTATTAACTTGAAGCTGAATTTTTTTAAATTTTTTGTTAAAACATATTATAATTGAATGTTTACCTCGAGAAATGTGAAGCGAAAGCTATCGATTGAGAGGAAAAGAACATTTATAGTCACTCATGCCTTCGAAAGCCTTATTACTTGCTTAAAATTGTTTTACAATCTCATTATTTTTTTTTAAATCAATTTTCTTACAGTTTTGGTTAAAATAGATTATATTTAAATGTTTGTCTCAAGAAACGTGAAGCGAAAGCCATCGATTGACAAGAAAAGACCATTTATAGTCACTCATGCCTTCGAAACCCTTATTGCTCACTTTAAATGGCTTTATGATTTGATTATTAACTTTAAGCTGAATTTTTTTACATTTTTTGTTAAAACATATTATAATTGAATCTTTACCTCGGGAAACGTGAAGCGAAAGCTATCGATTCAGAGGAAAAGAACATTTATAGTCACTCAATGCTTCGAAAGCCTCATTATTCACTTTAAATGATTTTATGATCTCATTATTGATTTTATGTTGAATTTTCTTACATTTTTAGTTAAAACAGACTATAATTGAATGTTTACCTGGGGAAACATGAAGCAAAAGCCATCGATTGAGAAGAAAAGACCATTTATAGTCACTCATGCCTTCGAAACCCTTATTGCTCACTTTAAATGGCTTTATGATTTGATTATTAACTTTAAGCTGAATTTTTTTACATTTTTTGTTAAAACATATTATAATTGAATCGTTACCTTGAGAAACGTGAAGCGAAAGCTATCGATTGAGAGGAAAAGAACATTTATAGTCACTCACGCCTTCGAAAGCCTCATTATTCACTTTAAATGATTTTATAATCTCATTATTGATTTTATGTTGAATTTTCTTAAATTTTTAGTTAAAACAGGCTATAATTGAATGTTTACCTCGGGAAACATGAAGCAAAAGCCATCAATTGAGAAGAAAAGACCATTTATAGTCACTCATGCCTTCGAAACCCTTATTGCTCAGTTTAAATGGCTTTATGATTTGATTATTAACTTTAAGCTGAATTTTTTTAAATTTTTTGTTAATACATATTATAATTGAATCTTTACCTCGAGAAATGTGAAGCGAAAGCTATCGATTGAGGGGAAAAGAACATTTATAATCACTCATGCCTTCGAAAGCCTCATTATTCACTTTAAATGATTTTATAATCTCATTATTGATTTTATGTTGAATTTTCTTACATTTTTAGCTAAAACAGACTAGAATTGAATGTTTACCTCGGGAAACATGAAGCAAAAGCCATCGAT
This sequence comes from Theobroma cacao, assembly GCF_053813885.1. Lineage (NCBI taxonomy): Eukaryota > Viridiplantae > Streptophyta > Magnoliopsida > Malvales > Malvaceae > Theobroma > Theobroma cacao. The sequence goes on along the minus strand of NC_142640.1, from coordinate 26,380,237 downwards.
TGAGAAGAAAAGACCATTTATAGTCACTTATGCCTTCGGAAGCCCCATTATTCACTTTAAATGATTTTATAATCTAATTATTGATTTTATGTTGAATTTTCTTACATTTTCAGTTAAAACAGACTATAATTGAATGTTTACCTGGGGAAACATGAAGCAAAAGCCATCGATTGAGAAGAAAAGACCATTTACAGTCACTCATGCCTTCTGAAGCCTCATTATTCACTTTAAATGATTTTGAAATCTTATTATTGATTTTATGTTGAATTTTCTTACATTTTTAGTTAAAATAGAATATAATTGAATGTTGACCTGGGGAAACATGAAGCAAAAGCCATCGATTGAGAAGAAAAGACCATTTATAGTCACTGATGCCTTCGAAACACTTATTGCTCACTTTAAATGGCTTTATGATTTGATTATTAACTTTAAGCTGAATTTTTTTACATTTTTTGTTAAAACATATTATAATTGAATCTTTACCTCGAGAAACGTGAAGCGAAAGCTATCGATTGAGAGGAAAAGAAAATTTATAGTCACTCATGCCTTCGAAAGCCTCATTATTCACTTTAAATGATTTGATAATCTCATTATTGACTTTATGTTTAATTTTCTTACATTTTTAGTTAAAACAGACTATAATTGAATGTTTACCTCAGGAAACATGAAGCAAAAACCATCGATTATGAAGAAAAGAACATTTATAGTCACTCATGCCTTCGAAACACTTATTACTTGCTTAAAATTATTTTACAATCTCATTATTTTTTTTAAAATGAATTTTCTTTTATTTTTGGTTAAAATAGATTATATTCAAATGTTTATCTCGAGAAACGTGAAGCGAAAGCCATCGATTGAAAAGAAAAGTCCATTTATAGTCACTCATGCCGTCGAAAGCCTCATTATTCGCTTTAAATGATTTTATAATCTTATTATTGATTTTAAGTTGAATTTTCTCACATTTTTAGTTAAAACAGACTATAATTGAATGTTTACCTCGGGAAACATGAAGCAAAAGCCATCGATTGAGAAGAAAAGACCATTTATAGTCAGTCATGCCTTCGAAACCCTTATTGCTCACTTAAAACGGCTTTATGATTTGATTATTAACTTGAAGCTGAATTTTTTTACATTTTTTGTTAAATCATATTGTAATTGAATGTTTACCTCGAGAAACGTGAAGCGAAAGCTATCGATTGAGAGGAAAAGAACATTTATAGTCACTCACGCCTTCGAAAGCCTCATTATTCACTTTAAATGATTTTATAATCTCATTATTGATTTTATGTTGAATTTTCTTACATTTTTAGTTAAAACAGGCTATAATTGAATGTTTACCTCGGGAAACATGAAGCAAAAGCCATCAATTGAGAAGAAAAGACCATTTATAGTCAGTCATGCCTTCGAAACCCTTATTGCTCAGTTTAAATGGCTTTATGATTTGATTATTAACTTTAAGCTGAATTTTTTTAAATTTTTTGTTAATACATATTATAATTGAATCTTTACCTCGAGAAACGTGAAGCGAAAGCTATCGATTGAGAGGAAAAGAACATTTATAGTCACTAATGCCTTCGGAAGCCTCATTATTCACTTTAAATGATTTTATAATCTCATTATCGATTTTATGTTGAATTTTCTGACATTTTTATTTAAAACAAACTATAATTGAATGTTTACCTTTGGAAACATGAAGCAAAAGCCATCGATTGAGAAGAAAAGACCATTTATAGTCACTCATGCCTTCGAAACCCTTATTGCTCACTTTAAATGGCTTTATGATTTGATTATTAACTTTAAGCTGAATTTTTTTACATTTTTTGTTAACACAGATTATAACTGAATGTTTACCTCGAGAAATGTGAAGCGAAAGCTATCGATTGAGGGGAAAAGAACATTTATAATCACTCATGCCTTCGAAAGCCTCATTATTCACTTTAAATGATTTTATAATCTCATTATTGATTTTATGGTGAATTTTCTTACATTTTTGGCTAAAACAGAATAGAATTGAATGTTTACCTCGGGAAACATGAAACAAAAGCCATCGATTGTGAAGAAAAGACCATTTATAGTCACTTATGCCTTCGGAAGCCCCATTATTCACTTTAAATGATTTTATAATCTCATTATTGATTTTATGTTGAATTTTCTTACATTTTCAGTTAAAACATACTATAATTGAATGTTTACCTGGGGAAACATGAAGCAAAAGCCATCGATTGGGAAGAAAAGACCATTTATAGTCACTCATGCCTTCGGAAGCCCCATTATTCACTTTAAATGATTTTATAATCTCATTAATGATTTTATGTTGAATTTTCTTACATTTTCAGTTAAAACAGACTATAATTGAATGTTTACCTGGGGAAACATGAAGCAAAAGCCATCGATTGAGAAGAAAAGACCGTTTATAGTCACTCATGCCTTCGGAAGCCTCATTATTCACTTTAAATGATTTTATAATCTCATTATTGATTTTCTGTTGAATTTTTTAAAACAAGCTATAATTGAATGTTGACCTCGGGAAACATGAAGCAAAAGCCATCGATTGAGAAGAAAAGATCATTTATAGTTACTCATGCCTTCGAAAGCCTTATTACTTACTTAAAATTGTTTTACAAACTCATTATTTTTTTTTTCAATCAATTTTCTTACATTTTTGCTTAAAATAGTTTATATTTAAATGTTTGTCTCGAGGAACGTGAAGTGAAAGCCATCGATTGACAAGAAAAGTCCATTTATAGTCACTCATGCCTTCGAAAACCTCGTTATTCACTTTAAATGATTTTATAATCTCATTATTGATTTTATGTTGAATTTTCTTACATTTTTAGTTAAAACAGACTATAATTGAATGTTGACCTCGGGAAACATGAAGCAAAAGCCATTGATTGAGAAGAAAAGACCATTTATAGTCACTCATGCCTTCGAAACCCTTATTGCTCACTTTAAATGGCTTTATGATTTGATTATTAACTTTAAGCTGAATTGTTCTACATTTTTTGTTAAAACATATTATAATTGAATGTTTACTTCGAGAAACGTGAAGCGAAAGCTATCGATTGAGAGGAAAAGAACATTTATAGTCACTCATGCCTTCGAAAGCGTTATTACTTGCTTAAAATTATTTTACAATCTCATCATTTTTTTTAAATCAATTTTCTTACATTTTTGTTTAAAATAGATTATATTTAAATGTTTGTCTCGAGAAGAGTGAAGCGAAAACCATCGATTGACAAGAAAAGTCCATTTATAGTCACTCATGCCTTCGAAAGCCTCATTATTCACTTTAATTGATTTTATAATCTCATTATTGATTTTATGTTGAATTTTCTGACATTTTTAGTTAAAACAGACTATAATTGAATGTTTACCTCAGGAAACATGAAGCAAAAGCCATCGATTGAGAAGAAAAGAACATTTATAGTTACTCATGCCTTCGAAAGCCTTATTACTTGCTTAAAATTGTTTTACAAACTCATTATTTTTTTTTAAAATGAATTTTTTTACATTTTTGGTTAAAATAGATTATATTCAAATGTTTGTCTTGAGAAACGTGAAGCGAAAGCCATCGATTGACAAGAAAAGTCCATTATAGTCACTCATGCCTTCGAAAGCCTCATTATTCATTTTAAATAATTTTATAATCTCATTATTGATTTTATGTTGAATTTTCTTACATTTTTAGCTATAACAGACTAGAATTGAATGTTTACCTCGGGAAACATGAAGCAAAAGCCATCGATTGAGAAGAAAAGACCATTTATAGTCACTTATGCCTTCGGAAGCCCCATTATTCACTTTAAATGATTTTATAATCTCATTATTGATTTTATGTTGAATTTTCTTACATTTTAAGTTAAAACAAAATATAATTGAATATTTACCTGGGGAAACATGAAGCAAAAGCCATCGATTGAGAAGAAAAGATCATTTATAGTCACTCATGCCTTCAGAAGCCTCATTATTCACTTTAAATGATTTTGAAATCTTATTATTGATTTTATGTTGAATTTTCTTACATTTTTAGTTAAAAAAGACTATAATTGAATGTTGACCTGGGGAAACATGAAGCAAAAGCCATCGATTGAGAAGAAAAGACCATTTGTAGTCACTCATGCCTTCGAAACCCTTATTGCTCACTTTAAATGGCTTTATGATTTGATTATTAACTTTAAGCTTAATTTTTTTACATTTTTTGTTAAAACATATTATAATTGAATCTTTACCTCGAGAAACGTGAAGCGAAAGCTATCGATTGAGAGGAAAAGAACATTTATAGTCACTCATGCCTTCGAAAGCCTCATTATTCACTTTAAATGATTTTATAATCTCATTATTGACTTTATGTTGAATTTTCTTACATTTTTAGTTAAAACAGACTATAATTGAATGTTTACCTCAGGAAACATGAAGCAAAAGCCATCGATTATGAAGAAAAGAACATTTATAGTCACTCATGCCTTCGAAAGCCTTATTACTTGCTTAAAATTATTTTACAATCTCATTATTTTTTTGAAAATGAATTTTCTTACATTTTTGGTTAAAATAGATTATATTCAAATGTTTGTCTCGAGAAACGTGAAGCGAAAGCCATCGATTGAAAAGAAAAGTCCATTTATAGTCACTCATGCCTTCGAAAGGCTCATTATTCACTTTAAATGATTTTATAATCTTATTATTGATTTTAAGTTGAATTTTCTTACATTTTTAGTTAAAACAGACTATAATTGAATGTTTACCTCGGGAAACATGAAGCAAAAGCGATCGATTGAGAAGAAAAGACCATTTATAGTCAGTCATGCCTTCGAAACCTTTATTGCTCACTTTAAACGGCTTTATGATTTGATTATTAACTTGAAGCTGAATTTTTTTAAATTTTTTGTTAAAACATATTATAATTGAATGTTTACCTCGAGAAATGTGAAGCGAAAGCTATCGATTGAGAGGAAAAGAACATTTATAGTCACTCATGCCTTCGAAAGCCTTATTACTTGCTTAAAATTGTTTTACAATCTCATTATTTTTTTTTAAATCAATTTTCTTACATTTTTGTTTAAAATAGATTATATTTAAATGTTTGTCTCGAGAAACGTGAAGCGAAAGCAATCAATTGACAGGAAAAGTCCATTTATAGTCACTCATGCCTTCGAAAGCCTCATTATTCACTTTAAATGATTTTATAATCTCATTATTGCTTTTATGTTGAATTTTCTTACATTTTTAGTTAAAACATACTATAATTGAAAGTTTACCTCAGGAAACATGAAGCAAAAGCCATCGATTGAGAAGAAAAGAACATTTATAGTCACTCATGCCTTCGAAAGCCTTATTACTTGCTTAAAATTGTTTTACAAACTCATTATTTTTTTTAAAATGAATTTTTTTACATTTTTGGTTTAAATAGATTATATTCAAATGTTTGTCTTGAGAAATGTGAAGCGAAAGCCATCGATTGACAAGAAAAGTCCATTATAGTCACTCATGCCTTCGAAAGCCTCATTATTCATTTTAAATAATTTTATAATCTCATTATTGATTTTATGTTGAATTTTCTTACATTTTTAGCTAAAACAGACTAGAATTGAATGTTTACCTCGGGAAACATGAAGCAAAAGCTATCGATTGAGAAGAAAAGACCATTTATAGTCACTTATGCCTTCGGAAGCCCCATTATTCACTTTAAATGATTTTATAATCTCATTATTGATTTTATGTTGAATTTTCTTACATTTTCAGTTAAAACAGACTATAATTGAATGTTTACCTGGGGAAACATGAAGCAAAAGCCATCGATTGAGAAAAAAAGACCATTTATAGTCACTCATGCCTTCAGAAGCCTCATTATTCACTTTAAATGATTTTGAAATCTTATTATTGATTTTATGTTGAATTTTCTTGCATTTTTAGTTAAAAAAGACTATAATTGAATGTTGACTTGGGGAAACTTGAAGCAAAAGCCATCGATTGAGAAGAAAAGACTATTTATTGTCACTCATGCCTTCGACACCCTTATTGCTCGCTTTAAATGGCTTTATGATTTGATTATTAACTTTAAGCTGAATTTTTTTACATTTTTTGTTAAAACATATTATAATTGAATGTTTACCTCGAGAAACGTGAAGCGAAAGCTATCGATTGAGAGGAAAAGAATATTTATAGTCACTCATGCCTTCGAAAGCCTCATTATTCACTTTAAATGATTTTATAATCTTATTATTGATTTTATGTTGAATTTTCTTACATTTTTAGTTAAAACAGACTATAATTGAATGTTTACCTGGGGAAACATGAAGCAAAAGCCATCGATTGAGAAGAAAAGACCATTTATAGTCACTCATGCCTTCGAAACCCTTATTGCTCACTTTAAATGGCTTTATGATTTGATTATTAACTTTAAGCTGAATTTTTTTACATTTTTTGTTAAAACATATTATAATTGAATGTTTACCTCGAGAAACGTGAAGCGAAAGCTATCGATTGAGAGGAAAAGAATATTTATAGTCACTCATGCCTTCGAAAGCCTCATTATTCACTTTAAATGATTTTATAATCTCATTATTGACTTTATGTTGAATTTTCTTACATTTTTAGTTAAAACAGACTATAATTGAATGTTTACCTCAGGAAACATGAAGCAAAAGCCATCGATTATGAAGAAAAGAACATTTATAGTCACTCATGCCTTCGAAACCCTTATTACTTGCATAAAATTATTTTACAATCTCATTATATTTTTTAAAATGAATTTTCTTACATTTTTGGTTAAAATAGATTAAATTCAAATGTTTGTCTCGAGAAACGTGAAGCGAAAGCCATCGATTGAAAAGAAAAGTCCATTTATAGTCACTCATGCCTTCGAAAGGCTCATTATTAACTTTAAATGATTTTATAATCTCATTATTGATTTTAGGTTGAATTTTCTTACATTTTTAGTTAAAACAGACTATAATTGAATGTTTACCTCGGGAAACATGAAGCAAAAGCCATCGATTGAGAAGAAAAGACCATTTATAGTCACTCATGCCTTCGAAACCCTTATTGCTCACTTTAAACGGCTTTATGATTTGATTATTAACTTGACGCTGAATTTTTTTACATTTTTTGTTAAAACATATTATAATTGAATGTTTACCTCGAGAAACGTGAAGCGAAAAGCTATCGATTGAGAGGAAAAGAACATTTATAGTCACTCATGCCTTCGAAAGCCTTATTACTTGCTTAAAATTGTTTTACAATCTCATTATTTTTTTTTAAATCAATTTTCTTACATTTTTGTTTAAAATAGATTATATTTAAATGTTTGTCTCGAGAAATGTGAAGCGAAAGCCATCGATTGACAAGAAAAGTCCATTTATAGTCACTTATGCCTTCGAAAGCCTCATTATTCACTTTAAATGATTTTATAATCTCATTATTGATTTTATGTTGAATTTTCTTACATTTTTAGTTAAAACAGACTATAATTGAATGTTTACCTTAGGAAACATGAACCAAAAGCCATCGATTATGAGAAAAGAACATTTATAGTCACTCATCCCTTCAAAAGCCTTATTACTTGCTTAAAATTGTTTTACATTCTCATTATTTTTTTTTAAAATGAATTTTCTTACATTTTTGTTTAAAATAGATTATATTCAAATGTTTGTCTCGAGAAACGTGAAGCGAAAGCCATCGATTGACAAGAAAAGTCCATTTATAGTCACTCATGCGTTCGAAAGCCTCGTTATTCACTTTAAATGATTTTATAATCTCATTATTGATTTTATGTTGAATTTTCTTACATTTTTAGTTAAAACAGACTATAATTGAATGTTGACCTCGGGAAACATGAAGCAAAAGCCATCGATTGAGAAGAAAAGACCATTTATAGTCACTCATGCCTTCGAAACCCTTATTGCTCACTTTAAATGGCTTTATGATTTGATTATTAACTTTAAGCTGAATTGTTTTACATTTTTTGTTAAAACATATTATAATTGAATGTTTACCTCGAGAAACGTGAAGCGAAAGCTATCGATTGAGAGGAAAAGAACATTTATAGTCACTCATGCCTTCGAAAGCCTTATTACTTGCTTAAAATTGTTTTACAATCTAATTATTTTTTTTAAGTCAATTTTCTTACATTTTTGGTTAAAATAGATTATATTTAAATATTTGTCTCGAGAAACGTCGAGCGAAAGCCATCGATTGACAAGAAAAGTCCATCTATAGTCACTCATGCCTTCGAAAGCCTCATTATTCACTTTAAATGATTTTATAATCTCATTATTGATTTTATGTTGAATTTTCTTACATTTTTAGTTAAAACAGACTATAATTGAATGTTGACCTCGGGAAACATGAAGCAAAAGCCATCGATTGAGAAGAAAAGACCATTTATAGTCACTCATGCCTTCGAAACCCTTATTGCTCACTTTAAATGGCTTTATGATTTGATTATTAACTTTAAGCTGAATTGTTTTACATTTTTTGTTAAAACATATTATAATTGAATGTTTACCTCGAGAAACGTGAAGCGAAAGCTATCGATTGAGAGGAAAAGAACATTTATAGTCACTCATGCCTTCGAAAGCCTTATTACATGCTTAAAATTGTTTTACAATCTTATTATTTTTTTTTAAATCAATTTTCTTACATTTTTGTTTAAAATAGATTATATTTAAATGTTTGTCTCGAGAAATGTGAAGCGAAAGCCATCGATTGACAAGAAAAGTCCATTATAGTCACTCATGCCTTCGAAAGCCTCAATATTCATTTTAAATAATTTTATAATCTCATTATTGATTTTATGTTGAATTTTCTTACATTTTTAGTTAAAACAAACTATAATTGAATGTTTACCTCGGGAAATATGAAGCAAAAGCCATCGATTGAGAAGAAAAGACCGTTTATAGTCACTCATGCCTTCGAAACCCTTATTGCTCACTTTAAACGACTTTATGATTTGATTATTAACTTGAAGCTGAATTTTTTTACCTTTTTTGTTAAAACATATTATAATTGAATGTTTACCTCGAGAAACGTGAAGCGAAAAGCTATCGATTGAGAGGAAAAGAACATTTATAGTCACTCATGCCTTCGAAAGCCTTATTACTTGCTTAAAATTGTTTTACAATCTCATTATTTTTTTTTAAATCAATTTTCTTACATTTTTGTTTAAAATAGATTATATTTAAATCTTTGTCTCGAGAAATGTGAAGCGAAAGCCATCGATTGACAAGAAAAGTCCATTTATAGTCACTCATGCCTTCGAAAGCCTCATTATTCACTTTAAATGATTTTATAATCTCATTATTGATTTTATGTTGAATTTTCTTACATTTTTAGTTAAAACAGACTATAATTGAATGTTTACCTCAGGAAACATGAACCAAAAGCCATCGATTATGAGAAAAGAACATTTATAGTCACTCATCCCTTCGAAAGCCTTATTACTTGCTTAAAATTGTTTTACAATCTCATTATTTTTTTTTAAATCAATTTTCTTACATTTTTGTTTAAAATAGATTATATTTAAATGTTTGTCTCGAGAAATGTGAAGCGAAAGCCATCGATTGACAAGAAAAGTCCATTTATAGTCACTCATGCCTTCGAAAGCCTCATTATTCACTTTAAATGATTTTATAATCTCATTATTGATTTTATGTTGAATTTTCTTACATTTTTAGTTAAAACAGACTATAATTGAATGTTTACCTCAGGAAACATGAACCAAAAGCCATCGATTATGAGAAAAGAACATTTATAGTCACTCATCCCTTCGAAAGCCTTATTACTTGCTTAAAATTGTTTTACAATCTCATTATTTTTTTTTAAAATGAATTTTCTTACATTTTTGGTTAAAATATATTATATCCAAATGTTTGTATCGAGAAACGTGAAGCGAAAGCCATCGATTGACAAGAAAAGTCCATTTATAGTCACTCATGCCTTCGAAAGCCTCGTTATTCACTTTAAATGATTTTATAATCTCATTATTGATTTTATGTTGAATTTTCTTACATTTTTAGTTAAAACAGACTATAATTGAATGTTGACCTCGGGAAACATGAAGCAAAAGCCATCGATTGAGAAGAAAAGACCATTTATAGTCACTCATGCCTTCGAAACCCTTATTGCTCACTTTAAATGGCTTTATGATTTTATTATTAACTTTAAGCTGAATTGTTTAACATTTTTTGTTAAAATATATTATAATTGAATGTTTACCTCAAGAAACGTGAAGCGAAAGCTATCGATTGAGAGGAAAAGAACATTTATAGTCACTCATGCCTTCGAAAGCCTTATTACTTGCTTAAAATTGTTTTACAATCTAATTATTTTTTTTAAGTCAATTTTCTTACATTTTTGGTTAAAATAGATTATATTTAAATATTTGTCTCGAGAAACGTCAAGCGAAAGCCATCGATTGACAAGAAAAGTCCATTTATAGTCACTCATGCCTTCGAAAGCCTCATTATTCACTTTAAATGATTTTATAATCTCATTATTGATTTTATGTTGAATTTTCTTACATTTTTAGTTAAAACAGACTATAATTGAATGTTTACCTCGGGAAACATGAAGCAAAAGCCATCGATTGAGAAGAAAAGACCATTTATAGTCACTCATGCCTTCGAAACCCTTCTTGCTCACTTTAAATGGCTTTATGATTTGATTATTAACTTTAAGCTGAATTTTTTAACATTTTTTGTTAAAACATATTATAATTGAATCTTTACCTCGAGAAACGTGAAGCGAAAGCTATCGATTGAGAAGAAAAGAACATTTATAGTCACTCATGCCTTCGAAAGCCTCATTATTCACTTTAAATGATTTTATAATCTCATTATTGATTTTATGTTGAATTTTCTTACATTTTTAGTTAAAACAGACTATAATTGAATGTTTACCTCGGGAAACATAAAGCAAAAGCCATCGATTGAGAAGAAAAGACCATTTATAGTCACTCATGCCTTCGAAACCCTTATTGCTCACTTTAAATGGCTTTATGATTTGATTGTTAACTTCAAGCTGAATTTTTTTACATTTTTTGTTAAAACATATTTTAATTGAATCTTTACCTCGAGAAACGTGAAGCGAAAGCTTTCGATTGAGAGGAAAAGAGCATTTATAGTCACTCATGTTTTCGAAAGCCTCATTATTCACTTTAAATGATTTTATAATCTCATTATTGATTGTATGTTGAATTTTCTTACATTTTTAGTTAAAACAGACTATAATTGAATGTTTACCTCGGGAAACATAAAGCAAAAGCCATCCATTGAGAAGAAAAGAACATTTATAGTCACTCATGCCTTCGAAACCCACATTACTTGCTTAAAATTGTTTTACAATCTCATTATTTTTTTCAAAATAAATTTTCTTACATTTTTGCTTAAAATAGATTATATTTATATGTTTGTCTTGAAAAACATGAAGCGAAAGCCATCGACCGACAAGAAAAGTCCATTATAGTCACTCATGCCTTCGAAAGCCTCATTATTCACTTTAAATGATTTGATAATCTCATTATTGATTTTATGTTGAATTTTCTTACATTTTTTGTTAAAATAGATTATATTTAAATGTTTGTCTCGAGAAACGTGAAGCGAAAGCCATCGATTGACAAGAAAAGTCCATTTATAGTCACTCATGCCTTCGAAAGCCTCATTATTCACTTTAAATGATTTTATAATATCATTATTGATTTTATGTTGAATTTTCTTACATTTTTAGTTAAAACATACTATAATTGAATGTTTACCTTGAGAAACATGAAGCAAAAGCCATCGATTGAGAAGAAAAGACCATTTATAGTCACTCATGCCTTCGAAACCCTTATTGCTCACTTTAAATGGCTTTATGATTTGATTATTAACTTCAAGCTGAATTTTTTTACATTTTTTGTTAAAACTTATTTTAATTGAATCTTTACCTCGAGAAACGTGAAGCGAAAGCCATCGATTGACAAGAAAAGTCCATTTATAGTCACTCATGCCTTCGAAAGCGTCATTATTCACTTTAAATGATTTTATAATATCATTATTGATTTTATGTTGAATTTTCTTACATTTTTAGTTAAAACAGACTATAATTGAATGTTTACCTCGGGAAACATAAAGCAACAGCCATCGATTGAGAAGAAAAGACCATTTATAGTCACTCATGCCTTCGAAACCCTTATTGCTCACTTTAAATGATTTTATAATCTCATTGTTGATTTTATGTTGAATTTTCTTACATTTTTAGTTAAAACAGACTATAATTGAATGTTTACCTCAGGAAACATGAAGGAAAAGCCATCGATTGAGAAGAAAAGAACATTTATAGTCACTCACGCCTTCGAAAGCCTTATTACTTGCTTAAAATTGTTTTACAATCTCATTCTTTTTTTTAAAATCAATTTTCTTACATTGTTGGTTAAAATAGATTATATTCAAATGTTTGTCTCGAGAAACGTGAAGCGAAAGCCATCGATTGATAAGAAAAGTCCATTTATAGTCACTCATGCCTTCGAAAGCCTCATTATTCACTTTAAATGATTTTATAATCTCATTATTGATTTTATGTTCAATTTTTTTACATTTTTAGTTAAAACAAACTATAATTGAATGTTTACCTCGGGAAACATGAAGCAAAAGCCATCGATTGAGAAGAAAAGAACATTTATAGTCACTCATGCCTTCGAAACCCACATTACTTGCTTAAAATTGTTTTACAATCTCATTATTTTTTTCAAAATGAATTTTCTTACATTTTTGCTTAAAATAGATTATATTTATATGTTTGTCTTGAAAAACATGAAGCGAAAGCCATCGACCGACAAGAAAAGTCCATTATAGTCACTCATGCCTTCGAAAGCCTCATTATTCACTTTAAATGATTTGATAATCTCATTATTGATTTTATGTTGAATTTTCTTACATTTTTTGTTAAAATAGATTATATTTAAATGTTTGTCTCGAGAAACGTGAAGCGAAAGCCATCGATTGACAAGAAAAGTCCATTTATAGTCACTCATGCCTTCGAAAGCCTCATTATTCACTTTAAATGATTTTATAATATCATTATTGATTTTATGTTGAATTTTCTTACATTTTTAGTTAAAACAGACTATAATTGAATGTTTACCTCGGGAAACATAAAGCAAAAGCCATCGATTGAGAAGAAAAGACCATTTATAGTCACTCATGCCTTCGAAACCCTTATTGCTCACTTTAAATGATTTTATAATCTCATTGTTGATTTTATGTTGAATTTTCTTACATTTTTAGTTAAAACAGACTATAATTGAATGTTTACCTCAGGAAACATGAAGGAAAAGCCATCGATTGAGAAGAAAAGAACATTTATAGTCACTCACGCCTTCGAAAGCCTTATTACTTGCTTAAAATTGTTTTACAATCTCATTCTTTTTTTTAAAATCAATTTTATTACATTTTTGGTTAAAATAGATTATATTCAAATGTTTGTCTCGAGAAACGTGAAGCGAAAGCCATCGATTGATAAGAAAAGTCCATTTATAGTCACTCATGCCTTCGAAAGCCTCATTATTCACTTTAAATGATTTTATAATCTCATTATTGATTTTATGTTCAATTTTTTTATATTTTTAGTTAAAACAAACTATAATTGAATGTTTACCTCGGGAAACATGAAGCAAAAGCCATCGATTGAGAAGAAAAGAACATTTATAGTCACTCATGCCTTCGAAACCCACATTACTTGCTTAAAATTGTTTTACAATCTCATTATTTTTTTCAAAATGAATTTTCTTACATTTTTGCTTAAAATAGATTATATTTATATGTTTGTCTTGAAAAACATGAAGCGAAAGCCATCGACCGACAAGAAAAGTCCATTATAGTCACTCATGCCTTCGAAAGCCTCATTATTCACTTTAAATGATTTGATAATCTCATTATTGATTTTATGTTGAATTTTCTTACATTTTTTGTTAAAATAGATTATATTTAAATGTTTGTCTCGAGAAACGTGAAGCGAAAGCCATCGATTGACAAGAAAAGTCCATTTATAGTCACTCATGCCTTCGAAAGCCTCATTATTCACTTTAAATGATTTTATAATATCATTATTGATTTTATGTTGAATTTTCTTACATTTTTAGTTAAAACAGACTATAATTGAATGTTTACCTCAGGAAACATGAAGCAAAAGCCATCGATTATGAGAAAAGAACATTTATAGTCACTCATGCCTTCGAAAGCCTTATTACTTGCTTAAAATTGTTTTACAGTCTCATTATTTTTTTTAAAATGAATTTTCGTACATTTTTTGTTAAAATAGATTATATTTAAATGTTTGTCTTGAGAAACGTGAAGCGAAAGCCATCGATTGACAAGAAAAGTCCATTTATAGTCACTCATGCCTTCGAAAGCCTCATTATTCACTTTAAATGATTTTATAATCTCATTATTGATTTTATGTTGAATTTTCTTACATTGTTAGTTAAAACAGACTATAATTGAATGTTGACCTCGGGAAACATGAAGCAAAAGCCATCGATTGAGAAGAAAAGACCATTTATAGTCACTCATGCCTTCGAAACCCTTATTGCTCACTTTAAATGGGTTTATGCTTTGATTATTAACTTTAAGCTGAATTGTTTTACATTTTTTGTTAAAACATATTATAATTGAATGTTTACCTCGAGAAACGTGAAGCGAAAGCTATCGATTGAGAGGAAAAGAACATTTATAGTCACTCATGCCTTCGAAAGCCTTATTACTTGCTTAAAATTTTTTTACAATCTCATTATTTTTTTTAAAATGAATTTTCTTACATTTTTGTTTAAAATAGATTATATTTAAATGTTTGTCTCGAGAAATGTGAAGCGAAAGCCATCGATTGACAAGAAAAGTCCATTTATAGTCACTCATGCCTTCGAAAGCCTCATTATTCACTTTAAATGATTTTATAATCTCATTATTGATTTTATGTTGAATTTTCTTACATTTTTAGTTAAAACAGACTATAATTGAATGTTTACCTCAGGAAACATGAAGCAAAAGCCATCGATTGAGAAGAATAGAACATTTATAGTCACTCATGCCTTCGAAAGCCTTATTACTTGCTTAAAATTGTTTTACAAACTCATTATTTTTTTTAAAATGAATGTTTTTACATTTTTGGTTAAAATAGAGTATATTCAAATGTTTGTCTTGAGAAACGTGAAGCGAAAGCCATCGATTGACAAGAAAAGTCCATTATAGTCACTCAAGCCTTCGAAAGCCTCATTATTCATTTTAAATAATTTTATAATCTCATTATTGATTTTATGTTGAATTTTCTTACATTTTTAGTTAAAACAGACTATAATTGAATGTTTACCTCGGGAAACATGAAGTAAAAGCCATCGATTGAGAAGAAAAGAACGTTTATAGTCATTCATGCCTTCGGTAGCCTCATTATTCACTTTAAATGATTTTATAATCTCATTATTTATTTTATATTGAATTTTTTAAAACAAACTATAATTGAATGTTGACCTCGGGAAACATGAAGCAAAAGCCATCGATTGAGAAGAAAAGATCATTTATAGTTACTCATGCCTTCGAAAGCCTTATTACTTGCTTAAAATTGTTTTACAAACTCATTATTTTTTTTTTAAATCAGTTTTCTTACATTTTTGCTTAAAATAGATTATATTTAAATGTTTGTCTCGAGAAACGTGAAGCGACAGCCATCGATTGACAAGAAAAGTCCATTTATAGTCACTCATGCCTTCGAAAGCCTCATTATTCACTTTAAATGATTTTATAATATCATTATTGATTTTATGTTGAATTTTCTCACATTTTCAGTTAAAACAGACTATAATTGAATGTTGACCTCAGAAAACATGAACCAAAAGCCATCGATTGAGAAGAAAAGACCATTTATAGTCACTCATGCCTTCGAAACCCTTATTGCTCACTTTCAATGGCTTTATGATTTGATTATTAACTTTAAGCTGAATTGTTTTGCATTTTTTGTTAAAACATATTATAATTGAATGTTTACCTCAAGAAACGTGAAGCGAAAGCTATCGATTGAGAGGAAAAGAACATTTATAGTCACTCATGCCTTCGAAAGCCTTATTACTTGCTTAAAATTGTTTTACAAACTCATTATTTTTTTTTAGATCAGTTTTCTTACATTTTTGCTTAAAATAGATTATATTTAAATGTTTGTCTCGAGAAACGTGAAGCGAAAGCCATCGATTCACAAGAAAAGTCCATTTATAGTCACTCATGCCTTCGAAAGCCTCATTATTCACTTTAAATGATTTTATAATATCAGTATTGATTTTATGTTGAATTTTCTCACATTTTTAGTTAAAACAGACTATAATTGAATGTTGACCTCGGAAAACATGAACCAAAAGCCATCGATTGAGAAGAAAAGACCATTTATAGTCACTCATGCCTTCGAAACCCTTATTGCTCACTTTAAATGGCTTTATGATTTGATTATTAACTTTAAGCTGAATGTTTTTACATTTTTTGTTAAAACATATTATAATTGAATGTTTACCTCGAGAAACGTGAAGCGAAAGCTATCGATTGAGAGGAAAAGAACATTTATAGTCACTCGTGCCTTCGAAAGCCTCAATATTCACTTTAAATGATTTTATAATCTCATTATTGATTTTATGTTGAATTTTCTTACATTTTTAGTTAAAACAGACTATAATTGAATGTTTACCTCGGGAAACATGAAGCAAAAGCCATCGATTGAGAAGAAAAGACCATTTATAGTCACTCATGCCTTCGAAAGCCTTATTACTTGCTTAAAATTCTTTTACAAACTCATTATTTTTTTTAAAATGAATTTTTTTACATTTTTGGTTAAAATAGATTATATTCAAATGTTTGTCTTGAGAAATGTGAAGCGAAAGCCATCGATTGACAAGAAAAGTTCATTATAGTCACTCATGCCTTCGAAAGCCTCATTATTCATTTTAAATAATTTTATAATCTCATTATTGATTTTATGTTGAATTTTCTTACATTTTTAGCTAAAACAGACTAGAATTGAATGTTTACCTCGGGAAACATGAGGCAAAAGCCATCGATTGAGAAGAAAAGACCATTTATAGTCACTTATGCCTTCGGAAGCCCCATTATTCACTTTAAATGATTTTATAATCTCATTATTGATTTTATGTTGAATTTTCTTAAATTTTCAGTTAAAACAGACTATAATTGAATGTTTACTTGAGGAAACATGAAGCAAAAGCCATCGATTGAGAAGAAAAGACCATTTATAGTCACTCATGCCTTCAGAAGCCTCATTATTCACTTTAAATGATTTTGAAATCTTATTATTGATTTTATGTTGAATTTTCTTACATTTTTAGTTAAAAAAGACTATAATTGAATGTTGACCTGGGGAAACTTGAAGCAAAAGCCATCGATTGAGAAGAAAAGACCATTTATTGTCACTCATGCCTTCGACACCCTTATTGCTCGCTTTAAATGGCTTTATGATTTGATTATTAACTTTAAGCTGAATTTTTTTGCATTTTTTGTTAAAACATATTATAATTGAATCTATACCTCGAGAAACGTGAAGCGAAAGCTACCGATTGAGAGGAAAAGAACATTTATAGTCACTCATGCCTTCGAAAGCCTCATTATTCACTTTAAATGATTTTATAATCTCATTATTGACTTTATTTTGAATTTTCTTACATTTTTAGTTAAAACAGACTATAATTGAATGTTTACCTCAGGAAACATGAAGCAAAAGCCATCGATTATGAAGAAAAGAACATTTATAGTCACTCATGCCTTCGAAAGCCTTATTACTTGCTTAAAATTATTTTACAATCTCATTATTTTTTTTAAAATGAATTTTCTTACATTTTTGGTTAAAATAGATTATATTCAAATGTTTGTCTCGAGAAACGTGAAGCGAAAGCCATCGATTGAAAAGAAAAGTCCATTTATAGTCACTCATGCCTTCGAAAGCCTCATTATTCACTTTAAATGATTTTATAATCTTATTATTGATTTTAAGTTGAGTTTTCTTACATTTTTAGTTAAAACAGACTATAATTGAATGTTTACCTCGGGAAACACGAAGCAAAAGCCATCGATTGAGAAGAAAAGACCATTTATAGTCAGTCATGCCTTCGAAACCTTTATTGCTCACTTTAAACGGCTTTATGATTTGATTATTAACTTGAAGCTTAATTTTTTTACTTTTTTTGTTAAAACATATTATAATTGAATGTTTACCTCGAGAAATGTGAAGCGAAAGCTATCGATTGAGAGGAAAAGAACATTTATAGTCACTCATGCCTTCGAAAGCCTTATTACTTGCTTAAAATTGTTTTACAATCTCATTATTTTTTATTACATCAAATTTCTTACATTTTTGTTTAAAATAGATTATATTTAAATGTTTGTCTCGAGAAACATGAAACGAAAGCCATCGATTGACAAGAAAAGTCCATTTATAGTCACTCATGCCTTCGAAAGCCTCATTATTCACTTTAAATGATTTTATAATCTCATTATTGCTTTTTATGTTGAATTTTCTTACATTTTTAGTTAAAACAGACTATAATTGAAAGTTTACCTCAGGAAACATGAAGCAAAAGCCATCGATTGAGAAGAAAAGAACATTTATAGACACTCATGCCTTCGAAAGCCTTATTACTTGCTTAAAATTGTTTTACAAACTCATTATTTTTTTTAAAATGAATTTTTTTACATTTTTGGTTAAAATAGATTATATTCAAATGTTTGTCTTGAGAAACGTGAAGCGAAAGCCATCGATTGACAAGAAAAGTCCATTATTGTCACTCATGCCTTCGAAAGGCTCATTATTCATTTTAAATAATTTTATAATCTTATTATTGATTTTATGTTGAATTTTCTTACATTTTTAGTTAAAACAGACTATAATTGAATGTTTACCTCGGGAAAGATGAAGCAAAAGCCATCGATTGAGAAGAAAAGACAATTTACAGTCATTCATGCCTTCGGAAGCCTCATTATTCACTTTAAATGATTTTATAATCTTATTATTGATTTTATGTTGAATTTTCTTACATTTTTAGTTAAAACAGACTATAATTGAATGTTTACCTGGGGAAACATGAAGCAAAAGCCATCGATTGAGAAGAAAAGACCATTTATAGTCACTCATGCCTTCGAAACCCTTATTGCTCACTTTAAATGGCTTTATGATTTGATTATTAACTTTAAGCTGAATTTTTTTACATTTTTTGTTAAAACATATTATAATTGAATGTTTACCTCGAGAAACGTGAAGCGAAAGCTATCGATTTAGAGGAAAAGAATATTTATAGTCACTCATGCCTTCGAAAGCCTCATTATTCACTTTAAATGATTTTATAATCTCATTATTGACTTTATGTTGAATTTTCTTACATTTTTAGTTAAAACAGACTATAATTGAATGTTTACCTCAGGAAACATGAAGCAAAAGCCATCGATTATGAAGAAAAGAACATTTATAGTCACTCATGCCTTCGAAACCCTTATTACTTGCTTAAAATTATTTTACAATCTCATTATTTTTTTTAAAATGAATTTTCTTACATTTTTGATTAAAATAGATTATATTCAAATGTTTGTCTCGAGAAACGTGAAGCGAAAGCCATCGATTGAAAAGAAAAGTCCATTTATAGTCACTCATGCCTTCGAAAGCCTCATTATTAACTTTAAATGATTTTATAATCTCATTATTGATTTTAGGTTGAATTTTCTTACATTTTTAGTTAAAACAGACTATAATTGAATGTTTACCTCGGGAAACATGAAGCAAAAGCCATCGATTGAGAAGAAAAGACCATTTATAGTCACTCATGCCTTCGAAACCCTTATTGCTCACTTTAAACGGCTTTATGATTTGATTATTAACTTGAAGCTGAATTTTTTTACATTTTTTGTTAAAACATATTATAATTGAATGTTTACCTCGAGAAACGTGAAGCGAAAAGCTATCGATTGAGAGGAAAAGAACATTTATAGTCACTCATACCTTCGAAAGCCTTATTACTTGCTTAAAATTGTTTTACAATCTCATTATTTTTTTTTAAATCAATTTTCTTACATTTTTATTTAAAATAGATTATATTTAAATGTTTGTCTCGATAAATGTGAAGCGAAAGCCATCGATTGACAAGAAAAGTCCATTATAGTCACTCATGCCTTCGAAAGCCTCAATATTCATTTTAAATAATTTTATAATCTCATTATTGATTTTATGTTGAATTTTCTTACATTTTTAGTTAAAACAGACTATAATTGAATGTTTACCTCGGGAAACATGAAGCAAAAGCCATCGATTGAGAACAAAAGACCGTTTATAGTCACTCATGCCTTCGGAAGCCTCATTATTCACTTTAAATGATTTTATAATCTCATTATTGATTTTATGTTGAATTTTTTAAAACAGACTATAATTGAATGTTTACCTGGGGAAACATGAAGCAAAAGCCATCGATTGAGAAGAGAAGACCATTTATAGTCACTCATGCCTTCGAAACCCTTATTGCTCACTTTAAATGGCTTTATGATTTGATTATGAACTTTAAGCTGAATTTTTTTACATTTTTTGTTAAAACATATTATAATTGAATGTTTACCTCGAGAAACGTGAAGCGAAAGCTATCGATTGAGAGGAAAAGAATATTTATAGTCACTCATGCCTTCGAAAGCCTCATTATTCACTTTAAATGATTTTATAATCTCATTATTGACTTTATGTTGAATTTTCTTACATTTTTAGTTAAAACAGACTATAATTGAATGTTTACCTCAGGAAACATGAAGCAAAAGCCATCGATTATGAAGAAAAGAACATTTATAGTCACTCATGCCTTCGAAACCCTTATTACTTGCTTAAAATTATTTTACAATCTCATTATTTTTTTAAAATGAATTTTCTTACATTTTTGATTAAAATAGATTATATTCAAATGTTTGTCTCAAGAAACGTGAAGCGAAAGCCATCGATTGAAAAGAAAAGTCCATTTATAGTCACTCATGCCTTCGAAAGCCTCATTATTAACTTTAAATGATTTTATAATCTCATTATTGATTTTAGGTTGAATTTTCTTACATTTTTAGTTAAAACAGACTATAATTGAATGTTTACCTCGGGAAACATGAAGCAAAAGCCATCGATTGAGAGGAAAAGACCATTTATAGTCACTCATGCCTTCGAAACCCTTATTGCTCACTTTAAACGGCTTTATGATTTGATTATTAACTTGAAGCTGAATTTTTTTACATTTTTTGTTAAAACATATTATAATTGAATGTTTACCTCGAGAAACGTGAAGTGAAAAGCTATCGATTGAGAGGAAAAGAACATTTATAGTCACTCATGCCTTCGAAAGCCTTATTACTTGCTTAAAATTGTTTTACAATCTCATTATTTTTTTTAAATCAATTTTCTTACATTTTTGTTTAAAATAGATTATATTTAAATGTTTGTCTCGAGAAATGTGAAGCGAAAGCCATCGATTGACAAGAAAAGTCCATTTATAGTCACTCATGCCTTCGAAAGCCTCATTATTCACTTTAAATGATTTTATAATCTCATTATTGATTTTATGTTGAATTTTCTTACATTTTTAGTTAAAACAGACTATAATTGAATGTTTACCTCAGGAAACATGAACCAAAAGCCATCGATTATGAGAAAAGAACATTTATAGTCACTCATCCCTTCGAAAGCCTTATTACTTGCTTAAAATTGTTTTACAATCTCATTATTTTTTTTTAAATGAATTTTCTTACATTTTTGGTTAAAATAGATTATATTCAAATGTTTGTCTCGAGAAACGTGAAGCGAAAGCCATCGATTGACAAGAAAAGTCCATTTATAGTCACTCATGCCTTCGAAAGCCTCGTTATTCACTTTAAATGATTTTATAATATCATTATTGATTTTATGTTGAATTTTCTTACATTTTTAGTTAAAACAGACTATAATTGAATGTTTACCTCGGGAAACATGAAGCAAAAGCCATCGATTGAGAAGAAAAGACCATTTATAGTCACTCATGCCTTCGAAACCCTTATTGCTCACTTTAAATGGCTTTATGATTTGATTATTAACTTTAAGCTGAATTGTTTTACATTTTTTGTTAAAACATATTATAATTGAATGTTTACCTCAAGAAACGTGAAGCGAAAGCTATCGATTGAGAGGAAAAGAACATTTATAGTCACTCATGCCTTCGAAAGCCTTATTACTTGCTTAAAATTGTTTTACAATCTAATTATTTTTTTTAAGTCAATTTTCTTACATTTTTGGTTAAAATAGATTATATTTAAATATTTGTCTCGAGAAACGTGAAGCGAAAGCCATCGATTGACAAGAAAAGTCCATTTATATTCACTCATGCCTTCGAAAGCCTCATTATTCACTTTAAATGATTTTATAATCTCATTATTGATTTTATGTTGAATTTTCTTACATTTTTAGTTAAAACAGACTATAATTGAATGTTTACCCCGGGAAACATGAAGCAAAAGCCATCGATTGAGAAGAAAAGACCATTTATACTCACTCATGCCTTCGAAACCCTTATTGCTCACTTTAAATGACTTTATGATTTGATTATTAACTTTAAGCTGAATTTTTTTACATTTTTTGTTAAAACATATTATAATTGAATGTTTACCTCAAGAAACGTGAAGCGAAAGCTATCGATTGAGAGGAAAAGAACATTTATAGTCACTCATGCCTTCGAAATCCTTATTACTTGCTTAAAATTGTTTTACAGTCTAATTATTTTTTTTAAATCAATTTTCTTACATTTTTGTTTAAAATAGATTATATTTAAATGTTTGTCTCGTGAAATGTGAAGCGAAAGCCATCGATTGACAAGAAAAGTCCATTTATATTCACTCATGCCTTCGAAAGCCTCATTATTCACTTTAAATGATTTTATAATCTCATTATTGATTTTATGTTGAATTTTCTTACATTTTTAGTTAAAACAGACTATAATTGAATGTTGACCTCGGGAAACATGAAGCAAAAGCCATCGATTGAGAAGAAAAGACCATTTATAGTCACTCATGCCTTCGAAACCCTTATTGCTCACTTTAAATGGCTTTATGATTTGATTATTAACTTTAAGCTGAATTGTTTTACATTTTTTGTTAAAACATATTATAATTGAATGTTTACCTCGAGAAACGTGAAGCGAAAGCTATCGATTGAGAGGAAAAGAACATTTATAGTCACTCATGCCTTCGAAAGCCTTATTACTTGCTTAAAATTGTTTTACAATCTCATTATTTTTTTTTAAATCAATTTTCTTACATTTTTATTTAAAATAGATTATATTTAAATGTTTGTCTCCATAAATGTGAAGCGAAAGCCATCGATTGACAAGAAAAGTCCATTATAGTCACTCATGCCTTCGAAAGCCTCAATATTCATTTTAAATAATTTTATAATCTCATTATTGATTTTATGTTGAATTTTCTTACATTTTTAGTTAAAACAGACTATAATTGAATGTTTACCTCGGGAAACATGAAGCAAAAGCCATCGATTGAGAACAAAAGACCGTTTATAGTCACTCATGCCTTCGGAAGCCTCATTATTCACTTTAAATGATTTTATAATCTCATTATTGATTTTATGTTGAATTTTTTAAAACAGACTATAATTGAATGTTGACCTCGGGAAACATGAAACAAAAGCCATCGATTGAGAAGAAAAGATCATTTATAGTTACTGATGCCTTCGAAAGCCTTATTACTTGCTTAAAATTGATTTACAAACTCATTATTTTTTTTAAATCAATTTTCTTACATTTTTGCTTAAAATAGATTATATTTAAATGTTTGTCTCGAGAAACGTGAAGCGAAAGCCATCGATTGACAAGAAAAGTCCATTTATAGTCACTCATGCCTTCGAAAGCCTCGTTATTCACTTTAAATGATTTTATAATCTCATTATTGATTTTATGTTGAATTTTCTTACATTTTTACTTAAAACAGACTATAATTGAATGTTGACCTCGGGAAACATGAAGCAAAAGCCATCGATTATGAGAAAAGAACATTTATAGTCACTCATGCCTTCGAAAGCCTTATTACTTGCTTAAAATTGTTTTACAATCTCATTATTTTTTTTTAAAATGAATTTTCTTACATTTTTGATTAAAATAGATTATATTCAAATGTTTGTCTCGAGAAACGTGAAGCGAAAGCCATCGATTGACAAGAAAAGTCCATTTATAGTCACTCATGCCTTCGAAAGCCTCGTTATTCACTTTAAATGATTTTATAATCTCATTATTGATTTTATGTTGAATTTTCTTACATTTTTAGTTAAAACAGACTATAATTGAATGTTGACCTCGGGAAACATGAAGCAAAAGCCATCGATTGAGAAGAAAAGACCATTTATAGTCACTCATGCTTTCGAAACCCTTATTGCTCACTTTAAATGGCTTTATGATTTGATTATTAACTTTAAGCTGAATTGTTTTACATTTGTTGTTAAAATATATTATAATTGAAAGTTTACCTCAAGAAACGTGAAGCGAAAGCTATCGATTGAGAGGAAAAGAACATTTATAGTCACTCATGCCTTCGAAAGCCTTATTACTTGCTTAAAATTGTTTTACAATCTAATTATTTTTTTTAAGTCAATTTTCTTACATTTTTGGTTAAAATTGATTATATTTAAATATTTGTCTCGAGAAACGTGAAGCGAAAGCCATCGATTGACAAGAAAAGTCCATTTATAGTCACTCATGCCTTCGAAAGCCTCATTATTCACTTTAAATGATTTTATAATCTCATTATTGATTTTATGTTGAATTTTCTTACATTTTTTAGTTAAAACAGACTATAATTGAATGTTTACCTCGGGAAACATGAAGCAAAAGCCATCGATTGAGAAGAAAAGACCATTTATAGTCACTCATGCCTTCGAAACCCTTATTGCTCACTTTAAATAGCTTTATGATTTGATTATTAACTTTAAGCTGAATTTTTTTACATTTTTTGTTAAAACATATTTTAATTGAATCTTTACCTCGAGAAACGTGAAGCGAATGCTTTCGATTGAGAGGAAAAGAGCATTTATAGTCACTCATGTTTTCGAAAGCCTCATTATTCACTTTAAATGATTTTATAATCTCATTATTGATTGTATGTTGAATTTTCTTACATTTTTAGTTAAAACAGACTATAATTGAATGTTTACCTCGAGAAACATAAAGCAAAAGCCATCGATTGAGAAGAAAAGACCATTTATAGTCACTCATGCCTTCGAAACCCTTATTGCTCACTTTAAATGATTTTATAATCTCATTGTTGATTTTATGTTGAATTTTCTTACATTTTTAGTTAAAACAGACTATAATTGAATGCTTACCTCAGGAAACATGAAGGAAAAGCCATCGATTGAGAAGAAAAGAACATTTATAGTCACTCACGCCTTCGAAAGCCTTATTACTTGCTTAAAATTGTTTTACAATCTCATTATTTTTTTTAAAATCAATTTTCTTACATTTTTGGTTAAAATAGATTATATTCAAATGTTTGTCTCGAGAAACGTGAAGCGAAAGCCATCGATTGATAAGAAAAGTCCATTTATAGTCACTCATGCCTTCGAAAGCCTCATTATTCACTTTAAATGATTTTATAATCTCATTATTGATTTTATGTTGAATTTTCTTACATTTTTAGTTAAAACATACTATAATTGAATGTTTACCTCAAGAAACATGAAGCAAAAGCCATCCATTGAGAAGAAAAGAACATTTATAGTCACTCATGCCTTCGAAACCCACATTACTTGCTTAAAATTGTTTTACAATCTCATTATTTTTTTCAAAATGAATTTTCTTACATTTTTGGTTAAAATAGATTATATTTAAATGTTTGTCTTGAAAAACATGAAGCGAAAGCCATCGACCGACAAGAAAAGTCCATTATAGTCACTCATGCCTTCGAAAGCCTCATTATTCACTTTAAATGATTTGATAATCTCATTGTTGATTTTATGTTGAATTTTCTTACATTTTTTGTTAAAATAGATTATATTTAAATGTTTGTCTCGAGAAACGTGAAGCGAAAGCCATCGATTGACAAGAAAAGTCCATTTATAGTCAATCATGCCTTCGAAAGCCTCATTATTCACTTTAAATGATTTTATAATATCATTATTGATTTTATGTTGAATTTTTATACATTTTTAGTTAAAACAGACTATAATTGAATGTTTACCTCAGGAAACCTGAAGCAAAAGCCATCGATTATGAGAAAAGAACATTTATAGTCACTCATGCATTCGAAAGCCTTATTAGTTGCTTAAAATTGTTTTATAATCTCATTATTTTTTTTAAAATGAATTTTCTTACATTTTTGGTTAAAATAGATTATATTTAAATGTTTGTCTCGAGAAACGTGAAGCGAAAGCCATCGATTGACAAGAAAAGTCCATTTATAGTCACTCATGCCTTCGAAAGCCTCGTTATTCACTTTAAATGATTTTATAATCTTATTATTGATTTTATGTTGAATTTTCTTACATTTTTAGTTAAAACAGACTATAATTGAATGTTGACCTCGGGAAACATGAAGCAAAAGCCATCGATTGAGAAGAAAAGATAATTTACAGTCATTCATGCCTTCGGAAGCCTCATTATTCACTTTAAATGATTTTATAATCTTATTATTGCTTTTATGTTGAATTTTCTTACATTTTTAGTTAAAACAGACTATAATTGAATGTTTACCTGGGGAAACATGAAGCAAAAGCCATCGATTGAGAAGAAAAGACCATTTATAGTCACTCATGCCTTCGAAACCCTTATTGCTCACTTTAAATGGCTTTATGATTTGATTATTAACTTTAAGCTGAATTTTTTTACATTTTTTGTTAAAACATATTATAATTGAATGTTTACCTCGAGAAACGTGAAGCGAAAGCTATCGATTTAGAGGAAAAGAATATTTATAGTCACTCATGCCTTCGAAAGCCTCATTATTCACTTTAAATGATTTTATAATCTCATTATTGACTTTATGTTGAATTTTCTTACATTTTTAGTTAAAACAGACTATAATTGAATGTTTACCTCAGGAAACATGAAGCAAAAGCCATCGATTATGAAGAAAAGAACATTTATAGTCACTCATGCCTTCGAAACCCTTATTACTTGCTTAAAATTATTTTACAATCTCATTATTTTTTTTAAAATGAATTTTCTTATATTTTTGATTAAAATAGATTATATTCAAATGTTTGTCTCGAGAAACGTGAAGCGAAAGCCATCGATTGAAAAGAAAAGTCCATTTATAGTCACTCATGCCTTCGAAAGCCTCATTATTAACTTTAAATGATTTTATAATCTCATTATTGATTTTAGGTTGAATTTTCTTACATTTTTAGTTAAAACAGACTATAATTGAATGTTTACCTCGGGAAACATGAAGCAAAAGCCATCGATTGAGAAGAAAAGACCATTTATAGTCACTCATGCCTTCGAAACCCTTATTGCTCACTTTAAACGGCTTTATGATTTGATTATTAACTTGAAGCTCAATTTTTTTACATTTTTTGTTAAAACATATTATAATTGAATGTTTACCTCGAGAAACGTGAAGCGAAAAGCTATCGATTGAGAGGAAAAGAACATTTATAGTCACTCACGCCTTCGAAAGCCTTATTACTTGCTTAAAATTGTTTTACAATCTCATTATTTTTTTTTAAATCAATTTTCTTACATTTTTGTTTAAAATAGATTATATTTAAATGTTTGTCTCGAGAAATGTGAAGCGAAAGCCATCGATTGACAAGAAAAGTCCATTTATAGTCACTCATGCCTTCGAAAGCCTCATTATTCACTTTAAATGATTTTATAATCTCATTATTGATTTTATGTTGAATTTTCTTACATTTTTAGTTAAAACAGACTATAATTGAATGTTTACCTCAGGAAACATGAACCAAAAGCCATCGATTATGAGAAAAGAACATTTATAGTCACTCATCCCTTCGAAAGCCTTATTACTTGCTTAAAATTGTTTTACAATCTCATTATTTTTTTTTTAAATGAATTTTCTTACATTTTTGGTTAAAATAGATTATATTCAAATGTTTGTCTCGAGAAACGTGAAGCGAAAGCCATCGATTGACAAGAAAAGTCCATTTATAGTCACTCATGCCTTCGAAAGCCTCGTTATTCACTTTAAATGATTTTATAATCTCATTATTGATTTTATGTTGAATTTTCTTACATTTTTAGTTAAAACAGACTATAATTGAATGTTGACCTCGGGAAACATGAAGCAAAAGCCATCGATTGAGAAGAAAAGACCATTTATAGTCACTCATGCCTTCGAAACCCTTATTGCTCACTTTAAATGGCTTTATGATTTGATTATTAACTTTAAGCTGAATTGTTTTACATTTTATGTTAAAACATATTATAATTGAATGTTTAAGTCGAGAAACGTGAAGCGAAAGCTATCGATTGAGAGGAAAAGAACATTTATAGTCACTCATGCCTTCGAAAGCCTTATTACTTGCTTAAAATTGTTTTACAATCTCGTTATTTTTTTTTAAATCAATTTTCTTACATTTTTGTTTAAAATAGATTATATTTAAATGTTTGTCTCGAGAAATGTGAAGCGAAAGCCATCGATTGACAAGAAAAGTCCATTATAGTCACTCATGCCTTCGAAAGCCTCATTATTCACTTTAAATGATTTTATAATCTCATTATTGATTTTATGTTGAATTTTCTTACATTTTTAGTTAAAACAGACTATAATTGAATGTTTACCTCGGGAAACATGAAGCAAAAGCCATCGATTGAGAAGAAAAGACCATTTATAGTCACTCATGCCTTCGAAACCCTTATTGCTCACTTTAAATGGCTTTACGATTTGATTATTAACTTTAAGCTGAATTGTTTTACATTTTTTGTTAAAACATATTATAATTGAATGTTTACCTCAAGAAACGTGAAGCGAAAGCTATCGATTGAGAGGAAAAGAACATTTATAGTCACTCATGCCTTCGAAAGCCTTATTACTTGCTTAAAATTGTTTTACAATCTAATTATTTTTTTTAAGTCAATTTTCTTACATTTTTGGTTAAAATAGATTATATTTAAATATTTGTCTCGAGAAACGTGAAGCGAAAGCCATCGATTGACAAGAAAAGTCCATTTATATTCACTCATGCCTTCGAAAGCCTCATTATTCACTTTAAATGATTTTATAATCTCATTATTGATTTTATGTTGAATTTTCTTACATTTTTAGTTAAAATAGACTATAATTGAATGTTGACCTCAGGAAACATGAAGCAAAAGCCATCGATTGAGAAGAAAAGACCATTTATAGTCACTCATGCCTTCGAAACCCTTATTGCTCACTTTAAATGACTTTATGATTTGATTATTAACTTTAAGCTGAATTTTTTTACATTTTTTGTTAAAACATATTATAATTGAATGTTTACCTCAAGAAACGTGAAGCGAAAGCTATCGATTGAGAGGAAAAGAACATTTATAGTCACTCATGCCTTCGAAAGCCTTATTACTTGCTTAAAATTGTTTTACAGTCTAATTATTTTTTTTAAATCAATTTTCTTACATTTTTGTTTAAAATATATTATATTTAAATGTTTGTCTCGTGAAATGTGAAGCGAAAGCCATCGATTGACAAGAAAAGTCCATTTATATTCACTCATGCCTTCGAAAGCCTCATTATTCACTTTAAATGATTTTATAATCTCATTATTGATTTTATGTTGAATTTTCTTACATTTTTAGTTAAAACAGACTATAATTGAATGTTGACCTCGGGAAACATGAAGCAAAAGCCATCGATTGAGAAGAAAAGACCATTTATAGTCACTCATGCCTTCGAAACCCTTATTGCTCACTTTAAATGGCTTTATGATTTGATTATTAACTTTAAGCTGAATTGTTTTACATTTTTTGTTAAAACATATTATAATTGAATGTTTACCTCGAGAAACGTGAAGCGAAAGCTATCGATTGAGAGGAAAAGAACATTTATAGTCACTCATGCCTTCGAAAGCCTTATTACTTGCTTAAAATTGTTTTACAATCTCATTATTTTTTTTTAAATCAATTTTCTTACATTTTTATTTAAAATAGATTATATTTAAATGTTTGTCTTGATAAATGTGAAGCGAAAGCCATCGATTGACAAGAAAAGTCCATTATAGTCACTCATGCCTTCGAAAGCCTCAATATTCATTTTAAATAATTTTATAATCTCATTATTGATTTTATGTTGAATTTTCTTACATTTTTAGTTAAAACAGACTATAATTGAATGTTTACCTCGGGAAACATGAAGCAAAATCCATCGATTGAGAACAAAAGACCGTTTATAGTCACTCATGCCTTCGGAAGCCTCATTATTCACTTTAAATGATTTTATAATCTCATTATTGATTTTATGTTGAATTTTTTAAAACAGACTATAATTGAATGTTGACCTCGGGAAACATGAAACAAAAGCCATCGATTGAGAAGAAAAGATCATTTATAGTTACTGATGCCTTCGAAAGCCTTATTACTTGCTTAAAATTGATTTACAAACTCATTATTTTTTTTAAATCAATTTTCTTACATTTTTGCTTAAAATAGATTATATTTAAATGTTTGTCTCGAGAAACGTGAAGCGAAAGCCATCGATTGACAAGAAAAGTCCATTTATAGTCACTCATGCCTTCGAAAGCCTTGTTATTCACTTTAAATGATTTTATAATCTCATTATTGATTTTATGTTGAATTTTCTTACATTTTTAGTTAAAACAGACTATAATTGAATGTTGACCTCGGGAAACATGAAGCAAAAGCCATCGATTATGAGAAAAGAACATTTATAGTCACTCATGCCTTCGAAAGCCTTATTACTTGCTTAAAATTGTTTTACAATCTCATTATTTTTTTTAAAATGAATTTTCTTACATTTTTGATTAAAATAGATTATATTCAAATGTTTGTCTCGAGAAACGTGAAGCGAAAGCCATCGCTTGACAAGAAAAGTCCATTTATAGTCACTCATGCCTTCGAAAGCCTCGTTATTCACTTTAAATGATTTTATAATCTCATTATTGATTTTATGTTGAATTTTCTTACATTTTTAGTTAAAACAGACTATAATTGAATGTTGACCTCGGGAAACATGAAGCAAAAGCCATCGATTGAGAAGAAAAGACCATTTATAGTCACTCATGCTTTCGAAACCTTTATTGCTCACTTTAAATGGCTTTATGATTTGATTATTAACTTTAAGCTGAATTGTTTTACATTTTTTGTTAAAATATATTATAATTGAAAGTTTACCTCAAGAAACGTGAAGCGAAAGCTATCGATTGAGAGGAAAAGAACATTTATAGTCACTCATGCCTTCGAAAGCCTTATTACTTGCTTAAAATTGTTTTACAATCTAATTATTTTTTTTAAGTCAATTTTCTTACATTTTTGGTTAAAATAGATTATATTTAAATATTTGTCTCGAGAAACGTGAAGCGAAAGCCATCGATTGACAAGAAAAGTCCATTTATAGTCACTCATGCCTTCGAAAGCCTCATTATTCACTTTAAATGATTTTATAATCTCATTATTGATTTTATGTTGAATTTTCTTACATTTTTTAGTTAAAACAGACTATAATTGAATGTTTACCTCGGGAAACATGAAGCAAAAGCCATCGATTGAGAAGAAAAGACCATTTATAGTCACTCATGCCTTCGAAACCCTTATTGCTCACTTTAAATGGCTTTATGATTTGATTATTAACTTTAAGCTGAATTTTTTTACATTTTTTGTTAAAACATATTATAATTGAATCTTTACCTCGAGAAACGTGAAGTGAAAGCTTTCGATTGAGAGGAAAAGAGCATTTATAGTCACTCATGTTTTCGAAAGCCTCATTATTCACTTTAAATGATTTTATAATCTCATTATTGATTGTATGTTGAATTTTCTTACATTTTTAGTTAAAACAGACTATAATTGAATGTTTACCTCGAGAAACATAAAGCAAAAGCCATCGATTGAGAAGAAAAGACCATTTATAGTCACTCATGCCTTCGAAACCCTTATTGCTCACTTTAAATGATTTTATAATCTCATTGTTGATTTTATGTTGAATTTTCTTACATTTTTAGTTAAAACAGACTATAATTGAATGTTTACCTCAGGAAACATGAAGGAAAAGCCATCGATTGGGAAGAAAAGAACATTTATAGTCACTCACGCCTTCGAAAGCCTTATTACTTGCTTAAAATTGTTTTACAATCTCATTATTTTTTTTAAAATCAATTTTCTTACATTTTTGGTTAAAATAGATTATATTCAAATGTTTGTCTCGAGAAACGTGAAGCGAAAGCCATCGATTGATAAGAAAAGTCCATTTATAGTCACTCACGCCTTCGAAAGCCTCATTATTCACTTTAAATGATTTTATAATCTCATTATTGATTTTATGTTGAATTTTCTTACATTTTTAGTTAAAACATACTATAATTGAATGTTTACCTCAGGAAACATGAAGCAAAAGCCATCCATTGAGAAGAAAAGAACATTTATAGTCACTCATGCCTTCGAAACCCACATTACTTGCTTAAAATTGTTTTACAATCTCATTATTTTTTTCAAAATGAATTTTCTTACATTTTTGGTTAAAATAGATTATATTTAAATGTTTGTCTTGAAAAACATGAAGCGAAAGCCATCGACCGACAAGAAAAGTCCATTATAGTCACTCATGCCTTCGAAAGCCTCATTATTCACTTTAAATGATTTGATAATCTCATTGTTGATTTTATGTTGAATTTTCTTACATTTTTTGTTAAAATAGATTATATTTAAATGTTTGTCTCGAGAAACGTGAAGCGAAAGCCATCGATTGACAAGAAAAGTCCATTTATAGTCAATCATGCCTTCGAAAGCCTCATTATTCACTTTAAATGATTTTATAATATCATTATTGATTTTATGTTGAATTTTTATACATTTTTAGTTAAAACAGACTATAATTGAATGTTTACCTCAGGAAACCTGAAGCAAAAGCCATCGATTATGAGAAAAGAACATTTATAGTCACTCATGCATTCGAAAGCCTTATTAGTTGCTTAAAATTGTTTTATAATCTCATTATTTTTTTTAAAATGAATTTTCTTACATTTTTGGTTAAAATAGATTATATTTAAATGTTTGTCTCGAGAAACGTGAAGCGAAAGCCATCGATTGACAAGAAAAGTCCATTTATAGTCACTCATGCCTTCGAAAGCCTCGTTATTCACTTTAAATGATTTTATAATCTTATTATTGATTTTATGTTGAATTTTCTTACATTTTTAGTTAAAACAGACTATAATTGAATGTTGACCTCGGGAAACATGAAGCAAAAGCCATCGATTGAGAAGAAAAGATAATTTACAGTCATTCATGCCTTCGGAAGCCTCATTATTCACTTTAAATGATTTTATAATCTTATTATTGCTTTTATGTTGAATTTTCTTACATTTTTAGTTAAAACAGACTATAATTGAATGTTTACCTGGGGAAACATGAAGCAAAAGCCATCGATTGAGAAGAAAAGACCATTTATAGTCACTCATGCCTTCGAAACCCTTATTGCTCACTTTAAATGGCTTTATGATTTGATTATTAACTTTAAGCTGAATTTTTTTACATTTTTTGTTAAAACATATTATAATTGAATGTTTACCTCGAGAAACGTGAAGCGAAAGCTATCGATTTAGAGGAAAAGAATATTTATAGTCACTCATGCCTTCGAAAGCCTCATTATTCACTTTAAATGATTTTATAATCTCATTATTGACTTTATGTTGAATTTTCTTACATTTTTAGTTAAAACAGACTATAATTGAATGTTTACCTCAGGAAACATGAAGCAAAAGCCATCGATTATGAAGAAAAGAACATTTATAGTCACTCATGCCTTCGAAACCCTTATTACTTGCTTAAAATTATTTTACAATCTCATTATTTTTTTTAAAATGAATTTTCTTATATTTTTGATTAAAATAGATTATATTCAAATGTTTGTCTCGAGAAACGTGAAGCGAAAGCCATCGATTGAAAAGAAAAGTCCATTTATAGTCACTCATGCCTTCGAAAGCCTCATTATTAACTTTAAATGATTTTATAATCTCATTATTGATTTTAGGTTGAATTTTCTTACATTTTTAGTTAAAACAGACTATAATTGAATGTTTACCTCGGGAAACATGAAGCAAAAGCCATCGATTGAGAAGAAAAGACCATTTATAGTCACTCATGCCTTCGAAACCCTTATTGCTCACTTTAAACGGCTTTATGATTTGATTATTAACTTGAAGCTCAATTTTTTTACATTTTTTGTTAAAACATATTATAATTGAATGTTTACCTCGAGAAACGTGAAGCGAAAAGCTATCGATTGAGAGGAAAAGAACATTTATAGTCACTCACGCCTTCGAAAGCCTTATTACTTGCTTAAAATTGTTTTACAATCTCATTATTTTTTTTTAAATCAATTTTCTTACATTTTTGTTTAAAATAGATTATATTTAAATGTTTGTCTCGAGAAATGTGAAGCGAAAGCCATCGATTGACAAGAAAAGTCCATTTATAGTCACTCATGCCTTCGAAAGCCTCATTATTCACTTTAAATGATTTTATAATCTCATTATTGATTTTATGTTGAATTTTCTTACATTTTTAGTTAAAACAGACTATAATTGAATGTTTACCTCAGGAAACATGAACCAAAAGCCATCGATTATGAGAAAAGAACATTTATAGTCACTCATCCCTTCGAAAGCCTTATTACTTGCTTAAAATTGTTTTACAATCTCATTATTTTTTTTTAAATGAATTTTCTTACATTTTTGGTTAAAATAGATTATATTCAAATGTTTGTCTCGAGAAACGTGAAGCAAAAGCCATCGATTGACAAGAAAAGTCCATTTATAGTCACTCATGCCTTCGAAAGCCTCGTTATTCACTTTAAATGATTTTATAATCTCATTATTGATTTTATGTTGAATTTTCTTACATTTTTAGTTAAAACAGACTATAATTGAATGTTGACCTCGGGAAACATGAAGCAAAAGCCATCGATTGAGAAGAAAAGACCATTTATAGTCACTCATGCCTTCGAAACCCTTATTGCTCACTTTAAATGGCTTTATGATTTGATTATTAACTTTAAGCTGAATTGTTTTACATTTTATGTTAAAACATATTATAATTGAATGTTTAAGTCGAGAAACGTGAAGCGAAAGCTATCGATTGAGAGGAAAAGAACATTTATAGTCACTCATGCCTTCGAAAGCCTTATTACTTGCTTAAAATTGTTTTACAATCTCGTTATTTTTTTTTAAATCAATTTTCTTACATTTTTGTTTAAAATAGATTATATTTAAATGTTTGTCTCGAGAAATGTGAAGCGAAAGCCATCGATTGACAAGAAAAGTCCATTATAGTCACTCATGCCTTCGAAAGCCTCATTATTCACTTTAAATGATTTTATAATCTCATTATTGATTTTATGTTGAATTTTCTTACATTTTTAGTTAAAACAGACTATAATTGAATGTTTACCTCGGGAAACATGAAGCAAAAGCCATCGATTGAGAAGAAAAGACCATTTATAGTCACTCATGCCTTCGAAACCCTTATTGCTCACTTTAAATGGCTTTACGATTTGATTATTAACTTTAAGCTGAATTGTTTTACAT
The DNA here is from genome assembly GCF_053813885.1 of Theobroma cacao. Classification (NCBI taxonomy): domain Eukaryota; kingdom Viridiplantae; phylum Streptophyta; class Magnoliopsida; order Malvales; family Malvaceae; genus Theobroma; species Theobroma cacao. Next base: position 26,344,480 of record NC_142640.1, on the reverse strand, counting down.
TTTTTGTTAAAACATATTATAATTGAATGTTTACCTCAAGAAACGTGAAGCGAAAGCTATCGATTGAGAGGAAAAGAACATTTATAGTCACTCATGCCTTCGAAAGCCTTATTACTTGCTTAAAATTGTTTTACAATCTAATTATTTTTTTTAAGTCAATTTTCTTACATTTTTGGTTAAAATAGATTATATTTAAATATTTGTCTCGAGAAACGTGAAGCGAAAGCCATCGATTGACAAGAAAAGTCCATTTATATTCACTCATGCCTTCGAAAGCCTCATTATTCACTTTAAATGATTTTATAATCTCATTATTGATTTTATGTTGAATTTTCTTACATTTTTAGTTAAAATAGACTATAATTGAATGTTGACCTCAGGAAACATGAAGCAAAAGCCATCGATTGAGAAGAAAAGACCATTTATAGTCACTCATGCCTTCGAAACCCTTATTGCTCACTTTAAATGACTTTATGATTTGATTATTAACTTTAAGCTGAATTTTTTTACATTTTTTGTTAAAACATATTATAATTGAATGTTTACCTCAAGAAACGTGAAGCGAAAGCTATCGATTGAGAGGAAAAGAACATTTATAGTCACTCATGCCTTCGAAAGCCTTATTACTTGCTTAAAATTGTTTTACAGTCTAATTATTTTTTTTAAATCAATTTTCTTACATTTTTGTTTAAAATATATTATATTTAAATGTTTGTCTCGTGAAATGTGAAGCGAAAGCCATCGATTGACAAGAAAAGTCCATTTATATTCACTCATGCCTTCGAAAGCCTCATTATTCACTTTAAATGATTTTATAATCTCATTATTGATTTTATGTTGAATTTTCTTACATTTTTAGTTAAAACAGACTATAATTGAATGTTGACCTCGGGAAACATGAAGCAAAAGCCATCGATTGAGAAGAAAAGACCATTTATAGTCACTCATGCCTTCGAAACCCTTATTGCTCACTTTAAATGGCTTTATGATTTGATTATTAACTTTAAGCTGAATTGTTTTACATTTTTTGTTAAAACATATTATAATTGAATGTTTACCTCGAGAAACGTGAAGCGAAAGCTATCGATTGAGAGGAAAAGAACATTTATAGTCACTCATGCCTTCGAAAGCCTTATTACTTGCTTAAAATTGTTTTACAATCTCATTATTTTTTTTTAAATCAATTTTCTTACATTTTTATTTAAAATAGATTATATTTAAATGTTTGTCTTGATAAATGTGAAGCGAAAGCCATCGATTGACAAGAAAAGTCCATTATAGTCACTCATGCCTTCGAAAGCCTCAATATTCATTTTAAATAATTTTATAATCTCATTATTGATTTTATGTTGAATTTTCTTACATTTTTAGTTAAAACAGACTATAATTGAATGTTTACCTCGGGAAACATGAAGCAAAATCCATCGATTGAGAACAAAAGACCGTTTATAGTCACTCATGCCTTCGGAAGCCTCATTATTCACTTTAAATGATTTTATAATCTCATTATTGATTTTATGTTGAATTTTTTAAAACAGACTATAATTGAATGTTGACCTCGGGAAACATGAAACAAAAGCCATCGATTGAGAAGAAAAGATCATTTATAGTTACTGATGCCTTCGAAAGCCTTATTACTTGCTTAAAATTGATTTACAAACTCATTATTTTTTTTAAATCAATTTTCTTACATTTTTGCTTAAAATAGATTATATTTAAATGTTTGTCTCGAGAAACGTGAAGCGAAAGCCATCGATTGACAAGAAAAGTCCATTTATAGTCACTCATGCCTTCGAAAGCCTTGTTATTCACTTTAAATGATTTTATAATCTCATTATTGATTTTATGTTGAATTTTCTTACATTTTTAGTTAAAACAGACTATAATTGAATGTTGACCTCGGGAAACATGAAGCAAAAGCCATCGATTATGAGAAAAGAACATTTATAGTCACTCATGCCTTCGAAAGCCTTATTACTTGCTTAAAATTGTTTTACAATCTCATTATTTTTTTTAAAATGAATTTTCTTACATTTTTGATTAAAATAGATTATATTCAAATGTTTGTCTCGAGAAACGTGAAGCGAAAGCCATCGCTTGACAAGAAAAGTCCATTTATAGTCACTCATGCCTTCGAAAGCCTCGTTATTCACTTTAAATGATTTTATAATCTCATTATTGATTTTATGTTGAATTTTCTTACATTTTTAGTTAAAACAGACTATAATTGAATGTTGACCTCGGGAAACATGAAGCAAAAGCCATCGATTGAGAAGAAAAGACCATTTATAGTCACTCATGCTTTCGAAACCTTTATTGCTCACTTTAAATGGCTTTATGATTTGATTATTAACTTTAAGCTGAATTGTTTTACATTTTTTGTTAAAATATATTATAATTGAAAGTTTACCTCAAGAAACGTGAAGCGAAAGCTATCGATTGAGAGGAAAAGAACATTTATAGTCACTCATGCCTTCGAAAGCCTTATTACTTGCTTAAAATTGTTTTACAATCTAATTATTTTTTTTAAGTCAATTTTCTTACATTTTTGGTTAAAATAGATTATATTTAAATATTTGTCTCGAGAAACGTGAAGCGAAAGCCATCGATTGACAAGAAAAGTCCATTTATAGTCACTCATGCCTTCGAAAGCCTCATTATTCACTTTAAATGATTTTATAATCTCATTATTGATTTTATGTTGAATTTTCTTACATTTTTTAGTTAAAACAGACTATAATTGAATGTTTACCTCGGGAAACATGAAGCAAAAGCCATCGATTGAGAAGAAAAGACCATTTATAGTCACTCATGCCTTCGAAACCCTTATTGCTCACTTTAAATGGCTTTATGATTTGATTATTAACTTTAAGCTGAATATTTTTACATTTTTTGTTAAAACATATTATAATTGAATCTTTACCTCGAGAAACGTGAAGTGAAAGCTTTCGATTGAGAGGAAAAGAGCATTTATAGTCACTCATGTTTTCGAAAGCCTCATTATTCACTTTAAATGATTTTATAATCTCATTATTGATTGTATGTTGAATTTTCTTACATTTTTAGTTAAAACAGACTATAATTGAATGTTTACCTCAGGAAACATGAAGGAAAAGCCATCGATTGGGAAGAAAAGAACATTTATAGTCACTCACGCCTTCGAAAGCCTTATTACTTGCTTAAAATTGTTTTACAATCTCATTATTTTTTTTAAAATCAATTTTCTTACATTTTTGGTTAAAATAGATTATATTCAAATGTTTGTCTCGAGAAACGTGAAGCGAAAGCCATCGATTGATAAGAAAAGTCCATTTATAGTCACTCATGCCTTCGAAAGCCTCATTATTCACTTTAAATGATTTTATAATCTCATTATTGATTTTATGTTGAATTTTCTTACATTTTTAGTTAAAACATACTATAATTGAATGTTTACCTCAGGAAACATGAAGCAAAAGCCATCCATTGAGAAGAAAAGAACATTTATAGTCACTCATGCCTTCGAAACCCACATTACTTGCTTAAAATTGTTTTACAATCTCATTATTTTTTTCAAAATGAATTTTCTTACATTTTTGGTTAAAATAGATTATATTTAAATGTTTGTCTTGAAAAACATGAAGCGAAAGCCATCGACCGACAAGAAAAGTCCATTATAGTCACTCATGCCTTCGAAAGCCTCATTATTCACTTTAAATGATTTGATAATCTCATTGTTGATTTTATGTTGAATTTTCTTACATTTTTTGTTAAAATAGATTATATTTAAATGTTTGTCTCGAGAAACGTGAAGCGAAAGCCATCGATTGACAAGAAAAGTCCGTTTATAGTCAATCATGCCTTCGAAAGCCTCATTATTCACTTTAAATGATTTTATAATATCATTATTGATTTTATGTTCAATTTTTATATATTTTTAGTTAAAACAGACTATAATTGAATGTTTACCTCAGAAAACATGAAGCAAAAGCCATCGATTATGAGAAAAGAACATTTATAGTCACTCATGCCTTCGAAAGCCTTATTACTTGCTTAAAATTGTTTTATAATCTCATTATTTTTTTTAAAATGAATTTTCTTACATTTTTGGTTAAAATAGATTATATTTAAATGTTTGTCTCGAGAAACGTGAAGCGAAAGCCATCGATTGACAAGAAAAGTCCATTTATAGTCACTCATGCCTTCGAAAGCCTCGTTATTCACTTTAAATGATTTTATAATCTTATTATTGATTTTATGTTGAATTTTCTTACATTTTTAGTTAAAACAGACTATAATTGAATGTTGACCTCGGGAAACATGAAGCAAAAGCCATCGATTGAGAAGAAAAGACAATTTACAGTCATTCATGCCTTCGGAAGCCTCATTATTCACTTTAAATGATTTTATAATCTTATTATTGATTTTATGTTGAATTTTCTTACATTTTTAGTTAAAACAGACTATAATTGAATGTTTACCTGGGGAAACATGAAGCAAAAGCCATCGATTGAGAAGAAAAGACCATTTATAGTCACTCATGCCTTCGAAACCCTTATTGCTCACTTTAAATGGCTTTATGATTTGATTATTAACTTTAAGCTGAATTTTTTTACATTTTTTGTTAAAACATATTATAATTGAATGTTTACCTCGAGAAACGTGAAGCGAAAGCTATCGATTGAGAGGAAAAGAATATTTATAGTCACTCATGCCTTCGAAAGCCTCATTATTCACTTTAAATGATTTTATAATCTCATTATTGACTTTATGTTGAATTTTCTTACATTTTTAGTTAAAACAGACTATAATTGAATGTTTACCTCAGGAAACATGAAGCAAAAGCCATCGATTATGAAGAAAAGAACATTTATAGTCACTCATGCCTTCGAAACCCTTATTACTTGCTTAAAATTATTTTACAATCTCATTATTTTTTTAAAAATGAATTTTCTTACATTTTGTATTAATATAGATTATATTCAAATGTTTGTCTCGAGAAACGTGAAGCGAAAGCCATCGATTGAAAAGAAAAGTCCATTTATAGTCACTCATGCCTTCGAATGCCTCATTATTAACTTTAAATGATTTTATAATCTCATTATTGATTTTAGGTTGAATTTTCTTACATTTTTAGTTAAAACAGACTATAATTGAATGTTTACCTCGGGAAACATGAAGCAAAAGCCATCGATTGAGAAGAAAAGACCATTTATAGTCACTCATGCCTTCGAAACCCTTATTGCTCACTTTAAACGGCTTTATGATTTGATTATTAACTTGAAGCTGAATTTTTTTACATTTTTTGTTAAAACATATTATAATTGAATGTTTACCTCGAGAAACGTGAAGCGAAAAGCTATCGATTGAGAGGAAAAGAACATTTATAGTCACTCATGCCTTCGAAAGCCTTATTACTTGCTTAAAATTGTTTTACAATCTCATTATTTTTTTTTAAATCAATTTTCTTACATTTTTGTTTAAAATAGATTATATTTAAATGTTTGTCTCAAGAAATGTGAAGCGAAAGCCATCGATTGACAAGAAAAGTCCATTTATAGTCACTCATGCCTTCGAAAGCCTCATTATTCACTTTAAATGATTTTATAATCTCATTATTGATTTTATGTTGAATTTTCTTACATTTTTAGTTAAAACAGACTATAATTGAATGTTTACCTCAGGAAACATGAACCAAAAGCCATCGATTATGAGAAAAGAACATTTATAGTCACTCATCCCTTCGAAAGCCTTATTACTTGCTTAAAATTGTTTTACAATCTCATTATTTTTTTTAAATGAATTTTCTTACATTTTTGGTTAAAATAGATTATATTCAAATGTTTGTTTCGAGAAACGTGAAGCGAAAGCCATCGATTGACAAGAAAAGTCCATTTATAGTCACTCATGCCTTCGAAAGCCTCGTTATTCACTTTAAATGATCTTATAATCTCATTATTGATTTTATGTTGAATTTTCTTACATTTTTAGTTAAAACAGACTATAATTGAATGTTGACCTCGGGAAACATGAAGCAAAAGCCATCGATTGAGAAGAAAAGACCATTTATAGTCACTCATGCCTTCGAAACCCTTATTGCTCACTTTAAATGGCTTTATGATTTGATTATTAACTTTAAGCTGAATTGTTTTACATTTTTTGTTAAAACATATTATAATTGAATGTTTACCTCGAGAAACGTGAAGCGAAAGCTATCGATTGAGAGGAAAAGAACATTTATAGTCACTCATGCCTTCGAAAGCCTTATTACTTGCTTAAAATTGTTTTACAATCTCATTATTTTTTTTTAAATCAATTTTTTTACATTTCTGTTTAAAATAGATTATATTTAAATGTTTGTCTCGAGAAATGTGAAGCGAAAGCCATCGATTGACAAGAAAAGTCCATTATAGTCACTCATGCCTTCGAAAGCCTCATTATTCACTTTAAATGATTTTATAATCTCATTATTGATTTTATGTTGAATTTTCTTACATTTTTAGTTAAAACAGACTATAATTGAATGTTGACCTCGGGAAACATGAAGCAAAAGCCATCGATTGAGAAGAAAAGACCATTTATAGTCATTCATGCCTTCGAAACCCTTATTGCTCACTTTAAATGGCTTTATGATTTGATTATTAACTTTAAGCTGAATTGTTTTACATTTTTTGTTAAAACATATTATAATTGAATGTTTACCTCGAGAAACGTGAAGCGAAAGCTATCGATTGAGAGGAAAAGAACATTTATAGTCACTCATGCCTTCGAAAGCCTTATTACTTGCTTAAAATTGTTTTACAATCTCATTATTTTTTTTAAATCAATTTTCTTACATTTTTATTTAAAATAGATTATATTTAAATGTTTGTCTTGATAAATGTGAAGCGAAAGCCATCAATTGACAAGAAAAGTCCATTATAGTCACTCATGCCTTCGAAAGCCTCAATATTCATTTTAAATAATTTTATAATCTCATTATTGATTTTATGTTGAATTTTCTTACATTTTTAGTTAAAACAGACTATAATTGAATGTTTACCTCGGGAAACATGAAGCAAAAGCCATCGATTGAGAACAAAAGACCGTTTATAGTCACTCATGCCTTCGGAAGCCTCATTATTCACTTTAAATGATTTTATAATCTCATTATTGATTTTATGTTGAATTTTTTAAAACAGACTATAATTGAATGTTGACCTCGGGAAACATGAAACAAAAGCAATCGATTGAGAAGAAAAGATCATTTATAGTTACTGATGCCTTCGAAAGCCTTATTACTTGCTTAAAATTGATTTACAAACTCATTATCTTTTTTTAAATCAATTTTCTTACAGTTTTGCTTAAAATAGATTATATTTAAATGTTTGTCTCGAGAAAGGTGAAGCGAAAGCCATCGATTGACAAGAAAAGTCCATTTATAGTCACTCATGCCTTCGAAAGCCTTGTTATTCACTTTAAATGATTTTATAATCTCATTATTGATTTTATGTTGAATTTTCTTACATTTTTGGTTAAAACAGACTATAATTGAATGTTGACCTCGGGAAACATGAAGCAAAAGCCATCGATTATGAGAAAAAAACATTTATAGTCACTCATGCCTTCGAAAGCCTTATTACTTGCTTAAAATTGTTTTACAATCTCATTATTTTTTTTAAAATGAATTTTCTTACATTTTTGATTAAAATAGATTATATTCAAATGTTTGTCTCGAGAAACGTGAAGCGAAAGCCATCGATTGACAAGAAAAGTCCATTTATAGTCACTCATGCCTTCGAAAGCCTCGTTATTCACTTTAAATGATTTTATAATCTCATTATTGATTTTATGTTGAATTTTCTTACATTTTTAGTTAAAACAGACTATAATTGAATGTTGACCTCGGGAAACATGAAGCAAAAGCCATCGATTGAGAAGAAAAGACCATTTATAGTCACTCATGCTTTCGAAACCCTTATTGCTCACTTTAAATGGCTTTATGATTTGATTATTAACTTTAAGCTGAATTGTTTTACATTTTTTGTTAAAATATATTATAATTGAAAGTTTACCTCAAGAAACGTGAAGCGAAAGCTATCGATTGAGAGGAAAAGAACATTTATAGTCACTCATGCCTTCGAAAGCCTTATTACTTGCTTAAAATTGTTTTACAATCTAATTATTTTTTTTAAGTCAATTTTCTTACATTTTTGGTTAAAATAGATTATATTGAAATATTTGTCTCGAGAAACGTGAAGCGAAAGCCATCGATTGACAAGAAAAGTCCATTTATAGTCACTCATGCCTTCGAAAGCCTCATTATTCACTTTAAAAGATTTTATAATCTCATTATTGATTTTATGTTGAATTTTCTTACATTTTTTAGTTAAAACAGACTATAATTGAATGTTTACCTCGGGAAACATGAAACAAAAGCCATCGATTGAGAAGAAAAGACCATTTATAGTCACTCATGCCTTCGAAACCCTTATTGCTCACTTTAAATGGCTTTATGATTTGATTATTAACTTTAAGCTGAATTTTTTTACATTTTTTGTTAAAACATATTATAATTGAATCTTTACCTCGAGAAACGTGAAGCGAAAGCTATCGATTGAGAAGAAAAGAACATTTATCGTCACTCATGCCTTCGAAAGCCTCATGATTCACTTTAAATGATTTTATAATCTCATTATTGATTTTATGTTGAATTTTCTTACATTTTTAGTTAAAACAGACTATAATTGAATGTTTACCTCGAGAAACATGAAACAAAAGCCATCGATTGAGAAGAAAAGACCATTTATAGTCACTCATGCCTTCGAAACCCTTATTGCTCACTTTAAATGGCTTTATGATTTGATTATTAACTTTAAGCTGAATTTTTTTACATTTTTTGTTAAAACATATTTTAATTGAATCTTTACCTCGAGAAACGTGAAGCGAAAGCTTTCGATTGAGAGGAAAAGAGCATTTATAGTCACTCATGTTTTCGAAAGCCTCATTATTCACTTTAAATGATTTTATAATCTCATTATTGATTGTATGTTGAATTTTCTTACATTTTTAGTTAAAACAGACTATAATTGAATGTTTACCTCGGGAAACATAAAGTAAAAGCCATCGATTTAGAAGAAAAGACCATTTATAGTCACTTATGCCTTCGAAACCCTTATTGCTCACTTTAAATGATTTTATAATCTCATTGTTGATTTTATGTTGAATTTTCTTACATTTTTAGTTAAAACAGACTATAATTGAATGTTTACCTCAGGAAACATGAAGGAAAAGCCATCGATTGAGAAGAAAAGAACATTTATAGTCACTCACGCCTTCGAAAGCCTTATTACTTGCTTAAAATTGTTTTACAATCTCATTATTTTTTTTAAAATCAATTTTCTTACATTTATGGTTAAAATAGATTATATTCAAATGTTTGTCTCGAGAAACGTGAAGCGAAAGCCATCGATTGATAAGAAAAGTCCATTTATAGTCACTCATGCCTTCGAAAGCCTCATTATTCACTTTAAATGATTTTATAATCTCATTATTGATTTTATGTTGAATTTTCTTACATTTTTAGTTAAAACAGACTATAATTGAATGTTTACCTAGGAAAACATGAAGCAAAAGCCATCGATTGAGAAGAAAAGAACATTTATAGTCACTCATGCCTTTGAAACCCACATTACTTGCTTAAAATTGTTTTACAATCTCATTATTTTTTTCAAAATGAATTTTCTTACATTTTTGGTTAAAATAGATTATATTTAAATGTTTGTCTTGAAAAACATGAAGCGAAAGCCATCGACCGACAAGAAAAGTCCATTATAGTCACTCATGCCTTCGGAAGCCTCATTATTCACTTTAAATGATTTGATAATCTCATTCTTGATTTTATGTTGAATTTTGTTACATTTTTTGTTAAAATAGATTATATTTAAATGTTTGTCTCGAGAAACGTGAAGCGAAAGCCATTGATTGACAAGAAAAGTCCATTTATAGTCACTCATGCCTTCGAAAGCCTCATTATTCACTTTAAATGATTTTATAATATCATTATTGATTTTATGTTGAATTTTCTTACATTTTTAGTTAAAACAGACTATAATTGAATGTTTACCTCGAGAAACATGAAGCAAAAGCCATCGATTGAGAAGAAAAGACCATTTATAGTCACTCATGCCTTCGAAACCCTTATTGCTCACTTTAAATGGCTTTATGATTTGATTATTAACTTTAAGCTGAATTGTTTTACATTTTTTGTTAAAATATGTTATAATTGAAAGTTTACCTCAAGAAACGTGAAGCGAAAGCTATCGATTGAGAGGAAAAGAACATTTATAGTCACTCATGCCTTCGAAAGCCTTATTACTTGCTTAAAATTGTTTTACAATCTCATTATTTTTTTTAAAATGAATTTTCTTACATTTTTGATTAAAATAGATTATATTCAAATGTTTGTCTCGAGAAACGTGAAGCGAAAGCCATCGATTGACAAGAAAAGTCCATTTATAGTCACTCATGCCTTCGAAAGCCTCGTTATTCACTTTAAATGATTTTATAATCTCATTATTGATTTTATGTTGAATTTTCTTACATTTTTAGTTAAAACAGACTATAATTGAATGTTGACCTCGGGAAACATGAAGCAAAAGCCATCGATTGAGAAGAAAAGACCATTTATAGTCACTCATGCCTTCGAAACCCTTATTGCTCACTTTAAATGGCTTTATGATTTGATTATTAACTTTAAGCTGAATTGTTTTACATTTTTTGTTAAAACATATTATAATTGAATGTTTACCTCGAGAAACGTGAAGCGAAAGCTATCGATTGAGAGGAAAAGAACATTTATAGTCACTCATGCCTTCGAAAGCCTTATTACTTGCTTAAAATTGTTTTACAATCTCATTATTTTTTTTAAATCAATTTTCTTACATTTTTATTTAAAATAGATTATATTTAAATGTTTGTCTTGATAAATGTGAAGCGAAAGCCATCAATTGACAAGAAAAGTCCATTATAGTCACTCATGCCTTCGAAAGCCTCAATATTCATTTTAAATAATTTTATAATCTCATTATTGATTTTATGTTGAATTTTCTTACATTTTTAGTTAAAACAGACTATAATTGAATGTTTACCTCGGGAAACATGAAGCAAAAGCCATCGATTGAGAACAAAAGACCGTTTATAGTCACTCATGCCTTCGGAAGCCTCATTATTCACTTTAAATGATTTTATAATCTCATTATTGATTTTATGTTGAATTTTTTAAAACAGACTATAATTGAATGTTGACCTCGGGAAACATGAAACAAAAGCAATCGATTGAGAAGAAAAGATCATTTATAGTTACTGATGCCTTCGAAAGCCTTATTACTTGCTTAAAATTGATTTACAAACTCATTATCTTTTTTTAAATCAATTTTCTTACATTTTTGCTTAAAATAGATTATATTTAAATGTTTGTCTCGAGAAAGGTGAAGCGAAAGCCATCGATTGACAAGAAAAGTCCATTTATAGTCACTCATGCCTTCGAAAGCCTCGTTATTCACTTTAAATGATTTTATAATCTCATTATTGATTTTATGTTGAATTTTCTTACATTTTTAGTTAAAACAGACTATAATTGAATGTTGACCTCGGGAAACATGAAGCAAAAGCCATCGATTATGAGAAAAGAACATTTATAGTCACTCATGCCTTCGAAAGCCTTATTACTTGCTTAAAATTGTTTTACAATCTCATTATTTTTTTTAAAATGAATTTTCTTACATTTTTGATTAAAATAGATTATATTCAAATGTTTGTCTTGAGAAACGTGAAGCGAAAGCCATCGATTGACAAGAAAAGTCCATTTATAGTCACTCATGCCTTCGAAAGCCTCGTTATTCACTTTAAATGATTTTATAATCTCATTATTGATTTTATGTTGAATTTTCTTACATTTTTAGTTAAAACAGACTATAATTGAATGTTGACCTCGGGAAACATGAAGCAAAAGCCATCGATTGAGAAGAAAAGACCATTTATAGTCACTCATGCTTTCGAAACCCTTATTGCTCACTTTAAATGGCTTTATGATTTGATTATTAACTTTAAGCTGAATTGTTTTACATTTTTTGTTAAAATATATTATAATTGAAAGTTTACCTCAAGAAACGTGAAGCGAAAGCTATCGATTGAGAGGAAAAGAACATTTATAGTCACTCATGCCTTCGAAAGCCTTATTACTTGCTTAAAATTGTTTTACAATCTAATTATTTTTTTTAAGTCAATTTTCTTACATTTTTGGTTAAAATAGATTATATTGAAATATTTGTCTCGAGAAACGTGAAGCGAAAGCCATCGATTGACAAGAAAAGTCCATTTATAGTCACTCATGCCTTCGAAAGCCTCATTATTCACTTTAAAAGATTTTATAATCTCATTATTGATTTTATGTTGAATTTTCTTACATTTTTTAGTTAAAACAGACTATAATTGAATGTTTACCTCGGGAAACATGAAACAAAAGCCATCGATTGAGAAGAAAAGACCATTTATAGTCACTCATGCCTTCGAAACCCTTATTGCTCACTTTAAATGGCTTTATGATTTGATTATTAACTTTAAGCTGAATTTTTTTACATTTTTTGTTAAAACATATTATAATTGAATCTTTACCTCGAGAAACGTGAAGCGAAAGCTATCGATTGAGAAGAAAAGAACATTTATCGTCACTCATGCCTTCGAAAGCCTCATGATTCACTTTAAATGATTTTATAATCTCATTATTGATTTTATGTTGAATTTTCTTACATTTTTAGTTAAAACAGACTATAATTGAATGTTTACCTCGAGAAACATGAAGCAAAAGCCATCGATTGAGAAGAAAAGACAATTTATAGTCACTCATGCCTTCGAAACCCTTATTGCTCACTTTAAATGGCTTTATGATTTGATTATTAACTTTAAGCTGAATTGTTTTACATTTTTTGTTAAAATATATTATAATTGAAAGTTTACCTCAAGAAACGTGAAGCGAAAGCTATCGATTGAGAGGAAAAGAACATTTATAGTCACTCATGCCTTCGAAAGCCTTATTACTTGCTTAAAATTGTTTTACAATCTCATTATTTTTTTTAAAATGAATTTTCTTACATTTTTGATTAAAATAGATTATATTCAAATGTTTGTCTCGAGAAACGTGAAGCGAAAGCCATCGATTGACAAGAAAAGTCCATTTATAGTCACTCATGCCTTCGAAAGCCTCGTTATTCACTTTAAATGATTTTATAATCTCATTATTGATTTTATGTTGAATTTTCTTACATTTTTAGTTAAAACAGACTATAATTGAATGTTGACCTCGGGAAACATGAAGCAAAAGCCATCGATTGAGAAGAAAAGACCATTTATAGTCACTCATGCTTTCGAAACCCTTATTGCTCACTTTAAATGGCTTTATGATTTGATTATTAACTTTAAGCTGAATTGTTTTACATTTTTTGTTAAAATATATTATAATTGAAAGTTTACCTCAAGAAACGTGAAGCGAAAGCTATCGATTGAGAGGAAAAGAACATTTATAGTCACTCATGCCTTCGAAAGCCTTATTACTTGCTTAAAATTGTTTTACAATCTAATTATTTTTTTTAAGTCAATTTTCTTACATTTTTGGTTAAAATAGATTATATTGAAATATTTGTCTCGAGAAACGTGAAGCGAAAGCCATCGATTGACAAGAAAAGTCCATTTATAGTCACTCATGCCTTCGAAAGCCTCATTATTCACTTTAAAAGATTTTATAATCTCATTATTGATTTTATGTTGAATTTTCTTACATTTTTTAGTTAAAACAGACTATAATTGAATGTTTACCTCGGGAAACATGAAACAAAAGCCATCGATTGAGAAGAAAAGACCATTTATAGTCACTCATGCCTTCGAAACCCTTATTGCCCACTTTAAATGGCTTTATGATTTGATTATTAACTTTAAGCTGAATTTTTTAACATTTTTTGTTAAAACATATTATAATTGAATCTTTACCTCGAGAAACGTGAAGCGAAAGCTATCGATTGAGAAGAAAAGAACATTTATCGTCACTCATGCCTTCGAAAGCCTCATGATTCACTTTAAATGATTTTATAATCTCATTATTGATTTTATGTTGAATTTTCTTACATTTTTAGTTAAAACAGACTATAATTGAATGTTTACCTCGAGAAACATGAAGCAAAAGCCATCGATTGAGAAGAAAAGACCATTTATAGTCACTCATGCATTCGAAACCCTTATTGCTCACTTTAAATGGCTTTATGATTTGATTATTAACTTTAAGCTGAATTTTTTTACATTTTTTGTTAAAACATATTTTAATTGAATCTTTACCTCGAGAAACGTGAAGCGAAAGCTTTCGATTGAGAGGAAAAGAGCATTTATAGTCACTCATGTTTTCGAAAGCCTCATTATTCACTTTAAATGATTTTATAATCTCATTATTGATTGTATGTTGAATTTTCTTACATTTTTAGTTAAAACAGACTATAATTGAATGTTTACCTCGGGAAACATAAAGTAAAAGCCATCGATTTAGAAGAAAAGACCATTTATAGTCACTTATGCCTTCGAAACCCTTATTGCTCACTTTAAATGATTTTATAATCTCATTGTTAATTTTATGTTGAATTTTCTTACATTTTTAGTTAAAACAGACTATAATTGAATGTTTACCTCAGGAAACATGAAGGAAAAGCCATCGATTGAGAAGAAAAGAACATTTATAGTCACTCACGCCTTCGAAAGCCTTATTACTTGCTTAAAATTGTTTTACAATCTCATTATTTTTTTTAAAATCAATTTTCTTACATTTATGGTTAAAATAGATTATATTCAAATGTTTGTCTCGAGAAACGTGAAGCGAAAGCCATCGATTGATAAGAAAAGTCCATTTATAGTCACTCATGCCTTCGAAAGCCTCATTATTCACTTTAAATGATTTTATAATCTCATTATTGATTTTATGTTGAATTTTCTTACATTTTTAGTTAAAACAGACTATAATTGAATGTTTACCTAGGAAAACATGAAGCAAAAGCCATCGATTGAGAAGAAAAGAACATTTATAGTCACTCATGCCTTTGAAACCCACATTACTTGCTTAAAATTGTTTTACAATCTCATTATTTTTTTCAAAATGAATTTTCTTACATTTTCGGTTAAAATAGATTATATTTAAATGTTTGTCTTGAAAAACATGAAGCGAAAGCCATCGACCGACAAGAAAAGTCCATTATAGTCACTCATGCCTTCGGAAGCCTCATTATTCACTTTAAATGATTTGATAATCTCATTATTGATTTTATGTTGAATTTTGTTACATTTTTTGTTAAAATAGATTATATTTAAATGTTTGTCTCGAGAAACGTGAAGCGAAAGCCATTGATTGACAAGAAAAGTCCATTTATAGTCACTCATGCCTTCGAAAGCCTCATTATTCACTTTAAATGATTTTATAATATCATTATTGATTTTATGTTGAATTTTCTTACATTTTTAGTTAAAACAGACTATAATTGAATGTTTACCTCAGGAAACATGAAGCAAAAGCCATCGATTATGAGAAAAGAACATTTATAGTCACTCATGCCTTCGAAAGCCTTATTACTTGCTTAAAATTGTTTTATAATCTCATTATTTTTTTTAAAATGAATTTTCTTACATTTTTGGTTAAAATAGATTATATTTAAATGTTTGTCTCGAGAAACGTGAAGCGAAAGCCATCGATTGACAAGAAAAGTCCATTTATAGTCACTCATGCCTTCGAAAGCCTCGTTATTCACTTTAAATGATTTTATAATCTCATTATTGATTTTATGTTGAATTTTCTTACATTTTTAGTTAAAACAGACTATAATTGAATGTTGACCACAGGAAACATGAAGCAAAAGCCATCGATTGAGAAGAAAAGACCATTTATAGTCACTCATGCCTTCGAAACCCTTATTGCTCACTTTAAATGGCTTTAAGATTTGATTATTAACTTTAAGCTGAATTGTTTTACATTTTTTGTTAAAACATATTATAATTGAATGTTTACCTCGAGAAACGTGAAGCGAAAGCTATCGATTGAGACGAAAAGAACATTTATAGTCACTCATGCCTTCGAAAGCCTTATTACTTGCTTAAAATTGTTTTACAATCTAATTATTTTTTTTAAGTCAATTTCCTTACATTTTTTGTTAAAATAGATTATATTTAAATATTTGTCTCGAGAAATGTGAAGCGAAAGCCATCGATTGACAAGAAAAGTCCATTTATAGTCACTCATGCCTTCGAAAGCCTCATTATTCACTTTAAATGATTTTATAATCTCATTATTGATTTTATGTTGAATTTTCTTACATTTTTAGTTAAAACAGACTATAATTGAATGTTTACCTCAGGAAACATGAAGCAAAAGCCATCGATTGAGAAGAATAGAACATTTATAGTCACTCATGCCTTCGAAAGCCTTATTACTTGCTTAAAATTGTTTTACAAACTTATTATTTTTTTTAAAATGAATTTTTTTACATTTTTTGGTTAAAATAGATTATATTCAAATGTTTGTCTTGAGAAACGTGAAGCGAAAGCCATCGATTGACAAGAAAAGTCCATTATAGTCACTCATGCCTTCGAAAGCCTCATTATTCATTTTAAATAATTTTATAATCTCATTATTGATTTTATGTTGAATTTTCTTACATTTTTAGTTAAAACAGACTATAATTGAATGTTTACCTCGGGAAACATGAAGCAAAAGCCATCGATTGAGAAGAAAAGAATGTTTATAGTCATTCATGCCCTCGGAAGCCTCATTATTCACTTTAAATGATTTTATAATCTCATTATTTATTTTATGTTGAATTTTTTAAAACAGACTATAATTGAATGTTGACCTCGCGAAACATGAAGCAAAAGCCATCGATTGAGAAGAAAAGATCATTTATAGTTACTCATGCCTTCGAAAGCCTTATTACTTGCTTAAAATTGTTTTACAAACTCATTATTTTTTTTTAAATCAGTTTTCTTACATTTTTGCTTAAAATAGATTATATTTAAATGTTTGTCTCGAGAAACGTGAAGCGAAAGCCATCGATTGACAAGAAAAGTCCATTTATAGTCACTCATGCCTTCGAAAGCCTCATTATTCACTTTAAATGATTTTATAATATCATTATTGATTTTATGTTGAATTTTCTTACATTTTTAGTTAAAACAGACTATAATTGAATGTTTACCTCGGAAAACATGAACCAAAAGCCATCGATTGAGAAGAAAAGACCATTTATAGTCACTCATGCCTTCGAAACCCTTATTGCTCACTTTAAATGGCTTTATGATTTGATTATTAACTTTAAGCTGAATTGTTTTACATTTTTTGTTAAAACATATTATAATTGAATGTTTACCTCAAGAAACGTGAAGCGAAAGCTATCGATTGAGAGGAAAAGAACATTTATAGTCACTCATGCCTTCGAAAGCCTTATTACTTGCTTAAAATTGTTTTACAATCTAATTATTTTTTTTAAGTCAATTTTCTTACATTTTTGGTTAAAATAGATTATATTGAAATATTTGTCTCGAGAAACGTGAAGCGAAAGCCATCGATTGACAAGAAAAGTCCATTTATAGTCACTCATGCCTTCGAAAGCCTCATTATTCACTTTAAATGATTTTATAATCTCATTATTGATTTTATGTTGAATTTTCTTACATTTTTGGTTAAAACATACTATAATTGAATGTTTACCTCGGGAAACATGAAGCAAAAGCCATCGATTGAAAAGAAAAGACCATTTATAGTCACTCATACCTTCGAAACCCTTATTGCTCACTTTAAATGTCTTTATGATTTGATTCTTAACTTTAAGCTGAATTTTTTTACATTTTTTGTTAAAACATATTATAATTGAATGTTTACCTTGAGAAACGTGAAGCGAAAGCTATCGATTGAGAGGAAAAGAACATTTATAGTCACTCATGCCTTCGAAAGCCTCATTATTCACTTTAAATGATTTTATAATCTCATTATTGATTTTATGTTGAATTTTCTTATATTTTTAGTTAAAACAGACTATAATTGAATGTTTACCTCGGGAAACATGAAGCAAAAGCCATCGATTGAGAAGAAAAGACCATTTATAGTCACTCATGCCTTCGAAACCCTTATTGCTCACTTTAAATGGCTTTATGATTTGATCATTAACTTTAAGCTGAATTTTTTTACATTTTTTGTTAAAACATATTTTAATTGAATCTTTACCTCGAGAAACGTGAAGCGAAAGCTATCGAGTGAGAGGAAAAGAGCATTTATAGTCACTCATGTTTTCAAAAGCCTCATTATTCACTTTAAATGATTTTATAATCTCATTATTGATTTTATGTTGAATTTTCTTACATTTTTAGTTAAAACAGACTATAATTGAATGTTTACCTCGGGAAACATAAAGCAAAAGCCATCAATTGAGAAGAAAAGACCATTTATAGTCACTCATGCCTTCGAAACCCTTATTGCTCACTTTAAATGATTTTATAATCTCATTGTTGATTTTATGTTGAATTTTCTTACATTTTTAGTTAAAACAGACTATAATTGAATGTTGACCTCAGGAAACATGGAGGAAAAGCCATCGATTGAGAAGAAAAGAACATTTATAGTCACTCACGCCTTCGAAAGCCTTATTACTTGCTTAAAATTGTTTTACAATCTCATTATTTTTTTTAAAATCAATTTTCTTACATTTTTGGTTAAAATAGATTATATTCAAATGTTTGTCTCGAGAAACGTGAAGCGAAAGCCATCGATTGATAAGAAAAGTCCATTTATAGTCACTCATGCCTTCGAAAGCCTCATTATTCACTTTAAATGATTTTATAATCTCATTATTGATTTTATGTTGAATTTTCTTACATTTTTAGTTAAAACAGACTATAATTGAATGTTTACCTCGGGAAACATGAAGCAAAAGCCATCGATGGAGAAGAAAAGAACATTTATAGTCACTCATGCCTTCGAAACCCTCATTACTTGCTTAAAATTGTTTTACAATCTCATTATTTTTTTCAAAATGAATTTTCTTACATTTTTGGTTATAATAGATTATATTTAAATGTTTGTCTTGAAAAACATGAAGCGAAAGCCATCGACCGACAAGAAAACTCCATCACAGTCACTCGTGCCTTCGAAAGCCTCATTATTCACTTGAAATGATTTGATAATCTCATTATTGATTTTACGTTGAATTTTCTTACATTTTTTGTTAAAATAGATTATATTTAAATGTTTATCTCGAGAAACGTGAAGCGAAAGCCATAGATTGACAAGAAAAGTCCATTTATAGTCACTCATGCCTTCGAAAGCCTCATTATTCCCTTTAAATGATTTTATAATATCATTATTGATTTTATGTTGAATTTTCTTACATTTTTAGTTAAAACAGACTATAATTGAATGTTTACCTCAGGAAACATGAAGCCAAAGCCATCGATTATGAGAAAAGAACATTTATAGTCACTCATGCCTTCGAAAGCCTTATTACTTACTTAAAATTGTTTTACAATCTCATTATTTTTTTTAAAAAGAATTTTCTTACATTTTTGGTTAAAATAGATTATATTGAAATGTTTGTCTCGAGAAACGTGAAGCGAAAGCCATCGATTGACAAGAAAAGTCCATTTATAGTCACTCATACCTTCGAAAGCCTCGTTATTCACTTTAAATGATTTTATAATCTCATTATTGATTTTATGTTGAATTTTCTTACATTTTTAGTTAAAACCGACTATAATTGAATGTTTACCTTAGGAAACATGAAGCAAAAGCCATCGATTGAGAAGAATAGAACATTTATAGTCACTCATGCCTTCGAAAGCCTCGTTATTCACTTTAAATGATTTTATAATCTCATTATTGATTTTATGTTGAATTTTCTTACATTTTTAGTTAAAACAGACTATAATTGAATGTTGACCTCGGGAAACATGAAGCAAAAGCCATCGATTGAGAAGAAAAGACCATTTATAGTCACTCATGCTTTCGAAACCTTTATTGCTCACTTTAAATGGCTTTATGATTTGATTATTAACTTTAAGCTGAATTGTTTTACATTTTTTGTTAAAATATATTATAATTGAAAGTTTACCTCAAGAAACGTGAAGCGAAAGCTATCGATTGAGAGGAAAAGAACATTTATAGTCAGTCATGCCTTCGAAAGCCTTATTACTTGCTTAAAATTGTTTTACAATCTCATTATTTTTTTTAAATCAATTTTCTTATATTTTTATTTAAAATAGATTATATTTAAATGTTTGTCTCGAGAAATGTGAAGCGAAAGCCATCGATTGACAAGAAAAGTCCATTTATAGTCACTCATGCCTTCGAAAGCCTCGTTATTCACTTTAAATGATTTTATAATCTCATTATTGATTTTATGTTGAATTTTCTTACATTTTTAGTTAAAACAGACTATAATTGAATGTTGACCTCGGGAAACATGAAGCAAAAGCCATCGATTGAGAAGAAAAGACCATTTATAATCACTCATGCTTTCGAAACCTTTATTGCTCACTTTAAATGGCTTTATGATTTGATTATTAACTTTAAGCTGAATTGTTTTACATTTTTTGTTAAAATATATTATAATTGAAAGTTTACCTCAAGAAACGTGAAGCGAAAGCTATCGATTGAGAGGAAAAGAACATTTATAGTCACTCATGCCTTCGAAAGCCTTATTACTTGCTTAAAATTGTTTTACAATCTCATTATTTTTTTTAAATCAATTTTCTTACATTTTTATTTAAAATAGATTATATTTAAATGTTTGTCTCGAGAAATGTGAAGCGAAAGCCATCGATTGACAAGAAAAGTCCATTTATAGTCACTCATGCCTTCGAAAGCCTCATTATTCACTTTAAATGATTTTATAATCTAATTATTGATTTTATGTTGAATTTTCTTACATTTTTAGTTAAAACAGACTATAATTGAATGTTTACCTTAGGAAACATGAAGCAAAAGCCATCGATTGAGAAGAATAGAACATTTATAGTCACTCATGCCTTCGAAATCCTTATTACTTGCTTAAAATTGTTTTACAAACTCATTATTTTTTTTAAAATGAATTTTTTTACATTTTTGGTTAAAATAGATTATATTCAAATGTTTGTCTTGAGAAACGTGAAGCGAAAGCCATCGATTGACAAGAAAAGTCCATTATAGTCACTCATGCCTTCGAAAGCCTCATTATTCATTTTAAATAATTTTATAATCTCATTATTGATTTTATGTTGAATTTTCTTACATTTTTAGTTAAAACAGACTATAATTGAATGTTTACCTTGGGAAACATGAAGCAAAAGCCATCGATTGAGAAGAAAAGACCGTTTATAGTCATTCATGCTTTCGGAAGCCTCATTATTCACTTTAAATGATTTTATAATCTCATTATTTATTTTATGTTGAATTTTTTAAAACAGACTATAATAGAATGTTGACCTCGGGAAACATGAAGCAAAAGCCATCGATTGAGAAGAAAAGATCATTTATAGTTACTCATGCCTTCGAAAGCCTTATTACTTGCTTAAAATTGTTTACAAACTCATTATTTTTTTTTAAATCAGTTTTCTTACATTTTTGCTTAAAATAGATTATATTTAAATGTTTGTCTCGAGAAACGTGAAGCGAAAGCCATCGATTGACAAGAAAAGTCCATTTATAGTCACTCATGCTTTCGAAAGCCTCATTATTCACTTTAAATGATTTTATAATATCATTATTGATTTTATGTTGAATTTTCTTACATTTTTAGTTAAAACAGACTATAATTGAATGTTTACCTCAGGAAACATGAAGCCAAAGCCATCGATTATGAGAAAAGAACATTTATAGTCACTCATGCCTTCGAAAGCCTTATTACTTACTTAAAATTGTTTTACAATCTCATTATTTTTTTTAAAAAGAATTTTCTTACATTTTTGGTTGAAATAGATTATATTTAAATGTTTGTCTCGAGAAACGTGAAGCGAAAGCCATCGATTGACAAGAAAAGTCCATTTATAGTCACTCATACCTTCGAAAGCCTCGTTATTCACTTTAAATGATTTTATAATCTCATTATTGATTTTATGTTGAATTTTCTTACATTTTTAGTTAAAACAGACTATAATTGAATGTTGACCTCGGGAAACATGAAGAAAAAGCCATCGATTGGGAAGAAAAGACCATTTATAGTCACTCATGCCTTCGAAACCCTTATTGCTCACTTTAAATGGCTTTATGATTTGATTATTAACTTTAAGCTGAATTGTTTAACATTTTTTGTTAAAACATATTATAATTGAATGTTTACCTCGAGAAACGTGAAGCGAAAGCTATCGATTGAGAGGAAAAGAACATTTATAGTCACTCATGCCTTCGAAAGCCTTATTACTTGCTTAAAATTGTTTTACAATCTCATTATTTTTTTTAAATCAATTTTCTTACATTTTTATTTAAAATAGATTATATTTAAATGTTTGTCTCGAGAAATGTGAAGCGAAAGCCATCGATTGACAAGAAAAGTCCATTTATAGTCACTTATGCCTTCGAAAGCCTCATTATTCACTTTAAATGATTTTATAATCTAATTATTGATTTTATGTTGAATTTTCTTACATTTTTAGTTAAAACAGACTATAATTGAATGTTTACCTCAGGAAACATGAAGCAAAAGCCATCGATTGAGAAGAATAGAACATTTATAGTCACTCATGCCTTCGAAATCCTTATTACTTGCTTAAAATTGTTTTACAAACTCATTATTTTTTTTAAAATGAATTTTTTTACATTTTTGGTTAAAATAGATTATATTCAAATGTTTGTCTTGAGAAACGTGAAGCGAAAGCCATCGATTGACAAGAAAAGTCCATTATAGTCACTCATGCCTTCGAAAGCCTCATTATTCATTTTAAATAATTTTATAATCTCATTATTCATTTTATGTTGAATTTTCTTACATTTTTAGTTAAAACAGTCTATAATTGAATGTTTACCTCGGGAAACATGAAGCAAAAGCCATCTATTGAGAAGAAAAGACCGTTTATAGTCATTCATGCCTTCGGAAGCCTCATTATTCACTTTAAATGATTTTATAATCTCATTATTTATTTTATGTTGAATTTTTTAAAACAGACTATAATTGAATGTTGACCTCGGGAAACATGAAGCAAAAGCCATCGATTGAGAAGAAAAGATCATTTATAGTTACTCATGCCTTCGAAAGCCTTATTACTTGCTTAAATTTGTTTTACAAACTCATTATTTTTTTTTAAATCAGTTTTCTTACATTTTTGCGTAAAATAGATTATATTTAAATGTTTGTCTCGAGAAACGTGAAGCGAAAGCCATCGATTGACAAGAAAAGTCCATTTATAGTCACTCATGCCTTCGAAAGCCTCATTATTCACTTTAAATGATTTTATAATATCATTATTGATTTTATGTTGAATTTTCTTACATTTTTAGTTAAAACAGACTATAATTGAATGTTTACCTCAGGAAACATGAACCAAAAGCCGTCGATTATGAAAAAAGAACATTTATAGTCACTCATCCCTTCGAAAGCCTTCTTACTTGCTTAAAATTGTTTTACAATCTCATTATTTATTTTAAAATGAATTTTCTTACATTTTTGGTTAAAATAGATTATATTCAAATGTTTGTCTCGAGAAACGTGAAGCGAAAGCCATCGATTGACAAGAAAAGTCCATTTATAGTCACTCATGCCTTCGAAAGCCTCGTTATTCACTTTAAATGATTTTATAATCTCATTATTGATTTTATGTTGACTTTTCTTACATTTTTAGTTAAAACAGACTATAATTGAATGTTGACCTCGGGAAACATGAAGCAAAAGCCATCGATTGAGAAGAAAATACCATTTATAGTCACTCATGCCTTCGAAACCCTTATTGCTCACTTTAAATGGCTTTATGATTTGATTATTAACTTTAAGCTGAATTGTTCTACATTTTTTGTTAAAACATATTATAATTGAATGTTTACCTCGAGAAACGTGAAGCGAAAGCTATCGATTGAGAGGAAAAGAACATTTATAGTCACTCATGCCTTCGAAAGCGTTATTACTTGCTTAAAATTATTTTACAATCTCATCATTTTTTTTAAATCAATTTTCTTACATTTTTGTTTAAAATAGATTATATTTAAATGTTTGTCTCGAGAAATGTGAAGCGAAAGCCATCGATTGACAAGAAAAGTCCATTTATAGTCACTCATGCCTTCGAAAGTCTCATTATTCACTTTAAATGATTTTATAATCTCATTATTGATTTTATGTTGAATTTTCTTACATTTTTAGTTAAAACAGACTAGAATTGAATGTTTACCTCGGGAAACATGAAGCAAAAGCCATCGATTGAGAAGAAAAGACCATTTATAGTCACTTATGCCTTCGGAAGCCCCATTATTCACTTTAAATGATTTTATAACCTCATTATTGATTTTATGTTGAATTTGCTTACATTTTCAGTTAAAACAGACTATAATTGAATGTTTACCTCGGGAAACATGAAGCAAAAGCCATCGATTGAGAAGAAAAGACCATTTATAGTCAGTCATGCCTTCAAAACCTTTATTGCTCACTTTAAACGGCTTTATGATTTGATTATTAACTTGAAGCTGAATTTTTTTACATTTTTTGTTAAAACATATTATAATTGAATGTTTACCTCGAGAAACGTGAAGCGAAAGCTATCGATTGAGAGGAAAAGAACATTTATAGTCACTCATGCCTTCGAAAGCCTTATTACTTGCTTAAAATTGTTTTACAATCTCATTATTTTTTTTAAAATGAATTTTCTTACATTTTTGATTAAAATAGATTATATTTAAATATTTGTCTCGAGAAACGTGAAGCGAAAGCCATCGATTGACAAGAAAAGTCCATTTATAGTCACTCATGCCTTCGAAAGCCTCATTATTCACTTTAAATGATTTTATAATCTCATTATTGATTTTATGTTGAATTTTCTTACATTTTTAGTTAAAACAGACTATAATTGAATGTTTACCTCGGGAAACATGAAGCAAAAGCCATCGATTGAGAAGAAAAGACCATTTATAGTCACTCATGCCTTCGAAACCCTTATTGCTCACTTTAAATGGCTTTATGATTTGATTATTAACTTTAAGCTGAATTTTTTTACATTTTTTGTTAAAACATATTATAATTGAATCTTTACCTCGAGAAACGTGAAGCGAAAGCTATCGATTGAGAAGAAAAGAACATTTATAGTCACTCATGCCTTCGAAAGCCTCATTATTCACTTTAAATGATTTTATAATCTCATTATTGATTTTATGTTGAATTTTCTTACATTTTTAGTTAAAACAGACTATAATTGAATGTTTACCTCGGGAAATATGAAGCAAAAGCCATCGATTGAGAAGAAAAGACCATTTATAGTCACTAATGCCTTCGAAACCCTTATTGCTCACTTTAAATGGCTTTATGATTTGATTATTAACTTTAAGCTGAATTTTTTTACATTTTTTGTTTAAACATATTTTAATTGAATTTTTACCTCGAGAAACATGAAGCGAAAGCTTTCGATTGAGAGGAAAAGAGCATTTATAGTCACTCATGTTTTCGAAAGCCTCATTATTCACTTTAAATGATTTTATAATCTCATTGTTGATTTTATGTTGAATTTTCTTACATTTTTAGTTAAAACAGACTATAATTGAATGTTTACCTCAGGAAACATGAAGGAAAAGCCATCGATTGAGAAAAAAAGAACATTTATAGTCACTCACGCCTTCGAAAGTCTTATTACTTGCTTAAAATTGTTTTACAATCTCATTATTTTTTTTAAAATCAATTTTCTTACATTTTTGGTTAAAATAGATTATATTCAAATGTTTGTCTCGAGAAACGTGAAGCGGAAGCCATCGATTGATAAGAAAAGTCCATTTATAGTCACTCATGCCTTCAGAAGCCTCATTATTCACTTTAAATGATTTTATAATCTCATTATTGATTTTATGTTGAATTTTCTTACTTTTTTAGTTAAAACAGACTATAATTGAATGTTTACCTCGGGAAACATGAAGCAAAAGCCATCGATTGAGAAGAAAAGAACATTTATAGTCACTCATGCCTTCGAAACCCTCATTACTTGCTTAAAATTGTTTTACAATCTCATTATTTTTTTCAAAATGAATTTTCTTACATTTTTGGTTAAAATAGATTATATTTAAATGTTTGTCTTGAAAAACATGAAGCGAAAGCCATCGACCGACAAGAAAAGTCCATTATAGTCACTCATGCCTCCGAAAGCCTCATTATTCACTTTAAATGATTTGATAATCTCATTATTGATTTTATGTTGAATTTTCTTACATTTTTTGCTAAAATAGATTATATTTAAATGTTTGTCTCGAGAAACGTGAAGCGAAAGCCATCGATTGACAAGAAAAGTCCATTTATAGTCACTCACGCCTTCGAAAGCCTCATTATTCACTTTAAATGATTTTATAATCTCATTATTGATTTTATGTTGAATTTTCTTACATTTTTAGTTAAAACAGTCTATAATTGAATGTTGACCTCAGGAAACATGAAGCAAAAGCCATCGATTGAGAAGAAAATGCCATTTATAGTCACTCATGCCTTCGAAACCCTTATTGCTCACTTTAAATGGCTTTATGATTTGATTATTAACTTTAAGCTGAAATGTTTTACATTTTTTGTTAAAACATATTATAATTGAATGTTTACCTCGAGAAACGTGAAGCGAAAGCCATCGATTATGAGAAAAGAACATTTATAGTCACTCATGCCTTCGAAACCCTCATTACTTGCTTAAAATTGTTTTACAATCTCATTATTTTTTTTAAAATGAATTTTCTTACATTTTTGGTTAAAATAGATTATATTTAAATGTTTGTCTCGAGAAACGTGAAGCGAAAGCCATCGATTGACAAGAAAAGTCCATTTATAGTCACCCATGCCTTCGAAAGCCTCGTTATTCACTTTAAATGATTTTATAATCTCATTATTGATTTTATGTTGAATTTTCTTACATTTTTAGTTAAAACAGTCTATAATTGAATGTTGACCTCGGGAAACATGAAGCAAAAGCCATCGATTGAGAAGAAAAGACCGTTTATAGTCATTCATGCCTTCGGAAGCCTCATTATTCACTTTAAATGATTTTATAATCTCATTATTGATTTTATGTTGAATTTTTTAAAACAGACTATAATTGAATGTTGACCTCGGGAAACATGAAGCAAAAGCCATCGATTGAGAAGAAAAGATCATTTATAGTTACTGATGCCTTCGAAAGCCTTATTACTTGCTCAAAATTGTTTTACAAACTCATTATTTTTTTTTAAATCAGTTTTCTTACATTTTTGCGTAAAATAGATTATATTTAAATGTTTGTCTCGAGAAACGTGAAGGGAAAGCCATCGACTGACAAGAAAAGTCCATTTATAGTCACTCATGCCTTCGAAAGCCTCATTATTCACTTTAAATGATTTTATAATATCATTATTGATTTTATGTTGAATTTTCTTACATTTTTAGTTAAAACAGACTATAATTGAATGTTTACCTCAGGAAACATGAAGCAAAAGCCATCGATTATGAGAAAGGAACATTTATAGTCACTCATGCCTTCGAAAGCCTTATTACTTGCTTAAAATTGTTTTACAATCTCATTATTTTTTTTAAAATGAATTTTCTTACATTTTTGGTTAAAATAGAGTATATTCAAATGTTTGTCTCGAGAAACGTGAAGCGAAAGCCATCGATTGACAAGAAAAGTCCATTTATAGTCACTCATGCCTTCGAAAGCCTCGTTATTCACTTTAAATGATTTTATAATCTCATTATTTATTTTATGTTGAATTTTCTTACATTTTTAGTTAAAACAGACTATAATTGAATGTTGACCTCGGGAAACATGAAGCAAAAGCCATCGATTGAGAAGAAAAGACCATTTATAGTCACTCATGCCTTCGAAACCCTTATTGCTCACTTTAAAGGGCTTTATGATTTGATTATTAACTTTAAGCTGAATTGTTTTACATTTTTTGTTAAAACATATTATAATTGAATATTTACCTCGAGAAACGTGAAGCGAAAGCTATCGATTGAGAGGAAAAGAACATTTATAGTCACTCATGCCTTCGAAAGCCTTATTACTTGCTTAAAATTGTTTTACAATCTCATTATTTTTTTAAAATCAATTTTCTTACATTTTTGTTTAAAATAGATTATATTTAATTGTTTGTCTCGAGAAATGTGAAGCGAAAGCCATCGATTGACAAGAAAAGTCCATTTATAGTCACTCATGCCTTCGAAAGCCTCATTATTCACTTTAAATGATTTTATAATCTCATTATTGCTTTTATGTTGAATTTTCTTACATTTTTAGTTAAAACAGACTATAATTGAAAGTTTACCTCAGGAAACATGAAGCAAAAGCCATCGATTGAGAAAAAAAGAACATTTATAGTCACTCATGCCTGCGGAAGCCTATTACTTGCTGAAAATTGTTTTACAAACTCATTATTTTTTTTAAAATGAATTTTTTTACATTTTTGGTTAAAATAGATTATATTCAAATGTTTGTCTGGAGAAACGTGTAGCGAAAGCCATCGATTGACAAGAAAAGTCCATTATAGTCACTCATGCCTTCGAAAGCCTCATTATTCATTTTAAATAATTTTATAATCTCATTATTGATTTTATGTTGAATTTTCTTACATTTTTAGCTAAAACAGACTAGAATTGAATGTTTACCTCGGGAAACATGAAGCAAAAGCCATCGATTGAGAAGAAAAGACCATTTATAGTCACTTATGCCTTCGGAAGCCCCATTATTCACTTTAAATGATTTTATAATCTCATTATTGATTTTATGTTGAATTTTCTTACATTTTCAGTTAAAACAGACTATAATTGAATGTTTACCTGGGGAAACATGAAGCAAAAGCCATCGATTGAGAAGAAAAGACCATTTATAGTCACTCATGCCTTCAGAAGCCTCATTATTCACTTTAAATTATTTTGAAATCTTATTATTGATTTTATGTTGAATTTTCTTACATTTTTAGTTAAAACAGACTATAATTGAATGTTGACATGGGGAAACATGAAGCAAAAGCCATCGATTGAGAAGAAAAGACCATTTATAGTCACTCATGCCTTCGAAACCCTTATTGCTCACTTTAAATGGCTTTATGATTTGATTATTAACTTTAAGCTGAAATGTTTTACATTTTTTGTTAAAACATATTATAATTGAATGTTTACCTCGAGAAACGTGAAGCGAAAGCCATCGATTATGAGAAAAGAACATTTATAGTCACTCATGCCTTCGAAACCCTCATTACTTGCTTAAAATTGTTTTACAATCTCATTATTTTTTTTAAAATGAATTTTCTTACATTTTTGGTTAAAATAGATTATATTTAAATGTTTGTCTCGAGAAACGTGAAGCGAAAGCCATCGATTGACAAGAAAAGTCCATTTATAGTCACCCATGCCTTCGAAAGCCTCGTTATTCACTTTAAATGATTTTATAATCTCATTATTGATTTTATGTTGAATTTTCTTACATTTTTAGTTAAAACAGTCTATAATTGAATGTTGACCTCGGGAAACATGAAGCAAAAGCCATCGATTGAGAAGAAAAGACCGTTTATAGTCATTCATGCCTTCGGAAGCCTCATTATTCACTTTAAATGATTTTATAATCTCATTATTGATTTTATGTTGAATTTTTTAAAACAGACTATAATTGAATGTTGACCTCGGGAAACATGAAGCAAAAGCCATCGATTGAGAAGAAAAGATCATTTATAGTTACTGATGCCTTCGAAAGCCTTATTACTTGCTCAAAATTGTTTTACAAACTCATTATTTTTTTTTAAATCAGTTTTCTTACATTTTTGCGTAAAATAGATTATATTTAAATGTTTGTCTCGAGAAACGTGAAGGGAAAGCCATCGACTGACAAGAAAAGTCCATTTATAGTCACTCATGCCTTCGAAAGCCTCATTATTCACTTTAAATGATTTTATAATATCATTATTGATTTTATGTTGAATTTTCTTACATTTTTAGTTAAAACAGACTATAATTGAATGTTTACCTCAGGAAACATGAAGCAAAAGCCATCGATTATGAGAAAGGAACATTTATAGTCACTCATGCCTTCGAAAGCCTTATTACTTGCTTAAAATTGTTTTACAATCTCATTATTTTTTTTAAAATGAATTTTCTTACATTTTTGGTTAAAATAGAGTATATTCAAATGTTTGTCTCGAGAAACGTGAAGCGAAAGCCATCGATTGACAAGAAAAGTCCATTTATAGTCACTCATGCCATCGAAAGCCTCGTTATTCACTTTAAATGATTTTATAATCTCATTATTTATTTTATGTTGAATTTTCTTACATTTTTAGTTAAAACAGACTATAATTGAATGTTGACCTCGGGAAACATGAAGCAAAAGCCATCGATTGAGAAGAAAAGACCATTTATAGTCACTCATGCCTTCGAAACCCTTATTGCTCACTTTAAAGGGCTTTATGATTTGATTATTAACTTTAAGCTTAATTGTTTTACATTTTTTGTTAAAACATATTATAATTGAATATTTACCTCGAGAAACGTGAAGCGAAAGCTATCGATTGAGAGGAAAAGAACATTTATAGTCACTCATGCCTTCGAAAGCCTTATTACTTGCTTAAAATTGTTTTACAATCTCATTATTTTTTTAAAATCAATTTTCTTACATTTTTGTTTAAAATAGATTATATTTAATTGTTTGTCTCGAGAAATGTGAAGCGAAAGCCATCGATTGACAAGAAAAGTCCATTTATAGTCACTCATGCCTTCGAAAGCCTCATTATTCACTTTAAATGATTTTATAATCTCATTATTGCTTTTATGTTGAATTTTCTTACATTTTTAGTTAAAACAGACTATAATTGAAAGTTTACCTCAGGAAACATGAAGCAAAAGCCATCGATTGAGAAAAAAAGAACATTTATAGTCACTCATGCCTGCGGAAGCCTATTACTTGCTGAAAATTGTTTTACAAACTCATTATTTTTTTTAAAATGAATTTTTTTACATTTTTGGTTAAAATAGATTATATTCAAATGTTTGTCTGGAGAAACGTGTAGCGAAAGCCATCGATTGACAAGAAAAGTCCATTATAGTCACTCATGCCTTCGAAAGCCTCATTATTCATTTTAAATAATTTTATAATCTCATTATTGATTTTATGTTGAATTTTCTTACATTTTTAGCTAAAACAGACTAGAATTGAATGTTTACCTCGGGAAACATGAAGCAAAAGCCATCGATTGAGAAGAAAAGACCATTTATAGTCACTCATGCCTTCGAAACCCTTATTGCTCACTTTAAAGGGCTTTATGATTTGATTATTAACTTTAAGCTGAATTGTTTTACATTTTTTGTTAAAACATATTATAATTGAATATTTACCTCGAGAAACGTGAAGCGAAAGCTATCGATTGAGAGGAAAAGAACATTTATAGTCACTCATGCCTTCGAAAGCCTTATTACTTGCTTAAAATTGTTTTACAATCTCATTATTTTTTTAAAATCAATTTTCTTACATTTTTGTTTAAAATAGATTATATTTAATTGTTTGTCTCGAGAAATGTGAAGCGAAAGCCATCGATTGACAAGAAAAGTCCATTTATAGTCACTCATGCCTTCGAAAGCCTCATTATTCACTTTAAATGATTTTATAATCTCATTATTGCTTTTATGTTGAATTTTCTTACATTTTTAGTTAAAACAGACTATAATTGAAAGTTTACCTCAGGAAACATGAAGCAAAAGCCATCGATTGAGAAAAAAAGAACATTTATAGTCACTCATGCCTGCGGAAGCCTATTACTTGCTGAAAATTGTTTTACAAACTCATTATTTTTTTTAAAATGAATTTTTTTACATTTTTGGTTAAAATAGATTATATTCAAATGTTTGTCTGGAGAAACGTGTAGCGAAAGCCATCGATTGACAAGAAAAGTCCATTATAGTCACTCATGCCTTCGAAAGCCTCATTATTCATTTTAAATAATTTTATAATCTCATTATTGATTTTATGTTGAATTTTCTTACATTTTTAGCTAAAACAGACTAGAATTGAATGTTTACCTCGGGAAACATGAAGCAAAAGCCATCGATTGAGAAGAAAAGACCATTTATAGTCACTCATGCCTTCGAAACCCTTATTGCTCACTTTAAAGGGCTTTATGATTTGATTATTAACTTTAAGCTGAATTGTTTTACATTTTTTGTTAAAACATATTATAATTGAATATTTACCTCGAGAAACGTGAAGCGAAAGCTATCGATTGAGAGGAAAAGAACATTTATAGTCACTCATGCCTTCGAAAGCCTTATTACTTGCTTAAAATTGTTTTACAATCTCATTATTTTTTTAAAATCAATTTTCTTACATTTTTGTTTAAAATAGATTATATTTAATTGTTTGTCTCGAGAAATGTGAAGCGAAAGCCATCGATTGACAAGAAAAGTCCATTTATAGTCACTCATGCCTTCGAAAGCCTCATTATTCACTTTAAATGATTTTATAATCTCATTATTGCTTTTATGTTGAATTTTCTTACATTTTTAGTTAAAACAGACTATAATTGAAAGTTTACCTCAGGAAACATGAAGCAAAAGCCATCGATTGAGAAAAAAAGAACATTTATAGTCACTCATGCCTGCGGAAGCCTATTACTTGCTGAAAATTGTTTTACAAACTCATTATTTTTTTTAAAATGAATTTTTTTACATTTTTGGTTAAAATAGATTATATTCAAATGTTTGTCTGGAGAAACGTGTAGCGAAAGCCATCGATTGACAAGAAAAGTCCATTATAGTCACTCATGCCTTCGAAAGCCTCATTATTCATTTTAAATAATTTTATAATCTCATTATTGATTTTATGTTGAATTTTCTTACATTTTTAGCTAAAACAGACTAGAATTGAATGTTTACCTCGGGAAACATGAAGCAAAAGCCATCGATTGAGAAGAAAAGACCATTTATAGTCACTCATGCCTTCGAAACCCTTATTGCTCACTTTAAAGGGCTTTATGATTTGATTATTAACTTTAAGCTGAATTGTTTTACATTTTTTGTTAAAACATATTATAATTGAATATTTACCTCGAGAAACGTGAAGCGAAAGCTATCGATTGAGAGGAAAAGAACATTTATAGTCACTCATGCCTTCGAAAGCCTTATTACTTGCTTAAAATTGTTTTACAATCTCATTATTTTTTTAAAATCAATTTTCTTACATTTTTGTTTAAAATAGATTATATTTAATTGTTTGTCTCGAGAAATGTGAAGCGAAAGCCATCGATTGACAAGAAAAGTCCATTTATAGTCACTCATGCCTTCGAAAGCCTCATTATTCACTTTAAATGATTTTATAATCTCATTATTGCTTTTATGTTGAATTTTCTTACATTTTTAGTTAAAACAGACTATAATTGAAAGTTTACCTCAGGAAACATGAAGCAAAAGCCATCGATTGAGAAAAAAAGAACATTTATAGTCACTCATGCCTGCGGAAGCCTATTACTTGCTGAAAATTGTTTTACAAACTCATTATTTTTTTTAAAATGAATTTTTTTACATTTTTGGTTAAAATAGATTATATTCAAATGTTTGTCTGGAGAAACGTGTAGCGAAAGCCATCGATTGACAAGAAAAGTCCATTATAGTCACTCATGCCTTCGAAAGCCTCATTATTCATTTTAAATAATTTTATAATCTCATTATTGATTTTATGTTGAATTTTCTTACATTTTTAGCTAAAACAGACTAGAATTGAATGTTTACCTCGGGAAACATGAAGCAAAAGCCATCGATTGAGAAGAAAAGACCATTTATAGTCACTCATGCCTTCGAAACCCTTATTGCTCACTTTAAAGGGCTTTATGATTTGATTATTAACTTTAAGCTGAATTGTTTTACATTTTTTGTTAAAACATATTATAATTGAATATTTACCTCGAGAAACGTGAAGCGAAAGCTATCGATTGAGAGGAAAAGAACATTTATAGTCACTCATGCCTTCGAAAGCCTTATTACTTGCTTAAAATTGTTTTACAATCTCATTATTTTTTTAAAATCAATTTTCTTACATTTTTGTTTAAAATAGATTATATTTAATTGTTTGTCTCGAGAAATGTGAAGCGAAAGCCATCGATTGACAAGAAAAGTCCATTTATAGTCACTCATGCCTTCGAAAGCCTCATTATTCACTTTAAATGATTTTATAATCTCATTATTGCTTTTATGTTGAATTTTCTTACATTTTTAGTTAAAGCAGACTATAATTGAAAGTTTACCTCAGGAAACATGAAGCAAAAGCCATCGATTGAGAAAAAAAGAACATTTATAGTCACTCATGCCTGCGGAAGCCTATTACTTGCTGAAAATTGTTTTACAAACTCATTATTTTTTTTAAAATGAATTTTTTTACATTTTTGGTTAAAATAGATTATATTCAAATGTTTGTCTGGAGAAACGTGTAGCGAAAGCCATCGATTGACAAGAAAAGTCCATTATAGTCACTCATGCCTTCGAAAGCCTCATTATTCATTTTAAATAATTTTATAATCTCATTATTGATTTTATGTTGAATTTTCTTACATTTTTAGCTAAAACAGACTAGAATTGAATGTTTACCTCGGGAAACATGAAGCAAAAGCCATCGATTGAGAAGAAAAGACCATTTATAGTCACTTATGCCTTCGGAAGCCCCATTATTCAGTTTAAATGAGTTTATAATCTCATTATTGATTTTATATTGAATTTTCTTACATTTTCAGTTAAAACAGACTATAATTGAATGTTTACCTGGGGAAACATGAAGCAAAAGCCATCGATTGAGAAGAAAAGACCATTTATAGTCACTCATGCCTTCAGAAGCCTCATTATTCACTTTAAATGATTTTGAAATCTTATTATTGATTTTATGTTGAATTTTCTTACATTTTTAGTTAAAACAGACTAGAATTGAATGTTGACATGGGGAAACATGAAGCAAAAGCCATCGATTGAGAAGAAAAGACCATTTATAGTCACTCATGCCTTCGAAACCCTTATTGCTCACTTTAAATGGCTTTATGATTTGATTATTAACTTTAAGCTGAAATGTTTTACATTTTTTGTTAAAACATATTATAATTGAATGTTTACCTCGAGAAACGTGAAGCGAAAGCCATCGATTATGAGAAAAGAACATTTATAGTCACTCATGCCTTCGAAACCCTCATTACTTGCTTAAAATTGTTTTACAATCTCATTATTTTTTTTAAAATGAATTTTCTTACATTTTTGGTTAAAATAGATTATATTTAAATGTTTGTCTCGAGAAAGGTGAAGCGAAAGCCATCGATTGACAAGAAAAGTCCATTTATAGTCACCCATGCCTTCGAAAGCCTCGTTATTCACTTTAAATGATTTTATAATCTCATTATTGATTTTATGTTGAATTTTCTTACATTTTTAGTTAAAACAGTCTATAATTGAATGTTGACCTCGGGAAACATGAAGCAAAAGCCATCGATTGAGAAGAAAAGACCGTTTATAGTCATTCATGCCTTCGGAAGCCTCATTATTCACTTTAAATGATTTTATAATCTCATTATTGATTTTATGTTGAATTTTTTAAAACAGACTATAATTGAATGTTGACCTCGGGAAACATGAAGCAAAAGCCATCGATTGAGAAGAAAAGATCATTTATAGTTACTGATGCCTTCGAAAGCCTTATTACTTGCTCAAAATTGTTTTACAAACTCATTATTTTTTTTTAAATCAATTTTCTTACATTTTTGCTTAAAATAGATTATATTTAAATGTTTGTCTTGAGAAACGTGAAGGGAAAGCCATCGACTGACAAGAAAAGTCCATTTATAGTCACTCATGCCTTCGAAAGCCTCATTATTCACTTTAAATGATTTTATAATATCATTATTGATTTTATGTTGAATTTTCTTACATTTTTAGTTAAAACAGACTATAATTGAATGTTTACCTCAGGAAACATGAAGCAAAAGCCATCGATTATGAGAAAGGAACATTTATAGTCACTCATGCCTTCGAAAGCCTTATTACTTGCTTAAAATTGTTTTACAATCTCATTATTTTTTTTAAAATAAATTTTCTTACATTTTTGGTTAAAATAGAGTATATTCAAATGTTTGTCTCGAGAAACGTGAAGCGAAAGCCATCGATTGACAAGAAAAGTCCATTTATAGTCACTCATGCCTTCGAAAGCCTCGTTATTCACTTTAAATGATTTTATAATCTCATTATTGATTTTATGTTGAATTTTCTTACATTTTTAGTTAAAACAGACTATAATTGAATGTTGGCCTCGGGAAACATGAAGCAAAAGCCATCGATTGAGAAGAAAAGACCATTTATAGTCACTCATGCCTTCGAAACCCTTATTGCTCACTTTAAAGGGCTTTATGATTTGATTATTAACTTTAAGCTGAATTGTTTTACATTTTTTGTTAAAACATATTATAATTGAATATTTACATCGAGAAACGTGAAGCGAAAGCTATCGATTGAGAGGAAAAGAACATTTATAGTCACTCATGCCTTCGAAAGCCTTATTAGTTGCTTAAAATTGTTTTACAATCTCATTATTTTTTTAAAATCAATTTTCTTACATTTTTGTTTAAAATAGATTATATTTAACTGTTTGTCTCGAGAAATGTGAAGCGAAAGCCATCGATTGACAAGAAAAGTCCATTTATAGTCACTCATGCCTTCGAAAGCCTCATTATTCACTTTAAATGATTTTATAATCTCATTATTGCTTTTATGTTGAATTTTCTTACATTTTTAGTTAAAACAGACTATAATTGAAAGTTTACCTCAGGAAACATGAAGCAAAAGCCATCGATTGAGAAAAAAAGAACATTTATAGTCACTCATGCCTGCGGAAGCCTATTACTTGCTGAAAATTGTTTTACAAACTCATTATTTTTTTTAAAATGAATTTTTTTACATTTTTGGTTAAAATAGATTATATTCAAATGTTTGTCTGGAGAAACGTGTAGCGAAAGCCATCGATTGACAAGAAAAGTCCATTATAGTCACTCATGCCTTCGAAAGCCTCATTATTCATTTTAAATAATTTTATAATCTCATTATTGATTTTATGTTGAATTTTCTTACATTTTTAGCTAAAACAGACTAGAATTGAATGTTTACCTCGGGAAACATGAAGCAAAAGCCATCGATTGAGAAGAAAAGACCATTTATAGTCACTTATGCCTTCGGAAGCCCCATTATTCACTTTAAATGATTTTATAATCTCATTATTGATTTTATGTTGAATTTTCTTACATTTTCAGTTAAAACAGACTATAATTGAATGTTTACCTGGGGAAACATGAAGCAAAAGCCATCGATTGAGAAGAAAAGACCATTTATAGTCACTCATGCCTTCAGAAGCCTCATTATTCACTTTAAATGATTTTGAAATCTTATTATTGATTTTATGTTGAATTTTCTTACATTTTTAGTTAAAACAGACTATAATTGAATGTTGACATGGGGAAACATGAAGCAAAAGCCATCGATTGAGAAGAAAAGACCATTTATAGTCACTCATGCCTTCGAAACCCTTATTGCTCACTTTAAATGGCTTTATGATTTGATTATTAACTTTAAGCTGAATTTTTTTACATTTTTTGTTAAAACATATTATAATTGAATCTTTACCTCGAGAAACGTGAAGCGAAAGCTATCGATTGAGAGGAAAAGAACATTTATAGTCACTCATGCCTTCGAAAGCCTCATTATTCACTTTAAATGATTTTATAATCTCATTATTGACTTTATGTTGAATTTTCTTACATTTTTAGTTAAAACAGACTATAATTGAATGTTTGTCTCAGGAAACATGAAGCAAAAGCCATCGATTATGAAGAAAAGAACATTTATAGTCACTCATGCCTTCGAAAGCCTTATTACTTGCTTAAAATTATTTTACAAGCTCATTATTTTTTTTAAAATGAATTTTCTTACATTTTTGGTTAAAATAGATTATATTCAAATGTTTGTCTCGAGAAACGTGAAGCGAAAGCCATCGATTGAAAAGAAAAGTCCATTTATAGTCACTCATGCTTTCGAAAGCCTCATTATTCACTTTAAATGATTTTATAATCTTATTATTGATTTTAAGTTGAATTTTCTTACATTTTTAGTTAAAACATACTATAATTGATTGTTTACCTTGGGAAACATGAAGCAAAAGCCATCAATTGAGAAGAAAAGACCATTTATAGTCAGTCATACCTTCGAAACCTTTATTGCTCACTTTAAACGGCTTTATGATTTGATTATTAACTTGAAGCTGAATTTTTTTACATTTTTTGTTAAAACATATTATAATTGAATGTTTACCTCGAGAAATGTGAAGCGAAAGCTATCGATTGAGAGGAAAAGAACATTTATAGTCACTCATGCCTTCGAAAGCCTTATTACTTGCTTAAAATTGTTTTACAAACTCATTATTTTTTTTAAAATGAATTTTTTTACATTTTTGGTTAAAATAGATTATATTCAAATGTTTGTCTTGAGAAACGTAAAGCGAAAGCCATCGATTGACAAGAAAAGTCCATTATAGTCACTCATGCCTTCGAAAGCCTCATTATTCACTTTAAATGATTTTATAATCTCACTATTGCTTTTATGTTGAATTTTCTTACATTTTTAATTAAAACAGACTATAATTGAAAGTTTACCTCATAAAACATGAAGCAAAAGCCATCGATTGAGAAGAAAAGACCATTTATAGTCACTCACGCCTTCGAAAGCCCCATTATTCACTTTAAATGATTTTATAATCTCATTATTGATTTTATGTTGAATTTTCTTACATTTTCAGTTAAAACAGACTATAATTGAATGTTTACCTGGGGAAACATGAAGCAAAAGCCATCGATTGAGAAGAAAAGACCATTTATAGTCACTCATGCCTTCAGAAGCCTCATTATTCACTTTAAATGATTTTGAAATCTTATTATTGATTTTATGTTGAATTTTCTTACATTTTTAGTTAAAACAGACTATAATTGAATGTTGACATGGGGAAACATGAAGCAAAAGCCATCGATTGAGAAGAAAAGACCATTTATAGTCACTCATGCCTTCGAAACCCTTATTGCTCACTTTAAATGGCTTTATGATTTGATTATTAACTTTAAGCTGAATTTTTTTACATTTTTTGTTAAAACATATTATAATTGAATCTTTACCTCGAGAAACGTGAAGCGAAAGCTATCGATTGAGAGGAAAAGAACATTTATAGTCACTCATGCCTTCGAAAGCCTCATTATTCACTTTAAATGATTTTATAATCTCATTATTAACTTTATGTTGAATTTTCTTACATTTTTAGTTAAAACAGACTATAATTGAATGTTTATCTCAGGAAACATGAAGCAAAAGCCATCGATTATGAAGAAAAGAACATTTATAGTCACTCATGCCTTCGAAAGCCTTATTACTTGCTTAAAATTATTTTACAATCTCATTATTTTTTTTAAAATGAATTTTCTTACATTTTTGGTTAAAATAGATTATATTCAAATGTTTGTCTCGAGAAACGTGAAGCGAAAGCCATCGATTGAAAAGAAAAGTCCATTTATAGTCACTCATGCTTTCGAAAGCCTCATTATTCACTTTAAATGATTTTATAATCTTATTATTGATTTTAAGTTGAATTTTCTTACATTTTTAGTTAAAACAGACTATAATTGAATGTTTACCTTGGGAAACATGAAGCAAAAGCCATCGATTGAGAAGAAAAGACCATTTATAGTCAGTCATACCTTCGAAACCTTTATTGCTCACTTTAAACGGCTTTATGATTTGATTATTAACTTGAAGCTGAATTTTTTTACATTTTTTGTTAAAACATATTATAATTGAATGTTTACCTCGAGAAATGTGAAGCGAAAGCTATCGATTGAGAGGAAAAGAACAGTTATAGTCACTCATGCCTTCGAAAGCCTTATTACTTGCTTAAAATTGTTTTACAAACTCATTATTTTTTTAAAAATGAATTTTTTTACATTTTTGGTTAAAGTAGATTATATTCAAATGTTTGTCTTGAGAAACGTAAAGCGAAAGCCATCGATTGACAAGAAAAGTCCATTATAGTCACTCATGCCTTCGAAAGCCTCATTATTCACTTTAAATGATTTTATAATCTCATTATTGCTTTTATGTTGAATTTTCTTACATTTTTAGTTAAAACAGACTATAATTGAAAGTTTACCTCAGGAAACATGAAGCAAAAGCCATCGATTGAGCAAAAAAGAACATTTATAGTCACTCACGCCTTCGAAAGCCTTATTACTTGCTTAAAATTGTTTTACAAACTCATTATTTTTTTTAAAATGAATTTTTTTACATTTTTGGTTAAAATAGATTATATTCAAATGTTTGTCTTTAGAAACGTGAAGCGAAAGCCATCGATTGACAAGAAAAGTCCATTATAGTCACTCATGCCTTCAAAAGCCACATTATTCGCTTTAAATGATTTTATAATCTCATTATTGCTTTTATGTTGAATTTTCTTACATTTTTAGTTAAAACAGACTATAATTGAAAGTTTACCTCAGGAAACATGAAGCAAAAGCCATCGATTGAGAAGAAAAGACCATTTATAGTCACTTATGCCTTCGGAAGCCCCATTATTCACTTTAAATGATTTTATAATCTCATTATTGATTTTATGTTGAATTTTCTTACATTTTCAGTTAAAACAGACTATAATTGAATGTTTACCTGGGGAAACATGAAGCAAAAGCCATCGATTGAGAAGAAAAGACCATTTATAGTCACTCATGCCTTCGAAACCCTTATTGCTCACTTTAAATGGCTTTATGATTTGATTATTAACTTTAAGCTGAATTTTTTTACATTTTTTGTTAAAACATATTATAATTGAATCTTTACCTCGAGAAACGTGAAGCGAAAGCTATCGATTGAGAGGAAAAGAACATTTATAGTCACTCATGCCTTCAAAAGCCTCATTATTCACTTTAAATGATTTTA
Organism: Theobroma cacao; assembly: GCF_053813885.1. Lineage (NCBI taxonomy): Eukaryota > Viridiplantae > Streptophyta > Magnoliopsida > Malvales > Malvaceae > Theobroma > Theobroma cacao. The sequence goes on along the minus strand of NC_142640.1, from coordinate 26,303,315 downwards.
TAATCTCATTATTGACTTTATGTTGAATTTTCTTACATTTTTAGTTAAAACAGACTATAATTGAATGTTTACCTCAGGAAACATGAAGCAAAAGCCATCGATTATGAAGAAAAGAACATTTATAGTCACTCTTGCCTTCGAAAGCCTTATTACTTGCTTAAAATTATTTTACAAGCTCATTATTTTTTTTAAAATGAATTTTCTTACATTTTTGGTTAAAATAGATTATATTCAAATGTTTGTCTCGAGAAACGTGAAGCGAAAGCCATCGATTGAAAAGAAAAGTCCATTTATAGTCACTCATGCTTTCGAAAGCCTCATTATTCACTTTAAATGATTTTATAATCTTATTATTGATTTTAAGTTGAATTTTCTTACATTTTTAGTTAAAACAGACTATAATTGAATGTTTACCTTGGGAAACATGAAGCAAAAACCATCGATTGAGAAGAAAAGACCATTTATAGTCAGTCATACCTTCGAAACCTTTATTGCTCACTTTAAACGGCTTTATGATTTGATTATTAACTTGAAGCTGAATTTTTTTACATTTTTTGTTAAAACATATTATAATTGAATGTTTACCTCGAGAAATGTGAAGCGAAAGCTATCGATTGAGAGGAAAAGAACATTTATAGTCACTCATGCCTTCGAAAGCCTTATTACTTGCTTAAAATTGTTTTACAAACCCATTATTTTTTTTAAAATGAATTTTTTTACATTTTTGGTTAAAATAGATTATATTCAAATGTTTGTCTTGAGAAACGTGAAGCGAAAGCCATCGATTGACAAGAAAAGTCCATTATAGTCACTCATGCCTTCGAAAGCCTCATTATTCACTTTAAATGATTTTATAATCTCATTATTGCTTTTATGTTGAATTTTCTTACATTTTTAGTTAAAACAGACTATAATTGAAAGTTTACCTCAGGAAACATGAAGAAAAAGCCATCGATTGAGAAAAAAAGAACATTTATAGTCACTCACGCCTTCGAAAGCCTTATTACTTGCTTAAAATTGTTTTACAAACTCATTATTTTTTTTAAAATGAATTTTTTTACATTTTTGGTTAAAATAGATTATATTCAAATGTTTGTCTTGAGAAACGTGAAGCGAAAGCCATCGATTGACAAGAAAAGTCCATTATAGTCACTCATGCCTTCGAAAGCCTCATTATTCATTTTAAATAATTTTATAATCTCATTATTGATTTTATGTTGAATTTTCTTACATTTTTAGCTAAAACAGACTAGAATTGAATGTTTACCTCGGGAAACATGAAGCAAAAGCCATCGATTGAGAAGAAAAGACCATTTATAGTCACTTATGCCTTCGGAAGCCCCATTATTCACTTTAAATGATTTTATAATCTCATTATTGATTTTATGTTGAATTTTCTTACATTTTCAGTTAAAACAGACTATAATTGAATGTTTACCTGGGGAAACATGAAGCAAAAGCCATCGATTGAGAAGAAAAGACCATTTATAGTCACTCATGCCTTCAGAAGCCTCATTATTCACTTTAAATGATTTTCAAATCTTATTATTGATTTTATGTTGAATTTTCTTACATTTTTAGTTAAAACAGACTATAATTGAATGTTGACATGGGGAAACATGAAGCAAAAGCCATCGATTGAGAAGAAAAGACCATTTATAGTCACTCATGCCTTCGAAACCCTTATTGCTCACTTTAAATGGCTTTATGATTTGATTATTAACTTTAAGCTGAATTTTTTTACATTTTTTGTTAAAACATATTATAATTGAATGTTTACCTCGAGAAACGTGAAGCGAAAGCTATCGATTGAGGGGAGAAGAACATTTATAGTCACTCATGCCTTCGAAAGCCTCATTATTCACTTTAAATGATTTTATAATCTCATTATTGACTTTATGTTGAATTTTGTTACATTTTTAGTTAAAACAGACTATAATTGAATGTTTACCTCAGGAAACATGAAGCAAAAGCCATCGATTATGAAGAAAAGAACATTTATAGTCACTCTTGCCTTCGAAAGCCTTATTACTTGCTTAAAATTATTTTACAATCTCATTATTTTTTTTAAAATGAATTTTCTTACATTTTTGGTTAAAATAGATTATATTCAAATGTTTGTCTCGAGAAACGTGAAGCGAAAGCCATCGATTGAAAAGAAAAGTCCATTTATAGTCACTCATGCTTTCGAAAGCCTCATTATTCACTTTAAATGATTTTATAATCTTATTATTGATTTTAAGTTGAATTTTCTTACATTTTTAGTTAAAACAGACTATAATTGAATGTTTACCTTGGGAAACATGAAGCAAAAACCATCGATTGAGAAGAAAAGACCAGTTATAGTCAGTCATACCTTCGAAACCTTTATTGCTCACTTTAAACGGCTTTATGATTTGTTTATTAACTTGAAGCTGAATTTTTTTACATTTTTTGTTAAAACATATTATAATTGAATGTTTACCTCGAGAAATGTGAAGCGAAAGCTATCGATTGAGAGGAAAAGAATATTTATAGTCACTCATGCCTTCGAAAGCCTTATTACTTGCTTAAAATTGTTTTACAAACTCATTATTTTTTTTAAAATGAATTTTTTTACATTTTTGGTTAAAATAGATTATATTCAAATGTTTGTCTTGAGAAACGTGAAGCGAAAGCCATCGATTGACAAGAAAAGTCCATTATAGTCACTCATACCTTCGAAAGACTCATTATTCACTTTAAATGATTTTATAATCTCATTATTGCTTTTATGTTGAATTTTCTTACATTTTTAGTTAAAACAGACTATAATTGAAAGTTTACCTCAGGAAACATGAAGCAAAAGCCATCGATTGAGAAAAAAAGAACATTTATAGTCACTCACGCCTTCGAAAGCCTTATTACTTGCTCAAAATTGTTTTACAAACTCATTATTTTTTTTAAAATGAATTTTTTTAAATTTTTGGTTAAAATAGATTATATTCAAATGTTTGTCTTTAGAAACGTGAAGCGAAAGCCATCGATTGACAAGAAAAGTCCATTATAGTCACTCATGCCTTCGAAAGCCTCATTATTCATTTTAAATAATTTTATAATCTCATTATTGATTTTATGTTGAATTTTCTTACATTTTTAGCTAAAACAGACTAGAATTGAATGTTTACCTCGAGAAACATGAAGCAAAAGCCATCGATTGAGAAGAAAAGACCATTTATAGTCACTTATGCCTTCGGAAGCCCCATTATTCACTTTAAATGATTTTATAATCTCATTATTGATTTTATGTTGAATTTTCTTACATTTTCAGTTAAAACAGACTATAATTGAATGTTTACCTCGGGAAACATGAAGCAAAAGCCATCGATTGAGAAGAAAAGACCATTTATAGTCACTCATGCCTTCAGAAGCCTCATTATTCACTTTAAATGATTTTGAAATCTTATTATTGATTTTATGTTGACTTTTCTTACATTTTTAGTTAAAACAGACTATAATTGAATGTTGACATGGGGAAACATGAAGCAAAAGCCATCGATTGAGAAGAAAAGACCATTTATAGTCACTCATGCCTTCGAAACCCTTATTGCTCACTTTAAATGGCTTTATGATTTGATTATTAACTTTAAGCTGAATTTTTTTACATTTTTTGTTAAAACATATTATAATTGAATCTTTACCTCGAGAAACGTGAAGCGAAAGCTATCGATTGATAGGAAAAGAACATTTATAGTCACTCATGCCTTCGAAAGCCTTATTACTTGCTTAAAATTGTTTTACAATCTCATTATTTTTTTTAAATCAATTTTCTTACATTTTTAGTTAAAACAGGCTATAATTGAATGTTTACCTCAAGAAAACATAAAGCAAAAGCCATCGATTGAGAAGAAAAGATCATTTATAGTTACTCATGCCTTCGAAAGCCTTATTACTTGCTTAAAATTGTTTTACAAACTCATTATTTTTTTTTTAAATCAATTTTCTTACATTTTTGCTTAAAATAGATTATATTTAAATGTTTGTCTCGAGAAACGTGAAGCGAAAGCCATCGATTGACAAGAAAAGTCCATTTATAGTCACTCATACCTTCGAAAGCCTCATTATTCATTTTAAATAATTTTATAATCTCATTATTGATTTTATGTTGAATTTTCTTACATTTTTAGCTAAAACAGACTAGAATTGAATGTTTACCTCGAGAAACATGAAGCAAAAGCCATCGATTGAGAAGAAAAGACCATTTATAGTCACTTATGCCTTCGGAAGCCCCATTATTCACTTTAAATGATTTTATAATCTCATTATTGATTTTATGTTGAATTTTCTTACATTTTCAGTTAAAACAGACTATAATTGAATGTTTACCTGGGGAAACATGAAGCAAAAGCCATCGATTGAGAAGAAAAGACCATTTATAGTCACTCATGCCTTCAGAAGCCTCATTATTCACTTTAAATGATTTTGAAATCTAATTATTGATTTTATGTTGAATTTTCTTACATTTTTAGTTAAAACAGACTATAATTGAATGTTGACATGGGGAAACATGAAGCAAAAGCCATCGATTGAGAAGAAAAGACCATTTATAGTCACTCATGCCTTCGAAACCCTTATTGCTCACTTTAAATGGCTTTATGATTTGATTATTAACTTTAAGCTGAATTTTTTTACATTTTTTGTTAAAACATATTATAATTGAATCTTTACCTTGAGAAACGTGAAGCGAAAGCTATCGATTGAGAGGAAAAGAACATTTATAGTCACTCATGCCTTCGAAAGCCTCATTATTCACTTTAAATGATTTTATAATCTCATTATTGACTTTATGTTGAATTTTCTTACATTTTTAGTTAAAACATACTATAATTGAATGTTTACCTCAGGAAACATGAAGCAAAAGCCATCGATTATGAAGAAAAGAACATTTATAGTCACTCATGCCTTCGAAAGCCTTATTACTTGCTTAAAATTATTTTACAATCTCATTATTTTTTTTTAAATGAATTTTCTTACATTTTTGGTTAAAATAGATTATATTCAAATGTTTATCTTGAGAAACGTGAAGTGAAAGCCATCGATTGAAAAGAAAAGTCCATTTATAGTCACTCATGCTTTCGAAAGCCTCATTATTCACTTTAAATGATTTTATAATCTTATTATTGATTTTAAGTTGAATTTTCTTACATTTTTAGTTAAAACAGACTATAATTGAATGTTTACCTTGGGAAACATGAAGCAAAAGCCATCGATTGAGAAGAGAAGACCATTTATAGTCAGTCATGCCTTCGAAACCTTTATTGCTCACTTTAAACGGCTTTATGATTTGATTATTAACTTGAAGCTGAATTTTTTTACATTTTTTGTTAAAACATATTATAATTGAATGTTTACCTCGAGAAACGTTAAGCGAAAGCTATCGATTGAGAGGAAAAGAACATTTATAGTCACTCATGCCTTCGAAAGCCTTATTACTTGCTTAAAATTGTTTTACAATCTCATTATTTTTTTTTAAATCAATTTTCTTACATTTTTGTTTAAAATAGATTATATTTAAATGTTTGTCTCGAGAAATGTGAAGCGAAAGCCATCGATTGACAAGAAAAGTCCATTTATAGTCACTCATGCCTTCGAAAGCCTCATTATTCACTTTAAATGATTTTATAATCTCATTATTTATTTTATGTTTAATTTTCTTACATTTTTAGTTAAAACAGACTATAATTGATTGTTTACCTCAGGAAACATGAGGCAAAAGCCATCGATTGAGAAGAAAAGATCATTTATAGTCACTCATGCCTTCGAAAGCCTTATTACTTGCTTAAAATTGTTTTACAAACTTATTATTTTTTTTAAAAATGAATTTTTTTACATTTTTTGTTAAAATAGATTATATTCAAATGTTTGTCTTGAGAAACGTGAAGCGAAAGCCATCGATTGACAAGAAAAGTCCATTATAGTCACTCATGCCTTCGAAATCCTCATTATTCATTTTAAATAATTTTATAATCTCATTATTGATTTTATGTTGAATTTTCTTACATTTTTAGTTAAAACAGACTATAATTGAATGTTTACCTCGGGAAACATAAAGCAAAAGCCATCGATTGAGAAGAAAAGACCGTTTATAGTCACTCATGTCTTCAGAAGCCTCATTATTCACTTTAAATGATTTATAATCTCATTATTGATTTTATGTTGAATTTTTTAAAACAGACTATAATTGAATGTTGACCTCGGGAAACATGAAGCAAAAGCCATCGATTGAGAAGAAAAGATCATTTATAGTTACTCATGCCTTCAAAAGCCTTATTACTTGCTTAAAATTGTTTTACAAACTCATTATTTTTTTTTAAATCAATTTTCTTACATTTTTGCTTAAAATAGATTATATTTAAATGTTTGTCTCGAGAAACGTGAAGCGAAAGCCATCGATTGACAAGAAAAGTCCATTTATAGTCATTCATGCCTTCGAAAGCCTCATTATTCACTTTAAATGATTTTATAATATCATTATTGATTTTATGTTGAATTTTGTTACATTTTTAATTAAGACAGACTATAATTGAATGTTTACCTCAGGAAACATGAAGCAAAAGCCATCGATTATGAGAAAAGAACATTTATAGTCACTCATGCATTCGAAACCCTTATTACTTGCTTAAAATTGTTTTACAATCTCATTATTTTTTTTAAAATGAATTTTCTTACATTTTTGGTTAAAATAAATTATAATCAAATGTTTGTCTCAAGAAACGTGAAGCGAAAGCCATCAATTGACAAGAAAAGTCCATTTATAGTCACGCATGCCTTCGAAAGCCTCGTTATTCACTTTAAATGATTTTATAATCTCATTATTGATTTTATGTTGAATTTTCTTACATTTTTAGTTAAAACAGACTATAATTGAATGTTGACCTCGGGAAACATGAAGCAAAAGCCATCGATTGAGAAAAAAAGACCATTTATAGTCACTCATGCCTTCGAAACCCTTATTGCTCACTTTAAATGGCTTTATGATTTGATTACTAACTTTAAGCTGAATTGTTTTACATTTTTTGTTAAAACATATTATAATTGAATGTTTACCTCAAGAAACGTGAAGCGAAAGCTATCGATTGAGAGGAAAAGAACATTTATAGTCACTCATGCCTTCGAAAGCCTTATTACTTGCTTAAAATTGTTTTACAATCTAATTATTTTTTTTAAGTCAATTTTCTTACATTTTTGGTTAAAATATATTATATTTAAATATTTATCTCGAGAAACGTGAAGCGAAAGCCATCGATTGACAAGAAAAGTCCATTTATAGTCACTCATGCCTTCGAAAGCCTCATTATTCACTTTAAATGATTTTATAATCCCATTATTTATTTTATGTTGAATTTTCTTACATTTTTAGTTCAAACAGACTATAATTGAATGTTTACCTGGGGAAACATGAAGCAAAAGCCATCGATTGAGAAGAAAAGACCATTTATAGTCACTCATGCCTTCGAAACCCTTATTGCTCACTTTAAATGGCTTTATGATTTGATTTTTAACTTTAAGCTGAATTTTTTTACATTTTTTGTTAACACATATTATAATTGAATGTTTACCTTGAGAAACGTGAAACGAAAGCTATCGATTGAGAGGAAAAGAATATTTATAGTCACTCATGCCTTCGAAAGCCTCATTACTCACTTTAAATGATTTTATAATCTCATTATTGACTTTATGTTGAATTTTCTTACATTTTTAGTTAAAACAGACTATAATTGAATGTTTACCTCAGGAAACATGAAGCAAAAGCCATCGATTATGAAGAAAAGAACATTTATAGTCACTCATGCCTTCGAAACCCTTATTACTTGCTTAAAATTATTTTACAATCTCATTATTTTTTTAAAAATGAATTTTCTTACATTTTTGGTTAAAATAGATTATATTCAAACGTTTGTCTCGAGAAACGTGAAGCGAAAGCCATCGATTGAAAAGAAAAGTCCATTTATAGTCACTCATGCCTTCGAAAGCCTCATTATTCACTTTAAATGATTTTATAATCTCATTATTGATTTTAGGTTGAATTTTCTTACATTTTTAGTTAAAACAGACTATAATTGAATGTTTACCTCGGGAAACATGAAGCAAAAGCCATCGATTGAGAAGAAAAGACCATTTATAGTCAGTCATGCCTTCGAAACCCTTATTGCTCACTTTAAACGGCTTTATGATTTGATTATTAACTTGAAGCTGAATTTTTTTACATTTTTTGTTAAAACATATTATAATTGAATGTTTACCTAGAGAAACGTGAAGCGAAAGCTATCGATTGAGAGGAAAAGAACATTTATAGTCACTCATGCCTTCGAAAGCCTTATTACTTGCTTAAAATTGTTTTACAATCTCATTTTTTTTTTAAATCAATTTTCTTACATTTTTGTTTAAAATAGATTATATTTCAATGTTTGTCTCGAGAAATGTGAAGCGAAAGCCATCGATTGACAAGAAATGTCCATTTATAGTCACTCATGCCTTCGAAAGCCTCATTATTCACTTTAAATGATTTTATAATCTCATTATTGATTTTATGTTGAATTTTCTTACATTTTTAGTTAAAACAGACTATAATTGATTGTTTACCTCAGGGAACATGAAGCAAAAGCCATCGATTGAGAAGAAAAGATCATTTATAGTCACTCATGCCTTCGAAAGCCTTATTACTTGCTTAAAATTGTTTTACAAACTCATTATTTTTTTTAAAATGAATTTTTTTACATTTTTGGTTAAAATAGATTATATTCAAATGTTTGTCTTGAGAAACGTGAAGCGAAAGCCATCGATTGACAATAAAAGTCCATTATAGTCACTCATGCCTTCGAAAGCCTCATTATTCATTTTAAATAATTTTATAAACTCATTATTGATTTTATGTTGAATTTTCTTACATTTTTAGTTAAAACAGACTATAATTGAATGTTTACCTCGGGAAACATGAAGCAAAAGCCATCGATTGAGAAGAAAAGACCGTTTATAGTCACTCATTCCTTCGGAAGCCTCATTATTCACTTTAAATGATTTTATAATCTCATTATTGATTTTATGTATAATTTTTTAAAACAGACTATAATTGAATGCTGACCTCGGGAAACATGAAGCAAAAGCCATCGATTGAGAAGAAAAGATCATTTATAGTTACTCGTGCCTTCGAAAGCCTTATTACTTGCTTAAAATTGTTTTACAAACTCATTTTTTTTTAAATCAATTTTCTTACATTTTTGCTTAAAATAGATTATATTTAAATGTTTGTCTCGAGAAACGTGAAGCGAAAGCCATCGATTGACAAGAAAAGTCCATTTATAGTCACTCATGCCTTCGAAAGCCTCATTATTCACTTTAAATGATTTTATAATATCATTATTGATTTTATGTTGAATTTTCTTACATTTTTAGTTAAAACAGACTATAATTGATTGTTTACCTCAGGAAACATGAAGCAAAAGCCATCGATTATGAGAAAAGAACATTTATAGTCACTCATGCCTTCGAAACCCTTATTACTTGCTTAAAATTGTTTTACAATCTCATTATTTTTTTTAAAATGAATTTTCTTACATTTTTGGTTAAAATAGATTATATTCAAATGTTTGTCTCGAGAAACGTGAAGCGAAAGCCATCGATTGACAAGAAAAGTCCATTTATAATCACTCATACCTTCGAAAGCCTCGTTATTCACTTTAAATGATTTTATAATCTCATTGTTGATTTTATGTTGAATTTTCTTACATTTTTAGTTAAAACAGACTATAATTGAATGTTGACCTCGGGAAACAGGAAGCAAAAGCCATCGATTGAGAAGAAAAGACCATTTATAGTCACTCATGCCTTCGAAACCCTTATTGCTCACTTTAAATGGCTTTATGAATTGATTATTAACTTTAAGCTGAATTGTTTTACATTTTTTGTTAAAACATAATATAATTGAATGTTTACCTCAAGAAACGTGAAGCGAAAGCTATCGATTGAGAGGAAAAGAACATTTATAGTCACTCATGCCTTCGAAAGCCTTATTACTTGCTTAAAATTGTTTTACAATCTAATTATTTTTTTTAAGTCAATTTTCTTACATTTTTGGTTAAAATAGATTATATTTAAATAGTTGTCTCGAGAAACGTGAAGCGAAAGCCATCGATTGACAAGAAAAGTCCATTTATAGTCACTCATGCCTTCGAAAGCCTCATTATTCACTTTAAATGATTTTATAATCCCATTATTTATTTTATGTTAAATTTTCTTATATTTTTAGTTCAAACAGACTATAATTGAATGTTTACCTGGGGAAACATGAAGCAAAAGCCATCGATTGAGAAGAAAAGACCATTTATAGTCACTCATGCCTTCGAAACCCTTATTGCTCACTTTAAATGGCTTTATGATTTGATTATTAACTTTAAGCTGAATTTTTTTACATTTTTTGTTAAAACATATTATAATTGAATGTTTACCTCGAGAAACGTGAAGCGAAAGCTATCGATTGAGAGCAAAAGAACATTTATAGTCACTCATGCCTTCGAAAGCCTTATTACTTGCTTAAAATTGTTTTACAATCTAATTATTTTTTTTTAAGTCAATTTTCTTACATTTTTGGTTAAAATAGATTATATTTAAATATTTGTCTTGAGAAACGTGAAGCGAAAGCCATCGATTGACAAGAAAAGTCCATTATGGTCACTCATGCCTTCGAAAGCCTCATTATTCATTTTAAATAATTTTACAATCTCATTATTGATTTTATGTTGAATTTTCTTACATTTTTAGTTAAAACAGACTATAATTGAATGTTTACCTCGGGAAACATGAAGCAAAAGCCATCGATTGAGAAGAAAAGACCATTTATAGTCACTCATGCCTTCGGAAGCCTCATTATTCACTTTAAATGATTTTATAATCTTATTATTGATTTTATGTTGAATTTTCTTACATTTTTAGTTAAAACAGACTATAATTGAATGTTTACCTAGGGAAACATGAAGCAAAAGCCATCGATTGGGAAGAAAAGACCATTTATAGTCACTCATGCCTTCGAAACCCTTATTGCTCACTTTAAATGGCTTTATGATTTGATTATTAACTTTAAGTTGAATTTTCTTACATTTTTTGTTAAATCATATTATAATTGAATGTTTACCTCGAGAAACGTGAAGCGAAAGCTATCGATTGAGAGGAAAAGAATATTTATAGTTACTCATGCCTTCGAAAGCCTCATTACTCACTTTAAATGATTTTATAATCTCATTATTGACTTTATGTTGAATTTTCTTACATTTTTAGTTAAAACAGACTATAATTGAATGTTTACCCCAGGAAACATGAAGCACAAGCCATCGATTATGAAGAAAAGAACATTTATAGTCACTCATGCCTTCGAAACCCGTATTACTTGCTTAAAATTATTTTACAATCTTATTATTTTTTTTAAAATAAATTTTCTTACATTTTTGGTTAAAATAGATTATATTCAAATGTTTGTCTCGGGAAACGTGAAGCGAAAGCCATCGATTGAAAAGAAAAGTCCATTTATAGTCACTCATGCCTTCGAAAGCCTCATTATTCACTTTAAATGATTTTATAATCTCATTATTGATTTTAGGTTGAATTTTCTTACATTTTTAGTTAAAACAGACTATAATTGAATGTTTACCTCGGGAAACATGAAGCAAAAGCCATCGATTGAGAACAAAAGACCATTTATAGTCAGTCATGCTTTCGAAACCCTTATTGCTCACTTTAAACGGCTTTATGATTTGATTATTAACTTGAAGCAGAATTTTTTTACATTTTTTGTTAAAACATATTATAATTGAATGTTTATCTCGAGAAACGTGAAGCGAAAGCTATCGATTGAGAGGAAAAGAACATTTATAGTCACTCATGCCTTCGAAAGCCTTATTACTTGCCTAAAATTGTTTTACAATCTCATTATTTTTTTTTAAATCAATTTTCTTACATTTTTGTTTAAAATAGATTATATTTCAATGTTTGTCTTGAGAAATGTGAAGCGAAAGCCATCGATTGACAAGAAAAGTCCATTTATAGTCACTCATGCCTTCGAAAGCCTCATTATTCACTTTAAATGATTTTATAATCTCATTATTGATTTTATGTTGACTTTTCTTACATTTTTGGTTAAAACAGACTATAATTGATTGTTTACCTCAGGAAACATGAAGCAAAAGCCATCGATTGAGAAGAAAAGATCATTTATAGTGACTCATGCCTTCGAAAGCCTTATTACTTGCTTAAAATTGTTTTACAAACTCATTATTTTTTTTAAAATTAATTTTTTTACATTTTTGGTTAAAATAGATTATATTCAAATGTTTGTCTTGAGAAACGTGAAGCGAAAGCCATCGATTGACAAGAAAAGTCCATTATAGTCACTCATGCCTTCGAAAGCCTCATTATTCATTTTAAATAATTTTATAATCTCATTATTGATTTTATGTTGAATTTTCTTACATTTTTAGTTAAAACAGACTATCATTGAATGTTTACCTCGAGAAACATGAAGCAAAAGCCATCGATTGAGAAGAAAAGACCGTTTATAGTCACTCATGCCTTCGGAAGCCTCATTATTCACTTTAAATGATTTTATAATCTCATTATTGATTTTATGTTGAACTTTTTAAAACAGACTATAATTGAATGTTGACCTCGGGAAACATGAAGCAAAAGCCATCGATTGAGAAGAAAAGATCATTTATAGTGACTCATGCCTTCGAAAGCCTTATTACTTGCTTAAAATTGTTTTACAAACTCATTATTTTTTTTAAAATGAATTTTTTTACATTTTTGGTTAAAATAGATTATATTCAAATGTTTGTGTTGAGAAACGTGAAGCGAAAGCCATCGATTGACAAGAAAAGTCCATTATAGTCACTCATACCTTCGAAAGCCTCATTATTCATTTTAAATAATTTTATAATCTCATTATTGATTTTATGTTGAATTTTCTTACATTTTTAGTTAAAACAGACTATAATTGAATGTTTACCTCGGGAAACATGAAGCAAAAGCCATCGATTGAGAAGAAAAGACCGTTTATAGTCACTCATGCCTTCGGAAGCCTCATTATTCACTTTAAATGATTTTATAATATTATTATTGATTTTATGTTCTATTTTCTTACATTTTTAGTTAAAACAGACTATAATTGAATGTTTACCTCGGGAAACATGAAGCAAAAGCCATCGATTATGAGAAAAGAACATTTATAGCCACTCACGCCTTCGAAAGCCTTATTACTTGCTTAAAATTGTTTTACAATCTCATTATTTTTTTTAAAATGAATTTTCTTACATTTTTGGTTAAAATAGATTATATTCAAATATTTGTCTTGAGAAACGTGAAGCGAAAGCCATCGATTGACAAGAAAAGTCCATTATAGTCACTCATGCCTTCGAAAGCCTCATTATTCATTTTAAATAATTTTATAATCTCATTATTGATTTTATGTTGAATTTTCTTACATTTTTAGTTAAAACAGACTATAATTGAATGTTTACCTCAGGAAACATGAAGCAAAAGCCATCGATTGAGAAGAAAAGACCATTTATAGTCACTCATGCCTTCGGAAGCCTCATTATTCACTTTGAATGATTTTATAATCTTATTATTGATTTTATGTTGAATTTTCTTACATTTTTAGTTAAAACAGACTATAATTGAATGTTTACCTGGGGAAACATGAAGCAAAAGCCATCGATTGAGAAGAAAAGACCATTTATAGTCACTCATGCCTTCGAAAGCCTCATTACTCACTTTAAATGATTTTATAATCTCATTATTGATTTTAGGTTGAATTTTCTTACATTTTTAGTTAAAACAGACTATAATTGAATGTTTACCTCGGGAAACATGAAGCAAAAGCCATCGATTGAGAAGAAAAGACCATTTATAGTCAGTCATGCCTTCGAAACCCTTATTGCTCACTTTAAACGGCTTTATGATTTGATTATTAACTTGAAGCTGAATTTTTTTACATTTTTTGTTAAAACATATTATAATTGAATGTTTACCTCGAGAAACGTGAAGCGAAAGCTATCGATTGAGAGGAAAAGAATATTTATAGTCACTCATGCCTTCGAAAGCCTTATTACTTGGTTAAAATTGTTTTACAATCTCATTATTTTTTTTTAAATCAATTTTCTTACATTTTTGTTTAAAATAGATTATATTTCAATGTTTGTCTCGAGAAATGTGAAGCGAAAGCCATCGATTGACAAGAAAAGTCCATTTATAGTCACTCATGCCTTCGAAAGCCTCATTATTCACTTTAAATGATTTTATAATCTCATTATTGATTTTATGTTGACTTTTCTTACATTTTTAGTTAAAACAGACTATAATTGATTGTTTACCTCAGGAAACATGAAGCAAAAGCCATCGATTGAGATGAAAAGATCATTTATACTCACTCATGCCTTCGAAAGCCTTATTACTTGCTTAAAATTGTTTTACAAACTCATTATTTTTTTTAAAATTAATTTTTTTACATTTTTGGTTAAAATAGATTATATTCAAATGTTTGTCTTGAGAAACGTGAAGCGAAAGCCATCGATTGACAAGAAAAGTCCATTATAGTCACTCATGCCCTCGAAAGACTCATTATTCATTTTAAATAATTTTATAATGTCATTATTGATTTTATGTTGAATTTTCTTACATTTTTAGTTAAAACAGACTATCATTGAATGTTTACCTCGAGAAACATGAAGCAAAAGCCATCGATTGAGAAGAAAAGACCGTTTATAGTCACTCATGCCTTCGGAAGCCTCATTATTCACTTTAAATGATTTTATAATCTCATTATTGATTTTATGTTGAATTTTTTAAAACAGACTATAATTGAATGTTGACCTCGGGAAACATGAAGCAAAAGCCATCGATTGAGAAGAAAAGATCATTTATAGTTACTCATGCCTTCGAAAGCCTTATTACTTGCTTAAAATTTTTTTACAAACTCATTATTTTTTTTAAAATGAATTTTTTTACATTTTTGGTTAAAATAGATTATATTCAAATGTTTGTGTTGAGAAACGTGAAGCGAAAGCCATCGATTGACAAGAAAAGTCCATTTATAGTCACTCATGCTTCGAAAGCCTCATTATTCACTTTAAATGATTTTATAATCTCATTATTGATTTTAGGTTGAATTTTCTTACATTTTTAGTTAAAACAGACTATAATTGAATGTTTACCTCGGGAAACATGAAGCAAAAGCCATCGATTGAGAAGAAAAGACCATTTATAGTCAGTCATGCCTTCGAAACCTTTATTGCTCACTTTAAACGGCTTTATGATTTGATTATTAACTTGAAGCTGAATTTTTTTACATTTTTTGTTAAAACATATTATCATTGAATGTTTACCTCGAGAAACGTGAAGCGAAAGCTATCGATTGAGAGGAAAAGAACATTTATAGTCACTCATGCCTTCGAAAGCCTTATTACTTGCTTAAAATTGTTTTACAATCTCATTATTTTTTTTAAATCAATTTTCTTACATTTTTGATTAAAATAGATTATATTTCAATGTTTGTCTCGAGAAATGTGAAGCGAAAGCCATCGATTGACAAGAAAAGTCCATTTATAGTCACTCATGCCTTCGAAAGCCTCATTATTCACTTTAAATGATTTTATAATCTCATTATTGATTTTATGTTGACTTTTCTTACATTTTTAGTTAAAACAGACTATAATTGATTGTTTACCTCAGGAAACATGAAGCAAAAGCCATCGATTGAGAAGAAAAGATCATTTATAGTCACTCATGCCTTCGAAAGCCTTATTACTTGCTTAAAATTGTTTTACAAACTCATTATTTTTTTACATTTTTGGTTAAAATAGATTATATTCAAATGTTTGTCTTGAGAAACGTGAAGCGAAAGCCATCGATTGACAAGAAAAGTCCATTATAGTTACTCATGCCTTCGAAAGCCTCATTATTCATTTTAAATAATTTTATAATCTCATTATTGATTTTATGTTGAATTTTCTTACATTTTTAGTTAAAACAGACTATCATTGAATGTTTACCTCGAGAAACATGAAGCAAAAGCCATCGATTGAGAAGAAAAGACCGTTTATAGTCACTCATGCCTTCGGAAGCCTCATTATTCACTTTAAATGATTTTATAATCTCATTATTGATTTTATGTTGAATTTTTTAAAACAGACTATAATTGAATGTTGACCTCGGGAAACATGAAGCAAAAGCCATCGATTGAGAAGAAAAGATCATTTATAGTTACTCATGCCTTCGAAAGCCTTATTACTTGCTTAAAATTTTTTTACAAACTCATTATTTTTTTTAAAATGAATTTTTTTACATTTTTGGTTAAAATAGATTATATTCAAATGTTTGTGTTGAGAAACGTGAAGCGAAAGCCATCGATTGACAAGAAAAGTCCATTTATAGTCACTCATGCTTCGAAAGCCTCATTATTCACTTTAAATGATTTTATAATCTCATTATTGATTTTAGGTTGAATTTTCTTACATTTTTAGTTAAAACAGACTATAATTGAATGTTTACCTCGGGAAACATGAAGCAAAAGCCATCGATTGAGAAGAAAAGACCATTTATAGTCAGTCATGCCTTCGAAACCTTTATTGCTCACTTTAAACGGCTTTATGATTTGATTATTAACTTGAAGCTGAATTTTTTTACATTTTTTGTTAAAACATATTATCATTGAATGTTTACCTCGAGAAACGTGAAGCGAAAGCTATCGATTGAGAGGAAAAGAACATTTATAGTCACTCATGCCTTCGAAAGCCTTATTACTTGCTTAAAATTGTTTTACAATCTCATTATTTTTTTTAAATCAATTTTCTTACATTTTTGTTTAAAATAGATTATATTTCAATGTTTGTCTCGAGAAATGTGAAGCGAAAGCCATCGATTGACAAGAAAAGTCCATTTATAGTCACTCATGCCTTCGAAAGCCTCATTATTCACTTTAAATGATTTTATAATCTCATTATTGATTTTATGTTGACTTTTCTTACATTTTTAGTTAAAACAGACTATAATTGATTGTTTACCTCAAGAAACATGAAGCAAAAGCCATCGATTGAGAAGAAAAGATCATTTATAGTCACTCATGCCTTCGAAAGCCTTATTACTTGCTTAAAATTGTTTTACAAACTCATTATTTTTTTTAAAATTAATTTTTTTACATTTTTGGTTAAAATAGATTATATTCAAATGTTTGTCTTGAGAAACGTGAAGCGAAAGCCATCGATTGACAAGAAAAGTCCATTATAGTCACTCATGCCTTCGAAAGCCTCATTATTCATTTTAAATAATTTTATAATCTCATTATTGATTTTATGTTGAATTTTCTTACATTTTTAGTTAAAACAGACTATAATTGAATGTTTACCTTGGGAAACATGAAGCAAAAGCCATTGATTGAGAAGAAAAGACCGTTTATAGTCACTCATGCCTTCGGAAGCCTCATTATTCACTTTAAATGATTTTATAATATTATTATTGATTTTATGTTCAATTTTCTTACATTTTTAGTTAAAACAGACTATAATTGAATGTTTACCTCGGGAAACATGAAGCAAAAGCCATCGATTATGAGAAAAGAACATTTATAGTCATTCATGCCTTCGAAAGCCTTACTACTTGCTTAAAATTGTTTTACAATCTCATTATTTTTTTTAAAATGAATTTTCTTACATTTTTGGTTAAAATAGATTATATTCAAATATTTGTCTTGAGAAACGTGAAGTGAAAGCCATCGATTGACAAGAAAAGTCCATTATAGTCACTCATGCCTTCGAAAGCCTCATTATTCACTTTAAATGATTTTATAATCTCATTATTGATTTTATGTTGACTTTTCTTACATTTTTAGTTAAAACAGACTATAATTGATTGTTTATCTCAGGAAACATGAAGCAAAAGCCATCGATTGAGAAGAAAAGATCATTTATAGTCACTCATGCCTTCGAAAGCCTTATTACTTGCTTAAAATTGTTTTACAAACTCATTATTTTTTTTAAAATTAATTTTTTTACATTTTTGGTTAAAATAGATTATATTCAAATGTTTGTCTTGAGAAACGTGAAGCGAAAGCCATCGATTGACAAGAAAAGTCCATTATAGTCACTCATGCCCTCGAAAGCCTCATTATTCATTTTAAATAATTTTATAATCTCATTATTGATTTTATGTTGAATTTTCTTACATTTTTAGTTAAAACAGACTATCATTGAATGTTTACCTCGAGAAACATGAAGCAAAAGCCATCGATTGAGAAGAAAAGACCGTTTATAGTCACTCATGCCTTCGGAAGCCTCATTATTCACTTTAAATGATTTTATAATCTCATTATTGATTTTATGTTGAATTTTTTAAAACAGACTATAATTGAATGTTGACCTCGGGAAACATGAAGCAAAAGCCATCGATTGAGAAGAAAAGATCATTTATAGTTACTCATGCCTTCGAAAGCCTTATTACTTGCTTAAAATTATTTTACAAACTCATTATTTTTTTTAAAATGAATTTTTTTACATTTTTGGTTAAAATAGATTATATTCAAATGTTTGTGTTGAGAAACGTGAAGCGAAAGCCATCGATTGACAAGAAAAGTCCATTATAGTCACTCATACCTTCGAAAGCCTCATTATTCATTTTAAATAATTTTATAATCTCATTATTGATTTTATATTGAATTTTCTTACATTTTTAGTTAAAACAGACTATAATTGAATGTTTACCTCGGGAAACATGAAGCAAAAGCCATCGATTGAGAAGAAAAGACCGTTTATAGTCACTCATGCCTTCGAAAGCCTCATTATTCACTTTAAATGATTTTATAATCTCATTATTGATTTTATGTTGACTTTTCTTACATTTTTAGTTAAAACAGACTATAATTGATTGTTTACCTCAGGAAACATGAAGCAAAAGCCATCGATTGAGAAGAAAAGATCATTTATAGTCACTCATGCCTTCGAAAGCCTTATTACTTGCTTAAAATTGTTTTACAAACTCATTATTTTTTTTAAAATTAATTTTTTTACATTTTTGGTTAAAATAGATTATATTCAAATGTTTGTCTTGAGAAACGTGAAGCGAAAGCCATCGATTGACAAGAAAAGTCCATTATAGTCACTCATGCCTTCGAAAGCCTCATTATTCATTTTAAATAATTTTATAATCTCATTATTGATTTTATGTTGAATTTTCTTACATTTTTAGTTAAAACAGACTATCATTGAATGTTTACCTCGAGAAATATGAAGCAAAAGCCATCGATTGAGAAGAAAAGACCGTTTATAGTCACTCATGCCTTCGGAAGCCTCATTAGTCACTTTAAATGATTTTATAATCTCATTATTGATTTTATGTTGAATTTTTTAAAACAGACTATAATTGAATGTTGACCTCGGGAAACATGAAGCAAAAGCCATCGATTGAGAAGAAAAGATCATTTATAGTTACTCATGCCTTCGAAAGCCTTATTACTTGCTTAAAATTGTTTTACAAACTCATTATTTTTTTTAAAATGAATTTTTTTACATTTTTGGTTAAAATAGATTATATTCAAATGTTTGTGTTGAGAAACGTGAAGCGAAAGCCATCGATTGACAAGAAAAGTCCATTTATAGTCACTCATGCTTCGAAAGCCTCATTATTCACTTTAAATGATTTTATAATCTCATTATTGATTTTAGGTTAAATTTTCTTACATTTTTAGTTAAAACAGACTATAATTGAATGTTTACCTCGGGAAACATGAAGCAAAAGCCATCGATTGAGAAGAAAAGACCATTTATAGTCAGTCATGCCTTCGAAACCCTTATTGCTCACTTTAAACGGCTTTATGATTTGATTATTAACTTGAAGCTGAATTTTTTTACATTTTTTGTTAAAACATATTATAATTGAATGTTTACCTCGAGAAACGTGAAGCGAAAGCTATCGATTGAGAGGAAAAGAACATTTATAGTCACTCATGCCTTCGAAAGCCTTATTACTTGCTTAAAATTGTTTTACAATCTCATTATTTTTTTTAAATCAATTTTCTTACATTTTTGTTTAAAATAGATTATATTTCAATGTTTGTCTCGAGAAATGTGAAGCGAAAGCCATCGATTGACAAGAAAAGTCCATTTATAGTCACTCATGCCTTCGAAAGCCTCATTATTCACTTTAAATGATTTTATAATCTCATTATTGATTTTATGTTGACTTTTCTTACATTTTTAGTTAAAACAGACTATAATTGATTGTTTACCTCAGGAAACATGAAGCAAAAGCCATCGATTGAGAAGAAAAGATCATTTATAGTCACTCATGCCTTCGAAAGCCTTATTACTTGCTTAAAATTGTTTTACAAACTCATTATTTTTTTTAAAATTAATTTTTTTACATTTTTGGTTAAAATAGATTATATTCAAATGTTTGTCTTGAGAAACGTGAAGCGAAAGCCATCGATTGACAAGAAAAGTCCATTATAGTCACTCATGCCTTCGAAAGCCTCATTATTCATTTTAAATAATTTTATAATCTCATTATTGATTTTATGTTGAATTTTCTTACATTTTTAGTTAAAACAGACTATCATTGAATGTTTACCTCGAGAAACATGAAGCAAAAGCCATCGATTGAGAAGAAAAGACCGTTTATAGTCACTCATGCCTTCGGAAGCCTCATTATTCACTTTAAATGATTTTATAATCTCATTATTGATTTTATGTTGAATTTTTTAAAACAGACTATAATTGAATGTTGACCTCGGGAAACATGAAGCAAAAGCCATCGATTGAGAAGAAAAGATCTTTTATAGTTACTCATGCCTTCGAAAGCCTTATTACTTGCTTAAAATTGTTTTACAAACTCATTATTTTTTTTAAAATGAATTTTTTTACATTTTTGGTTAAAATAGATTATATTCAAATGTTTGTGTTGAGAAACGTGAAGCGAAAGCCATCGATTGACAAGAAAAGTCCATTTATAGTCACTCATGCTTCGAAAGCCTCATTATTCACTTTAAATGATTTTATAATCTCATTATTGATTTTAGGTTGAATTTTCTTACATTTTTAGTTAAAACAGACTATAATTGAATGTTTACCTCGGGAAACATGAAGCAAAAGCCATCGATTGAGAAGAAAAGACCATTTATAGTCAGTCATGCCTTCGAAACCCTTATTGCTCACTTTAAACGGCTTTATAATTTGATTATTAACTTGAAGCTGAATTTTTTTACATTTTTTGTTAAAACATATTATCATTGAATGTTTACCTCGAGAAACGTGAAGCGAAAGCTATCGATTGAGAGGAAAAGAACATTTATAGTCACTCATGCCTTCGAAAGCCTTATTACTTGCTTAAAATTGTTTTACAATCTCATTATTTTTTTTAAATCAATTTTCTTACATTTTTGTTTAAAATAGATTATATTTCAATGTTTGTCTCGAGAAATGTGATGCGAAAGCCATCGATTGACAAGAAAAGTCCATTTATAGTCACTCATGCCTTCGAAAGCCTCATTATTCACTTTAAATGATTTTATAATCTCATTATTGATTTTATGTTGACTTTTCTTACATTTTTAGTTAAAACAGACTATAATTGATTGTTTACCTCAGGAAACATGAAGCAAAAGCCATCGATTGAGAAGAAAAGATCATTTATAGTCACTCATGCCTTCGAAAGCCTTATTACTTGCTTAAAATTGTTTTACAAACTCATTATTTTTTTTAAAATTAATTTTTTTACATTTTTGGTTAAAATAGATTATATTCAAATGTTTGTCTTGAGAAACGTGAAGCGAAAGCCATCGATTGACAAGAAAAGTCCATTATAGTCACTCATGCCTTCGAAAGCCTCATTATTCATTTTAAATAATTTTATAATCTCATTATTGATTTTATGTTGAATTTTCTTACATTTTTAGTTAAAACAGACTATCATTGAATGTTTACCTCGAGAAACATGAAGCAAAAGCCATCGATTGAGAAGAAAAGACCGTTTATAGTCACTCATGCCTTCGGAAGCCTCATTATTCACTTTAAATGATTTTATAATCTCATTATTGATTTTATGTTGAATTTTTTAAAACAGACTATAATTGAATGTTGACCTCGGGAAACATGAAGCAAAAGCCATCGATTGAGAAGAAAAGATCATTTATAGTTACTCATGCCTTCGAAAGCCTTATTACTTGCTTAAAATTGTTTTACAAACTCATTATTTTTTTTAAAATGAATTTTTTTACATTTTTGGTTAAAATAGATTATATTCAAATGTTTGTGTTGAGAAACGTGAAGCGAAAGCCATCGATTGACAAGAAAAGTCCATTTATAGTCACTCATGCTTCGAAAGCCTCATTATTGACTTTAAATGATTTTATAATCTCATTATTGATTTTAGGTTAAATTTTCTTACATTTTTAGTTAAAACAGACTATAATTGAATGTTTACCTCGGGAAACATGAAGCAAAAGCCATCGATTGAGAAGAAAAGACCATTTATAGTCAGTCATGCCTTCGAAACCCTTATTGCTCACTTTAAACGGCTTTATGATTTGATTATTAACTTGAAGCTGAATTTTTTTACATTTTTTGTTAAAACATATTATAATTGAATGTTTACCTCGAGAAACGTGAAGCGAAAGCTATCGATTGAGAGGAAAAGAACATTTATAGTCACTCATGCCTTCGAAAGCCTTATTACTTGCTTAAAATTGTTTTACAATCTCATTATTTTTTTTAAATCAATTTTCTTACATTTTTGTTTAAAATAGATTATATTTCAATGTTTGTCTCGAGAAATGTGAAGCGAAAGCCATCGATTGACAAGAAAAGTCCATTTATAGTCACTCATGCCTTCGAAAGCCTCATTATTCACTTTAAATGATTTTATAATCTCATTATTGATTTTATGTTGACTTTTCTTACATTTTTAGTTAAAACAGACTATAATTGATTGTTTACCTCAGGAAACATGAAGCAAAAGCCATCGATTGAGAAGAAAAGATCATTTATAGTCACTCATGCCTTCGAAAGCCTTATTACTTGCTTAAAATTGTTTTACAAACTCATTATTTTTTTTAAAATTAATTTTTTTACATTTTTGGTTAAAATAGATTATATTCAAATGTTTGTCTTGAGAAACGTGAAGCGAAAGCCATCGATTGACAAGAAAAGTCCATTATAGTCACTCATGGCTTCGAAAGCCTCATTATTCATTTTAAATAATTTTATAATCTCATTATTGATTTTATGTTGAATTTTCTTACATTTTTAGTTAAAACAGACTATCATTGAATGTTTACCTCGAGAAACATGAACCAAAAGCCATCGATTGAGAAGAAAAGACCGTTTATAGTCACTCATGCCTTCGGAAGCCTCATTATTCACTTTAAATGATTTTATAATCTCATTATTGATTTTATGTTGAATTTTTTAAAACAGACTATAATTGAATGTTGACCTCGGGAAACATGAAGCAAAAGCCATCGATTGAGAAGAAAAAATCATTTATAGTTACTCATGCCTTCGAAAGCCTTATTACTTGCTTAAAATTGTTTTCCAAACTCATTATTTTTTTTAAAATGAATTTTTTTACATTTTTGGTTAAAATAGATTATATTCAAATGTTTGTGTTGAGAAACGTGAAGCGAAAGCCATCGATTGACAAGAAAAGTCCATTTATAGTCACTCATGCTTCGAAAGCCTCATTATTCACTTTAAATGATTTTATAATCTCATTATTGATTTTAGGTTGAATTTTCTTACATTTTTAGTTAAAACAGACTATAATTGAATGTTTACCTCGGGAAACATGAAGCAAAAGCCATCGATTGAGAAGAAAAGACCATTTATAGTCAGTCATGCCTTCGAAACCCTTATTGCTCACTTTAAACGGCTTTATGATTTGATTATTAACTTGAAGCTGAATTTTTTTACATTTTTTGTTAAAACATATTATCATTGAATGTTTACCTCGAGAAACGTGAAGCGAAAGCTATCGATTGAGAGGAAAAGAACATTTATAGTCACTCATGCCTTCGAAAGCCTTATTACTTGCTTAAAATTGTTTTACAATCTCATTATTTTTTTTAAATCAATTTTCTTACATTTTTGTTTAAAATAGATTATATTTCAATGTTTGTCTCGAGAAATGTGATGCGAAAGCCATCGATTGACAAGAAAAGTCCATTTATAGTCACTCATGCCTTCGAAAGCCTCATTATTCACTTTAAATGATTTTATAATCTCATTATTGATTTTATGTTGACTTTTCTTACATTTTTAGTTAAAACAGACTATAATTGATTGTTTACCTCAGGAAACATGAAGCAAAAGCCATCGATTGAGAAGAAAAGATCATTTATAGTCACTCATGCCTTCGAAAGCCTTATTACTTGCTTAAAATTGTTTTACAAACTCATTATTTTTTTTAAAATTAATTTTTTTACATTTTTGGTTAAAATAGATTATATTCAAATGTTTGTCTTGAGAAACGTGAAGCGAAAGCCATCGATTGACAAGAAAAGTCCATTATAGTCACTCATGCCTTCGAAAGCCTCATTATTCATTTTAAATAATTTTATAATCTCATTATTGATTTTATGTTGAATTTTCTTACATTTTTAGTTAAAACAGACTATCATTGAATGTTTACCTCGAGAAACATGAAGCAAAAGCCATCGATTGAGAAGAAAAGACCGTTTATAGTCACTCATGCCTTCGGAAGCCTCATTATTCACTTTAAATGATTTTATAATCTCATTATTGATTTTATGTTGAATTTTTTAAAACAGACTATAATTGAATGTTGACCTCGGGAAACATGAAGCAAAAGCCATCGATTGAGAAGAAAAGATCATTTATAGTTACTCATGCCTTCGAAAGCCTTATTACTTGCTTAAAATTGTTTTACAAACTCATTATTTTTTTTAAAATGAATTTTTTTACATTTTTGGTTAAAATAGATTATATTCAAATGTTTGTGTTGAGAAACGTGAAGCGAAAGCCATCGATTGACAAGAAAAGTCCATTTATAGTCACTCATGCTTCGAAAGCCTCATTATTGACTTTAAATGATTTTATAATCTCATTATTGATTTTAGGTTAAATTTTCTTACATTTTTAGTTAAAACAGACTATAATTGAATGTTTACCTCGGGAAACATGAAGCAAAAGCCATCGATTGAGAAGAAAAGACCATTTATAGTCAGTCATGCCTTCGAAACCCTTATTGCTCACTTTAAACGGCTTTATGATTTGATTATTAACTTGAAGCTGAATTTTTTTACATTTTTTGTTAAAACATATTATAATTGAATGTTTACCTCGAGAAACGTGAAGCGAAAGCTATCGATTGAGAGGAAAAGAACATTTATAGTCACTCATGCCTTCGAAAGCCTTATTACTTGCTTAAAATTGTTTTACAATCTCATTATTTTTTTTAAATCAATTT
Organism: Theobroma cacao; assembly: GCF_053813885.1. NCBI lineage: Eukaryota > Viridiplantae > Streptophyta > Magnoliopsida > Malvales > Malvaceae > Theobroma > Theobroma cacao. The sequence continues at coordinate 26,277,839 of NC_142640.1, read as the reverse complement.
TCTTACATTTTTGTTTAAAATAGATTATATTTCAATGTTTGTCTCGAGAAATGTGAAGCGAAAGCCATCGATTGACAAGAAAAGTCCATTTATAGTCACTCATGCCTTCGAAAGCCTCATTATTCACTTTAAATGATTTTATAATCTCATTATTGATTTTATGTTGACTTTTCTTACATTTTTAGTTAAAACAGACTATAATTGATTGTTTACCTCAGGAAACATGAAGCAAAAGCCATCGATTGAGAAGAAAAGATCATTTATAGTCACTCATGCCTTCGAAAGCCTTATTACTTGCTTAAAATTGTTTTACAAACTCATTATTTTTTTTAAAATTAATTTTTTTACATTTTTGGTTAAAATAGATTATATTCAAATGTTTGTCTTGAGAAACGTGAAGCGAAAGCCATCGATTGACAAGAAAAGTCCATTATAGTCACTCATGGCTTCGAAAGCCTCATTATTCATTTTAAATAATTTTATAATCTCATTATTGATTTTATGTTGAATTTTCTTACATTTTTAGTTAAAACAGACTATCATTGAATGTTTACCTCGAGAAACATGAACCAAAAGCCATCGATTGAGAAGAAAAGACCGTTTATAGTCACTCATGCCTTCGGAAGCCTCATTATTCACTTTAAATGATTTTATAATCTCATTATTGATTTTATGTTGAATTTTTTAAAACAGACTATAATTGAATGTTGACCTCGGGAAACATGAAGCAAAAGCCATCGATTGAGAAGAAAAAATCATTTATAGTTACTCATGCCTTCGAAAGCCTTATTACTTGCTTAAAATTGTTTTCCAAACTCATTATTTTTTTTAAAATGAATTTTTTTACATTTTTGGTTAAAATAGATTATATTCAAATGTTTGTGTTGAGAAACGTGAAGCGAAAGCCATCGATTGACAAGAAAAGTCCATTTATAGTCACTCATGCTTCGAAAGCCTCATTATTCACTTTAAATGATTTTATAATCTCATTATTGATTTTAGGTTGAATTTTCTTACATTTTTAGTTAAAACAGACTATAATTGAATGTTTACCTCGGGAAACATGAAGCAAAAGCCATCGATTGAGAAGAAAAGACCATTTATAGTCAGTCATGCCTTCGAAACCCTTATTGCTCACTTTAAACGGCTTTATGATTTGATTATTAACTTGAAGCTGAATTTTTTTACATTTTTTGTTAAAACATATTATCATTGAATGTTTACCTCGAGAAACGTGAAGCGAAAGCTATCGATTGAGAGGAAAAGAACATTTATAGTCACTCATGCCTTCGAAAGCCTTATTACTTGCTTAAAATTGTTTTACAATCTCATTATTTTTTTTAAATCAATTTTCTTACATTTTTGTTTAAAATAGATTATATTTCAATGTTTGTCTCGAGAAATGTGAAGCGAAAGCCATCGATTGACAAGAAAAGTCCATTTATAGTCACTCATGCCTTCGAAAGCCTCATTATTCACTTTAAATGATTTTATAATCTCATTATTGATTTTATGTTGACTTTTCTTACATTTTTAGTTAAAACAGACTATAATTGATTGTTTACCTCAGGAAACATGAAGCAAAAGCCATCGATTGAGAAGAAAAGATCATTTATAGTCACTCATGCCTTCGAAAGCCTTATTACTTGCTTAAAATTGTTTTACAAACTCATTATTTTTTTTAAAATTAATTTTTTTACATTTTTGGTTAAAATAGATTATATTCAAATGTTTGTCTTGAGAAACGTGAAGCGAAAGCCATCGATTGACAAGAAAAGTCCATTATAGTCACTCATGGCTTCGAAAGCCTCATTATTCATTTTAAATAATTTTATAATCTCATTATTGATTTTATGTTGAATTTTCTTACATTTTTAGTTAAAACAGACTATCATTGAATGTTTACCTCGAGAAACATGAACCAAAAGCCATCGATTGAGAAGAAAAGACCGTTTATAGTCACTCATGCCTTCGGAAGCCTCATTATTCACTTTAAATGATTTTATAATCTCATTATTGATTTTATGTTGAATTTTTTAAAACAGACTATAATTGAATGTTGACCTCGGGAAACATGAAGCAAAAGCCATCGATTATGAGAAAAGAACATTTATAGTCACTCATGCCTTCGAAAGCCTTACTACTTGCTTAAAATTGTTTTACAATCTCATTATTTTTTTTAAAATGAATTTTCTTACATTTTTGGTTAAAATAGATTATAATCAAATATTTGTCTTGAGAAATGTGAAGCGAAAGCCATCGATTGACAAGAAAAGTCCATTATAGTCACTCATGCCTTCGAAAGCCTCATTATTCACTTTAAATGATTTTATAATCTCATTATTGATTTTATGCTGACTTTTCTTACATTTTTAGTTAAAACAGACTATAATTGATTGTTTACCTCAGGAAACATGAAGCAAAAGCCATCGATTGAGAAGAAAAGATCATTTATAGTCACTCATGCCTTCGAAAGCCTTATTACTTGCTTAAAATTGTTTTACAAACTCATTATTTTTTTTAAAATGAATTTTTTTACATTTTTGGTTAAAATAGATTATATTCAAATGTTTGTCTTGAGAAACGTGAAGCGAAAGCCATCGATTGACAAGAAAAGTCCATTATAGTCACTCATGCCTTCGAAAGCCTCATTATTCATTTTAAATAATTTTATAATCTCATTATTGATTTTATGTTGAATTTTCTTACATTTTTAGTTAAAACAGACTATCATTGAATGTTTACCTCGAGAAACATGAAGCAAAAGCCATCGATTGAGAAGAAAAGACCGTTTATAGTCACTCATGCCTTCGGAAGCCTCATTATTCACTTTAAATGATTTTATAATCTCATTATTGATTTTATGTTGAATTTTTTAAAACAGACTATAATTGAATGTTGACCTCGGGAAACATGAAGCAAAAGCCATCGATTGAGAAGAAAAGATCATTTATAGTTACTCATGCCTTCGAAAGCCTTATTACTTGCTTAATATTGTTTTACAAACTCATTATTTTTTTTAAAATGAATTTTTTTACATTTTTGGATAAAATAGATTATATTCAAATGTTTGTGTTGAGAAACGTGAAGCGAAAGCCATCGATTGACAAGAAAAGTCCATTATAGTCACTCATACCTTCGAAAGCCTCATTATTCATTTTAAATAATTTTATAATCTCATTATTGATTTTATGTTGAATTTTCTTACATTTTTAGTTAAAACAGACTATAATTGAATGTTTACCTCGGGAAACATGAAGCAAAAGCCAACGATTGAGAAGAAAAGACCGTTTATAGTCACTCATGCCTTCGGAAGCCTCATTATTCACTTTAAATGATTTTATAATATTATTATTGATTTTATGTTCAATTTTCTTACATTTTTAGTTAAAACAGACTATAATTGAATGTTTACCTCGGGAAACATGAAGCAAAAGCCATCGATTATGAGAAAAGAACATTTATAGTCACTCATGCCTTCGAAAGCCTTACTACTTGCTTAAAATTGTTTTACAATCTCATTATTTTTTTTAAAATGAATTTTCTTACATTTTTGGTTAAAATAGATTATATTCAAATATTTGTCTTGAGAAACGTGAAGCGAAAGCCATCGATTGACAAGAAAAGTCCATTATAGTCACTCATGCCTTCGAAAGCCTCATTATTCATTTTAAATAATTTTATAATCTCATTATTGATTTTATGTTGAATTTTCTTACATTTTTAGTTAAAACAGACTATAATTGAATGTTTACCTCGGGAAACATGAAGCAAAAGCCATCGATTGAGAAGAAAAGACCGTTTATAGTCACTCATGCCTTCGGAAGCCTCATTATTCACTTTAAATGATTTTATAATATTATTATTGATTTTATGTTCAATTTTCTTACATTTTTAGTTAAAACAGACTATAATTGAATGTTTACCTCGGGAAACATGAAGCAAAAGCCATCGATTATGAGAAAAGAACATTTATAGTCACTCATGCCTTCGAAAGCCTTACTACTTGCTTAAAATTGTTTTACAATCTCATTATTTTTTTTAAAATGAATTTTCTTACATTTTTGGTTAAAATAGATTATATTCAAATATTTGTCTTGAGAAACGTGAAGCGAAAGCCATCGATTGACAAGAAAAGTCCATTATAGTCACTCATGCCTTCGAAAGCCTCATTATTCATTTTAAATAATTTTATAATCTCATTATTGATTTTATGTTGAATTTTCTTACATTTTTAGTTAAAACAGACTATAATTGAATGTTTACCTCGGGAAACATGAAGCAAAAGCCATCGATTGAGAAGAAAAGACCATTTATAGTCACTCATGCCTTCGGAAGCCTCATTATTCACTTTGAATGATTTTATAATCTTATTATTGATTTTATGTTGAATTTTCTTACATTTTTAGTTAAAACAGACTATAATTGAATGTTTACCTGGGGGAACATGAAGCAAAAGCCATCGATTGGGAAGAAAAGACCATTTATAGTCACTCATGCCTTCGAAACCCTTATTGCTCACTTTAAATGGCTTTATGATTTGATTATTAACTTTAAGCTGAATTTTTTTACATTTTTTGTTAAAACATATTATAATTGAATGTTTACCTCGAGAAACGTGAATCGAAAGCTATCGATTGAGAGGAAAAGAATATTTATAGTCACTCATGCCTTCGAAAGCCTCATTACTCACTTTAAATGATTTTATAATCTCATTATTGACTTTATGTTGAATTTTCTTACATTTTTAGTTAAAACATACTATAATTAAATGTTTACCTCAGGAAACATGAAGCAAAAGCCATCGATTATGAAGAAAAGAACATTTATAGTCACCCTTATTACCTGCTTAAAATTATTTTACAATCTCATTATTTTTTTTAAAATGAATTTTCTTACATTTTTGGTTAAAATAGATTATATTCAAATGTTTGTCTCGAGAAACGTGAAACGAAAGCCATCGATTGAAAAGAAAAGTCCATTTATAGTCACTCATGCCTTCGAAAGCCTCATTATTCACTTTAAATGATTTTATAATCTCATTATTGATTTTAGGTTGAATTTTCTTACATTTTTAGTTAAAACAGACTATAATTGAATGTTTACCTCGGGAAACATGAAGCAAAAGCCATCGATTAAGAAGAAAAGACCATTTATAGTCAGTCATGCCTTCGAAACCCTTACTGCTCACTTGAAACGGCTTTATGATTTGATTATTAACTTGAAGCTGAATTTTTTAACATTTTTTGTTAAAACATATTATAATTGATTGTTTACCTCGAGAAACGTGAAGCGAAAGCTATCGATTGAGAGGAAAAGAACATTTATAGTCACTCATGCCTTCGAAAGCCTTATTACTTGCTTAAAATTGTTTTACAATCTCATTATTTTTTTTAAAATCAATTTTCTTACATTTTTGTTTAAAATAGATTATATTTAAATGTTTGTCTCGAGAAATGTGAAGCGAAAGCCATCGATTGACAAGAAAAGTCCATTTATAGTCACTCATGCCTTCGAAAGCCTCATTATTCACTTTAAATGATTTTATAATCTCATTATTGATTTTATGTTGAATTTTCTTACATTTTTAGTTAAAACAGACTATAATTGATTGTTTACCTCAGGAAACATGAGGCAAAAGCCATCGATTGAGAAGAAAAGATCATTTATAGTCACTCATGCCTTCGAAAGCCTTATTACTTGCTTAAAATTGTTTTACAAACTCATTATTTTTTTTAAAATGAATTTTTTTACATTTTTGGTTAAAATAGATTATATTCAAATGTTTTTTTGGAGAAACGTGAAGCGAAAGCCATCGATTGACAAGAAAAGTCCATTATAGTCACTCATGCCTTCGAAAGCCTCATTATTCATTTTAAATAATTTTATAATCTCATTATTGATTTTATGTTGAATTTTCTTACATTTTTAGTTAAAACAGACTATAATTGAATGTTTACCTCGGGAAACATGAAGCAAAAGCCATCGATTGAGAAGAAAAGACCGTTTATAGTCACTCATGCCTTCGGAAGCCTCATTATTCACTTTAAATGATTTTATAATCTCATTATTGATTTTATGTTGAATTTTTTAAAACAGACTATAATTGAATGTTGACCTCGGGAAACATGAAGCAAAAGCCATCGATTGAGAAGAAAAGATCATTTATAGTTACTCATGCCTTCGAAAGCCTTATTACTTACTTAAAATTGTTTTACAAACTCATTATTTTTTTTAAAATCAATTTTCTTACATTTTTGCTTAAAATAGATTATATTTAAATGTTTGTCTCGAGAAACGTGAAGCGAAAGCCATCGATTGACAAGAAAAGTCCATTTATAGTCACTCATGCCTTCGAAAGCCTCATTATTCACTTTAAATGATTTTATAATATCATTATTGATTTTATGTTGAATTTTCTTACATTTTTAGTTAAAACAGACTATAATTGAATGTTTACCACAGGAAACATGAAGCAAAAGCCATCGATTATGAGAAAAGAACATTTATAGTCACTCATGCCTTCGAAAGCTTTATTACTTGCTTAAAATTGTTTTAGAATCTCATTATTTTTTAAAAAATGAATTTTCTTACATTTTTGGTTAAAATAGATTATATTTAAATGTTTGTCTCGAGAAATGTGAAGCGAAAGCCATCGATTGACAAGAAAAGTCCATTTATAGTGACTCATGCCTTCGAAAGCCTCATTATTCACTTTAAATGATTTTATAATCTCATTATTGATTTTATGTTGAATTTTCTTACATTTTTAGTTAAAACAGACTATAATTGATTGTTTACCTCAGGAAACATGAGGCAAAAGCCATCGATTGAGAAGAAAAGATCATTTATAGTCACTCATGCCTTCGAAAGCCTTATTACTTGCTTAAAATTGTTTTACAAACTCATTATTTTTTTTAAAATGAATTTTTTTACATTTTTGGTTAAAATAGATTATATTCAAATGTTTTTTATGAGAAACGTGAAGCGAAAGCCATCGATTGACAAGAAAAGTCCATTATAGTCACTCATGCCTTCGAAAGCCTCATTATTCATTTTAAATAATTTTATAATCTCATTATTGATTTTCTGTTGAATTTTCTTACATTTTTAGTTAAAACAGACTATAATTGAATGTTTACCTCGGGAAACATGAAGCAAAAGCCATCGATTGAGAAGAAAAGACCGTTTATAGTCACTCATGCCTTCGGAAGCCTCATTATTCACTTTAAATGATTTTATAATCTCATTATTGATTTTATGTTGAATTTTTTAAAACAGACTATAATTGAATGTTGACCTCGGGAAACATGAAGCAAAAGCCATCGATTGAGAAGAAAAGATCATTTATAGTTACTCATGCCTTCGAAAGCCTTATTACTTACTTAAAATTGTTTTACAAACTCATTATTTTTTTTAAAATCAATTTTCTTACATTTTTGCTTAAAATAGATTATATTTAAATGTTTGTCTCGAGAAACGTGAAGCGAAAGCCATCGATTGACAAGAAAAGTCCATTTATAGTCACTCATGCCTTCGAAAGCCTCATTATTCACTTTAAATGATTTTATAATATCATTATTGATTTGATGTTGAATTTTCTTACATTTTTAGTTAAAACAGACTATAATTGAATGTTTACCTCAGGAAAGATGAAGCAAAAGCCATCGATTATGAGAAAAGAACATTTATAGTCACTCATGCCTTCGAAAGCTTTATTACTTGCTTAAAATTGTTTTAGAATCTCATTATTTTTTTCAAAATGAATTTTCTTACATTTTTGGTTAAAATAGATTATATTCAAATGTTTGTCTCGAGAAACGTGAAGCGAAAGCCATCGATTGACAAGAAAAGTCCATTTATAGTCACTCATGCCTTCGAAAGCCTCGTTATTCACTTTAAATGATTTTATAATCTCATTATTTATTTTATGTTGAATTTTCTTACATTTTTAGTTAAAACAGACTATAATTGATTGTTTACCTCAGGAAACATGAGGCAAAAGCCATCGATTGAGAAGAAAAGATCATTTATAGTCACTCATGCCTTCGAAAGCCTTATTACTTGCTTAAAATTGTTTTACAAACTCATTATTTTTTTTAAAATGAATTTTTTTACATTTTTGGTTAAAATAGATTATATTCAAATGTTTTTTTGGAGAAACGTGAAGCGAAAGCCATCGATTGACAAGAAAAGTCCATTATAGTCACTCATGCCTTCGAAAGCCTCATTATTCATTTTAAATAATTTTATAATCTCATTATTGATTTTATGTTGAATTTTCTTACATTTTTAGTTAAAACAGACTATAATTGAATGTTTACCTCGGGAAACATGAAGCAAAAGCCATCGATTGAGAAGAAAAGACCGTTTATAGTCACTCATGCCTTCGGAAGCCTCATTATTCACTTTAAATGATTTTATAATCTCATTATTGATTTTATGTTGAATTTTTTAAAACAGACTATAATTGAATGTTGACCTCGGGAAACATGAAGCAAAAGCCATCGATTGAGAAGAAAAGATCATTTATAGTTACTCATGCCTTCGAAAGCCTTATTACTTACTTAAAATTGTTTTACAAACTCATTATTTTTTTTAAAATCAATTTTCTTACATTTTTGCTTAAAATAGATTATATTTAAATGTTTGTCTCGAGAAACGTGAAGCGAAAGCCATCGATTGACAAGAAAAGTCCATTTATAGTCACTCATGCCTTCGAAAGCCTCATTATTCACTTTAAATGATTTTATAATATCATTATTGATTTTATGTTGAATTTTCTTACATTTTTAGTTAAAACAGACTATAATTGAATGTTTACCACAGGAAACATGAAGCAAAAGCCATCGATTATGAGAAAAGAACATTTATAGTCACTCATGCCTTCGAAAGCTTTATTACTTGCTTAAAATTGTTTTAGAATCTCATTATTTTTTTAAAAATGAATTTTCTTACATTTTTGGTTAAAATAGATTATATTTAAATGTTTGTCTCGAGAAATGTGAAGCGAAAGCCATCGATTGACAAGAAAAGTCCATTTATAGTCACTCATGCCTTCGAAAGCCTCATTATTCACTTTATATGATTTTATAATCTCATTATTGATTTTATGTTGAATTTTCTTACATTTTTAGTTAAAACAGACTATAATTGATTGTTTACCTCAGGAAACATGAGGCAAAAGCCATCGATTGAGAAGAAAAGATCATTTATAGTCACTCATGCCTTCGAAAGCCTTATTACTTGCTTAAAATTGTTTTACAAACTCATTATTTTTTTTAAAATGAATTTTTTTACATTTTTGGTTAAAATAGATTATATTCAAATGTTTTTTTGGAGAAACGTGAAGCGAAAGCCATCGATTGACAAGAAAAGTCCATTATAGTCACTCATGCCTTCGAAAGCCTCATTATTCATTTTAAATAATTTTATAATCTCATTATTGATTTTATGTTGAATTTTCTTACATTTTTAGTTAAAACAGACTATAATTGAATGTTTACCTCGGGAAACATGAAGCAAAAGCCATCGATTGAGAAGAAAAGACCGTTTATAGTCACTCATGCCTTCGGAAGCCTCATTATTCACTTTAAATGATTTTATAATCTCATTATTGATTTTATGTTGAATTTTTTAAAACAGACTATAATTGAATGTTGACCTCGGGAAACATGAAGCAAAAGCCATCGATTGAGAAGAAAAGATCATTTATAGTTACTCATGCCTTCGAAAGCCTTATTACTTACTTAAAATTGTTTTACAAACTCATTATTTTTTTTAAAATAATTTTCTTACATTTTTTCTTAAAATAGATTATATTTAAATGGTTGTCTCGAGAAACGTGAAGCGAAAGCCATCGATTGACAAGAAATGTCCATTTATAGTCACTCATGCCTTCGAAAGCCTCATTATTCACTTTAAATGATTTTATAATATCATTATTGATTTTATGTTGAATTTTCTTACATTTTTAGTTAAAACAGACTATAATTGAATGTTTACCTCGGGAAACATGAAGCAAAAGCCATCGATTGAGAAGAAAAGACCGTTTATAGTCACTCATGCCTTCGGAAGCCTCATTATTCACTTTAAATGATTTTATAATCTCATTATTGATTTTATGTTGAATTTTTTAAAACAGACTATAATTGAATGTTGACCTTGGGAAACATGAAGCAAAAGCCATCGATTGAGAAGAAAAGATCATTTATAGTTACTCATGCCTTCGAAAGCCTTATTACTTACTTAAAATTGTTTTACAAACTCATTATTTTTTTTAAAATCAATTTTCTTACATTTTTGCTTAAAATAGATTATATTTAAATGTTTGTCTCGAGAAACGTGAAGCGAAAGCCATCGATTGACAAGAAAAGTCCATTTATAGTCACTCATGCCTTCGAAAGCCTCATTATTCACTTTAAATGATTTTATAATATCATTATTGATTTTATGTTGAATTTTCTTACATTTTTAGTTAAAACAGACTATAATTGAATGTTTACCTCAGGAAACATGAAGCAAAAGCCATCGATTATGAGAAAAGAACATTTATAGTCACTCATGCCTTCGAAAGCTTTATTACTTGCTTAAAATTGTTTTAGAATCTCATTATTTTTTTAAAAATGAATTTTCTTACATTTTTGGTTAAAATAGATTATATTCAAATGTTTGTCTCGAGAAACGTGAAGCGAAAGCCATCGATTGACAAGAAAAGTCCATTTATAGTCACTCATGCCTTCGAAAGCCTCGTTATTCACTTTAAATGATTTTATAATCTCATTATTTATTTTATGTTGAATTTTCTTACATTTTTAGTTAAAACAGACTATAATTGATTGTTTACCTCAGGAAACATGAGGCAAAAGCCATCGATTGAGAAGAAAAGATCATTTATAGTCACTCATGCCTTCGAAAGCCTTATTACTTGCTTAAAATTGTTTTACAAACTCATTATTTTTTTTAAAATGAATTTTTTTACATTTTTGGTTAAAATAGATTATATTCAAATGTTTTTTTGGAGAAACGTGAAGCGAAAGCCATCGATTGACAAGAAAAGTCCATTATAGTCACTCATGCCTTCGAAAGCCTCATTATTCATTTTAAATAATTTTATAATCTCATTATTGATTTTATGTTGAATTTTCTTACATTTTTAGTTAAAACAGACTATAATTGAATGTTTACCTCGGGAAACATGAAGCAAAATCCATCGATTGAGAAGAAAAGACCGTTTATAGTCACTCATGCCTTCGGAAGCCTCATTATTCACTTTAAATGATTTTATAATCTCATTATTGATTTTATGTTGAATTTTTTAAAACAGACTATAATTGAATGTTGACCTCGGGAAACATGAAGCAAAAGCCATCGATTGAGAAGAAAAGATCATTTATAGTTACTCATGCCTTCGAAAGCCTTATTACTTACTTAAAATTGTTTTACAAACTCATTATTTTTTTTAAAATAATTTTCTTACATTTTTTCTTAAAATAGATTATATTTAAATGTTTGTCTCGAGAAACGTGAAGCGAAAGCCATCGATTGACAAGAAAAGTCCATTTATAGTCACTCATGCCTTCGAAAGCCTCATTATTCACTTTAAATGATTTTATAATATCATTATTGATTTTATGTTGAATTTTCTTACATTTTTAGTTAAAACAGACTATAATTGAATGTTTACCTCAGGAAACATGAAGCAAAAGCCATCGATTATGAGAAAAGAACATTTATAGTCACTCATGCCTTCGAAAGCTTTATTACTTGCTTAAAATTGTTTTAGAATCTCATTATTTTTTTAAAAATGAATTTTCTTACATTTTTGGTTAAAATAGATTATATTCAAATGTTTGTCTCGAGAAACGTGAAGCGAAAGCCATCGATTGACAAGAAAAGTCCATTTATAGTCACTCATGCCTTCGAAAGCCTCGTTATTCACTTTAAATGATTTTATAATCTCATTATTTATTTTATGTTGAATTTTCTTACATTTTTAGTTAAAACAGACTATAATTGAATGTTGACCTCAGGAAACATGAAGCAAAAGCCATTGATTGAGAAGAAAAGACCATTTATAGTCACTCATGCCTTCGAAACCCTTATTGCTCACTTTAAATGGCTTTATGATTTGATTATTAACTTTAAGCTGAATTGTTTTACATTTTTTATTAAAACATATTATAATTGAATGTTTACCTCGAGAAACGTGAAGCGAAAGCTATCGATTGAGAGGAAAAGAACATTTATAGTCACTCATGCCTTGGAAAGCCTTATTACTTGCTTAAAATTGTTTTACAATCTCATTATTTTTTTTAAAATCAATTTTCTTACATTTTTGTTTAAAATAGATTATATTTAAATGTTTGTCTCGAGAAATGTGAAGCGAAAGCCATCGATTGACAAGAAAAGTCCATTTATAGTCACTCATGCCTTCGAAAGCCTCATTATTCACTTTAAATGATTTTATAATCTCATTATTGATTTTATGTTGAATTTTCTTACATTTTTAGTTAAAACAGACTATAATTGATTGTTTACCTCAGGAAACATGAGGCAAAAGCCATCGATTGAGAAGAAAAGATCATTTATAGTCACTCATGCCTTCGAAAGCCTTATTACTTGCTTAAAATTGTTTTACAAACTCATTATTTTTTTTAAAATGAATTTTTTTACATTTTTGGTTAAAATAGATTATATTCAAATGTTTTTTTGGAGAAACGTGAAGCGAAAGCCATCGATTGACAAGAAAAGTCCATTATAGTCACTCATGCCTTCGAAAGCCTCATTATTCATTTTAAATAATTTTATAATCTCATTATTGATTTTATGTTGAATTTTCTTACATTTTTAGTTAAAACAGACTATAATTGAATGTTTACCTCGGGAAACATGAAGCAAAAGCCATCGATTGAGAAGAAAAGACCGTTTATAGTCACTCATGCCTTCGGAAGCCTCATTATTCACTTTAAATGATTTTATAATCTCATTATTGATTTTATGTTGAATTTTTTAAAACAGACTATAATTGAATGTTGACCTCGGGAAACATGAAGCAAAAGCCATCGATTGAGAAGAAAAGATCATTTATAGTTACTCATGCCTTCGAAAGCCTTATTACTTACTTAAAATTGTTTTACAAACTCATTATTTTTTTTAAAATCAATTTTCTTACTTTTTTGCTTAAAATAGATTATATTTAAATGTTTGTCTCGAGAAACGTGAAGCGAAAGCCATCGATTGACAAGAAAAGTCCATTTATAGTCACTCATGCCTTCGAAAGCCTCATTATTCACTTTAAATGATTTTATAATATCATTATTGATTTTATGTTGAATTTTCTTACATTTTTAGTTAAAACAGACTATAATTGAATGTTTACCTCAGGAAACATGAAGCAAAAGCCATCGATTATGAGAAAAGAACATTTATAGTCACTCATGCCTTCGAAAGCTTTATTACTTGCTTAAAATTGTTTTAGAATCTCATTATTTTTTTAAAAATGAATTTTCTTACATTTTTGGTTAAAATAGATTATATTCAAATGTTTGTCTCGAGAAACGTGAAGCGAAAGCCATCGATTGACAAGAAAAGTCCATTTATAGTCACTCATGCCTTCGAAAGCCTCGTTATTCACTTTAAATGATTTTATAATCTCATTATTTATTTTATTTTGAATTTTCTTACATTTTTAGTTAAAACAGACTATAATTGAATGTTTACCTGGGGAAACATGAACCAAAAGCCATCGATTGAGAAGAAAAGACCATTTATAGTCACTCATGCCTTCGAAACCCTTATTGCTTACTTTAAATGGCTTTATAATCTCATTGTTGATTTTATGTTGAATTTTCTTACATTTTTAGTTAAAACAGACTATAATTGAATGTTGACCTCAGGAAACATGAAGGAAAAGCCATCGATTGAGAAGAAAAGAACATTTATAGTCACTCACGACTTCGAAAGCCTTATTACTTGCTTAAAATTGTTTTACAATCTCATTATTTTTTTTAAAATCAATTTTCTTACATTTTTGGTTAAAATAGATTATATTCAAATGTTTGTCTGAAGAAACGTGAAGCGAAAGCCATCGATTGATAAGAAAAGTCCATTTATAGTCACTCATGCCTTCGAAAGCCTCATTATTCCCTTTAAATGATTTTATAATCTCATTATTGATTTTATGTTGAATTTTCTTACATTTTTAGTTAAAACAGACTATAATTGAATGTTTACCTCAGGAAACATGAAGTAAAAGCCATCGATTGAGAAGAAAAGAACATTTATAGTCACTCATGCCTTCGAAACCCTCATTACTTGCTTAAAATTGTTTTACAATCTCATTATTTTTTTCAAAATGAATTTTCTTACATTTTTGGTTAAAATAGATTATATTTAAATGTTTGTCTTGAAAAACATGAAGCGAAAGCCATCGACCGACACGAAAAGTCCATTATAGTCACTCATGCCTTCGAAAGCCTCATTATTCACTTTAAATGATTTGATAATCTCATTATTGATTCTATGTTGAATTTTCTTACATTTTTTGTTAAAATAGATTATATTTAAATGTTTGTCTCGAGAAATGTGAAGCGAAAGCCATCGATTGACAAGAAAAGTCCATTTATAGTCACTCATGCCTTCGAAAGCCTCATTATTCACTTTAAATGATTTTATAATCTCATTATTGATTTTATGTTCAATTTTCTTACATTTTTAGTTAAAACAGACTATAATTGAATGTTTACCTCGGGAAACATGAAGCAAAAGGAATCGATTGAGAAGAAAAGACCATTTATAGTCACTCATGCCTTCGGAAGCCTCATTTTTCACTTTAAATGATTTTATAATCTCATTATTGATTTTATGTTGAATTTTCTTACATTTTTAGTTAAAACAGACTATAATTGAATGTTTACCTTGGGAAACATGAAGCAAAAGCCATCGATTGAGAAGAAAAGACCATTTATAGTCACTCATGCCTTCGGAAGCCTCATTATTCACTTTAAATGATTTTATAATCTCATTATTGATTTTATGTTGAATTTTGTTTCATTTTTAGTTAAAACAGACTATAATTGAATGTTTACCTCGAGAAACATGAAGCAAAAGCCATCGATTGAGAAGCAAAGACCATTTATAGTCACTCATGCCTACGAAACCCTTATTGCTCACTTTAAATGGCTTTATAATTTGATTATTAACTTTAAGCTTAATTTTTTTACATTTTTTGTTAAAACATATTATAATTGAATGTTTACCTCGGGAAACGTGAAGCGAAAGCTATCGATTGAGAGGAAAAGAACATTTATTGTCACTAGTGCCTTCGAAAGCCTTATTACTTGCTTAAAATTGTTTTACAATCTCATTATTTTTTTTAAATGAATTTTCTTACATTTTTGGTTATAATAGATTATTTTTAAATGTTTGTCTCGAGAAACGTGAAGCGAAAGCCATCGATTGACAAGAAAAGTCCATTTATAGTCACTCATGCCTTCGAAAGCCTCATTATTCACTTTAAATGATTTTATAATCTCATTATTGATTTTATTTTGAATTTTCTTACATTTTTAGTTAAAACAGACTATAATTGAATGTTTACCTCGGGAAACAGGAAGCAAAAGCCATCGATTGAGAAGAAAAGACCATTTATAGTCAATCATGCCTTCGAAACCCTTATTGCTTACTTTAAATGACTTTACGATTTGATTATTAACTTTAAGCTGAATTTTTTTGCATTTTTTGTTAAAATATATTATAATTGAATCTTTACCTCGAGAAACGTGAAGCGAAAGCTATCGATTGAGAGGAAAAGAACATTTATAGTCACTCATGCCTTCGAAAGCCTCATTATTCACTTTAAATGATTTTGTAATCTCATTATTGATTTGATGTTGAATTTTCTTACATTTTTAGTTAAAACAGACTATAATTGAATGTTTAGCTCGGGACACATGAAGCAAAAGCCATCGATTGAGAAGAAAAGACCATTTATAGTCAGTCATGCCTTCGAAACCCTTATTGCTCACTTTAAATGGCTTTATAATTTGATTATTAACTTTAAGCTGAATTTTTTTACATTTTTTCTTAAAACATATTATAATTGAATGTTTACCTCGAGAAACGTGAAGCGAAAGCTATCGATTGAGAGGAAAAGAACATTTATAGTCACTCATGCCTTCGAAAGACTCATTATTCACTTTAAATGATTTTATAATCTCATTATTGATTTTATGTTGAATTTTCTTACATTTTTAGTTAAAACAGACTATAATTGAATGTTTAGCTCGGGACACATGAAGCAAAAGCCATCGATTGAGAAGAAAAGACCATTTATAGTCAGTCATGCCTTCGAAACCCTTATTGCTCACTTTAAATGGCTTTATAATTTGATTATTAACTTTAAGCTGAATTTTTTTACATTTTTTCTTAAAACATATTATAATTGAATGTTTACCTCGAGAAACGTGAAGCGAAAGCTATCGATTGAGAGGAAAAGAACATTTATAGTCACTTATGCCTTCAAAAGCCTTATTACTTGCGTAAAATTGTTTTACAATCTCATTTTTTTTTTAAATCAATTTTCTTACATTTTTGGATAAAATAGATTATATTTAAATGTTTGTCTCGAGAAACGTGAAGCAAAACCCATCGATTGACAAGAAAAGTCCATTTGTAGTCACTCATGCCTTCGAAAGCCTCATTATTCACTTTAAATGATTTTATAATCTCATTATTGATTTTATGTTGAATTTTCTTACATTTTTAGTTAAAACAGACTATAATTGAATGTTTAGCTCAGGACACATGAAGCAAAAGCCATCGATTGAGAAGAAAAGACCATTTATAGTCAGTCATGCCTTCGAAACCCTTATTGCTCACTTTAAATGGCTTTATAATTTGATTATTAACTTTAAGCTGAATTTTTTTACATTTTTTCTTAAAACATATTATAATTGAATGTTTACCTCGAGAAACGTGAAGCGAAAGCTATCGATTGAGAGGAAAAGAACATTTATAGTCACTCATGCCTTCGAAAGCCTCATTATTCACTTTAAATGATTTTATAATCTCATTATTGATTTTATGTTGAATTTTCTTACATTTTTAGTTAAAACAGACTATAATTGAATGTTTAGCTCGGGACACATGAAGCAAAAGCCATCGATTGAGAAGAAAAGACCATTTATAGTCAGTCATGCCTTCGAAACCCTTATTGCTCACTTTAAATGGCTTTATAATTTGATTATTAACTTTAAGCTGAATTGTTTTACATTTTTTCTTAAAACATATTATAATTGAATGTTTACCTCGAGAAACGTGAAGCGAAAGCTATCGATTGAGAGGAAAAGAACATTTATAGTCACTTATGCCTTCAAAAGCCTTATTACTTGCGTAAAATTGTTTTACAATCTCATTTTTTTTTTAAATCAATTTTCTTACATTTTTGGATAAAATAGATTATTTTTAAATGTTTGTCTCGAGAAACGTGAAGCGAAACCCATCGATTGACAAGAAAAGTCCATTTGTAGTCACTCATGCCTTCGAAAGCCTCATTATTCACTTTAAATGATTTTATAATCTCATTATTGATTTTATGTTGAATTTTCTTACATTTTTAGTTAAAACAGACTATAATTGAATGTTTACCTCGGGAAACATAAAGCAAAAGCCATCGATTGAGAAGAAAAGACCATTTATAGTCACTCATGCCTTCGAAACCCTTATTGCTCACTTTAAATGATTTTATAATCTCATTGTTGATTTTATGTTGAATTTTCTTACATTTTTAGTTAAAACAGACTGTAATTGAATGTTGACCTCAGGAAACATGAAGGAAAAGCCATCGGTTGAGAAGAAAAGAATATTTATAGTCACTCACGCCTTCGAAAACCTTATTACTTGCTTAAAATTGTTTTACAATCTCATTATTTTTTTTAAAATCAATTTTCTTACATTTTTGGTTAACATAGATTATATTCAAATGTTTGTCTCAAGAAACGTGAAGCGAAAGCCATCGATTGATAAGAAAAGTCCATTTATAGTCACTCATGCCTTTGAAAGCCTCATTATTCACTTTAAATGATTTTATAATCTCATTATTGATTTTATGTTGAATTTTCTTACATTTTTAGTTAAAACAGACTATAATTGAATGTTTACCTCGGAAAACATGAAGCAAAAGCCATCGATTGAGAAGAAAAGAACATTTATAGTCACTAATGCCTTCGAAACCCTCATTACTTGCTTAAAATTGTTTTACAATCTCATTATTTTTTTCAAAATGAATTTTCTTACATTTTTGGTTAAAATAGATTATATTTAAATGTTTGTCTTCAAAAACATGAAGCGAAAGCCATCGACCAACAAGAAAAGTCCATTATAGTCACTCATGCCTTCGAAAGCCTTATTATTCACTTTAAATGATTTGATAATCTCATTATTGATTTTATGTTGAATTTTCTTACATTTTTTGTTAAAATAGATTATATTTAAATGTTTGTCTCGACAAACGTGACGCGAAAGCCATCGATTGACAAGAAAAGTCCATTTATACTCACTCATGCCTTCGAAAGCCTCATTATTCACTTTAAATGATTTTATAATCTCATTATTGATTTTATGTTCAATTTTCTTACATTTTTAGTTAAAAGAGACTATAATTGAATGTTTACCTCGGGAAACATGAAGCAAAAGGCATCAATTGAGAAGAAAAGACCATTTATAGTCACTCATGCCTTCGGAAGCCTCATTTTTCACTTTAAATGATTTTATAATCTCATTATTGATTTTATGTTGAATTTTCTTACATTTTTAGTTAAAACAGACTATAATTGAATGTTTACCTCGGGAAACATGAAGCAAAAGCCATCGATTGAGAAGAAAAGACCATTTATAGTCACTCATGCCTTCGGAAGCCTCATTATTCACTTTAAATGATTTTATAATCTAATTATTGATTTTATGTTGAATTTTCTTACATTTTTAGTTAAAACAGACTATAATTGAATGTTTACCTCGGGAAACATGAAGCAAAAGCCATCGATTGAAAAGCAAAGACCATTTATAGTCACTCATGTCTACGAAACCCTTATTGCTCACTTTAAATGGCTTTATGATTTGATTATTAACTTTAAGCTTAATTTTTTTACATTTTTTGTTAAAACATATTATAATTGAATGTTTACCTCGGGAAACGTGAAGCGAAAGCTATCGATTGAGAGGAAAAGAACATTTATTGTCACTAATGCCTTCGAAAGCCTTATTACTTGCTTAAAATTGTTTTACAATCTCATTATTTTTTTTAAATGAATTTTCTTACATTTTTTGTTATAATAGATTATTTTTAAATGTTTGTCTCGAGAAACGTGAAGCGAAAGCCATCGATTGACAAGAAAAGTCCATTTATAGTCACTCATGCCTTTGAAAGCCTCATTATTCACTTTAAATGATTTTATAATCTCATTATTGATTTTATGTTCAATTTTCTTACATTTTTAGTTAAAACAGACTATAATTGAATGTTTACCTCGGGAAACATGAAGCAAAGGCCATCGATTGAGAAGAAAAGACCATTTATAGTCACTCATGCCTTCGAAACCATTATTGCTCACTTTAAATGGCTTTATGATTTGATTATTAACTTTATGTTGAATTTTCTTATATTTTTAGTTAAAACAGACTATAATTGAATGTTGACCTCAGGAAACATGAAGGAAAAGCCATCGATTGAGAAGAAAAGAATATTTATAGTCACTCACGCCTTCGAAAGCCTTATTACTTGCTTAAAATTGTTTTACAATCTCATTATTTTTTTTAAAATCAATTTTCTTACATTTTTGGTTAAAATAGATTTTATTTAAATGTTTGTCTCGAGAAACGTGAAGCGAAAGCGATCGATTGACAAGAAAAGTCCGTTTATAGTCACTCATGCCTTCGAAAGCCTCATTATTCACTTTAAATGATTTTATAATCTCATTATTGATTTTATGTTCAATTTTCTTACATTTTTAGTTAAAACAGACTATAATTGAATGTTTACCTCGGGAAACATGAAGCAAAAGCCATCGATTGAGAAGAAAAGACCATTTATAGTCAGTCATGCCTTCGAAACCCTTATTGCTCACTTTAAATGGCTTTATGATTTGATTATTAACTTTAAGCTGAATTTTTTTACATTTTTGTTAAAACATATTATAATTGAATTTTTACCTCGAGAAACGTGAAACGAAAGCTATCGATTGAGAGGAAAAGAACATTTATAGTCACTCATGCCTTCGAAAGCCTTATTACTTGCTTCAGATTGTTTTACAATCTCATTATGTTTGTTTAAATCAATTTTCTTACATTTTTGGTTAAAATAGATTATATTTAAATGTTTGTCTCGAGAAACATGAAGCGAAAGCCATCGATTGACAAGAAAAGTCCATTTATAGTCACTCATGCCTTCGAAAGCCTCATTATTCAGTTTAAATGATTTTATAATCTCATTATTGATTTTATGTTGAATTTTCTTACATTTTTAGTTAAAACAGACTATAATTGAATGTTTACCTCGGGAAACATGAAGCAAAAGCCATCGATTGAGAAGAAAAGACCATTTATAGTCAGTCATGCCTTCGAAACCCTTATTGCTCACTTTAAATGGCTTTATGATTTGATTATTATCTTTAAGCTGAATTTTTTTACATTTTTTGTTAAAACATATTATAATTGAATGTTTAACTCGAGAAACGTGAAGCGAAAGCTATCGATTGAGAGGAGAAGAACATTTATAGTCACTCATGCCTTCGAAAGCCTTATTACTTGCTTAAAATTGTTTTACAATCTCATTATTTTTTTTAAATCAATTTTCTTACATTTTTGGTTAAAATAGATTATATTTAAATGTTTGTCTCGAGAAACGTGAAGCGAAAGCCATCGATTGACAAGAAAAGTCCATTTATAGTCACTCATGCCTTCGAAAGCCTCATTATTCAGTTTAAATGATTTTATAATCTCATTATTGATTTTATGTTGAATTTTCCTACATTTTTAGTTAAAACAGACTATAATTGAATGTTTACCTTGGGAAACATGAAGGAAAAGCCATCGATTGAGAAGAAAAGACAATTTATAGTCACTCATGCCTTGGAAACCCTTATTGCTCACTTTAAATGGCTTTATGATTTGATTATTAACTTTAACCTGAATTTTTTTACATTTTTTGTTAAAACATATTATAATTGAATGTTTACCTCGATAAACGTGAAGCGAAAGCTATCGATTGAGAGGAAAAGAACATTTATAGTCACTCATACCTTCGGAAGCCTTATTACTTGCTTAAAATTGTTATACAATCTCATTATTTTTTTTAAAATCAATTTTCTTACATTTTTGGTTAAAATAGATTATATTTAAATGTTTGTCTCCAGAAACGTGAAGCGAAAGCCATCGATTGACAAGAAAAGTCCATTTATAGTCACTCATGCCTTCGAAAGCCTCATTATTCACTTTAAATGATTTTATAATCTCATTATTGATTTTATGTTGAATTTTCTTACATTTTTAGTTAAAACAGACTATAATTGAATGTTTACCTCGGGAAACATGAAGCAAAAGCCATCGATTGAGAAGAAAAGACCATTTATAGTCACTCATGCCTTCGGAAGCCTCATTATTCACTTTAAATGATTTTATAATCTCATTATTGATTTTCTGTTGAATTTTCTTACATTTTTAGTTAAAATAGACTATAATTGAATGTTTACCTCGGGAAACATGAAGCAAAAGCCATCGATTGAGAAGAAAAGACCATTTATAGTCACTCATGCCTTCGGAAGCCTCATTATTCACTTTAAATGATTTTATAATCTCATTATTGATTTTCTGTTGAATTTTCTTACATTTTTAGTTAAAATAGACTATAATTGAATGTTTACCTCGGGAAACATGAAGCAAAAGCCATCGATTGAGAAGCAAAGACCATTTATAGTCACTCATGCCTACGAAACCCTTATTGCTCACTTTAAATGGCTTTATGATTTGATTATTAACTTTAAGCTTAATTTTTTTACATTTTTTGTTAAAACATATTATAATTGAATGTTTACCTCGGGAAACGTGAAGCGAAAGCTATCGATTGAGAGGAAAAGAACATTTATTGTCACTCATGTTTTCGAAAGCCTCATTAGTCACTTTAAATGATTTTATAATCTCATTATTGATTTTATGTTGAATTTTCTTACAGTTTTAGTTAAAACAGACTATAATTAAATGTTTACCTCGGGAAACATAAAGTAAAAGCCATCGATTGAGAAGAAAAGACCATTTATAGTCACTCATGCCTTCGAAACCCTTATTGCTCACTTTAAATGATTTTATAATCTCATTGTTGATTTTATGTTGAATTTTCTTACATTTTTAGTTAAAACAGACTATAATTGAATGTTGACCTCAGGAAACATGAAGGAAAAGCCATTGATTGAGAAGAAAAGAACATTTATAGTCACTCACGCCTTCGACAGCCTTATTACTTTCTTAAAATTGTTTTACAATCTCATTATTTTTTTTAAAATCAATTTTCTTACATTTTTGGTTAAAATAGATTATATTCAAATGTTTGTCTGAAGAAACGTGAAGCGAAAGCCATCGATTGATAAGAAAAGTCCATTTATAGTCACTCATGCCTTCGAAAGCCTCATTATTCACTTTAAATGATTTTATAATCTCATTATTGATTTTATGTTGAATTTTCTTACATTTTTAGTTAAAACAGACTATAATTGAATGTTTACCTCGGGAAACATGAAGCAAAAGCCATCGATTGAGAAGAAAAGAACATTTATAGTCACTCATGCCTTCGGAAGCCTCATTATTCACTTTAAATGATTTTATAATCTCATTATTGATTTTATGTTGAATTTTCTTACATGTTTAGTTAAAACAGACTATAATTGAATGTTTACCTCGGGAAACATGAAGCAAAAGCCATCGATTGAGAAGAAAAGACCATTTATAGTCACTCATGCCTTCGGAAGCCTCATTATTCACTTTAAATGATTTTATAATCTCATTATTGATTTTATGTTGAATTTTCTTACATTTTTTGTTAAAATAGATTATATTTAAATGTTTGTCTCGAGAAATGTGAAGCGAAAGCTATCGATTGACAAGAAAAGTCCATTTATAGTCACTCATGCCTTCGAAAGCCTCATTATTCACTTTAAATGATTTTATAATCTCATTATTGATTTTATGTTCAATTTTCTTACATTTATAGTTAGAACAGACTATAATTGAATGTTTACCTCATGAAACATGAAGCAAAAGGCATCGATTGAGAAGAAAAGACCATTTATAGTCACTCATGCCTTCGGAAGCCTCATTTTTCACTTTAAATGATTTTATAATCTCATTATTGATTTTATGTTGAATTTTCTTACATTTTCAGTTAAAACAGACTATAATTGAATGTTTACCTCGGGAAACATGAAGCAAAAGCCATCGATTGAGAAGAAAAGACCATTTATAGTCACTCATGCCTTCGAAACCCTTATTGCTCACTTTAAATGGCTTTATGATTTGATTATTAACTTTAAGCTGAATTTTTTTACATTTTTTGTTAAAACATATTTTAATTGAATCTTTACCTCGAGAAACGTGAAGCGAAAGCTTTCGATTGAGAGAAAAAGAGCATTTATTGTCACTCATGTTTTCGAAAGCCTCATTAGTCACTTTAAATGATTTTATAATCTCATTATTGATTTTATGTTGAATTTTCTTACATTTTTAGTTAAAACAGACTATAATTAAATGTTTACCTCGGGAAACATAAAGTAAAAGCCATCGATTGAGAAGAAAAGACCATTTATAGTCACTCATGCCTTCGAAACCCTTATTGCTCACTTTAAATGATTTTATAATCTCATTGTTGATTTTATGTTGAATTTTCTTACATTTTTAGTTAAAACAGACTATAATTGAATGTTGACCTCAGGAAACATGAAGGAAAAGCCATTGATTGAGAAGAAAAGAACATTTATAGTCACTCACGCCTTCGACAGCCTTATTACTTGCTTAAAATTGTTTTACAATCTCATTATTTTTTTTAAAATCAATTTTCTTACATTTTTGGTTAAAATAGATTATATTCAAATGTTTGTCTGAAGAAACGTGAAGCGAAAGCCATCGATTGATAAGAAAAGTCCATTTATAGTCACTCATGCCTTCGAAAGCCTCATTATTCACTTTAAATGATTTTATAATCTCATTATTGATTTTATGTTGAATTTTCTTACATTTTTAGTTAAAACAGACTATAATTGAATGTTTACCTCGGGAAACATGAAGCAAAAGCCATCGATTGAGAAGAAAAGAACATTTATAGTCACTCATGCCTTCGGAAGCCTCATTATTCACTTTAAATGATTTTATAATCTCATTATTGATTTTATGTTGAATTTTCTTATATTTTTAGTTAAAACAGACTATAATTGAATGTTTACCTCGGGAAACATGAAGCAAAAGCCATCGATTGAGAAGAAAAGACCATTTATAGTCACTCATGCCTTCGGAAGCCTCATTATTCACTTTAAATGATTTTATAATCTCATTATTGATTTTATGTTGAATTTTCTTACATTTTTTGTTAAAATAGATTATATTTAAATGTTTGTCTCGAGAAATGTGAAGCGAAAGCTATCGATTGACAAGAAAAGTCCATTTATAGTCACTCATGCCTTCGAAAGCCTCATTATTCACTTTAAATGATTTTATAATCTCATTATTGATTTTATGTTCAATTTTCTTACATTTATAGTTAGAACAGACTATAATTGAATGTTTACCTCATGAAACATGAAGCAAAAGGCATCGATTGAGAAGAAAAGACCATTTATAGTCACTCATGCCTTCGGAAGCCTCATTTTTCACTTTAAATGATTTTATAATCTCATTATTGATTTTATGTTGAATTTTCTTACATTTTTAGTTAAAACAGACTATAATTGAATGTTTACCTCGGGAAACATGAAGCAAAAGCCATCGATTGAGAAGAAAAGACCATTTATAGTCACTCATGCCTTCGGAAGCCTCATTATTCACTTTAAATGATTTTATAATCTCATTATTGATTTTATGTTGAATTTTGTTACATTTTTAGTTAAAACAGACTATAATTGAATGTTTACCTCGAGAAACATGAAGCAAAAGCCATCGATTGAGAAGCAAAGACCATTTATAGTCACTCATGCCTACGAAACCCTTATTGCTCACTTTAAATGGCTTTATAATTTGATTATTAACTTTAAGCTTAATTTTTTTACATTTTTTGTGAAAACATATTATAATTGAATGTTTACCTCAGGAAACGTGAAGCGAAAGCTATTGATTGAGAGGAAAAGAACATTTATTGTCACTAATGCCTTCGAAAGCCTTATTACTTGCTTAAAATTGTTTTACAATCTCATTATTTTTTTTAAATGAATTTTCTTACATTTTTGGTTATAATAGATTATTTTTAAATGTTTGTCTTGAGAAACGTGAAGCGAAAGCCATCGATTGACAAGAAAAGTCCATTTATAGTCACTCATGCCTTCGAAAGCCTCATTATTCACTTTAAATGATTTTATAATCTCATTATTGATTTTATGTTCAATTTTCTTACATTTTTAGTTAAAACAGACTATAATTGAATGTTTACCTCGGGAAACATGAAGCAAAGGCCATCGATTGAGAAGAAAAGACCATTTATATTCACTCATGCCTTCGAAACCCTTATTGCTCACTTTAAATGGCTTTATGATTTGATTATTAACTTTAAGCTTAATTTTTTTACATTTTTTGTTAAAACATATTATAATTGAATGTTTACCTCGGGAAACGTGAAGCGAAAGCTATCGATTGAGAGGAAAAGAACATTTATTGTCACTAATGCCTTCGAAAGCCTTATTACTTGCTTAAAATTGTTTTACAATCTCATTATTTTTTTTAAATGAATTTTCTTACATTTTTTGTTATAATAGAGTATTTTTAAATGTTTGCCTCGAGAAACGTGAAGCGAAAGCCATCGATTGACAAGAAAAGTCCATTTATAGTCACTCATGCCTTTGAAAGCCTCATTATTCACTTTAAATGATTTTATAATCTCATTATTGATTTTATGTTCAATTTTCTTACATTTTTAGTTAAAACAGACTATAATTGAATGTTTACCTCGGGAAACATGAAGCAAAGGCCATCGATTGAGAAGAAAAGACCATTTATAGTCACTCATGCCTTCGAAACCATTATTGCTCACTTTAAATGGTTTTATGATTTGATTATTAACTTTATGTTGAATTTTCTTATATTTTTAGTTAAAACAGACTATAATTGAATGTTGACCTCAGGAAACATGAAGGAAAAGCCATCGATTGAGAAGAAAAGAATATTTATAGTCACTCACGCCTTCGAAAGCCTTATTACTTGCTTAAAATTGTTTTACAATCTCATTATTTTTTTTAAAATCAATTTTCTTACATTTTTGGTTAAAATAGATTTTATTTAAATGTTTGTCTCGAGAAACGTGAAGCGAAAGCGATCGATTGACAAGAAAAGTCCATTTATAGTCACTCATGCCTTCGAAAGCCTCATTATTCACTTTAAATGATTTTATAATCTCATTATTGATTTTATGTTCAATTTTCTTACATTTTTAGTTAAAACAGACTATAATTGAATGTTTACCTCGGGAAACATGAAGCAAAAGCCATCGATTGAGAAGAAAAGACCATTTATAGTCAGTCATGCCTTCGAAACCCTTATTGCTCACTTTAAATGGCTTTATGATTTGATTATTAACTTTAAGCTGAATTTTTTTACATTTTTGTTAAAACATATTATAATTGAATCTTTACCTCGAGAAACGTGAAACGAAAGCTATCGATTGAGAGGAAAAGAACATTTATAGTCACTCATGCCTTCGAAAGCCTTATTACTTGCTTCAGATTGTTTTACAATCTCATTATGTTTGTTTAAATCAATTTTCTTACATTTTTGGTTAAAATAGATTATATTTAAATGTTTGTCTCGAGTAACATGAAGCGAAAGCCATCGATTGACAAGAAAAGTCCATTTATAGTCACTCATGCCTTCGAAAGCCTCATTATTCACTTTAAATGATTTTATAATCTCATTATTGATTTTATGTTGAATTTTCTTACATTTTTAGTTAAAACAGACTATAATTGAATGTTTACCTCGGGAAACATGAAGCAAAAGCCATCGATTGAGAAGAAAAGACCATTTATAGTCAGTCATGCCTTCGAAACCCTTATTGCTCACTTTAAATGGCTTTATGATTTGATTATTATCATTAAGCTGAATTTTTTTACATTTTTTGTTAAAACATATTATAATTGAATGTTTAACTCGAGAAACGTGAAGCGAAAGCTATCGATTGAGAGGAAAAGAACATTTATAGTCACTTATGCCTTCGAAAGCCTTATTACTTGCTTAAAATTGTTTTACAATCTCATTATTTTTTTTAAATCAATTTTCTTACATTTTTGGTTAAAATAGATTATATTTAAATGTTTGTCTCGAGAAACGTGAAGCGAAAGCCATCGATTGACAAGAAAAGTCCATTTATAGTCACTCATGCCTTCGAAAGCATCATTATTCAGTTTAAATGATTTTATAATCTCATTATTGATTTTATGTTGAATTTTCCTACATTTTTAGTTAAAACAGACTATAATTGAATGTTTACCTTGGGAAACATGAAGGAAAAGCCATCGATTGAGAAGAAAAGACAATTTATAGTCACTCATGCCTTGGAAACCCTTATTGCTCACTTTAAATGGCTTTATGATTTGATTATTAACTTTAAGCTGAATTTTTTTACATTTTTTGTTAAAACATATTATAATTGAATGTTTACCTCGATAAACGTGAAGCGAAAGCTATCGATTGAGAGGAAAAGAACATTTATAGTCACTCATACCTTCGGAAGCCTTATTACTTGCTTAAAATTGTTTTACAATCTCATTATTTTTTTTAAAATCAATTTTCTTACATTTTTGGTTAAAATAGATTATATTTAAATGTTTGTCTCCAGAAACGTGAAGCGAAAGCCATCGATTGACAAGAAAAGTCCATTTATAGTCACTCATGCCTTCGAAAGCCTCATTATTCACTTTAAATGATTTTATAATCTCATTATTGATTTTATGTTGAATTTTCTTACATTTTTAGTTAAAACGGACTATAATTGAATGTTTACCTCGGGAAACATGAAGCAAAAGCCATCGATTGAGAAGAAAATACCATTTATAGTCACTCATGCCTTCGGAAGCCTCATTATTCACTTTAAATGATTTTATAATCTCATTATTGATTTTATGTTGAATTTTCTTACATTTTTAGTTAAAACAGACTATAATTGAATGTTTACCTCGGGAAACATGAGGCAAAAGCCATCGATTGAGAAGCAAAGACCATTTATAGTCACTCATGCCTACGAAACCCTTATTGCTCACTTTAAATGGCTTTATGATTTGATTATTAACTTTAAGCTGTATTTTTGGTTAAAATAGATTATATTTAAATATTTGTCTCGAGAAACGTGAAGCGAAAGCCATCGATTGACAAGAAAAGTCCATTTATAGTCACTCATGCCTTCGAAAGCCACATTATTCACTTTAAATGATTTTATAATCTCGTTATTGATTTTATGTTGAATTTTCTTACATTTTTAGTTAAAACAGACTATAATTGAATGTTTACCTCGGGAAACATGAAGCAAAAGCCATCGATTGAGAAGAAAAGACCATTTATAGTCACTCATGCCTTCGGAAGCCTCATTATTCACTTTAAATGATTTTATAATCTCATTATTGATTTTATGTTGAATTTTCTTACATTTTTAGTTAAAACAGACTATAATTGAATGTTTACCTCGGGAAACATGAAGCAAAAGCCATCGATTGAGAAGCAAAGACCATTTATAGTCACTCATGCCTACGAAACCCTTATTGCTCACTTTAAATGGCTTTATGATTTGATTATTAACTTTAAGCTTAATTTTTTTACATTTTTTGTTAAAACATATTATAATTGAATGTTTACCTCGGAAAACGTGAAGCGAAAGCTATCGATTGAGAGGAAAAGAACATTTATTGACACTAATGCCTTCGAAAGCCTTATTACTTGCTTAAAATTGTTTTACAATCTCATTATTTTTTTTAAATGAATTTTCTCACATTTTTGGTTATAATAGATTATTTTTAAATGTTTGTCTTGAGAAACGTGAAGCGAAAGCCATCGATTGACAAGAAAAGTCCATTTATAGTCACTCATGCCTTCGAAAGCCTCATTATTCACTTTAAATGATTTTATAATCTCATTATTGATTTTATGTTCAATTTTCTTACATTTTTAGTTAAAACAGACTATAATTGAATGTTTACCTCGGGAAACATGAAGCAAAGGCCATCGATTGAGAAGAAAAGACCATTTATAGTCACTCATGCCTTCGAAACCCTTATTGCTCACTTTAAATGGCTTTATGATTTGATTATTAACTTTAAGCTGAATTTTTTTACATTTTTTGTTAAAACATATTATAATTGAATCTTTACCTCGAGAAACGTGAAGCGAAAGCTATCGATTGAGAGGAAAAGAACATTTATAGTCACTCATGCCTTCGAAAGCCTTATTACTTGCTTCAAATTGTTTTACAATCTCATTATGTTTTTTTAAATCAATTTTCTTACATTTTTGGTTAAAATAGATTTTATTTAAATGTTTGTCTCGAGAAACGTGAAGCGAAAGCGATCGATTGACAAGAAAAGTCCATTTATAGTCACTTATGCCTTCGAAAGCCTCATTATTCACTTTAAATGATTTTATAATCTCATTATTGATTTTATGTTGAATTTTCTTACATTTTTAGTTAAAACAGACTATAATTGAATGTTTACCTTGGGAAACATGAAGCAAAAGCCATCGATTGAGAAGAAAAGACCATTTATAGTCAGTCATGCCTTCGAAACCCTTATTGCTCACTTTAAATGGCTTTATGATTTGATTATTAACTTTAAGCTGAATTTTTTTACATTTTTGTTAAAACATATTATAATTGAATCTTTACCTCGAGAAACGTGAAGCGAAAGCTATCGATTGAGAGGAAAAGAACATTTATAGTCACTCATGCCTTCGAAAGCCTTATTACTTGCTTCAGATTGTTTTACAATCTCATTATGTTTTTTTAAATCAATTTTCTTACATTTTTCGTTCAAATAGATTATATTTAAATGTTTGTCTCGAGAAACGTGAAGCGAAAGCCATCGATTGACAAGAAAAGTCCATTTATAGTCACTCATGCCTTCGAAAGCCTCATTATTCACTTTAAATGATTTTATAATCTCATTATTGATTTGATGTTCAATTTTCTTACATTTTTAGTTAAAACAGACTATAATTGAATGTTTACCTCGGGAAACATGAACCAAAAGCCATCGATTGAGAAGAAAAGACCATTTATAGTCACTCATGCCTTGGAAACCCTTATTGCTCACTTTAAATGGCTTTATGATTTGATTATTAACTTTAACCTGAATTTTTTTACATTTTTTGTTAAAACATATTATAATTGAATCTTTACCTCGAGAAACGTGAAGCGAAAGCTATCGATTGAGAGGAAAAGAACATTTATAGTCACTCATGCCTTCGAAAGCCTTATTACTTGCTTCAAATTGTTTTACAATCTCATTATGTTTTTTTAAATCAATTTTCTTACATTTTTGGTTAAAATAGATTTTATTTAAATGTTTGTCTCGAGAAACGTGAAGCGAAAGCGATCGATTGACAAGAAAAGTCCATTTATAGTCACTTATGCCTTCGAAAGCCTCATTATTCACTTTAATTGATTTTATAATCTCATTATTGATTTTATGTTGAATTTTCTTACATTTTTAGTTAAAACAGACTATAATTGAATGTTTACCTCGGGAAACATGAAGCAAAAGCCATCGATTGAGAAGAAAAGACCATTTATAGTCAGTCATGCCTTCGAAACCCTTATTGCTCACTTTAAATGGCTTTATGATTTGATTATTAACTTTAAGCTGAATTTTTTTACATTTTTTGTTAAAACATATTATAATTGAATGTTTACCTCGATAAACGTGAAGCGAAAGCTATCGATTGAGAGGAAAAGAACATTTATAGTCACTCATGCCTTCGAAAGCCTTATTACTTGCTTAAAATTGTTTTACAATCTCATTATTTTTTTTAAATCAATTTTCTTACATTTTTGGTTAAAATAGATTATATTTAAATGTTTGTCTCGAGAAACGTGAAGCGAAAGCCATCGATTGACAAGAAAAGTCCATTTATAGTCACTCATGCCTTCGAAAGCCTCATTATTCAGTTTAAATGATTTTATAATCTCATTATTGATTTTATGTTGAATTTTCTTACATTTTTAGTTAAAATAGACTATATTTGAATGTTTACCTCGGGAAACATGAAGCAAAGGCCATCGATTGAGAAGAAAAGACCATTTATAGTCAGTCATGCCTTCGAAACCCTTATTGCTCACTTTAAATGGCTTTATGATTTGATTATTAACTTTAAGCTGAATTTTTTTACATTTTTTGTTAAAACAAATTATAAATGAATGTTTACCTCGAGAAACGTGAAGCGAAAGCTATCGATTGAGAGGAAAAGAACATTTATAGTCACTCATGCCTTCGAAAGCCTTATTACTTGCTTAAAATTGTTTTACAATCTCATTATGTTTTTTTAAATCAATTTTCTTACATTTTTGGTTAAAATAGATTTTATTTAAATGTTTGTCTCGAGAAACGTGAAGCGAAAGCGATCGATTGACAAGAAAAGTCCATTTATAGTCACTCATGCCTTCGAAAGCCTCATTATTCACTTTAAATGATTTTATAATCTCATTATTGATTTTATGTTGAATTTTCTTACATTTTTAGTTAAAACAGACTATAATTGAATGTTTACCTCGGGAAACATGAAGCAAAAGCCATCGATTGAGAAGAAAAGACCATTTATAGTCAGTCATGCCTTCGAAACCCTTATTGCTCACTTTAAATGGCTTTATGAATTGATTATTAACTTTAAGCTGAATTTTTTTACATTTTTGTTAAAACATATTATAATTGAATCTTTACCTCGAGAAACGTGAAGCGAAAGCTATCGATTGAGAGGAAAAGAACATTTATAGTCACTCATGCCTTCGAAAGCCTTATTACTTGCTTCAGATTGTTTTACAATCTCATTATGTTTTTTTAAATCAATTTTCTTACATTTTTCGTTCAAATAGATTATATTTAAATGTTTGTCTCGAGAAACGTGAAGCGAAAGCCATCGATTGACAAGAAAAGTCCATTTATAGTCACTCATGCCTTCGAAAGCCTCCTTATTCACTTTAAATGATTTTATAATCTCATTATTGATTTTATGTTGAATTTTCTTGCATTTTTAGTTAAAACAGACTATAATTGAATGTTTACCTCAGGAAACATGAAGCAAAAGCCATCGATTGAGAAGAAAAGACCATTTATAGTCAGTCATACCTTCGAAACCCTTATTGCTTACTTTAAATGGCTTTATGATTCGATTATTAACTTTAAGCTGAATTTTTTTACATTTTTTGTTAAAACATATTATAATTGAATCTTTACCTCGAGAAACGTGAAGCGAAAGCTATCGATTGAGAGGAAAAGAACATTTATAGTCACTCATGCCTTCGAAAGCCTCATTATTCACTTTAAATGATTTTATAATCTCATTATTGATTTGATGTTGAATTTTCTTACATTTTTAGTTAAAACAGACTATAATTGAATGTTTACCTCGGGAAACATGAACCAAAAGCCATCGATTGAGAAGAAAAGACCATTTATAGTCACTCATGCCTTGGAAACCCTTATTGCTCACTTTAAATGGCTTTATGATTTGATTATTAACTTTAACCTGAATTTTTTTACATTTTTTGTTAAAACATATTATAATTGAATCTTTACCTCGAGAAACGTGAAGCGAAAGCTATCGATTGAGAGGAAAAGAACATTTATAGTCACTCATGCCTTCGAAAGCCTTATTACTTGCTTCAAATTGTTTTACAATCTCATTATATTTTTTTAAATCAATTTTCTTATATTTTTGGTTAAAATAGATTTTATTTAAATGTTTGTCTCGAGAAACGTGAAGCGAAAGCGATCGATTGACAAGAAAAGTCCATTTATAGTCACTTATGCCTTCGAAAGCCTCATTATTCACTTTAATTGATTTTATAATCTCATTATTGATTTTATGTTGAATTTTCTTACATTTTTAGTTAAAACAGACTATAATTGAATGTTTACCTCGGGAAACATGAAGCAAAAGCCATCGATTGAGAAGAAAAGACCATTTATAGTCAGTCATGCCTTCGAAACCCTTATTGCTCACTTTAAATGGCTTTATGATTTGATTATTAACTTTAAGCTGAATTTTTTTACATTTTTTGTTAAAACATATTATAATTGAATGTTTACCTCGATAAACGTGAAGCGAAAGCTATCGATTGAGAGGAAAAGAACATTTATAGTCACTCATGCCTTCGAAAGCCTTATTACTTGCTTAAAATTGTTTTACAATCTCATTATTTTTTTTAAATCAATTTTCTTACATTTTTGGTTAAAATAGATTATATTTAAATGTTTGTCTCGAGAAACGTGAAGCGAAAGCCATCGATTGACAAGAAAAGTCCATTTATAGTCACTCATGCCTTCGAAAGCCTCATTATTCAGTTTAAATGATTTTATAATCTCATTATTGATTTTATGTTGAATTTTCTTACATTTTTAGTTAAAATAGACTATATTTGAATGTTTACCTCGGGAAACATGAAGCAAAGGCCATCGATTGAGAAGAAAAGACCATTTATAGTCAGTCATGCCTTCGAAACCCTTATTGCTCACTTTAAATGGCTTTATGATTTGATTATTAACTTTAAGCTGAATTTTTTTACATTTTTTGTTAAAACAAATTATAAATGAATGTTTACCTCGAGAAACGTGAAGCGAAAGCTATCGATTGAGAGGAAAAGAACATTTATAGTCACTCATGCCTTCGAAAGCCTTATTACTTGCTTCAAATTGTTTTACAATCTCATTATGTTTTTTTAAATCAATTTTCTTACATTTTTGGTTAAAATAGATTATATTTAAATGTTTGTCTCGAGAAACGTGAAGCGAAAGCCATCGATTGACAAGAAAAGTCCATTTATAGTCACTCATGCCTTCGAAAGCCTCATTATTCAGTTTAAATGATTTTATAATCTCATTATTGATTTTATGTTGAATTTTCTTACATTTTTAGTTAAAATAGACTATATTTGAATGTTTACCTCGGGAAACATGAAGCAAAGGCCATCGATTGAGAAGAAAAGACCATTTATAGTCAGTCATGCCTTCGAAACCCTTATTGCTCACTTTAAATGGCTTTATGATTTGATTATTAACTTTAAGCTGAATTTTTTTACATTTTTGTTAAAACATATTATAATTGAATCTTTACCTCGAGAAACGTGAAGCGAAAGCTATCGATTGAGAGGAAAAGAACATTTATAGTCACTCATGCCTTCGAAAGCCTTATTACTTGCTTCAGATTGTTTTACA
The DNA here is from genome assembly GCF_053813885.1 of Theobroma cacao. Classification (NCBI taxonomy): domain Eukaryota; kingdom Viridiplantae; phylum Streptophyta; class Magnoliopsida; order Malvales; family Malvaceae; genus Theobroma; species Theobroma cacao. Next base: position 26,243,184 of record NC_142640.1, on the reverse strand, counting down.
ATCTCATTATGTTTTTTTAAATCAATTTTCTTACATTTTTCGTTCAAATAGATTATATTTAAATGTTTGTCTCGAGAAACGTGAAGCGAAAGCCATCGATTGACAAGAAAAGTCCATTTATAGTCACTCATGCCTTCGAAAGCCTCATTATTCACTTTAAATGATTTTATAATCTCATTATTGATTTTATGTTGAATTTTCTTGCATTTTTAGTTAAAACAGACTATAATTGAATGTTTACCTCAGGAAACATGAAGCAAAAGCCATCGATTGAGAAGAAAAGACCATTTATAGTCAGTCATACCTTCGAAACCCTTATTGCTTACTTTAAATGGCTTTATGATTTGATTATTAACTTTAAGCTGAATTTTTTTACATTTTTTGTTAAAACATATTATAATTGAATCTTTACCTCGAGAAACGTGAAGCGAAAGCTATCGATTGAGAGGAAAAGAACATTTATAGTCACTCATGCGTTCGAAAGCCTCATTATTCACTTTAAATGATTTTATAATCTCATTATTGATTTGATGTTGAATTTTCTTACATTTTTAGTTAAAACAGACTATAATTGAATGTTTACCTCGGGAAACATGAACCAAAAGCCATCGATTGAGAAGAAAAGACCATTTATAGTCACTCATGCCTTGGAAACCCTTATTGCTCACTTTAAATGGCTTTATGATTTGATTATTAACTTTAAGTTGAATTTTTTTACATTTTTTGTTAAAACATATTATAATTGAATGTTTACCTCGATAAACGTGAAGCGAAAGCTATCGATTGAGAGGAAAAGAACATTTATAGTCACTCATGCCTTCGAAAGCCTTATTACTTGCTTAAAATTGTTTTACAATCTCATTATTTTTTTTAAATCAATTTTCTTACATTTTTGGTTAAAATAGATTATATTTAAATGTTTGTCTCGAGAAACGTGAAGCGAAAGCCATCGATTGACAAGAAAAGTCCATTTATAGTCACTCATGCCTTCGAAAGCCTCATTATTCAGTTTAAATGATTTTATAATCTCATTATTGATTTTATGTTGAATTTTCTTACATTTTTAGTTAAAATAGACTATAATTGAATGTTTACCTCGGGAAACATGAAGCAAAAGCCATCGATTGAGAAGAAAAGACCATTTATAGTCAGTCATGCCTTCGAAACCCTTATTGCTCACTTTAACTGGCTTTATAATTTGATTATTAACTTTAAGCTAAATTTTTTTACATTTTTTGTTAAAACATATTATAATTGAATGTTTACCTCGATAAACGTGAAGCCAAAGCTATCGATTGAGAGGAAAAGAACATTTATAGTCACTCATACCTTCGGAAGCCTTATTACTTGCTTAAAATTGTTTTACAATCTCATTATTTTTTTTTAAATCAATTTTCTTACATTTTTGGTTAAAATAGATTATATTTAAATATTTGTCTCGAGAAACGTGAAGCGAAAGCCATCGATTGACAAGAAAAGTCCATTTATAGTCACTCATGCCTTCGAAAGCCTCATTATTCAGTTTAAATGATTTTATAATCTCATTATTGATTTTATGTTGAATTTTCCTACATTTTTAGTTAAAACAGACTATAATTGAATGTTTACCTTGAGAAACATGAAGGAAAAGCCATCGATTGAGAAGAAAAGACCATTTATAGTCACTCATGCCTTGGAAACCCTTATTGCTCACTTTAAATGGCTTTATGATTTGATTATTAACTTTAAGCTGAATTTTTTTACATTTTTTGTTGAAACATATTATAATTGAATGTTTACCTCGATAAACGTGAAGCCAAAGCTATCGATTGAGAGGAAAAGAACATTTATAGTCACTCATACCTTCGGAAGCCTTATTACTTGCTTAAAATTGTTTTACAATCTCATTATTTTTTTTAAATCAATTTTCTTACATTTTTGGTTAAAATAGATTATATTTAAATGTTTGTCTCGAGAAACGTGAAGCGAAAGCCATCGATTGACAAGAAAAGTCCATTTATAGTCACTCATGCCTTCGAAAGCCTCATTATTCAGTTTAAATGATTTTATAATCTCATTATTGATTTTATGTTGAATTTTCTTACATTTTTAGTTAAAACAGACTATAATTGAATGTTTACCTCGGGAAACATGAACCAAAAGCCATCGATTGAGAAGAAAAGACCATTTATAGTCACTCATGCCTTGGAAACCCTTATTGCTCACTTTAAATGGCTTTATGATTTGATTATTAACTTTAAGTTGAATTTTTTTACATTTTTTGTTAAAACATATTATAATTGAATGTTTACCTCGATAAACGTGAAGCGAAAGCTATCGATTGAGAGGAAAAGAACATTTATAGTCACTCATGCCTTCGAAAGCCTTATTACTTGCTTAAAATTGTTTTACAATCTCATTATTTTTTTTAAATCAATTTTCTTACATTTTTGGTTAAAATAGATTATATTTAAATGTTTGTCTCGAGAAACGTGAAGCGAAAGCCATCGATTGACAAGAAAAGTCCATTTATAGTCACTCATGCCTTCGAAAGCCTCATTATTCAGTTTAAATGATTTTATAATCTCATTATTGATTTTATGTTGAATTTTCTTACATTTTTAGTTAAAATAGACTATAATTGAATGTTTACCTCGGGAAACATGAAGCAAAAGCCATCGATTGAGAAGAAAAGACCATTTATAGTCAGTCATGCCTTCGAAACCCTTATTGCTCACTTTAACTGGCTTTATAATTTGATTATTAACTTTAAGCTAAATTTTTTTACATTTTTTGTTAAAACATATTATAATTGAATGTTTACCTCGATAAACGTGAAGCCAAAGCTATCGATTGAGAGGAAAAGAACATTTATAGTCACTCATACCTTCGGAAGCCTTATTACTTGCTTAAAATTGTTTTACAATCTCATTATTTTTTTTTAAATCAATTTTCTTACATTTTTGGTTAAAATAGATTATATTTAAATATTTGTCTCGAGAAACGTGAAGCGAAAGCCATCGATTGACAAGAAAAGTCCATTTATAGTCACTCATGCCTTCGAAAGCCTCATTATTCAGTTTAAATGATTTTATAATCTCATTATTGATTTTATGTTGAATTTTCCTACATTTTTAGTTAAAACAGACTATAATTGAATGTTTACCTTGAGAAACATGAAGGAAAAGCCATCGATTGAGAAGAAAAGACCATTTATAGTCACTCATGCCTTGGAAACCCTTATTGCTCACTTTAAATGGCTTTATGATTTGATTATTAACTTTAAGCTGAATTTTTTTACATTTTTTGTTGAAACATATTATAATTGAATGTTTAGCTCGATAAACGTGAAGCCAAAGCTATCGATTGAGAGGAAAAGAACATTTATAGTCACTCATACCTTCGGAAGCCTTATTACTTGCTTAAAATTGTTTTACAATCTCATTATTTTTTTTAAATCAATTTTCTTACATTTTTGGTTAAAATAGATTATATTTAAATGTTTGTCTCGAGAAACATGAAGTGAAAGCCATCGATTGACAAGAAAAGTCCATTTGTAGTCACTCATGCCTTCGAAAGCCTCATTATTCACTTTAAATGATTTTATAATCTCATTATTGATTTTATGTTGAATTTTCTTACATTTTTAGTTAAAACAGACTATAATTGAATGTTTACCTCGGGAAACATAAAGCAAAAGCCATCGATTGAGAAGAAAAGACCATTTATAGTCACTCATGCCTTCGAAACCCTTATTGCTCACTTTAAATGGCTTTATGATTTGATTATTAACTTTAAGCTGAATTTTTTTACATTTTTTGTTAAAACATATTATAATTGAATCTTTACCTCGAGAAACGTGAAGCGAAAGCTATCGATTGGGAGGAAAAGAAAATTTATAGTCACTCATGCCTTCGAAAGCCTTATTACCTGCTTAAAATTGTTTTACAATCTCATTATTTTTTTTAAATCAATTTTCTTACATTTTTGGTTAAAATAGATTATATTTAAATGTTTGTCTCGAGAAACATGAAGTGAAAGCCATCGATTGACAAGAAAAGTCCATTTGTAGTCACTCATGCCTTCGAAAGCCTCATTATTCACTTTAAATGATTTTATAATCTCATTATTGATTTTATGTTGAATTTTCTTACATTTTTAGTTAAAACATACTATAATTGAATGTTTACCTCGGAAAACATGAAGAAAAAGCCATCGATTGAGAGGAGAAGACCATTTATAGTCACTCATGCCTTCGAAATCCTTATTGCTCACTTTAAATGGCTTTATGATTTGATTATTAACTTTAAGCTGAATTTTTTTACATTTTTTGTTAAAACATATTATAATTGAATCTTTACCTCGAGAAACGTGAAGCGAAAGCTATCGATTGAGAGGAAAAGAACATTTATAGTCACTCATGCCTTCGAAAGCCTCATTATTCACTTTAAATGATTTTATAATCTCATTATTGATTTGATGTTGAATTTTCTTACATTTTTAGTTAAAACAGACTATAATTGAATGTTTGCCTCGGGAAACATGAACCAAAAGCCATCGATTGAGAAGAAAAGACCATTTATAGTCACTCATGCCTTGGAAACCCTTATTGCTCACTTTAAATGGCTTTATGATTTGATTATTAACTTTAAGTTGAATTTTTTTACATTTTTTGTTAAAACATATTATAATTGAATGTTTACCTCGATAAACGTGAAGCGAAAGCTATCGATTGAGAGGAAAAGAAAATTTATAGTCACTCATGCCTTCGAAAGCCTTATTACCTGCTTAAAATTGTTTTACAATCTCATTATTTTTTTTAAATCAATTTTCTTACATTTTTGGTTAAAATAGATTATATTTAAATGTTTGTCTCGAGAAACATGAAGTGAAAGCCATCGATTGACAAGAAAAGTCCATTTGTAGTCACTCATGCCTTCGAAAGCCTCATTATTCACTTTAAATGATTTTATAATCTCATTATTGATTTTATGTTGAATTTTCTTACATTTTTAGTTAAAACATACTATAATTGAATGTTTACCTCGGAAAACATGAAGAAAAAGCCATCGATTGAGAGGAAAAGACCATTTATAGTCACTCATGCCTTCGAAATCCTTATTGCTCACTTTAAATGGCTTTATGATTTGATTATTAACTTTAAGCTGAATTTTTTTACATTTTTTGTTAAAACATATTATAATTGAATCTTTACCTCGAGAAACGTGAAGCGAAAGCTATCGATTGAGAGGAAAAGAACATTTATAGTCACTCATGCCTTCGAAAGCCTCATTATTCACTTTAAATGATTTTATAATCTCATTATTGATTTGATGTTGAATTTTCTTACATTTTTAGTTAAAACAGACTATAATTGAATGTTTGCCTCGGGAAACATGAACCAAAAGCCATCGATTGAGAAGAAAAGACCATTTATAGTCACTCATGCCTTGGAAACCCTTATTGCTCACTTTAAATGGCTTTATGATTTGATTATTAACTTTAAGTTGAATTTTTTTACATTTTTTGTTAAAACATATTATAATTGAATGTTTACCTCGATAAACGTGAAGCGAAAGCTATCGATTGAGAGGAAAAGAAAATTTATAGTCACTCATGCCTTCGAAAGCCTTATTACCTGCTTAAAATTGTTTTACAATCTCATTATTTTTTTTAAATCAATTTTCTTACATTTTTGGTTAAAATAGATTATATTTAAATGTTTGTCTCGAGAAACATGAAGTGAAAGCCATCGATTGACAAGAAAAGTCCATTTGTAGTCACTCATGCCTTCGAAAGCCTCATTATTCACTTTAAATGATTTTATAATCTCATTATTGATTTTATGTTGAATTTTCTTACATTTTTAGTTAAAACATACTATAATTGAATGTTTACCTCGGAAAACATGAAGAAAAAGCCATCGATTGAGAGGAAAAGACCATTTATAGTCACTCATGCCTTCGAAATCCTTATTGCTCACTTTAAATGGCTTTATGATTTGATTATTAACTTTAAGCTGAATTTTTTTACATTTTTTGTTAAAACATATTATAATTGAATCTTTACCTCGAGAAACGTGAAGCGAAAGCTATCGATTGAGAGGAAAAGAACATTTATAGTCACTCATGCCTTCGAAAGCCTCATTATTCACTTTAAATGATTTTATAATCTCATTATTGATTTGATGTTGAATTTTCTTACATTTTTAGTTAAAACAGACTATAATTGAATGTTTGCCTCGGGAAACATGAACCAAAAGCCATCGATTGAGAAGAAAAGACCATTTATAGTCACTCATGCCTTGGAAACCCTTATTGCTCACTTTAAATGGCTTTATGATTTGATTATTAACTTTAAGTTGAATTTTTTTACATTTTTTGTTAAAACATATTATAATTGAATGTTTACCTCGATAAACGTGAAGCGAAAGCTATCGATTGAGAGGAAAAGAAAATTTATAGTCACTCATGCCTTCGAAAGCCTTATTACCTGCTTAAAATTGTTTTACAATCTCATTATTTTTTTTAAATCAATTTTCTTACATTTTTGGTTAAAATAGATTATATTTAAATGTTTGTCTCGAGAAACATGAAGTGAAAGCCATCGATTGACAAGAAAAGTCCATTTGTAGTCACTCATGCCTTCGAAAGCCTCATTATTCACTTTAAATGATTTTATAATCTCATTATTGATTTTATGTTGAATTTTCTTACATTTTTAGTTAAAACATACTATAATTGAATGTTTACCTCGGAAAACATGAAGAAAAAGCCATCGATTGAGAGGAAAAGACCATTTATAGTCACTCATGCCTTCGAAATCCTTATTGCTCACTTTAAATGGCTTTATGATTTGATTATTAACTTTAAGCTGAATTTTTTTACATTTTTTGTTAAAACATATTATAATTGAATCTTTACCTCGAGAAACGTGAAGCGAAAGCTATCGATTGGGAGGAAAAGAAAATTTATAGTCACTCATGCCTTCGAAAGCCTTATTACCTGCTTAAAATTGTTTTATAATCTCATTATTTTTTTTAAATCAATTTTCTTACATTTTTGGTTAAAATAGATTATATTTAAATGTTTGTCTCGAGAAACATGAAGTGAAAGCCATCGATTGACAAGAAAAGTCCATTTGTAGTCACTCATGCCTTCGAAAGCCTCATTATTCACTTTAAATGATTTTATAATCTCATTATTGATTTTATGTTGAATTTTCTTACATTTTTAGTTAAAACAGACTATAATTGAATGTTTACCTCGGGAAACATAAAGCAAAAGCCATCGATTGAGAAGAAAAGACCATTTATAGTCACTCATGCCTTCGAAACCCTTATTGCTCACTTTAAATGGCTTTATGATTTGATTATTAACTTTAAGCTGAATTTTTTTACATTTTTTGTTAAAACATATTATAATTGAATGTTTACCTTGAGAAACATGAAGCGAAAGCGATCGATTAAGAGGAAAAGAACATTTCTTGTCACTCATGCCTTCGGAAGCCTTATTACTTGCTTAAAATTGTTTTACAATCTAATTATTTTTTTTAAGTCAATTTTCTTACATTTTTGGTTAAAATAGATTATATTTAAATATTTGTCTCGAGAAACGTGAAGCGAAAGCCATCGATTGACAAGAAAAGTCCATTTATAGTCACTCATGCCTTCGAAAGCCTCATTATTCACTTTAAATGATTTTATAATCCCATTATTGATTTTATGTTGAATTTTCTTGCATTTTTAGTTAAAACAGACTATAATTAAATGTTTACCTGGGGAAACATGAAGCAAAAGCCATCGATTGAGAAGAAAAGACATTTATAGTCACTCATGCCTTCGAAACCCTTATTGCTCACTTTAAATGGCTTTATGATTTGATTATTAACTTTAAGCTGAATTTTTTTACATTTTTTGTTAAAACATATTATAATTGATTGTTTACCTCGAGAAACGTGAAGCGAAAGCTATCGATTGAGAGGAAAAGAACATTTATAGTCACTCATGCCTTCGAAAGCCTCATTATTCACTTTAAATGATTTTATAATCTCATTATTGATTTTATGTTGAATTTTCTTACATTTTTAGTTAAAACAGACTATAATTGAATGTTTACCTCGGGAAACATGAAGCAAAAGCCATCGATTGAGAAGAAAAGACCATTTATAGTCACTCATGCCTTCGAAACCCTTATTGCTCACTTTAAATGGCTTTATGATTTGATTATTAACTTTAAGCTGAATTTTTTTACATTTTTTGTTAAAACATATTTTAATTGAATCTTTACCTCGAGAAACGTGAAGCGAAAGCTTTCGATTGAGAGAAAAAGAGCATTTATTGTCACTCATGTTTTCGAAAGCCTCATTAGTCACTTTAAATGATTTTATAATCTCATTATTGATTTTATGTTGAATTTTCTTACATTTTTAGTTAAAACAGACTATAATTAAATGTTTACCTCGGGAAACATAAAGTAAAAGCCATCGATTGAGAAGAAAAGACCATTTATAGTCACTCATGCCTTCGAAACCCTTATTGCTCACTTTAAATGATTTTATAATCTCATTGTTGATTTTATGTTGAATTTTCTTACATTTTTAGTTAAAACAGACTATAATTGAATGTTGACCTCAGGAAACATGAAGGAAAAGCCATTGATTGAGAAGAAAAGAACATTTATAGTCACTCACGCCTTCGACAGCCTTATTACTTGCTTAAAATTGTTTTACAATCTCATTATTTTTTTTAAAATCAATTTGCTTACATTTTTGGTTAAAATAGATTTTATTTAAATGTTTGTCTCGAGAAACGTGAAGCGAAAGCGATCGATTGACAAGAAAAGTCCATTTATAGTCACTCATGCCTTCGAAAGCCTCATTATTCACTTTAAATGATTTTATAATCTCATTATTGATTTTATGTTCAATTTTCTTACATTTTTAGTTAAAACAGACTATAATTGAATGTTTACCTCGGGAAACATGAAGCAAAAGCCATCGATTGAGAAGAAAAGACCATTTATAGTCAGTCATGCCTTCGAAACCCTTATTGCTCACTTTAAATGGCTTTATGATTTGATTATTAACTTTAAGATGAATTTTTTTACATTTTTGTTAAAACATATTATAATTGAATTTTTACCTCGAGAAACGTGAAACGAAAGCTATCGATTGAGAGGAAAAGAACATTTATAGTCACTCATGCCTTCGAAAGCCTTATTACTTGCTTCAGATTGTTTTACAATCTCATTATGTTTGTTTAAATCAATTTTCTTACATTTTTGGTTAAAATAGATTATATTTAAATGTTTGTCTCGAGAAACATGAAGCGAAAGCCATCGATTGACAAGAAAAGTCCATTTATAGTCACTCATGCCTTCGAAAGCCTCATTATTCAGTTTAAATGATTTTATAATCTCATTATTGATTTTATGTTGAATTTTCTTACATTTTTAGTTAAAACAGACTATAATTGAATGTTTACCTCGGGAAACATGAAGCAAAAGCCATCGATTGAGAAGAAAAGACCATTTATAGTCAGTCATGCCTTCGAAACCCTTATTGCTCACTTTAAATGGCTTTATGATTTGATTATTATCTTTAAGCTGAATTTTTTTACATTTTTTGTTAAAACATATTATAATTGAATGTTTAACTCGAGAAACGTGAAGCGAAAGCTATCGATTGAGAGGAAAAGAACATTTATAGTCACTCATGCCATCGAAAGCCTTATTACTTGCTTAAAATTGTTTTACAATCTCATTATTTTTTTTAAATCAATTTTCTTACATTTTTGGTTAAAATAGATTTTATTTAAATGTTTGTCTCGAGAAACGTGAAGCGAAAGCCATCGATTGACAAGAAAAGTCCATTTATAGTCACTCATGCCTTCGAAAGCCTCATTATTCACTTTAAATGATTTTATAATCCCATTATTGATTTTATGTTGAATTTTCTTGCATTTTTAGTTAAAACAGACTATAATTGAATGTTTACCTGGGGAAACATGAAGCAAAAGCCATCGATTGAGAAGAAAAGACATTTATAGTCACTCATGCCTTCGAAACCCTTATTGCTCACTTTAAATGGCTTTATGATTTGATTATTAACTTTAAGCTGAATTTTTTTACATTTTTTGTTAAAACATATTATAATTGATTGTTTACCTCGAGAAACGTGAAGCGAAAGCTATCGATTGAGAGGAAAAGAACATTTATAGTCACTCATGCCTTCGAAAGCCTCATTATTCACTTTAAATGATTTTATAATCTCATTATTGATTTTATGTTGAATTTTCTTACATTTTTAGTTAAAACAGACTATAATTGAATGTTTACCTCGGGAAACATGAAGCAAAAGCCATCGATTGAGAAGAAAAGACCATTTATAGTCACTCATGCCTTCGAAACCCTTATTGCTCACTTTAAATGGCTTTATGATTTGATTATTAACTTTAAGCTGAATTTTTTTACATTTTTTGTTAAAACATATTTTAATTGAATCTTTACCTCGAGAAACGTGAAGCGAAAGCTTTCGATTGGGAGAAAAAGAGCATTTATTGTCACTCATGTTTTCGAAAGCCTCATTAGTCACTTTAAATGATTTTATAATCTCATTATTGATTTTATGTTGAAGTTTCTTACATTTTTAGTTAAAACAGACTATAATTAAATGTTTACCTCGGGAAACATAAAGTAAAAGCCATCGATTGAGAAGAAAAGACCATTTATAGTCACTCATGCCTTCGAAACCCTTATTGCTCACTTTAAATGATTTTATAATCTCATTGTTGATTTTATGTTGAATTTTCTTACATTTTTAGTTAAAACAGACTATAATTGAATGTTGACCTCAGGAAACATGAAGGAAAAGCCATTGATTGAGAAGAAAAGAACATTTATAGTCACTCACGCCTTCGACAGCCTTATTACTTGCTTAAAATTGTTTTACAATCTCATTATTTTTTTTAAAATCAATTTTCTTACATTTTTGGTTAAAATAGATTTTATTTAAATGTTTGTCTCGAGAAACGTGAAGCGAAAGCGATCGATTGACAAGAAAAGTCCATTTATAGTCACTCATGCCTTCGAAAGCCTCATTATTCACTTTAAATGATTTTATAATCTCATTATTGATTTTATGTTCAATTTTCTTACATTTTTAGTTAAAACAGACTATAATTGAATGTTTACCTCGGGAAACATGAAGCAAAAGCCATCGATTGAGAAGAAAAGACCATTTATAGTCAGTCATGCCTTCGAAACCCTTATTGCTCACTTTAAATGGCTTTATGATTTGATTATTAACTTTAAGATGAATTTTTTTACATTTTTGTTAAAACATATTATAATTGAATTTTTACCTCGAGAAACGTGAAACGAAAGCTATCGATTGAGAGGAAAAGAACATTTATAGTCACTCATGCCTTCGAAAGCCTTATTACTTGCTTCAGATTGTTTTACAATCTCATTATGTTTGTTTAAATCAATTTTCTTACATTTTTGGTTAAAATAGATTATATTTAAATGTTTGTCTCGAGAAACATGAAGCGAAAGCCATCGATTGACAAGAAAAGTCCATTTATAGTCACTCATGCCTTCGAAAGCCTCATTATTCAGTTTAAATGATTTTATAATCTCATTATTGATTTTATGTTGAATTTTCTTACATTTTTAGTTAAAACAGACTATAATTGAATGTTTACCTCGGGAAACATGAAGCAAAAGCCATCGATTGAGAAGAAAAGACCATTTATAGTCAGTCATGCCTTCGAAACCCTTATTGCTCACTTTAAATGGCTTTATGATTTGATTATTATCTTTAAGCTGAATTTTTTTACATTTTTTGTTAAAACATATTATAATTGAATGTTTAACTCGAGAAACGTGAAGCGAAAGCTATCGATTGAGAGGAAAAGAACATTTATAGTCACTCATGCCTTCGAAAGCCTTATTACTTGCTTAAAATTGTTTTACAATCTCATTATTTTTTTTAAATCAATTTTCTTACATTTTTGGTTAAAATAGATTATATTTAAATGTTTGTCTCGAGAAACGTGAAGCGAAAGCCATCGATTGACAAGAAAAGTCCATTTATAGTCACTCATGCCTTCGAAAGCCTCATTATTCACTTTAAATGATTTTATAATCTCATTATTGATTTTATGTTGAATTTTCCTACATTTTTAGTTAAAACAGACTATAATTGAATGTTTACCTTGGGAAACATGAAGGAAAAGCCATCGATTGAGAAGAAAAGACAATTTATAGTCACTCATGCCTTGGAAACCCTTATTGCTCACTTTAAATGGCTTTATGATTTGATTATTAACTTTAACCTGAATTTTTTTACATTTTTTGTTAAAACATATTATAATTGAATGTTTACCTCGATAAACGTGAAGCGAAAGCTATCGATTGAGAGGAAAAGAACATTTATAGTCACTCATACCTTCGGAAGCCTTATTACTTGCTTAAAATTGTTTTACAATCTCATTATTTTTTTTAAAATCAATTTTCTTACATTTTTGGTTAAAATAGATTATATTTAAATGTTTGTCTCCAGAAACGTGAAGCGAAAGCCATCGATTGACAAGAAAAGTCCATTTATAGTCACTCATGCCTTCGAAAGCCTCATTATTCACTTTAAATGATTTTATAATCTCATTATTGATTTTATGTTGAATTTTCTTACATTTTTAGTTAAAACAGACTATAATTGAATGTTTACCTCGGGAAACATGAAGCGAAAGCCATCGATTGAGAAGAAAAGACCATTTATAGTCACTCATGCCTTCGGAAGCCTCATTATTCACTTTAAGTGATTTTATAATCTCATTATTGATTTTCTGTTGAATTTTCTTACATTTTTAGTTAAAATAGACTATAATTGAATGTTTACCTCGGGAAACAGGAAGCAAAAGCCATCGATTGAGAAGCAAAGACCATTTATAGTCACTCATGCCTACGAAACCCTTATTGCTCACTTTAAATGGCTTTATGATTTGATTATTAACTTTAAGCTTAATTTTTTTACATTTTTTGTTAAAACATATTATAATTGAATGTTTACCTCGGGAAACGTGAAGCGAAAGCTATCGATTGAGAGGAAAAGAACATTTATTGTCACTCATGTTTTCGAAAGCCTCATTAGTCACTTTAAATGATTTTATAATCTCATTATTGATTTTATGTTGAATTTTCTTACATTTTTAGTTAAAACAGACTATAATTAAATGTTTACCTCGGGAAACATAAAGTAAAAGCCATCGATTGAGAAGAAAAGACCATTTATAGTCACTCATGCCTTCGAAACCCTTATTGCTCACTTTAAATGATTTTATAATCTCATTGTTGATTTTATGTTGAATTTTCTTACATTTTTAGTTAAAACAGACTATAATTGAATGTTGACCTCAGGAAACATGAAGGAAAAGCCATTGATTGAGAAGAAAAGAACATTTATAGTCACTCACGCCTTCGACAACCTTATTACTTGCTTAAAATTGTTTTACAATCTCATTATTTTTTTTAAAATCAATTTTCTTACATTTTTGGTTAAAATAGATTATATTCAAATGTTTGTCTGAAGAAACGTGAAGCGAAAGCCATCGATTGATAAGAAAAGTCCATTTATAGTCACTCATGCCTTCGAAAGCCTCATTATTCACTTTAAATGATTTTATAATCTCATTATTGATTTTATGTTGAATTTTCTTACATTTTTAGTTAAAACATACTATAATTGAATGTTTACCTCGGAAAACATGAAGAAAAAGCCATCGATTGAGAGGAAAAGACCATTTATAGTCACTCATGCCTTCGAAATCCTTATTGCTCACTTTAAATGGCTTTATGATTTGATTATTAACTTTAAGCTGAATTTTTTTACATTTTTTGTTAAAACATATTATAATTGAATCTTTACCTCGAGAAACGTGAAGCGAAAGCTATCGATTGGGAGGAAAAGAAAATTTATAGTCACTCATGCCTTCGAAAGCCTTATTACCTGCTTAAAATTGTTTTACAATCTCATTATTTTTTTTAAATCAATTTTCTTACATTTTTGGTTAAAATAGATTATATTTAAATGTTTGTCTCGAGAAACATGAAGTGAAAGCCATCGATTGACAAGAAAAGTCCATTTGTAGTCACTCATGCCTTCGAAAGCCTCATTATTCACTTTAAATGATTTTATAATCTCATTATTGATTTTATGTTGAATTTTCTTACATTTTTAGTTAAAACAGACTATAATTGAATGTTTACCTCGGGAAACATAAAGCAAAAGCCATCGATTGAGAAGAAAAGACCATTTATAGTCACTCATGCCTTCGAAACCCTTATTGCTCACTTTAAATGGCTTTATGATTTGATTATTAACTTTAAGCTGAATTTTTTTACATTTTTTTTTAAAACATATTATAATTGAATGTTTACCTCGAGAAACATGAAGCGAAAGCGATCGATTAAGAGGAAAAGAACATTTCTAGTCACTCATGCCTTCGGAAGCCTTATTACTTGCTTAAAATTGTTTTACAATCTAATTATTTTTTTTAAGTCAATTTTCTTACATTTTTGGTTAAAATAGATTATATTTAAATATTTGTCTCGAGAAACGTGAAGCGAAAGCCATCGATTGACAAGAAAAGTCCATTTATAGTCACTCATGCCTTCGAAAGCCTCATTATTCACTTTAAATGATTTTATAATCCCATTATTGATTTTATGTTGAATTTTCTTGCATTTTTAGTTAAAACAGACTATAATTGAATGTTTACCTGGGGAAACATGAAGCAAAAGCCATCGATTGAGAAGAAAAGACATTTATAGTCACTCATGCCTTCGAAACCCTTATTGCTCACTTTAAATGGCTTTATGATTTGATTATTAACTTTAAGCTGAATTTTTTTACATTTTTTGTTAAAACATATTATAATTGATTGTTTACCTCGAGAAACGTGAAGCGAAAGCTATCGATTGAGAGGAAAAGAACATTTATAGTCACTCATGCCTTCGAAAGCCTCATTATTCACTTTAAATGATTTTATAATCTCATTATTGATTTTATGTTGAATTTTCTTACATTTTTAGTTAAAACAGACTATAATTGAATGTTTACCTCGGGAAACATGAAGCAAAAGCCATCGATTGAGAAGAAAAGACCATTTATAGTCACTCATGCCTTCGAAACCCTTATTGCTCACTTTAAATGGCTTTATGATTTGATTATTAACTTTAAGCTGAATTTTTTTACATTTTTTGTTAAAACATATTTTAATTGAATCTTTACCTCGAGAAACGTGAAGCGAAAGCTTTCGATTGAGAGAAAAAGAGCATTTATTGTCACTCATGTTTTCGAAAGCCTCATTAGTCACTTTAAATGATTTTATAATCTCATTATTGATTTTATGTTGAATTTTCTTACATTTTTAGTTAAAACAGACTATAATTAAATGTTTACCTCGGGAAACATAAAGTAAAAGCCATCGATTGAGAAGAAAAGACCATTTATAGTCACTCATGCCTTCGAAACCCTTATTGCTCACTTTAAATGATTTTATAATCTCATTGTTGATTTTATGTTGAATTTTCTTACATTTTTAGTTAAAACAGACTATAATTGAATGTTGACCTCAGGAAACATGAAGGAAAAGCCATTGATTGAGAAGAAAAGAACATTTATAGTCACTCACGCCTTCGACAGCCTTATTACTTGCTTAAAATTGTTTTACAATCTCATTATTTTTTTTAAAATCAATTTTCTTACATTTTTGGTTAAAATAGATTATATTTAAATGTTTGTCTCGAGAAACATGAAGCGAAAGCCATCGATTGACAAGAAAAGTCCATTTATAGTCACTCATGCCTTCGAAAGCCTCATTATTCAGTTTAAATGATTTTATAATCTCATTATTGATTTTATGTTGAATTTTCTTACATTTTTAGTTAAAACAGACTATAATTGAATGTTTACCTCGGGAAACATGAAGCAAAAGCCATCGATTGAGAAGAAAAGACCATTTATAGTCAGTCATGCCTTCGAAACCCTTATTGCTCACTTTAAATGGCTTTATGATTTGATTATTATCTTTAAGCTGAATTTTTTTACATTTTTTGTTAAAACATATTATAATTGAATGTTTAACTCGAGAAACGTGAAGCGAAAGCTATCGATTGAGAGGAAAAGAACATTTATAGTCACTCATGCCTTCGAAAGCCTTATTACTTGCTTAAAATTGTTTTACAATCTCATTATTTTTTTTAAATCAATTTTCTTACATTTTTGGTTAAAATAGATTATATTTAAATGTTTGTCTCAAGAAACGTGAAGCGAAAGCCATCGATTGACAAGAAAAGTCCATTTATAGTCACTCATGCCTTCGAAAGCCTCATTATTCACTTTAAATGATTTTATAATCTCATTATTGATTTTATGTTGAATTTTCCTACATTTTTAGTTAAAACAGACTATAATTGAATGTTTACCTTGGGAAACATGAAGGAAAAGCCATCGATTGAGAAGAAAAGACAATTTATAGTCACTCATGCCTTGGAAACCCTTATTGCTCACTTTAAATGGCTTTATGATTTGATTATTAACTTTAACCTGAATTTTTTTACATTTTTTGTTAAAACATATTATAATTGAATGTTTACCTCGATAAACGTGAAGCGAAAGCTATCGATTGAGAGGAAAAGAACATTTATAGTCACTCATACCTTCGGAAGCCTTATTACTTGCTTAAAATTGTTTTACAATCTCATTATTTTTTTTAAAATCAATTTTCTTACATTTTTGGTTAAAATAGATTATATTTAAATGTTTGTCTCCAGAAACGTGAAGCGAAAGCCATCGATTGACAAGAAAAGTCCATTTATAGTCACTCATGCCTTCGAAAGCCTCATTATTCACTTTAAATGATTTTATAATCTCATTATTGATTTTATGTTGAATTTTCTTACATTTTTAGTTAAAACAGACTATAATTGAATGTTTACCTCGGGAAACATGAAGCGAAAGCCATCGATTGAGAAGAAAAGACCATTTATAGTCACTCATGCCTTCGGAAGCCTCATTATTCACTTTAAGTGATTTTATAATCTCATTATTGATTTTCTGTTGAATTTTCTTACATTTTTAGTTAAAATAGACTATAATTGAATGTTTACCTCGGGAAACATGAAGCAAAAGCCATCGATTGAGAAGCAAAGACCATTTATAGTCACTCATGCCTACGAAACCCTTATTGCTCACTTTAAATGGCTTTATGATTTGATTATTAACTTTAAGCTTAATTTTTTTACATTTTTTGTTAAAACATATTATAATTGAATGTTTACCTCGGGAAACGTGAAGCGAAAGCTATCGATTGAGAGGAAAAGAACATTTATTGTCACTCATGTTTTCGAAAGCCTCATTAGTCACTTTAAATGATTTTATAATCTCATTATTGATTTTATGTTGAATTTTCTTACATTTTTAGTTAAAACAGACTATAATTAAATGTTTACCTCGGGAAACATAAAGTAAAAGCCATCGATTGAGAAGAAAAGACCATTTATAGTCACTCATGCCTTCGAAACCCTTATTGCTCACTTTAAATGATTTTATAATCTCATTGTTGATTTTATGTTGAATTTTCTTACATTTTTAGTTAAAACAGACTATAATTGAATGTTGACCTCAGGAAACATGAAGGAAAAGCCATTGATTGAGAAGAAAAGAACATTTATAGTCACTCACGCCTTCGACAGCCTTATTACTTGCTTAAAATTGTTTTACAATCTCATTATTTTTTTTAAAATCAATTTTCTTACATTTTTGGTTAAAATAGATTATATTCAAATGTTTGTCTGAAGAAACGTGAAGCGAAAGCCATCGATTGATAAGAAAAGTCCATTTATAGTCACTCATGCCTTCGAAAGCCTCATTATTCACTTTAAATGATTTTATAATCTCATTATTGATTTTATGTTGAATTTTCTTACATTTTTAGTTAAAACAGACTATAATTGAATGTTTACCTCGGGAAACATGAAGCAAAAGCCATCGATTGAGAAGAAAAGACCATTTATAGTCAGTCATGCCTTCGAAACCCTTATTGCTCACTTTAAATGGCTTTATGATTTGATTATTAACTTTAAGCTGAATTTTTTTACATTTTTGTTAAAACATATTATAATTGAATTTTTACCTCGAGAAACGTGAAACGAAAGCTATCGATTGAGAGGAAAAGAACATTTATAGTCACTCATGCCTTCGAAAGCCTTATTACTTGCTTCAGATTGTTTTACAATCTCATTATGTTTGTTTAAATCAATTTTCTTACATTTTTGGTTAAAATAGATTATATTTAAATGTTTGTCTCGAGAAACATGAAGCGAAAGCCATCGATTGACAAGAAAAGTCCATTTATAGTCACTCATGCCTTCGAAAGCCTCATTATTCAGTTTAAATGATTTTATAATCTCATTATTGATTTTATGTTGAATTTTCTTACATTTTTAGTTAAAACAGACTATAATTGAATGTTTACCTCGGGAAACATGAAGCAAAAGCCATCGATTGAGAAGAAAAGACCATTTATAGTCAGTCATGCCTTCGAAACCCTTATTGCTCACTTTAAATGGCTTTATGATTTGATTATTATCTTTAAGCTGAATTTTTTTACATTTTTTGTTAAAACATATTATAATTGAATGTTTAACTCGAGAAACGTGAAGCGAAAGCTATCGATTGAGAGGAAAAGAACATTTATAGTCACTCATGCCTTCGAAAGCCTTATTACTTGCTTAAAATTGTTTTACAATCTCATTATTTTTTTTAAATCAATTTTCTTACATTTTTGGTTAAAATAGATTATATTTAAATGTTTGTCTCGAGAAACGTGAAGCGAAAGCCATCGATTGACAAGAAAAGTCCATTTATAGTCACTCATGCCTTCGAAAGCCTCATTATTCACTTTAAATGATTTTATAATCTCATTATTGATTTTATGTTGAATTTTCCTACATTTTTAGTTAAAACAGACTATAATTGAATGTTTACCTTGGGAAACATGAAGGAAAAGCCATCGATTGAGAAGAAAAGACAATTTATAGTCACTCATGCCTTGGAAACCCTTATTGCTCACTTTAAATGGCTTTATGATTTGATTATTAACTTTAACCTGAATTTTTTTACATTTTTTGTTAAAACATATTATAATTGAATGTTTACCTCGATAAACGTGAAGCGAAAGCTATCGATTGAGAGGAAAAGAACATTTATAGTCACTCATACCTTCGGAAGCCTTATTACTTGCTTAAAATTGTTTTACAATCTCATTATTTTTTTTAAAATCAATTTTCTTACATTTTTGGTTAAAATAGATTATATTTAAATGTTTGTCTCCAGAAACGTGAAGCGAAAGCCATCGATTGACAAGAAAAGTCCATTTATAGTCACTCATGCCTTCGAAAGCCTCATTATTCAGTTTAAATGATTTTATAATCTCATTATTGATTTTATGTTGAATTTTCTTACATTTTTAGTTAAAACAGACTATAATTGAATGTTTACCTCGGGAAACATGAAGCAAAAGCCATCGATTGAGAAGAAAAGACCATTTATAGTCAGTCATGCCTTCGAAACCCTTATTGCTCACTTTAAATGGCTTTATGATTTGATTATTATCTTTAAGCTGAATTTTTTTACATTTTTTGTTAAAACATATTATAATTGAATGTTTAACTCGAGAAACGTGAAGCGAAAGCTATCGATTGAGAGGAAAAGAACATTTATAGTCACTCATGCCTTCGAAAGCCTTATTACTTGCTTAAAATTGTTTTACAATCTCATTATTTTTTTTAAATCAATTTTCTTACATTTTTGGTTAAAATAGATTATATTTAAATGTTTGTCTCGAGAAACGTGAAGCGAAAGCCATCGATTGACAAGAAAAGTCCATTTATAGTCACTCATGCCTTCGAAAGCCTCATTATTCACTTTAAATGATTTTATAATCTCATTATTGATTTTATGTTGAATTTTCCTACATTTTTAGTTAAAACAGACTATAATTGAATGTTTACCTTGGGAAACATGAAGGAAAAGCCATCGATTGAGAAGAAAAGACAATTTATAGTCACTCATGCCTTGGAAACCCTTATTGCTCACTTTAAATGGCTTTATGATTTGATTATTAACTTTAACCTGAATTTTTTTACATTTTTTGTTAAAACATATTATAATTGAATGTTTACCTCGATAAACGTGAAGCGAAAGCTATCGATTGAGAGGAAAAGAACATTTATAGTCACTCATACCTTCGGAAGCCTTATTACTTGCTTAAAATTGTTTTACAATCTCATTATTTTTTTTAAAATCAATTTTCTTACATTTTTGGTTAAAATAGATTATATTTAAATGTTTGTCTCCAGAAACGTGAAGCGAAAGCCATCGATTGACAAGAAAAGTCCATTTATAGTCACTCATGCCTTC